>NC_142589.1:5007500-5632500 GCF_965207765.1 Zootoca vivipara | reverse complement strand
AACTTGTGGCTTTGAGCTGCCAGTCACTTGTGATTCAATGAAGGCTCTTCAGATGGAACGGGAGAAGTGTACACACACCTCCGTTTACTCCAATGCGCTCCCGCTACTGCTTTGAGGAGTGTGGGGTCTGCACATTAGCCGCACTCCATTTCTCTCTCCTGTGAGATGCTCTGCTTGGCGCAGTTTTCCCCAAAACCAGCTTCAGTCTGAATTGATAGAAGGGGAAAGAACAGCCTAACTGCGTTTTAAGGGGGTAGTGTGGTTACAGCCACGGCTACTAGCCAGGATGGGGCTGCTCTGCCTCCCCAGGGGAGGCAGCAATGCTTCTGAGTATCGGTTGTTGGAAACCACAAGAGGAGAGAATTGCTTTAGTGCAGGGGTGGCCAATTCCCAAGAGTCTGCAATCTACTCACAGAGTTTAAAAAAACTGGCAATGATCTACCCCCTTTTTTGGGGTTCGGGTCAAAGTTGTTGGGCTTTTTTTAGGAAGAAGGAAGGTCCATTTGGGGGAGGGTTGGGTCAAAGTTGTTGAGTTTTTCAGGGAGGAGGTAAAATGTTGAGCTTTTTTTAGGGGAGCCACAGTTGTTCAGCTTCTTTGGGGGGAGCCAATGATCTACTAGTGATCTAATGCAGGCATCCAGTGATCTACCAGTAGATCACTATCTACCTGTTGGACATGCCTGCTTTAGTGCATGGGTAGGCAACCTAAGGCCTGGGGGCCCAATCACCTTCTAAATCCAGCCCGCAGACAGTCCAGGAATCAGTGTGTTTTTACATGAGTAGAATGTGCCCCTTTATTTAAAATGCATCTCTGGGTTATTTGTGGGGCACAGGAATTCCTTCATTCCCCCCCCCAAAAAAATAAGGTCCAGCCCCCCACAAGGTCTGAGGGACAGTGGACCGGCCCCCTGCTGAAAAAGTTTGCTGACCCCTGCTTTAGTGCTTGGGTCCCACTTGCAGGTTTCCCAATACAGTAGAGGCATCTGGCCAGCCACTGTGAGAACAGGATGCTGGACTAGATGGGCCACTGGCCTCATCCAGTAGGCTCTTCTGACGTTCTTGTGTTTCTGTGCTGTTTCTCTTTTCAGGGAATGGCTTTAAACAGTCTTTAAATGTATTGGATTCAAGTTCAGTCACTTTTGCAATTGCTGCAGAAGATCCCGGCCGTCACGGGCGTAACAGTATGTTTCTGAGCACAATTCAAAGTTTGGTGCTGACCTTTAAAGCCCTAAATGGCCTCGGTCCAGTATACCTGAAGGAGTGTCTCCACCTCCATCATTCTGCCCGGACACTGAGGTCCAGCACCGAGGGCCTTCTGGCGGTTCCCTCGTTGCAAGAAGCCAAGTTGCAGGGAACTAGGCAGAGGGCCTTCTCGGTGGTGGCGCCTGCCCTGTGGAACGCCCTCCCAACAGATGTCAAAGAGGAAAACAACTACCAGACTTTTAGAAGACATCTGAAGGCAGCCCTGTTCAGGGAGGCTTTTAATGTTTAATAGATTATTGTGTTTTATTCTTCTGTTGAAAGCCGCCCAGAGTGGCTGGGGAGACCCGGCCAGATGGGCGGGGTATAAATATATTATTATTATTATTATTACTATTATTATTATTATTATTATTAGTGCTCCTGTGTCAAGGTTGTTGTGGCACAACTTCGCATTTCTTCCTCTGCCTTGTTGTGTGAAGTGTTTGGTCCTCTGTGGAACTGCACTTTGGCTCAGAAGAGCATGGTTAGAACACCTCCTGCATTTCTGGCTTTCATAGAATAACAGAATTGCAGAGTTGGAAGGGACTCCCAAGGGTCATCTAGTTCGACCCCCTGCTATGCAGGAATCACAGCTAAAGATGGGAGGAAAGCTACTTTATGTCCCAGCCAGACCCACAAGCCTTTTTGTTCCTGCCCATGCGTGCACCGGAGGCTTCCTGCCAATGCCACTGTAATCCCCATAACAACCTTGTTATGGGGATTACATGAGGTGCGGGGGGGGGGGGGGGAGAACCATGTAAATGCCACTTTGATCTCCTTGGAGAAACAGGTAGGATAAAAATACAAAACATTGACCAGGAACAATGAAACATATGTTGCAGATATTTCCCCCCCCACACACACACATTTATTCTGCTATTTTTTGTGATATACATGAGAAAACTTGGTCTACTTATTTGTAAAACATTCTTGTTTGTAAAACCCAATAAAAAAACAAACAAATCAAGAAGCCTTGGCCAGGTCGTGGGGGTGGGGGGCGTTCCTGGTGCAAGGTGAGGTGAGCTGGGGCTGGGGCAGCCCCGGAGCCTCCCCGATCCCCTGGCCCGACGGGCGCCTCCGCTCCCTCCCTGCTTTGCGGGCCCCTCCGGCTGCTTCTGGAACTTGTGACCCGGCCGAGCGCGCTTCTGGCACCGTCAGCGGCTTTTCCATCGCCGCGGCCTCCTGACCCCGCGAGCTCGTGCAGCCGGGAGAGGAAGGGAGCGAGGCGGGGAAGGCCCGGGCCGCCTGCCTCTCTCTCTCTCTCTCTCTCTCCTCTGCTGTCGGAAGCGCCCTCCCCGCGGCTGCCGGTCCCCGCTCGTGGGAACTCTGGACGCGCTCAGAGGCACCCTTGGGCCTGGCCGGGCGCCCGCGGCTCCTCCTTATCAGCTCGCAGCCGGCGGGCCGGGCGGGGCGCTGCGAGGTTGGAGGGGGCGCAAGCAGGGCGGGCCCCTGCCTGGGCGCGCCAGATAAGCACCACCGACCACCCCGCCGCTTCCCTCGCTGTGCCGCGCGCCGCCGCCGGCGGCCTCATTCAGAGGGCGCTCAGCACCAGCTGAAAGACAGCCAAAGCGCCATTGCGCGCCTCTGCCCCGCCGGGCGCTCCTGGCTCGCTCTGAGTTATTTCCTATGTAGGTCCTCCGGGGCAGAGATCTCGACTGCTGCCCTGGGAGACCTCTGCGCCACGAGGACGTTAACAGAAACACGGCTTGGCTGGAGCAAAACCCGTTCACACGGCGGACCTCCGGCAACCTTCCTCCGCGGGTTTTGGACTACGATTCACATCAGCGCCCCTGGCGCTGCTGGCTGGGGCCGATGCATCCCAAAATATCTGGAAGGGGTCTTTGAGTGTGGCAAAGACCAGCGGGGCCCCCATGCCTTTGTGCCAGGGGGCACTTTGTCCGAGTCACTGCGGGAGATGGTCTGCTTAGCCTTTAGAGGGGAAAACTTCTTGAATGAGGCGTTGCTGCCACTGTGCTGGTCCTTTTAGTCCACCTGGGCAAAGATGCAGAGTGAAGCCAACCTGGTGTCTTCCAGGTGTTTTGGACTACAGCTCCCATCAGCCCCAGTGACATGTGGCTGTGCCTTATACAGGGCTGATGGGAGTAGTAGTCCAGAACACCTGGAAGGCACCAGGCTGGTGCAGAGTCACCCTTTCTAGTTTATTGACAGCTTGGGTCCTATACCAGCCCCTTGTGAAAACCACTAGCTGGGCTGGCGCCTTGTTAAGCTATGGAACTCTCTTTCATAGGAGGCAGTGATGGCCACCAGCTTGGTCAGCTTTAAAAGAGGGCTAGCCTTATATTCCTCTCTGAATTTTTCCACCCATTGCTACCGACCACAATGGCTATGCTCTGCCTCCATCCCCCCCCCAATGGTCAGAGGCAGTGGTGCTTCTGAATACCGATTGCTGGAAACCGCAAGAGGAGAGGCTGTTCTTGTGCTCAGGTCCTGCTTGTGAGCTTCCCGTTATGGGTGTCTGGTTGGCCACTGTGGGAACAGGATGCTGGACTAGATGGGCCATTAGAAGATTCAGGACAGGTAAAATAAACCCCTTCTTCACACAGCAGATGGTTAGCCGGTGGAACTCCCTCCCAGAGGAAGCAGTGACAGCCAGCGACTTGAATGGGTTTAAAAGAGGATTGGACACATTCGTGGAGGAGGAAGAGAGGGCTGTCAATGGCTACCAGTCGTTGGAATGGAAACCTCTGAAGGGGAAAGGGCCCTTGTGTTCAGATCCTGCTTGCTGGTGTTCCCCCAGCATCCAACCGGCCACTGTGGAGAGCAGGATGCTGCACTAGATTAAGGTTACCAGACGTTCCCATTTCCCGGGGACAGTCCCCGGATTTACAAATCAGTCCCCATACAAAACCCATTGAAGTTGAAAAGTGTCCCCAGATTCATTGAAAAAAAAATCTGGTAACCTTACCATTGGCCTGACCCAGCAGGCTCTGCTTCTGTTTTTACGTTTTGTGAGGAAGGGAAGCGGTGCTGGCTGAAGTTGAATGGCTCCCTTTTGCCAGTGACTTCCCAGAAGCCTTACCTGAGGAGCCAACTGGGTGATGCGGCTCAGAGCACCTCAGCAGCTGGCTCATGCAGAAGTCCCGCCCGCCCCACTGAGAGCCGCCTCAGTCATAAGCCCTCTTGAGAACAAAGGGACGTGTCTTCCTCACCCAGTCCTCTTTTCCCTCCTCTTGACTTTCTGAGCTTATGGAAAATGCCTATGGAAAATCTGAGTGGCCGGCCTCTCTGGCACACACAATGTGCCCTTCATGCTCCCTGCCTGCTAACGCTGCCGCCACACACAGACCAGGCTTTCAGGCCAGATGAATGGGACACGCCTGGGCCCAGCATCTTCCACGGGGGATTCCAGGCGGCAGCGGATGCCTCCACGATCCCCTGCCGTCCAGGAAAGAGCTCTTCTGTTTACCGGTAGCTGCAAGGAATGTGAGGAAACTAAGGCACAGAGAGAAGGGCGGCAGGAAGAGACACGCTGGCCTTCCCGATTTCACCCAGCTTTTTCTAGAGCAGGGGTTCCGAACAAAATTTTCTCGAGGACCACTCATCGAGCCGCTATTGTGACAAGGACCCCCATTAATTCCTAATCCTAAAATTAAAAAGTGAGAGCCAAATTAAGAGTCTTTTTATATTTTATATTTATACGTTTTTTACAGTTACAACAGAGTACTCCTTCAGTATACAGTTAGTTTTAATTTTCAGTTCTTAATGAGATGAGTTAAATCTGTCCTTTGAGTCCATTATTTCTGAAATATTAGGTTTGTTTACAAACACTACTGTTTTGCAAAGAGGCAGTGAGCGCCAGGGAGGAGGGAGGGGAATGGAGAAGACCGGGTACCTGCGCAGTAGCGCACAAATGAAGCCGACGCACGCAAAGCATCTTGGGGAGGTGAGCGATAGTAGAATGCGCGCGCTGCCTCTTTGCAAAACAGTAGTGTTTGTAAAGCGCCACCTAGCGGCATACAGCAGAACTACTGCCTCTATCTAATTCTAGTTTTGCGCTAGACTCTGCTCATGCAGGAAGCGGCCAAAACAAAAAATCTGTTATCATACGAAATATATTTAATATATTTTTTATTCTAATAGCATCTTGCGGACCCCTCTGGCATAGCTCGCGGACCCCTGGGGGTCTGCGGACCACCTGTTGGGAACCACTGTTCTAGAGGCTCATTCCTTCTGCAATCATTGCAAGACAAATTCCGGAGGCAACAGCACCTTAAAAACTTGACAGGTTTATTGTGGTTGGGATTGGGTGGCCCTTGTGGTCTCTTCCAACTCTATGATTCTATGACTTCTATCACCACAGTTCAAGAAGGATACTGACAAGCTGGAACGTGTCCAGAAGAGGGCAACCAAAATGGTCAAAGGCCTGGAAATGATGCCTTATGAGGAACGGCTCAGGGAGCTGGGTATTTTTAGCCTGGAGAAGAGAAGGTTAAGGGGTGATATGATAGCCATGTTCAAATATATGAAAGGATGTCATATGGAGGAGGGAGAAAGATTGTTTTCTGCTGCTCCAGGGAAGCGGACACAGAGCAATGGATTCAAACTTCCCTTTGTTTCATCTGTGGCTAATGGCTGCATTCTGTTCCTTTATGTAAATATAAAGGTAAAGGGACCCCTGACCGTTAGTTCCAGTTGCGGACAACTCTGGGGTTGTGGTGCTCATCTCACTTTACTAGACGAGGGAGCCAGCGTACAGCTTCCAGGTCATGTGGCCAGCATGACTAAGCCGCTTCTGGCGAACCAGAGCAGCACACGGAAACACCGTTTACCTTCCCGTTTACCTTCCTATTTATCTACTTGCACTTTGACGTGCTTTTGAACTGCTAGGTTGGCAGGAGCTGGGACCGAAAAACGGGAGCTCACCCCGTCGCGGGGATTCGAACCGCCGACCTTCCGATCAGCAAGCCCTAGGCTCAGTGGTTTAACCCACAGCACCATTATGGATATGTCACTATTGGCTGTTATGAGAGAAGGGGCAAAACCAAATTCCACTTCCTCTGGGCCTGGGACTCTCTGTGGGCTCCGCCCTGTGGATCTGAACCATCATGGAGTTTCCTTTGCACAGGTGCACCTTGAGAAAGGCTCTGTGTCGTTGATTCCTAAATGTTCCTTCTGTTTTTCCTGTGAGATGATCTTCCTCACGGGTCTTTCCAAGTGTCTGCTCTTTGCTCTTCTTCCTCCCTTTCTCTTTGAAGCAAAAAGTTAGGGGCCTAGGAGGCTGCCTTAAAAAGGTAAAGGACCCCTGACAGTTAAGTCCAGTCACAAACAACTCTGCAGTTGTGGCGCTCATCTCGCTTTACAGGCCGAGGGAGCCGGCGTTTTGTCTGCAGACAGTTTTCCCGGGTCATGTGGCCAGCTTGACTAAGCCGCTTCTGGCGAAACCAGAGCAGTGAATGCCTTCCCGCCAGAGCGGTACCTATTTATCTACTTGCACTTTGACGTGCTTTCGAACTGCTAGGTTGGCTGGAGCAGGGACCGAAAAACGGGAGCTCACCCCGTCGCGGGGATTCGAACCGCCGACCTTCCGATCAGCAAGCCCTAGGCTCTGTGGTTTACACCACAGCGCCAAGCAAACCCTTGGCCTAGCTGGCTTGGTATTGGCTCCCCGGAATTCCAAACACGGAATCTTTCCCAGCCCGACATGGAAGTTCCAGCCGGGATGGAACCAGGGAAGGCATGCAAGGCTGATGCTCTGCCCCTGAGCTTTGGCCCTTCCTTCCCCAGGGTTAATGATGCCTGCTAAGGACAAGCAAGCACCAGGGTGAGCAAGAACCATCCTCCCACCTCAGCTCTGCTGCCTCCTCCCTCCTCCTCCCAGAAAGCAGCGGCTGCTCATTAAGGCTGGCTCTGCTTGTCAGCCGAGCGCCTCCGCCCGCATGGCTGTTGCCAGGGCCTTCCTCTGGAGCCTTCCCTGGGGGCCGCTGCTTGCAACAAAAGGGCTCATTACCTCTTCCTTGGCTGGCAAATGCCAGGCGGGCGCGAGAAGCAGGCATGGATCAGTTGCTGGTCACCAGCCCAGAGACAGGCCTCTTTGGCAGACCCAGACCCAGCGGAGCCGGTTCCCCTCCACTGAGCTAAGGGAGAGACCCTCACACGTCCTCAGGCACAGGGCCCCTGCTCAGCAGCCCTTTCTGACATTTTGGGTTGCTGTGATTTTACTGAGTTGCATTCATGGCTCGATAAATTAATGGTTCTGGTTTGCTTTATTTATTGCGTTTGATATTCCAGTGTTTACAGCATTTGTTTTCCCTCCCCTCGTGCTATTGTGATTGTGGTGAGCCGCTTTGAGCTCAGTGTTTGTCGTTGGGGAGGTGGAATAAAAACATTAAAATGGAATAAAAATCAAATGACACCCATGAAAATGGGGGTTGTGGGGAAGAGACTGTTAGTTGAACACAGCTGGGGAGAAGGGACTCAGTTTGTAAATAGTTGTTTGTGGTGCTGCTGGTGCTGCTGGTTTGATCTCAGATGCTGCCCCTGCTTTGGTTTCCTTCTGGAACAGCTAGAATAATAGAATCATAGAGTTAGAAGAGACCACAAGGGCCATCCAGTCCAACCCCCTGCCAAGTAGGCAACACCATCAAAGCATTCCTGACAGATGGCTGTCAAGCCTCTGCTTAAAAACCTCCAAAGAAAGAGACTCCACCACACTCCTTGGTAGCAAATTCCACTGCCAAACAGCTCTTACTGTCAGGAAGTTCTTCCTAATGTTTAGGTGGAATCTTCTTTTTTTGTAGTTTGAATCCATTGCTCCGTGTCCGCTTCTCTGGAGCAGCAGAAAACAACCTTTCTCCCTCCTCTATATGACATCCTTTTATATATTTGAACATGGCTATCATATCACCCCTTAACCTTCTCTTCTCCAGCTCTGGGTCTTCTGATTCGTGCTCAGTTTAGGAAGAACTTTCTGACAGTGAGAGCTATTCAACAGTGGAACGGACTCTCTTGGGAAGTGGTGGACTCTCCTTCCTTGGAGGTTTTTAAATAGAGCTTGGCTGGCCACCTGCCAGGGATTATTTTGCTTTATTCCTGCATTGCAGGGGGGTTGGTCTAGATGACCCTCGGGGGTACCTTCCACCTTTACAATTCTATGATTCTGTCTCCATGGATGGATTTGTGAAGATGGCGTCTGTCAGGGCTGTTAAGACTACTCCTGAGTAACGACCTTCCACATACCTGTCTTTCAAATGTCTTTATTGGTGCACATTATTTACAGTGTAGTGAGCTGTCGGTTTCATGTCTTCTCATTCCGTATCAGAATCCGGCACTGCCCCTTTTCGCGACTTTGACCAACATAAAAGCCTTGGGACAGTGAATCTCCTGCCCTTTCTCCTCCTCCTCAATACCGGTGTGGGGGGGGGAG
The DNA here is from genome assembly GCF_965207765.1 of Zootoca vivipara. Lineage (NCBI taxonomy): Eukaryota > Metazoa > Chordata > Lepidosauria > Squamata > Lacertidae > Zootoca > Zootoca vivipara. Next base: position 5,623,874 of record NC_142589.1, on the reverse strand, counting down.
GGTCTACGGTCTGCCTTCTGCCTGTCCCCCCTTCCCGCCTCTCTCTCTTCCTGCCTGTGGAGCAGGGGCTCTCCCATGCTGCCAGAGCCCTGGCACTCCTTCTCCGTCTCCTGACTCACCCCTTCAGACCCCGCGCTTTCATGACTGCTTGGAGACGGGCTGCTCCTGATGAGAGGGGGGGTTCTCTATAATCCCTCCCCCTTACAGCGTCCCACCAGGCATTCCCTTCTCAGCAGGTGAATGAATCAAGCGCCTGGCCTGCCCCAAATTTCCTCTGCTCTGTGTGCTTCGGGCTCTGAGCCTGAAGGCACTTCTGGGACCTGTCCACCCCCAGCTTACAAGCTGGGCAGCTTGGGGGGGCTGCTCACCAATTGTTATCTCTCATTGCAGAAAGAGGCGCTGATCCAAGTCCCAGCCAGCCAGGAGGGATGGGAACAGCCAGGTGAGCAGGTGGGTGGCCCCACCCACCCACCCATCCCCCCATCTCCAGCAGAGACTGCCTCTTTGGGGCCTCCCTCCATATGAATCTCTTAGCTTCACCTCTGCCATCCTGAGATCATGCTGGCCTGAACCCTCCCCACCCCCAACCCCACCATCCAAGCAGTTCCCCAGCCCCCTGCCACAGAGCCATGAATCTTTCATGTGCCTGTCATCTGCCCCTCATGTTCCATTAGCTTCAGTCCCCCTCCCTCTGCTATCCCGCCCCGCCCCCCTCACCTGCCACCCCCAGTCCACGCTTGGCAACCTCAGCCCCCTAATAGGGTAGGAAGGCAAAGCCCATAGAGACCTGGATATAGCAGAACTGTGGAGGTGGAAAAGTCCTTTGGGGAGTTGCCTTCACCCTTTCTGGTTCCTTCCTTGGCCTTCCTGACTCTTCCCTCATCTGTACGCCTCTTTTCTGTAGTCAAATCATCTTTCACTTTGAACGCTGCCTCCAACTGTGTAGGCAGAGCATAGCCATCCTGGCTAGTAGCCATCGATAATCTTTTCCCCACTGCCTCCAGTGGGAGGGAGTTCCATAGTATAACTCGGTGCTGTCACTGCTGTGTGAAGAAATGCTTCGTTTTTTTATCTGTCCTGAATCTTCCAGCCTTCAGCTTCCTTGGACGTCCACCAGTTCTAGCATTCTGAGAGAGGGAAGAAAGCTCTGCTCTACCCACTTTCTCTGTGCCGTGAATTGTTGCCAATTTGTCAAGGAGTCAAAGGGCCTGGAAAGATGAAGCCCATTTAGGGATGGGGGTAGGGAGGGCGGAGGGAGGGAGGGAGGGAACACGGCAATGAGAAAAGTGGATGCAGCCAGAGTATCCAGCCAGCTTTGCTTTTTGCCTCATTGTCAAATGATCTGGAGCCTTCAGCCAGACAGTGTCCCTTTAAATCCTCATGATGGTCAGTAATACAAAATGTGCTATATGGCGATCCCTTTTTAGGATGCTTTAACAGAGAGAGAGAGAGAGAGAGAGAGAGAGAGAGAGAGAGAGAGAGAGAGAGAGGAGGTACTGCATGTCATTCATTAGCTTTTGCATCCCCTTAAATCAGGGGTCAGCAGACTTTTTCAGCAGGGGGCCGGTCCACTGTCCCTCAGACCTTGTGGGGGGGCCGGACTATATTTTGAAAAAAAAATGAACAAATTCCTAGGCCCCACAAATAACCCAGATATGCATTTTAAATAAAAGGACACATTCTACTCATGTAAAAACACCAGGCAGGCCCCACAAATAACCTAGAGATGCATTTGAAATAAAAGGACACATTCTACTCATGTAAAAACATGCTGATTCCCGGACCGTCCATGGGCCGGATTGAAAAGGCGATTGGGCCGCATCCGGCCCCCGGGCCTTAGTTTGGGGACCCCTGCCTTAAATCAACATGGATAGGGACCCAGGTGGTGCTGTGGGTTAAACCACTGAGCCTAGGGCTTGCTGATCAGAAGGTCGGCGGTTCGAATCCCTGTGACGGGGTGAGCTCCCGTTGCTCGGTCCCAGCTCCTGCCAACCTAGCAGTTCGAAAGCTATACACTGGCTCCCTTGGCCAATAATGCGAGATGAGCGCCGCAACCCCAGAGTCGGTCACGACTGGACCTAATGGTCAGGGGTCCCTTTACCTTTACCTTTAAATCAACATGGAGCCTTATATTAATTTGTTATTTATTTATTCCATTTCTATCCCGCCTTTTTTGTCCACAAGCTCAAAGTGGTGTACGTGGTTCTCTGTTCATTTTCTCAGTCTAATTCTGAATAACTCGGGAAAGTCACTGCCCTTCCATTTTACAGATGGTAAAATGAGGATGAGAGATTGTAGCTGCTGCCTGCTTGGCTGTGATTTCCCAGGATGTGACCTGTCAGTCGGGGGTGGGGTGGGGTGGGGTGGGGTGGGGTGGGGTGGGGTGGAAGCAGACTGCTCCCCTTGGTTGTTTTCCAAAGTGATGACAAGAGGAAACTTATAGGCCAGACTGTTTTGGACTTCAACTCGCAACAGCCCTGCAGGATGCTGTGGGGCTGATAGCATCAAGGCCCTGCTGTCTGGGGCAGATAAGAGTTGGTTCAAAACATCTAGAAGGCACCCAGTTGGGGAAGGGTGTTCCAGGCACTCCTGGAGAAACTGGCCCTGGGGGAATCTGCTCTTTCTAATGTAACCTGCCTCCTTCTCCTTGGACAGGACTTGGTGAATGAGTTGGACCCTCAAGCAGGAGACTAAATGGAGAAACTACAGAAGGTAACAACCGAGATGGTTTGGTCTGTGCCTGCCCTGGGAAACGGGTTCCATGGGTTCTGTGGGGCTCTCGTTATGGGGTGCGGAGGGGATCTCCAGGAAACCAGGTTGTGGGCAGCAGCAGGCAAAACAACTTTGGTGCAGAAATTGTGATGGCTCCCGAGTGCATCGCATGGCAAGTCCTGGCAAACTGGGTCCCACTGCAGAGTTTGTGGGCAGGCACTCTTTGCTTTTCCAAGGGCTCAGGCCAAAAGTTAGATTCAGCAGAATTAAAATGCATTTTCTTGAATTTGCGTGATTTTCACGCAAGTTTCCCTACACCCCGCCCCTCCTTCATATTAATTTACTATATTGATTCATTTTTTAAATAAATAAATGGATTGTTATTTAAATTTCCCTCAGGACAAACAAAAAATACCTAATAACAAACACAAGATGCGTAGCAAAACTTGACTGTGAGCTTAGTCCCGGTGCTGCTTTCTAGACGCATGGGAGGGTGTTGGCGGAATTGAAGTACATAACCAAATGACACAAAAATAGATAATATGTAGAAACGGCACAGGATGTAGGATTGCCAAAAGAGGTAATTCATCCGTTTTTAACCTAAAGGCCCAAAGTGTTTAGGAATAATACCAGTCCACAACAGATGATAAAGATCTGTGGGGGAGGCCTGCCCCCTGTGGTCTCCAAAACAAATTTGACAAACGGAAACTAATAGGGAAGTTTAAGCTTCAGGGCCCGTAATGCCAGAGCAGCCCCAGAAGTGACTCTAGTCCACATTGCTTTAAAATTTTGGGTTTAGTAGACCCAGTTTAAGTGACATGACCCCCAGGGACGTGGCGCGCATTTTGGGGGCGGGACGTGCTGCGCGCAGGGGTGTGGTGCGCGTTTGGGGGGCGGGATGTGCTGTGCGCAGGGGTGTGGTGCGCGTTTGGGGGGCGGGATGTGCTGTGCGCAGGGGTGTGGTGCGCGTTTGGGGGGCGGGATGTGCTGTGCGCAGGGGCGTGGTGCATGTTTTGGGGGTGGGACATGCTGCGTGCAGGGGTGTGGGGCACGTTTTCGGGGCGGGGTGTGCTGTGTGCAGGGGCGTGGTGCGTGTTTTGGGGGCGGGACGTGGTGCGTGTTTTGGGGGCGTTTGGGGGGCGGGATGTGCTGTGCGCAGGGGCGTGGTGCGTGTTTTGGGGGCGGGACGTGCTGTGCGCAGGGGTGTGGCGCGCATTTTGGGGGTGGGATGTGCTGTGTGCAGGGGCGTGGCGCGCATTTTGGGGGTGGGACATGCTGTGCGCAGGGGCGTGGTGCGTGTTTTGGGGGCGGAACGTGCTGTGCGCAGGGGTGTGGCGCGTGTTTTGGGGGTGGGACATGCTGCGTGCAGGGCTGTAGGGCACATTTTGGGGCGGGATGCACAATCTGTGGGGGCAGGGCAGCCACGATAGCGCCCCAGGGATCGCGCTGCCCAGGGTGGCACGCCCTCACCACCCCCACCTTCCTACACTACTGGGTCCACCACTGTCTGGGTGTCAATGTTTTGAGTTTGGCAGGGGGTCCCTAGACCACCGCCTCAGAAGTCTCCTAACAGTGACCTGTTTCATCCAGACACCATGCAAGAACATCACTGTGCCGCTGTGAATAAACAGGAGAGGATGGTCTGTGAAGTGGGGTGATGCAACATTAACATTAATTAAAAAGTAATGCAACATTAACAAGCCTGTGTTTGGATTCTCAAGCAAGCCTAAGACAAGATTCTGCAAGCAATTTTTTATTTAGTTTAAAATCTATGGCTAATCCAAGGAGAGGCCCCTTCACTCTTCTTCTTGACATTAGGATGGCCATGCATTTTGAGGCCTCCAGACAGAGGAAGGACTGTCTTAGCCGATCTGCAAAGGCAGCAACAGCTTTTGCCTTTGTGAGGGAAACATGTGGTCCCAAGGTTGACTGAGGGGAAAGGGGTTACTTGCTCTGTATTAATCTTCTCTTTAACTTCACTGAATGTAATAATCAGTCCAGCCATCAGATTCTTTCAGTACCTGCAAATGAGAAGCTGAGTTACAGCACTACAGGGAGGGCTGTGATGTGACCAGAGATCTAATTACAGTGGTACCTCTACTTACGAATTTAATGTGTTCCGAACACACATTTGTAAGTCGAAAAAATTTGTAAGTTGAATCCCATAGGAATGCATTGGGAGAAAAAATTCGTAAGTCGAAGCAACCCTATCTAAAAATTCGTAAGTAGAAAAAATCCTATCTAAACCGCATCCAAGATGGCGGACGGAACTCCATTTGTATGTAGAAAAATTTGTAAGTAGAGTTATTTGTAAGTAGAGGTACCACTGTAAACGGAGCTATTCTCCTCCGTTTTCCTGCGTTGAGCAAGGTGCTTGAATGGGGTGGCCTTGCAAGGTCCCTTTGGACTCTGTGAAATTTTAAAACCCTGTTGACAGGATTCATGTCCTTCAAAAGGTTGCTGTAGAATTATTTGCAGAGTGATCAGTGGGTTTCTGTTCTGTTCAGCAGAAATATGCAAAATGGGGGAGCAGTTCTAGTAAAACAGATTCCAACACCCATTTGGAAATATTTTTGGAAGAAAAAGCCAACTCCCTCTGTTGACATTTTATTAAGTCGGTGAAGGGGATTTTTTTTTTTAAGTGGCATGTTAGTGACATCCCAGAAGTCTGTGATTCTACTTGGTGAACTGAATTTGATGAATGTTCAGTGGCTCCAATGTCTCTGCTGGGATTACATTCACTCCAGAATCCACACCCAGGGGGGAGATGGCTGAAGCACGGAGCTTCCCAGTCTCCAGCTACCCAACACCCCTTGAGGTTTAGCTCGCTCCATCCTTCCCCAACCTGGTGCCCTCCAGATATTCTAAATGGCAACTCCCATCAGCCCCAGCCAACACAACTGGCAAAGACTGCCGTGTGCTCTCTCGGTTGCTTGGCTAAAAAGATGAAAACGTGATGAAAAGGTCAGAAAAAATACCCCCAGATCAGGTTTCTGTCATCAAGAAGATAGGCTTATTATTGACAAACACAAAAGGCTGTAGAATTGCAGTGAAGTCAGTGAAAAGAGAAAAATAAAGTTCTACCTTGAAATGTTTGCCATGGCTGAGATAATCAGCAAGTAAGTGGCAGAAAACAAAGCGTGGAGTCAGGCTGGCTACAAACTCCAGTTTGGGCTGTATATTCATAGGAAGTGAAATATACTCGGAGTCGAGAGTGAATTTCATGCTCTTTATTCAGCTCATAGTCATCAAGGAGGAGAAGAGAAGACGAATACTCTTTTCCCAAAACCATCTGCTTATATACATTATTTACACAATGGGCCTTGCGTGATTGGCTACTTCAGGGCTACACCTGTGGGCCAATTATATTGTGGATTGACTTCTGCCTGCAGCCTGATTGGCTGCTCCTACAGGCCAATCAGGTAGCAGATTCACTTCTGCCAGCCGCCTGATTGGCTGCTCCAGCAGGCCAATCCGGTTGCGGATTCACTTCCACCTGGAGTTGGATTGGGTAGCTCCCGCTGATTCTGAATCCTATTGTTCTAGGATTCAGCTCAGTACATAACACCCCTCCCCTCTAAGTTCCAGTCCTGCCCGGGAAGTTGCATTCGTAGTCCCCAAGGTCTGCTGGCCGCCTCCGTGTGCGTTGTGGCCTGGGGTGTTCCTTGGTCAGGGGTTCTGGTTCTGGCTCGTGTTCCGAGGCTGCTGGCTGTGCCGGGGCTGTCTGGTCTGGCGCCACTGAACCACTAGGTTGTAGCTCTGGTTCCGGTGTCCTTCCAGCCTCGGGGCGCCCCTCTGTGCCTACTGCTTCTGCTTCCCCTGCCCACCCCTCTCGCTCTACAGGCCTCACTGCCCTGCTGTCCCCTTGGGACCCCTCTGTCCCGCTCTCCTCCCGGGTTCCTCCTGGGAATCGTCGCCGTAGCTGGTCGCAGTGGCGGCGCCAACATTGCCCCCCTTCCGTTAGTACCTCGTACGACACGGGACCGGTCACCTTGGTGACTGTGGCGGGTAACCATGCTGGGCCTGCCCCAAAATTCTTTGCATACACTGGGTCCTGGGCCACAAATGTCCGGGGGTTCCTGCCTTTCCCCACCACTACCTCATCCTGAGCTCTGTCGGGGTGAAGTCGGTCCAGTCTAGTTGCAAGGCGCCGGCCCATTAGTAATTCAGCTGGGCTCCGGCCCGTCGTTGTGCTTGGGGTGCTGTGCTGTGCTAGAAGAAATGCAGCAAGGCGGTATTCCCAGTCCCCTTGTGTCATGCGGCGGAGGCTGTCCTTGGTGGTCCGCACCATGCGCTCCGCTTGGCCATTGGTGGCAGGGTGGAATGGTGCTGAGCGGATGTGGCGGATGGCGTTCTGCGCTGTGAAGGTCTGGAACTCCTCTGACGTGAATGCGGTTCCATTGTCCGAGACGAGGGTGTCAGGGAGCCCGTGGGTCGCAAACAGCTTACGTAGTACCCGGATGGCTGCCGCCGTAGAAGTGGATGGTACCAGTGCGACCTCCAGCCATTTGGTGTAGGAATCCACCACTATGAAGAATGTTTTTCCCTGGAAGGGGCCAGCGAAGTCCAATTGTTGCTTTCGCCCTCGATATTGCACCCTGAAGGTCCCCACCCCCATAGTAGGGACCTTACGTTTCTGGAAGTCCCGGAGGGTGAATGGGGCCGGCCTTAGTTTGGGACCCCCATTAGGGCACAGTTCCCTTAATGTTCGGGCCGAGATTATGGATAGAGTTGAACCCGTGTCCAGCTCCATGCGGCATGGGGCTCCCTCTATCTGTACCTCTATATAAATTTTCTCTGTGCTGGGATGGGGCAACTGGAATACCTGGTAGTCCGTGATCTCCGTTGAGTTGCCTTGGTGCATGGTGCCGTGTGACCTGGGGCTTCTGGGTCGGTCATCTGATGCTTGTCGACGGGTGAGTCGAGCCCGACACACCCGGGCGATGTGTCCCAATTTTCTGCACTGCCTGCACTCTGCGTTGCGGAAACGACAGGTCCTCCTCTCGTGGTTCTCCCCGCAGCTTGCACAGTTCCCTCCTTCTCGTCGAGGCTGCTGTGGTGTGTGTGCTGCTTGAGTGCGCCGCTGTACTCGGTGTACTTCCTCCCTGTCAGATTCGGATTCGTCGGTGAGGTCTTCGTGGTAGACCCTCGGTTGGGATGGCGGGGCCGGTCGTGCCTCTTGCGTTGACCTCTCGGCGGCTTCGGTTGCCAGGGCTTCCTCCAGAGCAATCTGGAACGTGAGGTCTTTTTTGGCGTAGAGGCGTCGTTGCAACATCTCGTCCCTCAGGCCACCGACGAGGCGGTCACGAAGCATGTTCTCCAATTCTGAGAAGTTGCATAACCGGGCGGCTTGGCGGAGGGAGGTCACAAACCCAGTTATGGTTTCCCCCGGGGCTTGCCGCTTTGCGTAGAAGGCATTTCGGCAAGCTACCACTGAGGGCTGTGGTGAGAAGTGCTCCTTCAGCCGTTCCATTATTGTTTTGTAAGAGACGGTAGCGACATCTCTAGGTGCAAGGAGAGCCCGGGCGATTTCAAACGTCTCCTCTCCACAGACGCTGAAGAATGTCGCCCTCTTCATGGCATCGTTGGTGACTTCTTTCGCTTGCAGGAGGAAGTTGAAACGGGCGGCGTACCCTTCCCAGTCTCCTGATGCTGGTTTGAATGGCGAGAAGCTGCTGTTGGTTGCCATTCTGGGTTCCTTGGGTCCTGGAGCTGAAGCCTGGATGCACGGTGCGATGCAGCGGTGCAGCAGGTGGCGGTGCTGCGGTGCAGTGCGTGGTGGCGGTCAGCTCAGCAGGATCCCACCTTCGTCGCCAGTGAAATATACTCGGAGTCGAGAGTGAATTTCATGCTCTTTATTCAGCTCATAGTCATCAAGGAGGAGAAGAGAAGACGAATACTCTTTTCCCAAAACCATCTGCTTATATACATTATTTACACAATGGGCCTTGCGTGATTGGCTACTTCAGGGCTACACCTGTGGGCCAATTATATTGTGGATTGACTTCTGCCTGCAGCCTGATTGGCTGCTCCTACAGGCCAATCAGGTAGCAGATTCACTTCTGCCAGCCGCCTGATTGGCTGCTCCAGCAGGCCAATCCGGTTGCGGATTCACTTCCACCTGGAGTTGGATTGGGTAGCTCCCGCTGATTCTGAATCCTATTGTTCTAGGATTCAGCTCAGTACATAACAGGAAGCTTGGCCAGTGGGGGCAGCGGTTCACAATTTAAAGCAGTACAGAGCCAGCACCGAAACACATTCCATGTTTGGTGTGAAGCAAATGCGACTCTGTCCCCTTAGAAATGGGGGCAGGTTGGTTCATTCAGGCGCAGACCGACAGGATTACAATAGATGTCACTTCATTCCTGCATCGCAGGGGGTTGGACTAGATCACTTTTTGGATCCCTTCCAGTTCCACCTTTTTATGATTCTGTGGACACTGAAAAGCGCAGTCTAGCAGGGACACTTGCCAAGCCTTCTCCCCACTTCTCTGTGACAAACCAGGAAAAAATTCTTCAGAATCTTGGAGATGTCAAAGAGGTTGCTATCACTGCAGATGTATTTTTTATAAATAAGCCAGACGTTGCAACAACAACAAAAAACCCCTCTATACTCCATGATTTTGTAGTGGTCCAGCAGGGGGGTCTGCTACGTTACATTGAGGATGCTGTCAGGAGAAAGTGCACAGATCTCGGAGGAAGTTTGATAACTGCCGCAAGATTAATACTTGCAATGATGATAATAATCACAAACCCCCGGAGTAATAAAGGAACACCTGCTTTAGCGGTGGGAGGTGTGGCTTATATTGTTAGGGAACAGGCTCCAGCATCTGTGGGGACATGCAATTGTGCCACAAGCTCTCTTAGGGGAAGAAAAGGCAATTATCTGTTTGTCATATTGGAATAAAATCTGACTGCAGAATGATGTGAGGCAGCAATACAGGGGCTGTGTTTGAAGGACTGTCAGGTAAAAGATCAGCTAAGGATGACTCAAAAAAGGGAAAGAAGCTGTATGTGTTTGTGGAGGGGGGGCCAGCAGCATGAAGTCCCTCATGCGCAGTAGGCAGCACTTGGACGGTAGATGGAATTATAAAATGACCCAAGGGTCATTTATTCCAACTTTCTGCAATTCAGAAATCACCACCAGGGCCGGATTTAGGTTTGGTGAGGCCGTAAGCTACTGAAGGTAATGGGGCCCTTTAAATGTCCAGCTGTCCTTTGCCTACAACAAATTGTCACAGTTTTTTGTGTTGAATATATTCTTAATGGTAATTTATTGACTTAATAGGTATCTAAAGCCATTTTGAGGAAGCAGGCTAGCAGGGCTAACTATTACAGTGGTACCTCAGTTTATGAACACAATTGGTTCCGGAAGTCTGTTCATAAACTGAAGCGCTCATAAACTGAAGCGAACTTTCCCATTGAAAGTAATGGAAAGTGGATTAATCCATTCCAGACGGGTCCGTGGAGTACTCAATCTGAAGCGTACTTAACCCGAAGCACGGGTGTAATTGGTTCCGGAAGTCTGTTCATAAACTGAAGCGTTCATAAACTGAAGTGAACTTTCCCATTGAAAGTAATGGAAAGTGAATTAATCCGTTCCAGACGGGTCCGCGGCGTTCGTAAACCGAAAATTTGTAAACTGAGGTGTTCATAAACCGAGGTTCCACTGTACTTACATCAAAGGAGCCTACACAACACAAACACTGTTGCTGTATGTAGGTTTTATTTTCTTTGTAATTTATCTTATATTCTGGAGATGTACATCCAGTTGTTGTTTTCCCTTAAATTTTTTGCCCCCCCCCCCAAGAGAGTGGGGCCCTAAGCTATAGCTTGTTTAGCTTATACGTAAATCCGGCACTGACCACCACTAAAAAATCTGTGACGGATGCCCTCCCCTCCCAACCTCTGTTTAAAAACCTCCAACAAAGGAGAGTCCAGCACCTTTCGAGGGAGTCCGTTCCACTGTCAAAGGGCTCTTACAGTCAAAAAGTTATTCCTGATGTTTAGTTATTCCTGATGTCACAGCTTTTTCCACTACAGTGAGGCAATGCCCCTGCAGTTTTCTCTCAGCCATAGTAATTATTTATAGTTTTGCACTTACACGTACAAATTAGCCTACATAAATGGGTGTCCTCTTTTGGGGGGCGATGCATAGAATAGTTGTAGAGTTGGAAGGGACCCCGAGGGACATCCAGCCCAACCCCCTGCCACCGTGGGCAGTGTGCCTTGGCCTTGCTGCCGAAGGAGGGAAATAAACAATCGAAGCCGCATTGAAATGGAAGTCATTGATCAAATGTCAGGTGTGGAGGATTTATTCTGTTTTGTAATTTGACTGCTACGAAGCATCGCCAGATATCTTGGATCCAAAGAAGGCAATCTCTTCCGCAATTCTTTTTGTAGGATTATATTGTAATATATGTGTTATGTATTAGTGTATATAGTTTTCCCTCAGCTCCTCAGGTCCTTGACAGTTGTTTTAGGAGGGAACTTTAGGAGGGAACTTTGAATTATGTTTGATACATTGTTTGAGCCAGCCTCTATAAAAGCAGGCCGGCTCGGCAATGCAGTTCAGTTCTGTTCTGGCTCCCGAATAAAGAGCTTTTTGAAGAACTGCTGTGTTGTCTACCCACTATTTAATACTGGCGACGAGGATGGGATGGAAGGACAGCAGAGCACAGCCAGAATCGGACATGCAATGAGCTGATCACTGAGCGAAATCACTGAGCGAAATCACATTCAGAGCTGACCGTTCTGGCTAGAGCACTGTGTGCCCTCCATCGCCATCCATGTAGGCATCGGAACCATGGCTTCATTCGTGCCTCTACCGCTGTTCGCACCAGCCTCTGAATCATGGGATACGTACCTTGCTCGGTTCGCTTGCTTCCTCCAAGCAAATGCGCTGAAAGCGGTGCCTGATAAGCGGAAGCAGGGTCTCTTCCTCAGTCTGTGTGGCCCCAAGGTATTCAAGACAGCCCGGGCCTTGGTTGCACCCCTAGCTGTCAAGGCAGCGCCATGGGACACGCTCCAAGAGAAGCTCCGTACCCACTACGCGCCCAAGCCGTATAAAATTGCTGCCCGCCACGCCTTCTACCACAGGAACCAGGCCAAAGGGGAGTCCATGAGCAATTACATCGCTGCTCTCAGGAAGGCTGCCCTACATTGTGAGTTCCAGGACCTTGATGACGCCCTGATGGATCGAGTCGTCTGCGGAATCCGGAACATCCGTCTGCAGCGGCGCCTCCTCGCCAAGTCAGACCTCACGCTACAGAAGGCCATGGAGGAGGCCGCAGCCGCAGAAGCTGCTGAACTCTCCGCCCAGGAGATTCGCAAGGCCAGCAGCCCACACTCCACTAAGAAGCCAATTCAGGTGCACCACGAGGAGGTTAGCAGCCACAAGACTTCTTCTTCAGATGAAGACGACTACGTGCACCAAACCAAGCGAGAGCGCAGAAAATTTAAATCAAAGCCCAGAGACCAATCAGCTTGTGCCGGTTGTGGAGGCCGCCAGGACCACGCTAAGTGCCAATTCAGGGACGCCATCTGTCGGCGGTGTTCAAAAAAAGGACACATCGAGAAGGTATGCCGGTCAGCTCCGTCTGACACGCCCCCTTCACCATTTTGCAAGGCCAAGTCTTCACTCCGGTCCACCAACGAAAGCTGTTTCGCACTAACCAACTGCCACTGCGCATCAGGAACCGCGATTGGACAAGCCAACTCGCTGACACAACGCAAGCTACACATCACGGTGCTCATCGAAGGAGCTCCATGTGATATGGAGATCGACACCGGGTCTGCCATGTCCATCGTGTCCTGGAACACACTCAAAAAACTTCTGCCCAGGCTGTCGAAAAGGCAACTTGACCAGCACCGTGTACATCTCAGAGACTACCAGGGAAATGACATTCCCGTAGTAGGCGTCGGCAGGTTCCGGATTGCCTTCAAGGAATTATCGGGCCTGCTCCGACTGGTGGTGGTTGAAGGTCCACGTCCTAGCCTCCTAGGGCTAGAATGGTTTGATGCCCTCGGCATGGAAGTCACCGGCATCAACAGCATCTCCAACGCTGAAACAGAGGCCCTCATCAAAGACTTTGCCGAGGTTTTTGATGGCACCCTGGGCCAATACACGGGCACGCCCATATCTTTCAGCTTGGATCCACAAGTCACCCCCATCAGACTTAAGCCACGTCGGGTTCCGTTCGCCCTCAAAGCTAAGGTGGATGAACAGCTGGACAAGTTGATCGCCCAGGGCGTCTTGGAGCCAGTGGATCATGCCAAGTGGGAGACTCCCATTGTTACACCAGTCAAGCCAGACGGGTCGGTGAGAATATGCGCTGATTACAAGTGCACAATCAACAAGGCGCTTCAGCAGCACGCTTATCCGGTTCCCGTCGTCCAGCACCTGCTGCACTCCCTGGGTGAAGGCAACGTATTTGCAAAACTGGACCTTGCCCAAGCCTATCAGCAACTGCCAGTCGATGACGCCACCGCGGAAACCCAAACGGTCGTCACCCACCGAGGGGCGTTCCGGTGTCGCCGGTTGCAGTTTGGGGTGAGTGTGGCTCCTGGCATCTTCCAAAGCCTTATGGAGCGTCTCCTGCAGGGGCTTCCGGGCGTGGTGCTGTACTTTGATGACGTATTGGTGCCAGCAGAGTCTACCCAACAGCTGTTCGAGCGCCTCCGCACTGTGTTGACCAGATTCCAGGAGGCTGGATTCAAGGTAAAGAGAGAGAAGTGCAAGATTGCTGTTCCGGAGGCGGAGTTCCTGGGCTATCGTGTCAACGCCTCCGGTCTCCACCCGACGGAATCCAAGATCCGGGCCATCCAGCAGGCCCCCACACCAAAGAACAAAACTGAGTTGCAGGCATTCCTGGGACTGCTGAACTTTTATAACATGTTCCTGCCCCACAAAGCGACTGTAGCCGAGCCTCTCCACCGACTCTTCAGCACGAAGACACCTTGGTCCTGGGGTCATCGGGAGACGACGGCCTTCAATGCGGTCAAGGCTCTCCTTTCATCGGACAGTGTGCTGGTACAGTACAGTGAAGCCAGGCCGCTGGTCCTTGCCTGTGATGCCTCACCTTTTGGCATCGGCGCCGTCCTCAGTCACCGTTTTCCAGGACGTTATCTCCAACCGAACGGAATTACAGCCAGCTTGACAAGGAGGCACTGGCACTTGTGGCTGGAGTGAAGAGGTTCCATGAATACCTCTATGGCAGGATTTTCTACCTCATCACCGACCACAAGCCGCTCCTGGGCCTCCTCGCGGGTGATAGACCAACACCACCGGTCCTCTCGCCTCGCCTGTTGCGATGGACTGTCTTTCTGGCAGCTTACCACTACCAACTCATCCACCGCCCGGGAAAGTCGCTGGGCCACGCTGACGCTCTGAGCCGGTGCCCTCTTCCAACGCTGGTGGAAGACCCAGCTCCAGCGTCATCGATCCTCTTGATTGAAGACCTTCCAGCAGCTCCGGTGTCGGCTACTGATGTGGCCTCCGCATCTGCCCAGGACTGGACTATCAGCCGTGTGCTCAACTGGGTGTGGAGGGGATGGCCACAAGGTCCCTTCGCCTCAGATCTCCAGCCGTTTGCAACCAGACAACACGAGCTCTCGGCTCATCGTGGCTGCCTATTGTGGGGGGACCGAGTCGTGATTCCTCAAAAGCTCCGCCAACGCGTCCTCGAGGCTCTGCACGTCGGACACCCGGGAATCGTCAAAATGAAGGCGTTGGCTCGGTGTTACGTCTGGTGGCCGAACATGGACGATGCCATCACTGCATGGGTTGCCGCCTGTCAAAAGTGCCCAGAGTCGAGACCTGCATCACCAGCAGCTAAAGGACACACTTGGGAGACGCCCAAGGCACCCTGGTCAAGGGTACACATTGATCTCACCGGCCCTTTCCACGGACGGACCTTTATGGTGGTGGTCGACGCCTACTCCAAGTGGCTGGAGGTGGCCCTGATGACATCCACCACTTCCGAGGCCATCATCCGGGTGCTGCGAGGCCTGTTTGCAATCCATGGGTGTCCTGATGTTCTCGTCTCCGACAACGGACCACAGTTCACCTCTGGTACATTTGAACGGTACCTCCTGGGACTGGGCATCCGACATGCGCTGACAGCACCATTTCACCCCGCCAGCAATGGGCAGGCAGAAAGAATGGTGAGATCGGCAAGAGGCGCTTGCGCGCCTGAACCAGGGGGACTGGCATGAGCGGGTCACTGAGTACTTGCTCGTGCAGCACATCACCCCTCATGCGGCCACAGGGTGGAGTGTGGCCGAACTGCTGATGGGCCACCGCCTTCGATCTCCACTTGATCGACTACACCCGGACTTTGGTGTGGCCGAACCCCCAGGCTGTGCCAACGCACCACGGTCTTTCATTCCGGGGGATCGGGTTTTTGCCCGGAACTTTGTGGGAGACATTCCTTGGGTGCCGGCCACGGTAGTAGGAGTCACTGGACCCCGCTCATACCAGGTGGCACTTGAAGACGGACGCTTATGGCGCCGACACATTGACCAGCTGAGGCGCAGGGTTGGGAATTTGGACACAGCCACAGTGCCCCCAACTGCACCCCCAGCTCCAGAGCAAGCTCTAACAGAAGGCAAGGCTCAATCTACACCTCCCTCACAAGCTGCGGACGTGGATCCTAGCCAAGACACGTCAGAGGTTCAGCAGGGCCCCCCAGAGACTAGAGCCACTGCTGTGCCTGACCATCCACCGAGTCCGCACATGGCGGTTCCTTCGGCAGTCACAGAGACAGGGAACTTGGACTAACCACCAACATCGGTGGCGCCACAGGCTCAGCAAGAATCGGCCAACCCCCTGAACACTGGTACTGGCCCTCGGCATTCCACCAGGGTCACCAAGCGGCCATCCTACTTACGGGACTATGTCAGTTACTGCACTTGAAACGTTGCATTGTAAATAGAAGCTATGTACCTTGAAACTGTTATGCTCTTGTACCTAATTTAAACCATTACGAATTTAACTAATACCTTTTCTCGGTGGGGAGGGGTGTTATGTATTAGTGTATATAGTTTTCCCTCAGGTCCTCAGGTCCTTGACAGTTGTTTTAGGAGGGAACTTTAGGAGGGAACTTTGAATTATGTTTGATACATTGTTTGAGCCAGCCTCTATAAAAGCAGGCCGGCTCGGCAATGCAGTTCAGTTCTCTTCTGGCTTCCGAATAAAGAGCTTCTTGAAGAACCGCTGTGTTGTCTACCCACTATTTAATAATATGTAGGCTGAAGGAGGTATTCATTTGAAACCTTTAAAAAAGACTGCCCCATTTCGCAGACTGGCTTTCCAGTGTGCCCCTCCCCACCCTGCTTTTTAACAGCCAGGCAGTGAAACTTGGCAGCCAGCTCGCTCCTGGCTTTGTGATGTGTAGCCGGTTCTAAGAAAGGTTTTCTGTTTCTGTCCCTGCCTGGATAGCCAAGAATCTTATCAGTCAGTCTCCAGTCCCCTTTTGGTGGCACATTTGCAAGGGGGCTGGAATTCCACAGCACAACAGTCGGCAGCTCTGCCCAGAAAACAGCACTTTGGGGACACACAGCAACCCATCTGATTGGCAGGAGGGAATACAAATGTATATTTGTGGCAAAGCCAGAGTTTACTGTGCCTGCTGGAAGGAAATCCTTGCTGGAAACGGCTCTTCAATACGCTGCCTACATGGCCAATACAAATTTCTGTTTGGCCCCGTTGAGTGGCACTGACTTTCTTTTTTTAAATAATTTTTATTGAATTTTACCCAGAGAAAAATACAAAAAAGAAGATAATACAACAATCTTATTTCTTCAATATTATATGAAGAACAGCAATAATAATAATAATAATAATAATAATAATAATAATAATAATAATAATAGAGAGAAAAAATAGAAAATACAAAAAAGAAAAAGAGAAAATATGAGAAAAAGAGAAACATCAAAAAATATTATCATACTTCTCAACTTCAGTTCTAAACATTTCAGACTTCCTCGTACCCCCTCCTTGAGTTCTCATAAATTCACTAATTATTGCAGTTTCCAATTCTTCACCCTTTCTTTCTTTCCAAATAAAATTCTTTTTAACTATTAACCCTTTATACTTCACATTGCCTTTTTTACCCAATATTCTCTACCCTTTTACCCAGAAATATTTCAACTTAGTCCAATTCTTTTACCCCCTTTTAGTTCCCACTTAGCAAACTAGATCTACCCCCTTTCCTTGGAATCGGTGTCTCCAGAAGTTACAGCCCGCTCCTAATACAATCCAAAGTCAGACCATTTTTTAATCAGTCCATAAAAAATTCATACAATTCTCATTCACCCCACTCCTGCTCTGTCCCAGTCTAACTTTTGCTGAACCCTTCCCCCCCCTGCTGTATTCCCATCACTTTATTTCCATTTACCTTCTCTTTCAGCCCCCTCCCTGTTTCCTTCTCCCCCTCTCTCACCAGGGTAGCCGCCTTTTTGTTTTCCCTTTTGGGGGGGGGCATTATCACCACCCTTCCCTGTGGCACTGACTTTCTTTCCTGCAGCAGCAGCAGCTGCTGTACATGTATGGAAGACGGAAGTGGATTTTTAATATAATAATAATAATAATAATAATAATAATAATAATAATAATAATGCACTCATATGCAAGCCTTTAATCCATTGGTAGCCATGCAGGAAGGTGGAGTTGCAATTGCATTCAATCTTCTGCCATGTAACTTAAGAACATACGAAGAGCCTGCTGGATCAGGCCAAGTTTAGTCCAGCATCCTGTTCTCATACTGGCTGACCAGATCCCCTTGGGAAACCTTGCAAGCAGGATGCAAGCAAAAGAGTGTTGGCTTCTCTTGTAGTTTCAAGCCACTGGTATTCAGAAGCAATGCTGCCTCCAACTGTGGAGGGCAGAGCAGAGCCATCCTGGCTAGTAGCCATCAATAGCACTCCATGAATTTGCCTAATCCTCTTTTAAATAATAATAATAATTTATTATTTGTACCCTGCCCATCTGGCTGGGCTTCCCCAGCCACTCTGGGCAGCTTCCAACAAAGATTTAAAATGCATTAAAGTCATCTAGACTGGTGGCCATCACTACCTCCAGTGGGAGGAAGTTCCACAGTTTAACCATGCCCAGAATGAAGGGCTTCCTTTTGTGTCACTGAACAGAAACGTTTTATCAGAAGTTCCCTTTTAGCCTGACACCCGGCATTTTTTCCATAGAGTTCTGCACATTTGGCATGAATTTATACACACACACACAATTTTTAAAAAAACTTTTCCTCCCCTTGCAAAATTCTCCTTTTGGCCTCTGGTAACAGACACCCCTTCCCTTTTTCCTCCTCTTTCCTCCTCATTATATATACATCACAGGAATTTCCTTTGCTGCCCCCACCCTGGTCTCTGTTGTTGGAAGTTGGAGGGAAGCCGAGCAGATTTCGCTTGGCCTGTTTCTTTGTGTGTTGTGATGTCCCCCTGTGTTGGTGCTTCTGCGGCCGAACTGACCTATTTTTAACACCCCATCAGTGGAATTAGCCCCCCACCCCGCCCCCCACCTTGGAAGTTTCATGGGAGTCCAAAGTGTGGAACGGCAAAGAAAATGATCTCCGTTGAATATTTCAACCCCACAGCCCAATGAAATGAAATGAAATAACAATAAAAATATGCAGGAAAACAATATACAACCATAGATTGATCAGTAGATTAACAGTTCCATCAAAAACGGAACAAAACTCAACAGCAGTGAGGACAAAAATTAGAATTTCCGTGCAGCTTATGGGGAAGTCAATACCTTCTGCCATTGCCCGGGGAGGGAACCTGAATCGCTGCCCACAAGCCTCCACAATAGAAAATTCCCACCCTGCTTTTCCATAAATGCAGGTAGAAAAGAGAAAGAAGGCAACCCCTTCATAGAGCCCCCAAAGTAAAGAGTCCCCTCCCTTTTGGCATTGGGGCAGCAGCAGCCTTTAATCAACAATATCTGGGCTAAATTTAAGGCACCCCATGAGCCACAACTGGGTTTCCCTTATCCTCTTCCTCCTCCCAGGCCTCAAGGTTGGTGATAGGGGCCGCTAGGAAAAAGGCAGGCAGGCAGGTGGATTTTCTAGTAGCCACAATTGCAATGGATTGCAATGGGATTTAAGTGGAGACAAATAATGGCCAAAGGTGTTGTTCTCATGCACTAGCGCTCTCTCTCTCTCTCTCTCTCTCTCTCTCTCTCTCTCTCTCTCTCTCTCTCTCTCTCTCTCTCTCTCTCTGTGTGTGTGTGTGTGTGTAGTGACATTAAAGGGGAGAAAGAAGCTTCTCGAATGGCCATAAAGCTCTTGCAAATGCAGCGGTTCTAATTTTTGGCCACACGTTCTGGCCTTTAGGGAAGCAGCGCCACCTGGTGGCTGTTGACTGGCGGCTGCTGCCCTGGAGAAGGTGACTGCCGTCAATCTCCACCTGCCCACCCGCACCCACTGCCCCTTCCTTAAAATGGCATCATTTTTAGAGCGTTTCGGAGCACCTTGAAAGGTAATTTAGACTGTGCACCAAGGGCTCCACAAAGCAAAGAGGCAGGACGCCTGATCCTTTTTTCCATCCCTCAACATAAAACACTTCCGCCCCCCACCCCACCATCTCCTGCAGGCCATCAGGTTGATAATGCCTGCTTTATTATTACCTCCTTAGTGGAAGAGCTGCTTCCCCATCTGAGTCAGTTCCCTGATTTTTTTAAAAAATATATTGATTTGTTAGCCAAGAAAACAACAACCCTACAAACATAACAAAGAGAAATCTTATGAGTTACAGAGAGGTAAATTGGAAGTCAATTCTGATTTTTTTTCTTTTTTCCCTTTTCCCTTTTCCCTTTTTTTTCTTTTTCCTCTTATCTTATACTTTTTTCTTCTTTTCCTCCTTTCTTTTTTTCTGCGCCCATCTGATATGAGGTATATGTTTTTGTTTGTTTGTATTCTTTAATTGTGATTGTGTTTTTTCCCCTCTTTGGATTCATTTGAGATAGATATTTGTCATGATTTTTGCTTTTGTAATGTTGTTGTTTACTGTGATCTTTTAAATGGAAACTAATAAAATTTATTTTTAAAAAAAGAGAAAGAAAAAACAAAGAATCAAATGTTTAAACCGTAAAGCATCACAGTCTGGAACAGGAATCCCCAAACTTTGGCCCTCCAGATGTTTTGGACTACAATTCCCATCTTCCCCGACCACTGGTCCTGTTAGCTAGGGATCATGGGAGTTGTAGGCCAAAACATCTGGAGGGCCGCAGTTTGGGGGTGCCTGGTCTGGAAGAACAGCTCCAAAGGGATAATAAAGTATTAACTCATACAAAGGTTCCCTTTAGAAATAACAAAGATTTGTTAAAAATACAAGCTTTCTCCACCTGTGAGTTCCACCATTCCTTAGAACAAAGGTCCTTTTTAGTCTTAAGTGAGCCAGACATTTGCATGTACTGATGGCGCTATATAAGAAATAACATCATGTCATATATAGACTGTATATTTTTAAAGGTTATTTGAGCTCGGCACTTTAGGTACGTTTAGTTTAGATCAGGCATGTCCAAAGTTCTCTTCGGGGCCTAATCCGGCCCCTGTGGCAGTTTATTTCCTGGGGTAAAATCCTAAAAAAATCCTCAACAACCTCAATCCTAAAAAAAACCAAGACCTTCAACCCTTAAAAAAGCTAAGCAACTTCAATCCTTAAAAAAAAAAGGTCAACAACTTTGGTCGGCCCTCACGGCCCTTCACTTCATCAAATCTGGCCTTCTTTGAAAAAAGTTTGGGCACCACTGGTTTAGGGGATATCTTTTCAAGAAGGGTGGTTTGCCCAAACCCTTGAACACCGGCAATCCAAATTATTAAGATCAAAGGCCTTTCCAGGATTTGGCAATACAACCCTGGGCTGCTGCTGTCAAGAGATGAGAAAGGAGTTCTTTGCTTTTCACATCCCACCTGACTCGTGTCTTTTCCCCTCTCTCCAGCACCAGCTGACGTCCCCAGGGAGCCTGTGCTCTTCCCGGGGCTCCAGCGTCCCTGGGTCACCCTCCAGCATTGTGGTGAGTACCATGCAGATGGACTGTTTGCTTTTAAATGATACCTCACCTCCATGCATGGATCTCCCAGTTGATTAGAGTGTGGTGCTGATAATGCCAAGGTTGCAGGTTCGATCCCCGTATGGGACAGCTACATATTCCTGCATTGCAGGGGGCTGGACTAGATGATCCTCAGGGTCCTCCCAACTCTTCTCCAGCAAGCATCTTTCTGGGGCTTCATTCAAAACACACACACAAAAAAAGCTTAGCACCATAGCAGGAATGCAAGACTACAGCAGGAGCAGAACCAGAAAAGATCAAAACCATCTCATTGGCAGCAGATAAGGCAGGTACACCCTACCTGGCTGAAGCTGAGACCCACACTGGGGCTGGAAACTATTGTTTATTAATATCCTTCCTAACTTACGCTAGCAAGTTCCTTCACTTAGCAGAGTTTACATTCCCCTTTTACATGCACAGCAGATAGCTGGTTGCAGGCTTGTGTAAGCCTCTCACTATTATACAATTCAGTCTGTGTTAGATTGAATTGATACGTTCCTGGTAAGTTCCCTTGAATCCCTCTTAAAAGAATAAAGATGCCACAATCTTATTCAAAGTCAATAAAATGAGTTTACTCACATCAGTTCACAGTTGGATCCCTGAAGGCAGACTTAGTTACAAATATGTACATGTGGATCTACCCCATATGGGGGAATGATCCCAGTGCTGCTAACTAGCAGAGCAGTCCTAGCTAAAAGCTGGTCAAATGACAAAGGAAGTGAAAAAGAGAGAGGTTGCTGCATGACTCGTCCTTTTGTTACCTGGACAGGTTAGGTCACGCCCATCTTTAGCCACATGCAAAGGAAGGATGCTCCAGCCAGGAGGAAACAGGAAGTTTCGACTGGCTGGACTAAACATTCCCTCGCATGTCTTCTCTAGTATTACAAGGAATGTTGTACTTGACTGCCTCTCATGGATCACATCTCACAGAAACTTGTGGGGTGGCTGGAGCAGGGAAAGCGGTGTGGCTGCATAAGGAGGTTACAGATGAGCTGAGATTTAAGAAGGGCATGAATAAGAAATGGGAGAAAGGGGAAATTATGAAGGAAGGAAGAGTATACATGAGTAGCCAACAGCTGCAGGGGGAAAGGTCAGGCGGGCCAAAGCTCAGGATGAACCAGCAAGTATTAGGTCCTCTGCGTGGAGAAGATAGAGATCACCCAATAGCATTTCTCCATCACCCAGCAGTGTGATGCAGCAGCAAGCAAAGCCAATGCTATTCAGCCGAAGTCTAGTGTCTCCAGATCAAGGGACGTAATAGTTCTGTTTCATTTTGCTTGGGTCAGACCACATTTGGAATACTGTGTCCAGTTCTGGGTACCACAGTTTAAGAAGGATATTGAGAAGCTGGAAGGTGTGCAGTGGGAGTCCATTCCACTGTCAAACAGCTCTTTAACTGTCAGAAAGTCCTTCCTGATGTTTAGTCGGAATCTCCTTTCTTGTCATTTAAAGCCATTGGTTCGAGTCCTACCCTCCAGAGCAGGAGAAAACAAGCTTGCTCCCATCTTCCGCGTGACAGCCATTGAGATATTTGAAGATGGCTATCATATCATGATTTCAACCAATTTGTTATCAAAAAGAGATTGTTTGCTTTGGTCTAGCTGTGTTTCTACCCCCATGATATTTTATGTAGCCCATCTTCTATCAAATCAGGTTCAAAAGTTTGTAGCTTTTAAGTCGGCTCAAATATCCAAATCCATTGACACGTTGTGCAATGTAATATAGCTTTAGGTTTGGTTCTGAAAGTGGGTGCGTATTTGAATGCCTCCTGAATCAAGACCTGGAACGCAAATGCTTCTGTCTTCCTTCCCAGGCAAAAATGGACAATGAAGTCTACAAAGACTTAGCAGCAATCCCCAAAGACAAGGCGATCCTGGACATAGAGCGGCCCGACTTGATGATCTACGAGCCCCACTTTACCTACTCCCTCCTGGACCACGTGGAGAGGGCAAGGAGCCGAGAGGTGGGCAAGCCCAACCCCCCTTTTGGACCTGGGTGGGGTGGGCCCTTTGCCTTGCCCAGAGCACCATAGCAAAGGCTATTTTGAGGTTATGATTCTGTAGCAGTTGTTAGGAAACAGTAAGGCCAGTTCTGTAATGGCTGGCTGGCGGCTGGCTAATTAATACCGTTAGGTTTTTATGTTCTCTGAACTTCCACAAGCCCCATTGTGGCTTGCAGTATAGACATAGAATCATAGGAAACTAGGGTGTAAGGGACCCTAAAGCTCTTCTAGTCCAACCCCCTGCAATGCTGGAATCTAAACTAGATCATACATGACAGGTGGCCATTCAACCTCTGTTATAAACCTCCAATGGGGGGGAGCCGTAGCCGCCACCTTCCAAGGGAGTCCCTTCCATTGTCGAATGGCTCTTACCCTCTTACCGTCAGAAGTTCTTCCGATGGTTTAGCCGGAATCTCCTTTCCTGGAATTTGAATGAATCTATCAGTTCAGGTCCTCCTCTCCGGAGAGGCAGAAAGCAAGCTTGCCCCATCTTCTGTAAGAAAGCCTTTTAGACATAATAAATGACTCAGATGTGAGCTTTATCAAGCGAAGTTCTCTTTCTCTCTCTCTCTTGACTCTCTTCTGCAGCGCTCCCTCTCGCCCAAATCCCTCTCTCCTCCTCCTTCTCCAGAAGTAAGTGTTTCTCAAGGTTGCCTTGGAGATGGGTTTCCAAGTTGGGTTACCAAGAGCAGAGAAGAGGCCAGTGGGAGGGAGGGAGGGAGTGGGGGAGAGATGTGCAAGGCTGTCAATACGACAGGGTGGCGGGGGGGGGGGGGAGAGATGTGTGCGTGCATCTGCACGGGCAGCATTTCAGCTCCTCCTCTGCCGGGAGCGCCTCGGGGCCTGCGAGCTCCAGAAGCCCTCTAGCCAAGAGGGAAGCTGGTTTGTAGGACGTCTTGCCAGCACAGCTCCTCGGCTGCTGACCGTCTCTCGTGGGTGGCGGGGTGCAGGCTGGTCTTCTGCAACGGGAGGGAAAGGGCTGTGTGGCAATTCGGGCAGGGGCCGGCCCACCCATTACTGCTGATGAGGCAGCTGCCTCAGGCTGCAGGCTGGAGACAGCTGGGGGGGGGAGCTGCAGATCTGGGGACCCCAGGAACCTGCCGTCCGCCACCCCCTGTGCTTGTAGCTTGCAGCTGCCACCAGAGAAGAGCAGAGCCACTGTTTCCACCTGCTCCTCTCCAGCCCCTCCTATTTTCTCCCGTTTTGCCTCAAGCAGCAAAATGTGTCGGGCCGGCCCTGAAACCAGACTGCTGGCCTCCTCTGACCTCCTTTGCTCTGCCCACAGGTCACCCGCGACTGGATGGAGGAGAGCAAGTCTCCAGGGAATGCCTCCCAGTCAGGCAGCCGCCGAGCCAGCAGCACCAGCCGCAGCAGCGGAGTCCACCATTTCCACCGCCCTGGTAGGGCCCCCCCTCTTGCCAAAGGCGCCTCGAGGCTTTCCCTGACACCCCAACCCACACCTTTGACTGCTCCCCCAGACCCTTCCCCCCTCCATGAGCTGCAGCCTCTCCAGGGGGTCTCTCGGTCATAGAATTGTAGAGAGTTGGAGGGGATCCCCAGGGGTCATCTAGTCCAGCCCCCTGCAATGCAGCAATCACACGCTACGTGGGGCTGCCTTTGAAAAGAAATGTCAGCTGGCTCAAAGAGCTTCAGCCAGACTGAATATTGACCCCCTTATTAGAACAGCTCCACTAGCTGCCAATCTGTTCCTGAGCTCAATTGAAAGTGCTGGTCGTGACCTATAAAGCCCTATATGACTTAAGCCCAGGCTCTCTGAAGGACCATATTCCCTTCTAAGAACCTGCCCGGTCCGCCAGTGGCTGGCCTGGTCCCCTCCTTGCGGTCCTTCTGCCAGCAGGAGGAGACCTTCTTATTCCAACAGGCCTTTGGGAACAGACTGTTATTTTTTAAGGAAAGGGCTTTTAATAGTGCTGTTTTATTATTTGTATTTTAAGAGACTTGGGGTTTTCTTTATTTTAAAAAATTGCTTTAATTCTATTAGAGTTTAATTACTTTTTATATGTTTCTTAACTTATTTAATTGGTGGTGTTTTAATTTGTGTAAGCTGCCTTGAGCCTGGGGAAAAGGCAGGATATAAATGATGATGATGATACTACAGTGGTACCTTGGTTTAAGAACAGCTTAGTTTATGAACAACTTGAATTAAGAACGCTGCAAACCTAGAAGTAGCTGTTTTGGTTTGTGAACTATGCCTTGGAATAAGAACATGTTCCACTTCCTGTTGAGTGTGTTCCATTTGTAAATTGAGTCCCCTGCTGCTATGGGAAAGCACACCTTGGTTTAAGAACGCTTTGGTTTAAGAACGGACTTCCAGAATGGATTAAGTTCGTAAACCAAGGTACCACGGTAATAATAATAATAATAAACAACTCTCATCATACCCAGCAAAGGCTGCCCCAACGTAGAAAAGTTATAATACCAAAGAGGGGATTTATAAGAAGCTGCTTTAGAGAAGTCCTGAAGGGCACAGGTTAAATATTCCCTGCCTGGAACCCTGAAGAGCAGCTGCCAGTCACTGTACAGTGAGCCAATGGCCTGACTCAGTACATTTAAATCAGGCATCCCCAAACTTCGGCCCTCCAGATGTTTTGGACTACAATTCCCATCTTCCCTGACCACTGGTCCTGCTAGCTAGGGATCATGAGAGTTGTAGGCCAAAACACCTGGAGGGCCGCAGTTTGGGGATGCCTGATTTAAAGTAATCTATGAAAGTCTCTGAAAGTCTTTGAATGAAGCATGATGCCAGACTTTATCCGGTGGAAAACAAGCTGTGACGCTTTGTGTAATAGCAAATATGATGTCCAACACTGAACAGTGATTCCGGATAATGACTACTGTTTCGTAGAATTCTTCATCAGCGCAGTAGAAGGATATAGAATTGCTTCATAAACTGAAAATAAAATTTTTAAACGATGACCTGCACATGCATAACAACTTGCAATAGCAAAAATTATAAACTGTGAATATGAAAAAGAGTACATACCCCATCATTTTTTTGAATAGATATACAGTGGTGCCTCGCTAGACGAATTTAATTCGTTCCACGGGTCTTTTCTTATAACGGAAAATTCGTCTAGCGAATCCCATAGGAATGCATTGAATTTTTTTTTGAATTTCTTTTGCCCATAGGAACGCATTAATTGAATTTCAATGCATTCCTATGGGAAACTGCAATTCGCTAGACGAATTTTTCATAAAACGAATTTGTCTAGCGAGGCAACCTCTGCTCAAAAAATCCTTTCGTTAAGTGGAAATTTCGTTAAGCAGGGCATTTGTTAAGCGAGGCACTGTATATGATAATGTCAATTGCTATGGAACTGTGCTCATGTAATTATGTAGTCACTGCTACTGACAACATTTTTTGAAAGATATATAAAGCCGACTCCAGGTGGTGCTAATAATACTTTTGATGTTTTGAAAAAATTCCATAAAGATTTTCACATTGTTCATTGTGTTGCCTTTGATATTGTTGACGTACTTTTTGCAACACAGGGGTTTGCTTGTTTGGTTAAAAGGTAAAGGGTAAAGGGACCCCTGACCATTAGGTCCAGTCGTGACCAACTCTGGGGTTGCGCGCTCATCTCGCATTATTGGCCGAGGGAGCCGGCGTATAGCTTCCAGGTCATGTGGCCAGCATGACAAAGCTGCTTCTGGCAAACCAGAGCAGCACATGGAAACGCCGTTTACCTTCCCGCTGTAGCGGTTCCTATTTATCTACTTGCATTTTGACGTGCTTTCAAACTGCTAGGTTGGCAGGAGCTGGGACCAAACAACGGGAGCTCACCCCGTCACAGGGATTCGAACCGCCGACCATCTGATCAGCAAGCCCTAGGCTCAGTGGTTTAGACCACAGCGCCACCTGGGTCCCTTGTTTGGTTACTCGGTACATTTAAGGCAGCTTGCTACGCTCCAGTGTTGAAGGGCCTGGCCCAGGGGAGTTCAAGGTAGGGGGGAGCAGGCGAGCAGAGCATATCTTGGGCCATGTAAGAGGAGAAATACGGGCAGCAGCAGGCTGGAAGACCCCCTGAGAAGTGGCCCCCAACTAGTTGCTGCATCCCCTAAGCGCCTCCTTGCTCCTTCCCCAGATACCAACACGGCAGAGATGAACATCTACAAGAAGCCCCCCATCTACAAGCAGAAGGGTAGGTGGTGCTCCCCAATGACCTCTGGGGTGGGCGAAGGTGGGGCTACACACAGCAGAGGCTCAGAGTCACCCCCCCCTTTGCACCTTGCAGAGCAGTCGGTGATGCCAACTCCGCAGAGCAAACACATGATTGAGGACCTGATCATCGAATCCTCCAAGTTCCCGGCTGCCCAGCCGCCCGACCCCAACCAGCCGGCCAAGATTGAGACGGACTACTGGCCCTGCCCACCCTCCTTGGCAGTTGTGGGTAGGTGGTCCTTGTTGTCTTTTTCTGCCAGCCAGTGGGGGTAGTGGATGGGGGGATACATAGCTGTGGGGCTCTTTCCAGAGCTGGAGCAATGATGCCATCGGCCAAGGTGCCAGGCAGATTGGTCTCCTTTTTCTGGCAGACGAATGAGGCGATAACAAGGCTTTCTAGTTTGCTTGTGAGAGATTAGAGAGGGTAGAAGATTTAATGGGTATGAAAGAGAGAATGAATGTAAGAATTCGTTTAAAAAAAATATGATTTAATTTAAGATTACGTTTATGTTCTTTATGAATTTATGACTATGATTATGTTTATGATTATTATTATTTCTATTTGTTTTGTAAATGTGTGATTTTGTTTGTCTTTTTGTTTTTGTTCTTTTTAAAAGTTTGGTTATTGGTTGTTATGATTTGGACATTTTCGTTTATTTTTTTGGTGTGATTGTGAATGTATTTTTAATGTGTAATTCAATAAAGTTCAAATTTATTTAAAAAAAGCATAGAGGAAGTTGGACAATGAGGAAAAGAATCGAGCAGAGGCTGGGTACTGCTTTCCTTTTCTGCGATGGCGTTGCTGCTTCGTACTAGCAGTTTTAAATGGTAGCGATTCCTGGCGAGATCCTTTGCATTTCCAAAACAGCTATTTACAACATTCAAAATAAATAAATAAATAAAAGCAGATTAAAATATGCATCACCATTCTACATGTCTGGGCAGGCTTGTCTAAACAAGAATGTTTTCAACAGCCACCCAAAAGAATACCTACACTGAAGGCGCCCACCTGATCTCAGTAGGCAGGGAGTTCCAAAGTGCGGGTATTGCCACACTAAATGACCAGTATCTTACAAATGAAGAACAGGTATTACCGTATACGGCCCTGTAATAATGCCAGCTACACAGATTGTGGCGGCTGAGCAGACGTCTATGGGGTGAGGCGATCTCGCAGGCAAACTGGTCCCATGTTGTTAAGTAAGGGTGGTTGATATAAGAATAGCAACCCCTTGAACTTGGCCCAGTAGCAAAGCAGCCACCAGGGCAGATTTATCAGCGCAGGTGTTCTGTGCTGCCAAGGCCTCCCTACTGTCAGCAACCATGTTGCCGCATTCTGCACTCATTGCTGTGGGATGGAACACTGGGGCAGACAAGTCACAACAGTTCCTAGAGTGTCCACTAACAGGAACTCCCCTGGGGGAACACCTAAATTCAGTTCCTGTTCCTCCAGATATGCAGATGAGATGGATTAGCTGGCAGACAAAAGCCCCTAGCCAGCAGCCATTCTCTCTCTTAGCCTTTTCTCCTTCAACGGGAACACATCTCCAGAGAATCTCCAGTTAGGGTGGTTCTCCCTCTTGGCCTGCTGCTCACGCTTTGCTGCGCACAAAAGGGGAATGTCACTCTGCTGATATTGGAAGCTTGCTAACACAAGCTTGGATAGGATCTATCTAATAATATATCCTAATCCACATCCCAAACATTCCCACAATTGCAACCTCCAGATCCAGGTGCAAGGCAAGCCCCACAAAAAGCGCATAGCAATAATCTAGCAGTGAAGTAATCCATGTGAATGCTCAGGTAAACTGGCCCCACATGATAATGGGCTTTATAGAGTCCTAGCTTCACTCCTCTGAAATCGGGGTGGTGGGGGTGGTGTCATTTTTGAAGGTGAGGAGACCCTCCGCCCAAGAAGCTGCCCGTTTCTTTGTGCGGCTGCCGCGTGTGACACACCCTCCTGCCTTGTCTTTCCGCAGAGACTGAGTGGCGGCGGCGGATGGCCTCCAGAAGAGGCGAGGGCGAGGACGAGGAAACCACGGAGGATGGGAGCCTGCGAGAGCTGCAGAAGCAAGAGCTGAGCAAGGTGGGCAGGGGGCTTGGGGGCAGGCGAAGCCGGGGGGGGGGCTCCTGGGTGTCAGTGGATCCATGTGTGGCTGAGCTCCCCCCCCCCCGCTGCTCTCTCTCCCCACCAGGTGGCCTCCAACCTTGGCAAGCTCATCCTCAAGGAGGAGATGGAGATGGAGAAGTCGCTCCCCATCCGGAGGAAAACCCGTTCCCTTCCAGACCGGACACCCTTCCACTCCTGTGAGTAAGCCACCTCTCACCCCACCCCCTGCTAAAACCAGGGGGTGATTTCCCATGCTTCTCATTCTTTTTGTCTTAAAACAGGAAGGCAGTGGGTACATGAATTTGTCTAATCCTCTTTTAAAGCCATTTAGTGGCTCTCATTGCATCCTGTGGCAGAGAGTTCCACAGTTCAACTGTGTGCTGTGTGAAGAAGCAGGCTTGGCCAGGAGACACAGAGGTGGCTGCCCTCCTGCAAGTGTGCCTGAGCATTTGGCCCCATGAGAGCTGTGCCTGGTGCCCTTCGTGGCCTACAACTCCCATCAATCCTTGCCAGCCTGGCCACGCTCCCATCAGCCCCTGTACCCAAGAGCTGTGCTGCCTGGGGCTGATGGGAGCTGTAGTCCAAAACAGCTGGAGGGCACCTGGTTGGGGAAGGCTGGTCTAGAGCAGCAGGTGTGCCCCTTGGCCAGAGCTGCTTGTCATGCGGCCGCCCTGAGCAGCAGCCCACGGCTTGCCCCCTTTCCAAGCTCCCTTCCAGGACTGCCATGTGCCCGTGTTCTTGAACTGCTGCTCAACCCAGATTAAGAGGAGTCCTTTCCTCAGCCATATTAATCGCTGGTCTTCCTCTTTTTCCAGCTCTTCACGGTGGAAGCTTGAAATCTTCCTCCCTTCCTGCCTCCGGGAGAAGCACCCTCGCCAGGGTAAGGTGCCAGTTAGGAGCCTCTGCCCTGAACCTTCCAACCTTCAGCTTCTATGAGTTCTTTTCTTTTTCTTTGAATATATTTTTTTTATTAAGTTTTACATAACAAATTTAAATTCAAACACATCATTCACCTCCTCATTTAGGATTCTCTGAATCCCTTGACTTCCCTCCGCCCTTCCATGGTTACCATGATCAATCTTTTTTTTTTATCTGCTTATTTTCTCTAATTTGTTAAAAGAATAACAACCCATTTTCCCATAGTTTTTCATACATTACAAGCCTTACTCAAATCCTGCCAAAGTTTTTTAAAATTGTTTGCAGTGTTCTCTTGAGCACATTATAAAATTCTCCCATTCCTTCTTAAAATTCTTCTCTTCCTGCCTTCTGATTTTCCCAGTCAGTTTTGCCATTTCGGCGTAGTCCATAATAGTCCTTCAGCTTCCCTGAGTTCTAGTGTTGTGACAGAGAAAGACTTTTCTCTTTCCCCTTTCTTTTCTTGGGACTCTCCCCAACCCACGACCTTATGCTGCACTCACTGCAAGCACTTTCACGGGGTGGATTGGGCCCATGAAATGCTATAATGCCCCTTGCCTGCCAGCTGGCCGGCCTACCTGAACATGATGTTTGTGTGTAACTTTTTTGCTGCCGTAATGTATGTAGCCTGCTATGAAATGAGAGCAATGCATTTGCTGCTTTGACCTGTTTTGCCGCTCGCCCTGAGCTCCATTGCATGCAGACCCTAGAAGATTATCCACAACGGGGTGCAGGTCTTGAGTTGAAACACACTGCCCATCTCTGCTCTATCCCTTGGAGGGAAGTAGAAAAAGTGAAGGTGTTTGGAGGGAATGTGCAATATTCCACACATCTCGAAGTCCTCCGGTTTCCTTTTTATGAAAGCAGTATTGCCATTGCTGGTGCAGAGAGGACTCGAGAACAGTCCAATCTGAGGAGGTGGAAATAATCTCAATGATCAGAAGAAGGGCCGCCTTTCCATATTGTGCCTGTCCCTCTGGTGCCTGCTTCCATTCTGAAATCATAGAATGATGTAAAGTGATTTACATGAAAGGGAGAAATGTAAAGTATTACACTTGGGCAAAAAAAAATGAAAGGCACAAATACAGGATGGGTGACACCTGGCTTGAGAGCAGTACATGTGAAAAGGATCTAGGAGTCTTGGTAGACCACAAACTTGACATGAGTCAGCAGTGTGATGCAGCAGCTAAAAAAGCTAATGCAATCCTGGGCTGCATCAATAGGAGTATAGCGTCTAGATCAAGGGAAGTAATAGTACCACTGTATTCTGCTCTGGTCAGACCTCACCTGGAATACTGTGTCCAGTTCTGGGCACCACAGTTCAAGAAGGATACTGACAAGCTGGAACGTGTCCAGAGGAGGGCAACCAAAATGGTCAAAGGCCTGGAAACAATGCCTTATGAGGAATGGCTTAGGGAACTGGGTATCTTTAGCCTGGAGAAGAGAAGGTTAAGGGGTGATATGATAGCCATGTTCAAATATATAAAAGGTTGTCATATAGAGGAGGGTGAAAGGTTGTTTCCTGCTGCTCCAGAGAAGCGGACACGGAGCAATGGATTCAAGCTACAAGAAAGAAGATTCCACCTAAACATTAGGAAGAACTTCCTGACAGTAAGAGCTGTTCGACAGTGGAATTTACTGCCAAGGAGTGTGGTGGAGTCTCCTTCTCTGGAGGTCTTTAAGCGGAGGCTTGACAGCCATCTGTCAGGAATGCTTTGATGGTGTTTCCTGCTTGGCAGGGGGTTGGACTGGACGGCCCTTGTGGTCTCTTCCAACTCTATGATTCTATAAAATTGTAGAGTTGGGAAGGAACAGCAGGGAGTTGGGTCATGTAGTCCAACTCCCTGCAATGCAGGGAACCACAGTTGAAGAATTCCTGACAGATGGCCATCCAAGGAAGGAGGGCCCGGCGCCGTCTTCTGAGGGAGTCCGTTCCACTGTCAAACTGTTCTTACTGGCAGAAAGTTCTTCCTAATACAGTTGTACCTTGGATCCTGAACACCCTGGAACCTGGACATTTTGGCTCCCGGATGCCGCAAACCCGGAAGTGATTGTTCCAGTTTGCAAACGTTCTTTTGGAAGCTGAACGTCCGGTGGGGCTTCTGGAAATCAGAAGCTGCGATTTGGTTTCCAAACGTTTTGGAAGTCAAACAGACTTCCGGAACGGATTCCCTTCGACTTCCAAGGTACGACTGTATTTAGTTGGAATCTCCTCTCTTGCCCTTTGAATCCCTTGCTTTGGGTCCTCCCCTCTGGAGCAGCTAGGAAACAAGCTTGTTCAGTCTTCCATGGGGCAACTCTTCAGGTATTTGAAGATGGCTGTCAAATTCTGACCAAACCCATCTTTGACCAAGAATCCCACAGCTGGCATTGGCCCTGCAGAGACCTGCTGGTGACGCTGAGGTCCCACAAGTAGCCCACATCTCTTGCCATTATTGGGAGGGGGGCGAGAATCCTTCTGCCACAAGCAGAAAACCTGAGTAATAAAGGTCGCCTTTCTCCCACAAAGCTGCAGTTCCCAGGAATCTTTGGGGAAAGCGATGTGTGCTTTAGATGTGTGGTTGAAAGACCGAAGTGCCCCTGACTCTTCTGTTTTGTTTTTCGCCTTCTACAGCTGCAGTCCACAGAGTTCAGTCCTGCCGGCAGCGAAAAAGGGAGCCCAGGTAAGCCAAGCTACGGGGTTGGGGCGGGGCAAAGGCAGGCCTCTCGACGTCAGCCACCTGCCCTAGCTTGGACCCCCCTTCTGCTACTTCTGAGCCACTTCTGACCTCCCTCCTGGTCACGGAATTGTAGAGTGGGAAGGGACCCCAAGGGCAGTGTTAGAAACTGGGATAGAAAAGCTAGGAGCCAAATGGCTCCTGGGACCTGGGTTGCAGGCGCCAAAACAGAATGTCTAGTCGC
Organism: Zootoca vivipara; assembly: GCF_965207765.1. Taxonomy (NCBI): domain Eukaryota; kingdom Metazoa; phylum Chordata; class Lepidosauria; order Squamata; family Lacertidae; genus Zootoca; species Zootoca vivipara. Next base: position 5,590,988 of record NC_142589.1, on the reverse strand, counting down.
CATTTGGGGGAAGGGGGCGGCAACGCTTTTTATTATTTTGATAGGCATGAATTAATACGCAATTCACATAAGTGGCACATTGTCAATATCACGTTTTAAGCAGAAATTGCTAATACACGTTTGATTTGGTGTTTGCAATAAAAATATTGGTACCGTACTTCAGTTTTCAAAACACTCTACTTTTTATTAACATCTTGCCTATCCTTAACATATACTTTGATGCTTCGAAGCACATACGTTTCAGTAATCCTTGAGTGTCAGCCAGGGGCAAAAATAAAGCACCCAGACTTTTTGAGGTGCTCACAAATGGAGAATCTTTAGGTGCGAAATGCCTGGTGCCCTGCTAATTTCGAACCCTGCCAGAGGGTCATCTACTGCAACCCCCCCCCCAATGCAGGAATCACACTAAGTGGTCTCAACTGAAGATGGCAGGGGACTGTTCTCTTGTCACCTTCAGCCCCTTTCCTTCTGTCTTGCAGGTCTACAGGTGAGCACACGTGCCCAGCTACAGGTGGTCTCCCCGAGAGGTGATGTATCAGGCCACTTCCCCCAAGGATACCTGGGAGAGTGACCCCAGAGGAAGGCTGAGGAGGGTTTGGGGGGGGGGCAGGAGGGAATAAGGTGGTGCAACTGGCTGGCTCCTGTGGGTCCTGAGCCACGCCAAGCACTATTTCCATGGGGGAAGGTCCTGCAACTGTGTGGGTTTATTTTCCCTCCGCAGAATGGCCAGAGAGGGCGGATGGACAGGGGAAACTCCCTCCCCAGTATGCTGGAGCAAAAGGTGAGAACCACCCTTGGGGCCATGGAGGAATACCCACCGTCCTTTCTCATGTGTGTGTGTGTGGGGGGGGTGTCCTGATGCACCCACAAAGAAATGCAACCAAGTGGCCCCTTCGTTAACGTTCCTTTTCTTCCTCCCTGAAGATTTACCCTTATGAGATGCTGATGGTGACGAATCGGGGAAGAGTGAAACTGCCTCCAGGAGTAGACAGGACAAGGCTAGAGGTACAAAGGCATAGCACTGGTGCAGATCTACCTTTCTCAGCCCTGGCACCCTGCAAATCACTTCCTTGCTATTATCCTTAATCATTATTATTATTACAGTTGTACCTTGGATCCTGAATGCCTTGCGACTTGAACATTTTGGCTCCCAAACGCCACAAACCCGGAAGCGAGCGTTCCGGTTTGCGAATGCTCTTTGGAACCCAAACGTCCGACGTGGCTTCCACGGCTTCCAATTGCGTGCAGGAAGCTCCTGCAGCCAATCGGAACCCGCGCTTGGGTTGTCGAATGCTTACGGAAGTCGAACGGACTTCTAGAATGGATTCTGTTAGACGACCATGGTATGACCATGGTATGACTGTATTGTTATTCTTTTAGAAAATGTATAAGCCGCTCGATTGTCAGAAAAACTCAAAAGGGCTTACAGAAAAGATAAAGCATTTAAATTGACAGTAAGAAGAAATAACAAGACATTGGAAAAGTTAAGACAGGGGTCCCCAGACTTACCGCGCAGCGGGCCGGTGCCCGCCGCACCGACCGCGCGGCGGGCCAGAGGGCAGGGGAGTGCGCGCGTAGCGGGCTGGAGGGCGGGGGAGTGCGCGCCCGTGCGCATGCGCACACGCACACGGGCGGGGAAAAATCACCGGAAATCGCTTGTGCGCATGCGTATGGGCCTCCCCCGACCCGGAAGTGCATCGGAAATGACCTCTTCTGGGTCGGGAGAGGCCCATACGCATGCGCACAAAGGATTTTCAGCGATTTTTTGCCGATTTTTAAGACCGTCGCCGCGCCGCGCGCCGTAAGAGCGGGCGGCGGCAGCGGGCGGCGGGGGTCGTCACGGGCCGGATTGGGAGGCTGATTGGGCCGCATCCGGCCCGGGGGCCGTAGTTTGGGGACCCCTGAGTTAAGATAACCAGAGACTAAAAAACATATTAAGACTCGCATCAACTTTCTAAACATCTGGACAGGCTTATTTAAAGAAAAATGTTTTTAGCAGGTGCTGAAATGAGTGAAGGTGCCTGTCTGATGTCAATAGGCATGGAGTTCCAAAGTTTGGGTGCTGCTGCACTAAAATATCGAGTTCTTACAAATGTGGAACAGGTATTATGTGGCACTTGTAACTGTGCCTGTCCTGCAGATTGAAGCAGCAGAGGGGCCACATGTGGGGCAAGAAGGTCCAGATTATGCTTGGGCTTCAACTCCGAGCAGCCTTAACAGCCTGCATGGCCAGTGGGCAGGGACAATGGGAGCTGTAGTCCAATTTCTGCAAGGCACCAGTTGGTGTACATATTGAGCTAGACGAACCACTTGGTTCAAGATAAGGCAGCTTCCCATGTTCTTTGAATCTGACATGAGATACAGCCCCTTTCAAGACAAGCACTTTGCCTTATCCCCTACGTGCCCACTCAACCACTTTGATCGGCAGAACCGGCCTTGTTATAGGTTCCACATTTGTAAGAGCTCTCTTAGCTTTCAGCCTGGCAGCACCTACCCTTTGGAACTCCCTGCCGATTGATAGACAAGCAGGCACATTCACTGTACCCTTTTGCAGCGCCTACCCAAATGTTTTAGAAAGTTGGTTCAGGTTTTCATTTGCTTCTAAAAAGTCATTTTAACTTTTCGTGCTCCTTGACCGTGTAAACCATTCAAGTGGTTTCATAAATCGTATGAAATGAATGAACGAACGAGCAAGCCCCCACCTCCTTCCTTCTCTCCCCATTCCAGCGCCACCTGTCAGCCGAGGATTTCCTGCGTGCATTCGAGATGTCGCCAGAAGAATTTGGCAAGCTGGCCCTGTGGAAGCGGAACGAGCTGAAGAAGAAAGCCTTCCTCTTCTGATCCCGGCCCCCGCTCAGAGCTGACATGCCCGGCGTGACGCTCCGTGCGTGTGTGTCGACCCGTCTTTCATCACAGACGCTTTAGGGCTACTCTTGAGCTCGTTCGAAGAGACGTTGCTCCTTTCTCCCCACCACCACCCACCCGCCCTCACTGCAGAGGTGGCTGCCATGCCTTGACTCTTGGGGCAGAGAAAAGTGGGTCAGGAATCTGGTGGGAATGAGTGGTGAGCACCCTGTGCTGGATGTGGGGGGTGCCAAGTCCCTTCCCCACTCCCACCCTGGTGAAAATCAGAGCAGCCATGTGTGGGGTGGGAAGAGGTCAGGGTGGAGATAAGGTGTTCTGTGCTGCCACCCTTAAACTCATTCTGTTGCTGGCTTCACTCCCAGACCATGCATCCTTTGGCACACAGGCCCATCAGGTTTTCTAAACTTGGGCAAGAATGAGCCCCCGACTTGGATCCGAGCATCATGGCACCAGGCAGACTCCCACCCTGCAGCAGGACCAGATTGAAGAGGGTCTCTCTGCCTCAGCATCCTCTTCTCACAGGGGGCAGCATTGCCACACTCTCCCACTGATTTCCGCCCCCTTGTGATTGGTACTCAGTGCCTGCTGGATGTGCCTAGCCTCCGCTGGAGTGAACGTGACCTGGGGCTGCTGCTGCTCTAAATGGCTACCAAGCAGCAGGGTGATGGCTCCCTCCCCAGCAAAAAAGCTTCCTTTGCTAGCTCCTGCCCCTCTGCACAAAGGGAAGTATTTTGTGCCCACTCTCTAACATGTGCTGTCTACAGGAGGAATGCAGCCACTACCACGGTGCCCACAGGCATGGTGAAGGGCATAAAGGTGGGCTTCATTTGGAATCGAGGCATGTGTCCAGGCCTCAGTTCTGCAGAGGGTTGGACTAGATGAGCCTTGGGGTCGCTTCCAACTCTATGGTTCTAGTTTCTTCCCCCGCTGCCAAAAGCTCCCTTTCCAGGCCAGCTTCCTCTACCCCTTTCCTCCCCAGCGTTCCCAACTCTTCCTGCAAGCTGGTCCTGGGCCAGCTACATGTGGCACCTGTTTTCTGCTCTCCCTCTGCCCTGCCATCCCACCGTCTAGGCTGTAACATTATTCTGTGCTGCACCTGCTGCCTGCCCCCACCCCACCCCAAATTCTGGGGGCTCCTGCCACCTACCCTGCAAGCTCTATTCAGCGAGACTTTGAGGATGTGTCTGAAGACAGGAATGCATTTACCTGCTGCCTGTGGTTCAGGCCTGCCTCTTCAGCCTATGTGCCTCCCCCTCCACATATCCTGCACTCGTATGTACACAGATCTACCTGCCCTGTCTCCACAGCTTCATGCTAGTCCTGTGGAAAGGACTGCAGAAAAGGTGGCTTGATGCAAAGCCTGGGTATGGCCCTGCTCCTGCACATCCCTAAAAGCCAGAGGAGAGCTCTTTTCTGCTTCAGCCACCGCAAGGCCCACAACTCTCTGCCATAACCCCAGGTCTCTCAGAAGCTACTACAGTCAGTTTAAGACATGCAGGGCAACTGCATTTGCACCAAGGGACAGGACCCTCCTAGCCAGCCCCTTCTGTCTTGCACATAGAGGCCAGGCTCTGCAAAGGATCACCTTGGGAGTGCAGTCACTTCACAGGCAAGATCCAGGCTGCTCTGTCGCTTTCTTTCTTTTTGAGCCAAACAACTGTCACGTCTCAACCCAGACTGAGCGGCGAGAGCCAGGACAGAAGATTAGGCTGTCTCTACACTGCCACACATTTCTGCTCACCAAGAGCTGAGAAGCACCTGCCCAGCCCCCATCTCCTCCTCCTGGAGACCCAAGGCTCCTTTTTGCCCATCACTATCACAGTCCCCCTGCCCCAGGGAGCACACAAGTGGCTGTGTGCAATACACAGGCACCCATGCCTGTTGAAACTACCAGGGCCTATAAGTCAGCACAGTTGGACTAGATGATCCTTTGGGTCCCTTCCAGATTGTATGATTCTAGGAACACAAACCAATGTTGCACAGGCTGCTAGACATCAGCAGGGAGTTGCCAAAATGGGTTGGCTTCTGCTGGGGCAGAAAAGATTCTCTCTCTCTCTCTCTCTCTCTCTCTCTCTCACACACACACACACACACACACACACACAAACACACACCTAAAGCAGGGTTGGGGGGGCACTGTCCCAATGAGCACCTTCCTCCACAAAATCTACCAGCCCTTAAGTGGTGGCTTCTGACTGGTAAAAGTACTGAAGTCTAGAGGTCCTTTTCATCAGGCTATTTAAAGAGGGGGAAGTTTGCCAAGGAGGTGAGGGGTGCTTCAAGCCACACTCCCAAGGAACATTCCCCAATCCAGACCAGCGTCAGGCCTACCTGTCTCACTTAAGGGGTCCTGCACTGCACCAGCAAAAACCTCCCACCCACAATGCTGTCCTGGCACTTTTCAGTCTAGTAAGGGTGCCGCCATTTGCATAGTGGGAGGGAGAAGAGCAGAGCCTGGAAGGGTTTGCTGCCCTTGGTGGGGTGAATCAAAGCAGCAGCAGCAGCAGTCTAGGCCCAAGTAAGTCTATCTTTTGAGTCAGGAAGATGACAAGGGAGGTGCTTTCCCTCCACCTGGCGCTTTCCAATTGCTTTTGATGGCAGCTCCCACCAACCCCAGCACAATTCCAGCGTGCTGGCTGGAGCTCAAGGGAGCTGCAGCCCCAAACATCTGGAAAGCAGTAGGATAGATAGCACCCTGGCCCTGAAATCCAGCCACCGAGACTGCCCAATGAGCCATTCCCCAGAGCTGTGGGAGAAACTGCCTTTCCTGACTCAGGAGCCCCGTGTTCAGCTCACCCCTTTTCCCTCCACACAGCCCCTGCCATGCTGCCCCCCTTACATTTCCTCCTTCCTGGCCACTCCACTTTGTGCAAATGTAAAGAATGTAATTTATTAGAAGTCACCGGCCTCTACTTGCTTTTCACTGCTATTCTGTGAGCATATCTATAAATGAGGACCTCCTAGTGCGAAGAGCGGCCTACCCCTTTTCCACTACCCACTTCGGCTGTCAGAATCTGTGTGAAAATGATTTCCTCCCTAACCCCCACCCCCTTTTAATTAAATGTGAAGTGGCTTTATTCAAAAAGGTCTTGTCCTTGCTTTGTTATTTGTTTGTCAGGACTGGTGTATGAGCTGCACCACACTGTTAAATCCTTTCTAGCCTCTCCTCTGTTTATTATTTCATAAAATCTATGCACCGTTTGATCATTAAGAAAAAACAAAACCTCAAAGCGGTTTACAAACAGAATGAAACAATAAAATTACCAGTAAAAACCCTAAAGCAAAACAATAAACTGAAAACAGATTAAAACATACAGCAATATTCTACATGTCTGGGTAAAAGGTAAAGGTAAAGGGACCCCTGACCATTAGGTCCAGTCGTGACCGACTCTGGGGTTGCGTGCTCATCTCGCATTATTGGCCGAGGGAGCCGGCGTATAGCTTCCAGGTCATGTGGCCAGCATGACAAAGCCGCTTCTGGCAAACCAGAGCAGCACATGGAAACGCCGTTTACCTTCCCGCTGTAGCGGTTCCTATTTATCTACTTGCATTTTGACGTGCTTTCGAACTGCTAGGTTGGCAGGAGCTGGGACCAAGCAACGGGAGCTCACCCCGTCACAGGGATTCGAACCGCTGACCTTCTGATCAGCAAGCCCTAGGCTCAGTGGTTTAACCCACAGAGCCACCTGGGTCCCATACATGTCTGGGTAGCCTTGTCTAAACAAAAATCATCTGGTCACAGAACCAGAAAGAGTACAGTGGAAGTGGCTGCCTGCTATCAAAAGGCAGGGAATCCCAGAGTGTAGCTGCTGCCACAAGAAAAATCATTTTCTTACAAATACGAAATGAGTATTGTATGGAACCTGTAACAGTGCCAGTTCTGCCAATCGAAGCAATTGAGTGGGTGTCTACCTGGTAAGGTGATCTTGCAAGTACTGCAAATCTCTGAGCAAAGGTGTTCTATGCTGACAAGGCCTCACTCAGTCAGCAGTCATGCTGCAACATTCAATTACAGCTTCCAGATCAAGCACAAGGGAAGCCCCACACAGAGGGCATTGCAGCGTTCCAGTCTTGAAGTAGCCAATGCATGAACTACTGCAGGAGAAAGAGCTCTGGACTTTGCTTTCACGTTTGGATGAGGATACAGGGAACTGGTAATTTTTCAAGCCCTCCCTGGCACCTTCCTCCTTAAAAAAGACACTGCCCAGCCACTTCTAAGACAACAGACCACAGGCACTAGAAGAGAAAACTAGCAACCTACTCTGAGACCGCACATTATTCTTCCTCTAAGCCAGACTGGGCCTTCAGGTAACTGCACATATAACCTACTGAAAGACGACAGAAGAAGCTGCTGGATCGGGCCAAGGACCCATCTAGTCCAGCACCCTGTTCTCACGGTGGCCAACCAGATGCCTCTTCTGGGAAACTTGCAAGCAGGATTCAAACACAATCACATTTTCCCCTCCCGTGGTTTCTACCAGCTGGAATTCAGACGCGTTGCTGCCTCCGACTGTGGAGGCAGAGCATAGCCATTGTGGCTGGCTGCCATCGATAGCCCTCTCCTCCATGAATGTGTCTAATTCTCTTTTAAAGCCTTCCAAGTTGGCAGCCAACACAGCTTCCTGTGGGAGCGAGTTCCATAGTTTATGTGCTGTGTGAAGAAAAATGCCCACTAAGAAAATAGCACGAGTGAAGGGTTTTATTTAATCCAAATCCAGCCAAGCTCCTGGACCAGCCACCATTGTGATGATAAGACCACATTCCCAGGGCCATGCCTACCTGCGATGCCAAGCACTTATCAGTCTTCCTAATGGGATTCAGTTGAGAATTACTTTGCATGGAAGGCGATTTAGACTTTCGTTCTTTTCAAGGTCATTCTATAATGACCTGGTCGTGTCAGTCCAGCTTCAGGCATCACCCACAAAAGGCAGGTGGATAACAGCAGCTCCACCATCCCATTATTTCAGCCAGATCCATTTGTCGCCAACCTCGGCATTGTAGCCTTTGTCATATTTACGTCCAGGAATCTGCAGTAGAAAGCACAGAAGATCCATGAGGATCAGGGCGCAGCTTCATTCTCGTCATCAGTCCCCAAACACCTGAAAATGTAGGAGCAGGCCTGCTGGATCAGGCCAAAGCATCCTGTTCCCACTGTGGCTAGCCTGATGGCTATGGGAAGGCAGACCTGAGTGCCACAGCAGCTTTCTCCCCTACTTTGATTCTCGGCAAGTGGCATTCAGAGGCATACTGACTCCAGTAAAACAGGCAGAAGAATATTGTCGCCGTGGCTCATAGCCATAAACAATTCCCTTTTCAAAGGTGGTAGCTGCCACTACATCTTATGGGAGCCAATTCCACGGCAGCACAGCATGAAAAAGTCCTTCCTTCAGCTTCTCCAACGTTTAGTCTTGCCGCATGACCCCATTAGGTTCTAATATTATATGAGAGGCAGAGAAAGCTTCTCTCATTCCACTTTCTCTACACTATGCATGGTTTTAGACACCTCCTAGCGTGTTGCTATAATAAAACGTTCCTTTCTGCTTGGAAGAAGCCTGACCACGTGGGCATGAGGTGGTAACCATCCTTCATAGGGAGCTGTTCCAGTTTCATGATATTTTGGTTGCCCTTTCTAAGCCCTTTGTGGGATGGCAACCAGAACTGAACACAGTTTTTCAACATGGTTTTTTCAAGCAGGCTGTGGAAAACACTGACCCCGTAAACTTATAATGGACTGATAGCCATTCTTTCTCCTCCCTGGTTCTTTGAAGGTGACCTGGAAACTACAATTAATCCAGAATGCGGCTGCTAGACTGGTGACTGGGAGCGGCCGCCAAGACCACGTAACACCAGTCTTGAAAGACCTACATTGGCTCCGTCCAGTATACCTGAAGGAGTGTCTCCACCCACATCGTTCTGCCCGGACTCTGAGGTCCGGTGCCAAGAGCCTTCTGGTGGTTCCTGCACTGCAGGAAGCAAAGTTACAAGGAACCAGGCAGAGGGCCTTCTCGGTAGTGGCACCTGCCCTATGGAACGCCCTCTCACCAGATGTCAAAGAGAAAAACAACTACCAGACTTTTAGAAGACATCTGAAGGCAGCCCTGTTTAGGGAAGCTTTTAATGTTTAATAGATTGTTGTATTTTAATATTCTGTTGGAAGCTGCCCAGAGTGGCTGGGGAAACCCAGCCAGATGGGTGGGGTATAAATATATATTTATTATTATTAATTATTATTATTATCTCATAAGAACATTAGAAGAGCCTGGATACTGGATCAGGCTAATGGCCCATCTAGTCCAGCTTCCTGTTTTCACAGTGGCCAGCCAGATGCCCCTATGGAAAGCCTGCAAGCAGGATCTGAGAATGAAAGCCCTCTGTCCTCCTGTGGTTTCCAGCAACTGGCATTCAGAAGCATTGTTGTCTCCAACTGTGGAGGCAGAGCATAGCTAGTAAGCCATCAACAGCCCTCTCCTTCATGAAATTCTCCAATCCTCTTTTAAAGATATCTAAGTTGGTGGCCATCACTGCCTCCTGTGGGAGTGAGTTCCATAGTTTAAGTGCTGTATGAAGAACTGCAGCTGCAGATCTCCAGAGAATTCTTTTAAAGAAAACTGCAAATTTCAGAATTCTTTTTTGGGGGGGGGGATTGGGCAGAAGTTATTTTTTTTATAACTGTACATTTTTGTGTGTGCAAAATACCACCTCTCTCAGGCTACAGATCTAAAAGGCGAGCTGTTTTCAGGATCAAATAACCTCATTTTAAAAACTGCTAAATTTAAAAAGATGGGTGGTATGTACGAGGCACCTGATGTATCCGAGCATAAAACCAAAAGAACATTGACAAGACGAAGGTTCACAGCCCATCACCATGAACAAGTACCAGCATGCTTAACCTTAAATATGCAGAATGCCTCTTGGGAGTTCATCTTCTGCTTCCTTCCAAAATTACATTTTACTGTACCACCACTGAATGTTCCCCTCTTACCTCCTTGTATTCGGTATATGCTTTATCAAAATCGAGGCCTCCCACTGTGATTTCAGGTATGTAGAAAGGGAGAGTCGTAGGAAGGATCACACTGTACTTGTCCTGTGCCCTAACATGCAAAAAATAGTAACAGCAACTTGGTTATGCTTGCTGAAAAGGCAGCAGCTTTTGTGATTCATACTGGGGTGGGGGGTGGGGAGGAGAAAAATGACAGGGGTTTTTTTTGGGGGGGGGGTAAGGAGAGATGCTCCTTTCAATCTATCAACATCAGAATTTACTACCCACCCAAAAGCAGGCCAGAGTTCCACAGAGGGGGATAGACAAGCAGCTTCTCTTTTTCCTCGGCTTGGGCTTGAATTAAGTACCAGCTTCAAAGGGTACTTGCTGCCTCTCTGCATGAGTCACTACTCTGTTTTGCCTCTGCCCAGGGTGGGCATCTCTACCTAGCAAATGAATGGCCCATTAACTCGGGCACAGAGATGTAGCTGCACTATCCATAGGAGCTGCCCACTGCTCCCTCTTGGCTGCTAATCAGAAGGCATTAAAAAAAGAGGGTTAGCATCCCCCATGAGGGGAAGGCAATCCCCACTGTGAAGCACCTCCAACTTCAATCCTAGATAAAAAAAATAAAAGGATATCAAGAGTATGCCTTGATAATCCAATATGTAGGAAACACTGCTGTATGTATTCAATTCTGGAAGAAACATTAAAGCTGTGCCACGCTCCGCAGCAGGAGGAGGCTCTGAAATGCTTCTGTAGCAAGAGATGCAACATGAAAAGAAACTAGTTAGAAAGTCCATCCTTACAGAACCCTCAAGTGATGAAAAGTGACATCATCCTGTTCGACCCAAGGTGCCTTGTTGAACTTCAGGAACTCAATATCTTCTATTACCTGCCAAGAGAAAAGGATTAGCATCAATGCAACCGGCCATCTCTCCACAAGGACATCAGAGCTTCTTTGCTACCACAAGGCTGCAAGGCCAAGATGACCAAGGGGTATGCTGCTGCACCACAGACGTTAAAGTACAGAGTTTAGATGGGTTTTTAAAAATCAGCTTAACCTGGAGAATGAACTGGAGTGAAATGTGGTGGAGAGTCTACAACAGGAATGCCCAAGCTGCAGCCCTCCAGATGTTTTGGCCTACAACTCCCATGATCCCTAGCTAACAGGACCAGTAGTCAGGGATGATGGGAATTGTAGTCCAAAACATCTGGAGGGCCGAAGGTTGGAGATGCCTGGTCTAAAATTTGCGACAAGGAACTCCATTAAGTGCAGAGTTCAGACAAGGGGATTAGAAAGGAAATGAGGGACTGAGCGATTCCTGTTCCCAGCAAGCCAATAACCTGTAACCCCACCCCCCCCACACCCCATTTTTTTGGTTTACGGTACAATCAAATCTCTACCTTACTTGGAAGGTAAGGATGGTCTGTATAGGGGGAAATTCCAAGGGAGTGGTTCAGATATACACATTTTTGCATCTATGTGCCCCCACCACAAGACACGATCATACTGTGATTTGCCTACCTTCCCAGTGGGAACACAGAGTGGCTAACAGTTCAGGCTCACATACACAGAAAAATAATAAAGCACAACATTAACAACTTCATAGCATAGACACCACTGCAGTATCACCAAGGAGGCCATCTGAGAACTTCTGCATGCAAAAGCGGTGTTCTTCCATTCAGCCCTGAGCCCTCCCTTCGATCACTTGCAGGGGAAAGGACACTCTCCTCTGATCCCTCTCTGGAAGTTAAAGGGACAAATTCTTGCCACCTCCTTCCTACAGCCCCCCCCCCAATACTTCAGGGGAAGAGGTGAAGGTGCATGTGTGATAAAACACACCAAGAATTCAAGGCCTTTTGTAAGCTTAATGCAACTTTTGCCCCGAGGACAGCCACATTTCTTTTCTTAAAATCATAGAACTGTAGAGCTGGAAGGAACCCCAAGGGTCATCTAATCCAACCCCCTGTAATGCAGGAATCACAGATAAAGAATCCCTGACAGATCGATAAAACAAACACATCTCAAAACCAATTCTGATACAGGTGCTGGGAAATTCCCTACTTGAAAGGCTTGGTGCACTAAGACCTGTCAGCTTCCAGCTGATGCAGTTAGTTCACTCCCACTTCCATAGAGGGAGGAAATACAATGGAATAAAGGGAGAAATATCACACACACACACACACACACACACACACACACCTGCCCCGGCTAGAACGAGCAGGCAGGGGGTGTTGGAAACGGCTTGTTCTGCTAGTCTAGTTGCTCTTCTCTGAACATGCCCACTTTATTTCATCCTTCCTGAACCTGACTAAGCAAAGCTGGAAAGATGGACAGTAAACACACAAGCAGCCTCCACCACTATCAGAGCAATGGAAGGGATTCTGCAAAGGAGGCCACACAAAGAGAGAGACAGCTCATAGCAACTTACTTTTTCCACGTGTTCAGCCTCGCTTGTGGTATACTGCAAGACCTCAGAAGTCTCACTAGAAGGAAACAAGGTAACATTGAATCACTTTATTTGATATGGGGGGAAACTAGAGAGGCAACCCCCAAATCACGTATGTCCTGCATGTATGTCACAGAGTCGCTACAGAATGTGCCACATCCCAGAACTGCAGGAGAGATGAGAATGGATTCTGGAGGAGCAGGACATTTCTGGGGTAACACAACAACCTTTCAACAACAACATGCTTGGGAGAAGGTGGGTGGAGGGCGGCAGCAGCAGAGATACACAGCTGTTATTGCAGATTTTGGTGAGGCTTGTTTGACAACAAGCAGAGCCTTTAGTGTCATTGGCCCAGTCCTGTGGAGCACCCTTCCACTAGAGATTCAGCAAGCACCTTCTGTGCCAACTTCTAAATGCCTGTTGAAAACTTTTCTATTCCGCCAGGCCTGTGCAGGCTATTCAGAAGACATCCCTCCACAATGGTTAACTGACGCCTGTTTGTAACTTGTTTATGACTTTTATCATATGGCTTTATGTTTAACTGCTGTGATAAATTTTTTTATGACGTAGTGGTACATACTGTATATTCCTGCGTATAAGACTACTTTTTAACCCAGGAAAATCTTCTCAAAAGTTGGGGGTCGTCTTATACAGTAAACATTTTTATAAGTAATAAATAAACATGGAAGGGGAAAGCCAAAAAATCATAGAATTGTAGAGTTGGAAGGGACCCAGGGGCATCTAGTCCAACCCCCTGCAATGCAGGAATCAAGAAGAATTAAATATGCATTGAATGTTTTCAATAGCACAGAAAGGCGAGATATACATTGTTTCATTAAATAAATTCCAACTTGCAGAACTATCGCCTAAAAACATACAAGAAACAAAATATTAGTTAAAAGTAAGAAATCCCTTATTGAAATGGATTAAGTTAAGCAAGTACAGGAGTTAAGAACCTGGGAAGGTGGAAGAACCAGAGCAGAAACAGAGAGGTGCAGCAAAACAGAATTTTTAAAAAAGAAATAATTAAGTTAATCTCTTCAAAGGTAATTTATATAAACTGGAAGTTTCTGAAATAATGTGGCAGAAAATAATGAGTTGTTTGGAAAGGAAAATTAACGAAGATGTAGTTTTGGACAGGACAAGAAGGGGGCAAAAACAAATGCAGTGTGAAGATGAAGAACCAACTAGGACAGGCCACACCTGAAGATGTGGGAGTAGAAGTCCAGAAGCAAATGGAAATGGGGCAAAAAGGGTGCAGCCACATGTGAACCTGGAACGGGTAACACAAGGCAGAGAAAAAAGAGCAAAGAGAGTTAAGACAGATCAGCCTATGAATGGAAACACCCAAGAGGGAAGCACAATCCAATTCTTTTCTTTCAGTTCTTTGACAAGAGAGCAAAGCCGAGATTTGCACTGTAATTTCTAAGGCCCATCGTACATTAAACACCAGAATACAAACAGTATGACACAAAGCTGCTGATGTACAAGCAGTTTCACTAAACGGTGCTTGTTTCGTGTTAACGCATACTAACCTTATCTGAGGCAGGAAAGATTTCTTGTAGCCATCTTCAATGCTCTGAAGATACGCAGGTGATACTTTCTTTTCATACGGCTTTAAAATAATAAAATAAAATCACACATTCAAACTCAATGTGACTGAAGTTACTGCTGCTTTATTCATTTGACCAGCTAAAGTCGTTTAACTAACTATCACCTTTATTATAACATCATTCTATAATTTCCAGAGAGGTTTCAGAATTATAAAGTTGAGTATTTGTACCACTGCAGTGCTGGTCAAAGTCAGAAGATGCACTTGTCCAGGCAGGACTTTCCCTCTTGCCCTTTAGTAATACCAGTAGGGGAGGGATGAAAAGTCACACCACAAGATGCTTTTGTAACATTTTTTTAAAAAATTGCTTTCCTACCCCCGTTTCCTCCAAGGCACTCAAGGTGGCATACATAGTTCTCCCCACTCTGCTGGAGCAGAAGGAGATGGAAGTGGAGCCACTCATTCCCTCCACTCAGTTGAGATCAGATCCTCTCCCCCACCCTGAAATGTTCCCATTCCACCTGGCCATTGTAAGAAACCATGCAACTTTAACAACCAGTGTCTGGGTTTGCTTGTTTTCCTCTTCCCTCCTCGTACCCCTTTCCTTTTGCCTTGTATGTTTTAATTATAAGCCCCTGGGGCATGGACTGCCTTTTTTATCGTCTTCTGTAAACCACACTACAAGCCTTTTCAGCTCAAGAGGTTGGCAAAAATGCTTTATATAAATAAGGAAGCAGGCCGACTTGCAGAGTTAAAACATAATATATTCCTATGAGGACATTCTTCCACACCCTAAAGTGATTTGCCAGTAGAAAATAATCCCGGCGCTACAAGTTCTACACTTCTGGAGGAGAAGCACTCTTTAGACGTGGGGGTTACAACCCTGGGATCACACCTAAAGCCAAAATCGCATGTAGTCAAAACACACAGGGTTCAATGGTTCAATGGTTGGTGGGATTGCTAAAGTCTCCCTCTACCCCCGTACACTCTCTTTCTTTCCAACTCCTTTATTTGTTATTTTGACAAGGTGATAAAGCTGAATGTGCACAAGTTACATGTGTGTAAGTTGTGGGCTTATTGAACACAATATTATTCCCCTGCCCAAACCAAGCATACCTTGCCTCTCTCTTCAATCCTTTTCATTACTTCTGAGACAGGTACATCAATATAAATGATAAGGTGAGGGGGCAAGAAATCAGAAAGACTAAGATCCTTCATTCTATCGTAGTGCTCCACACCTAGAAAGAAAGCCAGCAAGAGAATGCTTTCATCAGCTAAAGGCATACCTTGTTCCAGGCAGAGAAGTTTTACAGCAGCTATTCAAACCATTCTGTAGCAGATGCATACTGAAATGTACCAATGTATCACATTGTGCCTGTGAGACCACCTTTAAAAATCACTTGCTGATAGTAATAATAATAATAATAATAATAATAATAATAATAATAATAATAATAATAATTTATTTATACCCAGCCACTCTGGGCGGCTTACAACAGAAAAATGAAATAAAATAATCTATTAAACATTAAAAGCCTTCAGATGTCTTCTAAAAATCTGGTAGCTGTTTTTTTCCTTTGACATCTGATGGGAGGGCGTTCCACAGGGCGGGCGCCACTACCGAGAAGGCCCTCTGCCTGGTTCCCTGCAACTTGGCTTCTCGCAACGAGGGAACAGCCAGAAGGCCCTCGGTACTGGACCTCAGCGTCCGGGCAGAACGATGGGGGTGGAGACGCTCCTTCAGGTATACTGGACCGAGGTCATTTAGGGCTTTAAAGGTCAGCACCAACACTTTGAACTGTGCTCGGAAACGTACTGGGAGCCAATGTAGATATTTCAAGACCGGTGTTGTGTGGTCATGGCGGCCACTCCCAGTCACCAGTCTAGCTGCCGCATTCTGGATTAGTTGTAGTTTCCAGGTCACCTTCAAAGGTAGCCCCACATAGAGCGAATTGCTGTAGTCCAAGCAGGAGATAACCCACTTGCGGGGTCCCCTTCCTCCTGCTACAACTCTCTCTGCTCCCTCATTCTTCTACCCAAGAGCCAGGAAGCTCTGTGGTTAGATCAGCACACACCAAGACACACAGCAACTCTTTGTACAAGGACAAGCCAAGGAGCTCCCTCATTGCCTAGCTCAGAGGTCATAGAGCAGGCATCCCCAAACTTTGGCCCACCAGGTGTTTTGGACTACAATACCCATCTTCCCTGACCACTGGTCCTGTTAGCTAGAGATCATGGGAGTTATAGGCCAAAACATCTGGAGGGCCGAAGTTTGGGGATGCCTTGCAAGTAAAAAGTCCCAGATCAATTCCCTGCATCTCCAGGGAGGATTGGGAGAGACTCCTACCCAACAGTAAATTCCTTCTGCTTACATGATGATGCTATATCACAACCCACCCCCCAAACACACACACAAATACCACAGTGGTCATGGGCAGAGTAGAGAGAGGTAGGTTTTGGGTATGGGGGAGAAGTAGAGAGAGAGACCTTAGAGTTGGGCTCCCCTGTTCCAGTCCTACCTTCTTCCAACAGGATTCGGGCCTTGTTTGTTCACACCCCCTAATCCAAAGCAGTACCGATGATGGCTGGGTTATAAATCTTTTAAATAAATAAAAAATTCAAATGATGACTTACACCTCTTGTGGATGTAGCCCTGCTTATACATCGCCTCCAAGAACACAAAGTCACTGTAGGGGGAGCGCTCCAGAACCACTCCTTGCCCTGAAGTTAAACAGGGACCACAATTTCAATATGAGAAACACCATCACATATTATTCATACAAGTTATGGGGTTTGGGCTTAGAACAAGGCTGTTTTTATTTAGGCAACCTTTATTTAAAGCTTGTGCTCCCCAACGCTGCTTCTTATGATTTTCTCCCAGTTTGCAAAGCAGCATTATGCATGCAATACTGCAATTAATTTCTTGACACCATATCCTAAAGCCCACTTGTTCAAGGTCTGCTAACCACAGGAAGAACCTGCAATTGTATCTTAAAGTTGGCAGGTAGTGCAGTGCTCTGCTTTGGCAAACCACTCAACCCTCCAGATCATATTTGTTCAAAATACCTTTGAAGAAGTACAGTACAATCAGATCTTATACAGCAGGGAATTATGTTCTGGGGGTGGCACATATACACAAAAATGTGCATACTCAAACCACCCTATTTACTCTTCTGGAACCGTGTACCAAACAGGCCTTGCCCACCAAGCAAGGCAGAGAACTTTTAAGCAGGCAAGGCCAGCTCAATGTGTTAGCTCTGGGGTGCTCCTGGAGGGCTATCTGAGCTCTCAAGATATCTCACAGGGCTGTCCCTGGGCTTCTAAAGCCAGCACACTGAGAGAGCCTGGCCCAGCAAGGAAGGTAGATAGTTTAAAAGCTCTTTTTCACCCCTGAAAAAACGTATGCATTTAATTTGCTAAATTTCAACCAGCCTGTCTTCAATCATGCAAGTTGCAATTGCACAAGTACCGCTTCCCAAAACATTCTAGTCTTCATCAACCTGGTATCTGCAATGTCCAGGAAGCCTGCAGCCAATGAGACTTGTAATCCAAAACATCTGGAGGGCACCAGGTTGAAGAAGACTGAAGAACCAACTATGGCTGGCTGCTGCTCTGTGCATTCCCAGTTATGTTTTTATTTTGCCAACATTTTCTCTAAACAGAATCCACATTTCAATAAGTAAGTTTATTTCAGGAACAAAAGGAACTACGGTACATTACCTGTGGTCAGCAGGTGTTCCAGGGCATCAGCATACTGTAGGAGGCGGTTACTGAATAACCAGGTTTGAAGCCGATATGAGTGTCCATCTGGGTGTTTAGGACTGCTGTAAAATTTCTCCAGGCTACAGTTACCGCTTAATTTTGAATCCAATATTGTTCCATCTCCTGTGACCCTGTCCAAATAATGAATATCTGCTTCTGGAAAGTATCGCAAACCTGGAAAGAGCAATCAAAGATTTGAAAGGGAAAGCTAGATATTGATGTTCATCTTAAGCCACTCCAGAATACAAGCTCAGTTGTGTCTCTATACACATGCAAGGACTTTCTTTACATTATCTACACCAGTGTTTCTCAACCAGTGTGCCTCCAGATGTTTTGGGACTACAACTCCCATCATCCCTAGCTAGCAAGACCAGTGGTCAGGAATGATGGGAGTTGTAGTCCCAAAACATCTGGAGGCACACTGGTTGAGAAACACTGATCTACACAGCACTCTTCAACGATGTTCCACTCCAAACCCACTTTTCAGAAGCGAACCAATGCAAGACAACTGGAAGTCTCTGTCTTTAAAATAGCCTTCTCAAATCCCATCTTCTCTGGATGGCCACTGCTGTATATTTATTCATTTATTTTATAAATAAATGAGGGATCAGGATGGATCAAAGTGTAATATAACACTATAACACTGAAAACCTATTATCTAGGCCAGTGTTTCTCAACCAGTGTGCCTCCAGATGTTTTGGGACTACAACTCCCATCATTCCTGACCACTGTTCTTGCTAGCTAGGGATGATGGGAGTTGTAGTCCCAAAACATCTGGAGGCACACTGGTTGAGAAACACTGATCTAGGCTATTAGAAGTTGATTAAAAAGTGTTTCTTATTAACAACAGATTCTTCAAGTTATTAATTATGCTTAAAATAAGCAACCAAAAATCTACAGGGCTGACAGATGCTCTCATACAAGGCATTTCTCCTCCTCCATCACATATTAGGGAACATCTCTTCTGAGACAGCAGTTGCCAAAACATAGACACACATTTATAAACAAAATGGTTTGCTGTTTACAAAGACAGGCAGTGTCACACAATGGTTAGAGTATCAGACTAGGGCCTGGAAGAACAGGAGTCAAATACCTACTTGGCCATGAAGCTCACTAGGTGACCCAGGTCAGGTACTGCCTCACCTACCTCACAGGGTTGTTGTGGGAGTTAAATGAAGAGAGAAAGAACTATGCACCTTAAGCCCCTTGGAGAAAACAATGGAATATAAATACAATGATGCAATAGTTCCATTTCATCTCCAAACGTATGTAGATTTGACTCACAAAATATAACTTGTAACTAGCTTGCTATGCTTTTGTTAATTATGCAATAGGCCTATATGAAATGAACCCTCCAACCAAGGGCCAGCCATCAAAAGTCAACCAGAATGAAGAGGGCTGTCATTGATACACACCGTATTTTTTGCTCCATAAGACGCACCTTTTTCCTCCTAAAATGTAAGAGGAGTTTCTGTGCGTCTTATGGAGCGAATGCATGGTCCCTGGAGCCGGATTGCCCAGGGGCGAAAAGCAGGGCGTGCTTTTCTTTTTTAGGAAGAGCTAAAGGCTAACAAGAGAAAGAGAGAGTTGAAAGGAACCTGCTCAGCAGCTGATTGCAAGAGATTGGGGAGGGAGATAAGGGACGCTAGCTCCCTTCCAGACCCCGCCCCCTTGCCCAGGTCCCCATTGTTGAATGTTCTGCAAAGGAGGCTGCAGGGACATGTGACTGGCTGATTAGATTATCTGTCTGGAAACTGTAGAAATGGCTCCCTTTCCTAAAGAAAATGCAGAACTGTGAGTTGAACCCCATAAAAACAGGATTTTTTTCCCTTTGCAAGGTAACCTCAGCAACTTTGAGCTGATCCTCAAAAATGGAGCTTTCCCCCTTTGCAAAAAAGCTGCAGAACTGTGAGCTAATCCACCCAAAAATGGGACTTTCCCCATTTGCAAAAGAAGCTGCACAACTGTGAGCTGACCCCCCCCCAAAAGTGGGTCTTTTCCCATTTGCAAAATAAGCTGCAAGAAGCTGCACAACTCTTAGCTGATCCCCCCAAAAAACAGGGCTTTCCCCTTTTCCTCCTCTAAAAATTAGGTGTGTCTTTCGGTCAGGTGCGTCTTATGGAGTGAAAAATACAGTAGATATTCTATGCTGCTTCCCAAAGAAGCAGCAACAGAAACTCACACCCAAAGTTCTGATACAAAAATTAAATAAAAACAGGGTGGGTGGGCAAAAAAAAAACCCCACCTCCGCTTGAATAGCCAAAGACCTAGTTTAAGAGGAATGCTTTTGTCTGCTACCTAAAGATATGTAACAATGGTACTAGGTGAGCCTCCCCCAAGGAGGGCATTGCACTACCCAAAAGGTTACAAATTATATGTGGGTTCCAACAGCAATACAGAAGTACATGCCTAGCTTCTCTGCTACTTGCTGTGCAAGCTTGCCCTTGCCGCTTCGTAGATTGCCATCCACCGTGAAGACTTTGCTGTATTCATTCAACCTTGGAGTAGTTCTCTCTCCCAAAATATATGCCAGCCAGCTATACCGTATGTTGCACCGGGAACTCACATGAAGCCTTGCCTAGAAGGGAAAAATCAGCATCAGATTGAATTAACTATATTTAAGATTTAATGTTCTGCCATATTAACATTACATGCAACAAAACCATACAGGTTTTTTTGGGTGGGGGGTGGGAGAACCACAGGATTGACCTAACTCTGGCAAAAACTTTTTCAAAAAGAAACATTAGACGTCATTAGATAGCTTTATACTGGTTTCACCAGAAATGCAACAGAACACTAGTATTTATTTAATGTTTATTAATTGCATTTACACCCCAACTTTCCCCCTCAAGGAGCTCAAGGTGGCATACATGGCGCTGCTGCTTCTCATTTAATTCGTAAAACAACCCTATGGAGTAGGTTGGGCCCAGGGTCACACCCACTGAGCTTTGAGGCTGAGTGGGGATTTAATCTCTGGCCTCCCAGGTCCTAGTCCAACACTCTTACTACTATATCACACTGGCTCCCTATAGTGAACAGAACCCTCCCCAACTTTAACTGAGCTTTCTTTCATTGGACTCAGCTATACAGCTGCAAACAAAATGTTTTAAATGTGTTTTAAGTGTGATATACAATGTGACACAAGATGGCAATGGTGAGCCTTATGGAAAATTCAATGTATTTCAAAAACGCTTTTTAAAAAGCATTTTCAAAACGGTTTATATGTGTAGATTCCACCATTAATACCAGCATGTCACCAATTGTCACATTCACAAATTAAGATGGATTCAAACAATCATACTATGACTGAAATACTGCCAGCAACAACTTAATAGGATTTTTTTATATACAGTATACATTCTGGACACCTTAAGGGCCACCTTCTCCCCTATCTACTGTCTTATCTGTCTTCTTCAATAGCTGAAGTTCTGATACGTGTGCTCCCAACTACCGGTAGCTGAAGTTCAACAGGAGCGAAATAGGATCACGGCCCTCTCAGCAGGAGCACCAAAGTCTGACAAGGAAGCCTGCAGAGGCCCCAAACTATCTTTAGACAACAGCAAGAGAAAGCAGGACATAAATATTTCCAACAAATACCATTGGTACCAACTAGAAATCTCAAGTTTCTGTCATACAAGAGATCAGTGTCACATTTCACATCAGTTACAAAGCAGACAGCTCCATGTCATACAAAAAAAAAGGACAATTATTAAAGAGCAAAGGTTTCTTGCAATATTAGCAACCTTATCTGAGGCATCTTAATGACTATTCTATGTAAACCTACAACTCCATGGTGTGTGTGTGTGTGTGCAGCTGTTTAACTGTGAGTCTTCAGTGATTCTCTAAATCTGCATTTAGCTAAAAGTACTACTTCCCTGAAACGAAAAACATAATCCCCTCAACACCGAAACCCCCTCAGAAAATGCCTCTTGGATGACAATGTTTGCCATCTACAGTACTGTAATTTACCAAATGGATGCTTACGTTTGGCAATGACCTTTACGCAAACCGCTTTGCGGCGGTATATAAATACAGTAAACAAAACAAGCAATAAGAAATCTGCAAAACGCTGTTTAAAAAAGGTAAGAAAACTGAACATTAGGAGCGGGGCTGCGGCAGCTTTCAGTCAATTAATTCCTATAGTGGTTGCTGTCGACCAAAGCGATGCGGCCCCAATTCCAACCCGAGGTGGGCCTGCTCGCCATCCTTCCTCCCCGTCCACCTCGCAGGGTCGCAGCCTTGGGGGCCAGACGCCGCCTCTCAGCCCAGCCTACCTCGCAGGGTTGTTGTGGGAGAGGGAGAACCAAGGGCGGGCGCCACCTTGAGCTCCTCGGAGGAAAAAAGGTGGGTCCACAAGGGAAGCCTCCCCCCCCCCACTTCCTACTCACCACCCTGAGCGAGCTGAGTCCCGCGCGAGCCCTGCCAGCCCGCAGCACCGGCGCCAAGGACATGGCGGCCCTCAAGGGTAGCAGAGGCCGCTCGGCAGCCGCGCGAGAAAGACAAGCAGAGCTCCCGGAGAGCTCCCTCCCTCCCGCGCCGCCAAATCCGTCGCGCCCCGATGACGTCCCGCGGAGACGGCGCAGGCCGCGCCCCTTTCCGCCCACCGCCCCGCCCCCGGAAACGCTCAGATGGACCAATCAGGGCGCACTTCGCGGCCTCCTGCCCTCCCTCAACAGGCTTGGGCAGGAACGGCTGGGGGCGGGCGGAGGAGCGAAGGGGCGCCCTGGGCGGGGAGGCTCCTCTTCTCTCCTCCCGCGGAGAAGCCATGGCTCTCCTGGGCCGCCTGGGAGCCTTCCTGCAACGGGCCGTGGAGACGGTGAGCGGCGGGGCGAGGGAGTGGAGCTGGGCGAGCTGCTTGGCTCCCTGACTAACTGGCTGGCTGGCTGGCTGGTCAATCAACTGATCAGGGAGCTGGCTGGCTACCTGATTGGTTATCTGGCTGGCAGACTAGCTGGCTGGCCACCTGGCAAACGAATTGATTGGTTGGTTGGCTGGCTGGCTAGAAAGCTGGCTGTTAGGCTACCTGGCTGGCTACCTGGCTACCTAATTGGTTGGCATGGGCGTAGCCACCCCCATCAATACAGATCTGAGGTTCTGCCCCCCCCCACAAAAATCCTGGCTATGCCCATGTTTGTCGGCTCACTGGCTACTTGGCTGGTGGGCGACCCATGCAGATGGGATCAGGGACAGATCTCATTCCTTAGAAAACCGCTCCCCTCTTTGTTCCCACCTGCCTGTCCTTTTAGGGTGGCCTGAGGAGTAGGACCGGATTTAGGTTTGATGAGGCCCTAAGCTACTGAAGGTGATGGGGCCCTTTGTATGTCCAGCTGTCGTTTGTCAACAACAAATTGTCACTGTTTTGAATACAGTGGTCCCTCCAGCTGCGGACGGGATTCATTCTGGAGCTCTAGTCGGATCCTGAGGTTTCCGACACAGGAGGTGCCGCTTCTGCACATGCGTGCGGTGTGCTAGAGCACTTCTGCGCATGCGCGAGTGGCGAAACCCGGAAATATACTTCCAGGTTTGACGCTTTCGCAACCCGAGGTTCTACTGTATATGCTATATGGTAATACCGTGTTTCTCATATTATAAGACATGTCTTATATTTATTTTTTCCTCAAAAAAACACACTATGGCTTATTTTCAGGGGATGTCTTATATTTTTCCTCCTCCTCCTGCCATGGCCGGTATTGCTGCTGTGCCTATCACTATGTCTTATTTTCGGGGTATGGCTTATATTCCTTGAATGCTTAAAAATCCTGCTATGGCTTATTTTATGGGTATGTCTTAAAATATGAGAAACAGGGTATATGGACCTAACAGGTATCTAAAGCCATTTGCACATAACAAAATATGTATTTTATCAAAGTAGTTGTTGAACTGAAATACAATAAAGAAGTATATTAATAGTGAAATACAATGAAGAAGAAGTATTGGGGGGGGCAAGGGAGTGGGGCCCTAATCTATAGCTTGTTTAGTTTATATGTAAATCCAGCATGGCTGAGGAGGCATACGAGCAAGGCAGCAGCGTGGGCCCTTCCCTTCACAGCAGCTTTCTTCTCCTCTCCCCCCCCCCCTCACAGGAGGAGCCGCGCCTGGACCTCCCGGCCGCCTTCACGGACCACTGGAAGGGCATCACCCACTATTACCTGGAGACCACCGGTAGGAACCCCTGTGCCCACGAATGCCAGACTCGCTCCCTTTTGTGTGCAGCCACATCTCACTTTTCTTCTTGTTGAGCCATTGCTACTTTAGATAATAATAATAATAATAATAATAATAATAATTAATTTGTTATTTATACCCCTCCCATCTGGCTGGGTTTCACCAGCCACTCTGGGGAAGCCACTTTGCGTGGCTTCCAACAGAAATATTAAAATAGATAGATCATCTTTATTGTCATTGTTCCATGCAGAACAACGAAGTTGAAAAAAACTCTACATCAGACATTCAAAACCAACAAGTCTGCTATCCCATCCTGATTTGCCCCCCCCCCCAGACTCTGGTACCCCATAATTAAATACAATCTACTCCCATAAAGACTACCTTACACTGCATTTAAAACCAAACTAGCATTTGGATAGAAACTGTTTCTCAGGCGGCTAGTTGTTCTTACTGTTGATTTATGGAAACGCAAAGCTTATTATACACAGTTATTTTGTGGAGGTGGATAAAGTTTCTTAGATTAAGTTAGCTGTGATTCCTGCACTGCAGGGGGTTGGGCCAGATGAAGCTTTGGGTCCCTTCCAACTCCACAATTCTATGATTCTGTGAATGTTCTTTTCCGAAGGAAGGCAGGTGACATGCAGGCTGAAAGGGAAAATACTGTAATATCTTTGTGGCCCAAGTTGTCCTGACCTGTTAGACCAGTGTGGCACACATTGAAATGAGACTATATATGGAGTTGAGATGCTTATCTCCCACCTTCCTGCCTAAAAAGTACCCTGGAGACACTCATATCAAATTGATAATAAATTTTTCCCTAAAAACAAAACAAAAACAAACCATGAAATCAAGGTGAGGAAAGGGGAATCTACAGGGACAGAATGGGCTAGCTTTGTTTTCTGCCATTTCCCCCTTTTAAGGATACATGACAGCTTTTGGATCCAGCTGACATTTCAGAAGAACTTTGAAAGGCAGGAGTATATGATGATAGTATGAGAAAATGCCATAGAGTGGGCTAGAACCACCCTGCTGTTTTGCGAAAGGGCAAGTAGAAATACTTGTACAAATAAAATCATGGATAAATGCCAGTTAACACTGGCAAAAAAAACCCAAATCCTCGCCCATAAACCAGCCTCCACCTATGTGGTGTCCTCCAGATGTTAATGACCTGCTACAATCTCATCATCCCTGACCTCTGGTCTTGCTGTCTTGGAATCTGGAGGGCACCAGGTTGGGGAAAACTGCTACAGTGCTTCTGGAATCAGAGTCTGGTTGAGAAGCAGCACAGATCCTTTAGGATTCAGAATTTGCCATGCAGTTACAGAGAGGTCTGCAGCTGCATTCTGCAGGTATTAGTTCTGGATATTTATTTTTATTAAATTAATATAGGACCCTTCCTCCCAAAGGAGCCCAGAGGAGCAAACAACAAGGAATAAAGCAAAAACATATTCAAATGTTTTTAAATGATGCTGTTCAACCATCTATTCAATGCTTGGGTAAAGAAATGAATGAGATCCCTGTGTTTGATGAAAAAAAACGGGTGAGTGGGTATGCTTGTGACAAGCTGATGGTCTTTTCTCAAGATGAAAACAAGCCAGCAAAAGAGACGGACATCCCCTGGCGCTTGAAACAGATGCTAGATATCCTAGCGTACGAGGAGAAGCAGCAGCCATCGGGGGAGACAGGACCCTGTTTGGAGTACTTGCTTCAACACAAAATCCTGGAGACCCTCGGCACTCTGGCAAAAGCAGAGGTACCACAGCTCCCTTTCTGAGGCAATCTTGTGCTTTCTGCTGTCCCTAACACCCAAGCAGTGTCTGCTTTGCTGACATGCAATAGGAGCAGGGCCTTTCTGGCGGTGGTGCCACTGGCTACAGGCATGATTCTCACTTTGCATGGAGGAGTCAGACAGTGGAAGAGAATTGCATGCCCAGTTTAAGGGGTTCCACAGAGGATGTCTGGTCCAAGAGCCCTCCAAAATCCTGTTGCTGGGTTTACCTTTTAAACCAAGGATGGGGAACCTGTGCCACTGCAGGTGCTGTTGGATTGTCCTCCACCCCAGCCAACATGGCCAATGAGCCTCCCATGTACTGTTTGTGAGGCAGAAACAGAAGCAAGCTTGAAACACCTCCTAAAGATCCATCTCTTTAAGCAGGCACTCCCGGCCTCTAAAGATTCACCACGCGATCCTACCTGATTATTTATTGATGTTTAACTGAATGTTTTATTGATGGCTTCTCTGTTTTTACTGATGTATTTCTTTTAAATTTTGGTTTAAAATGTTGCATAGATATTTTTCTTCTTTAAATCATCTTTCCGTGTTTTACGTTAACCGCTTAAAGATTTTACATACTAAGTGGTATATAAACATTGATGAGGATGATCATGGAACTCTCCTGCAGAATAAATTCAACACACATGCACCTTTTCTTTTTCTTTTCTATTCAAGTAGGTGTTTGGAGGAAGCAGCTAGGCCAGGCATCCCCAAACTGCGGCCCTCCAGATGTTTTGGCCTACAACTCCCATGATCCCTAGCTAACAGGACCAGTGATTGGGGAAGATGGGAATTGTAGTCCAAAACATCTGGAGGGCCGAAGTTTGGGGATGCCTGAGCTAGGCATAACTCGAAGGGCTGTTGCTGGGCTATTTTATGCTTTCTGGTTTGGTTTTTTTTTTTTGCGATTTTAGGCTGCTTAACTGAACTCCTAATTTTTGGTGTTGTGTTTCATTTTGCTGTTCTCATTGACTTGTCTGAGTCAGGCTCAAGGCTCCTTGAGGCCTGGTGCCAGGAGGGACAGGGCAAGATCGTCCGAAGGACCCTCTGTAGCAGTACTCTTGTCTCTCTTCTGATCCCCAGTATCCCACGGGGATGAGGTCTCACGTGCTCCTCTTCTTCAGCCGCTTGCTGGGACAAATGCAGTGCCCTCTGCTGCATTACCTGAACGTGTACAGGCCTGTTCAGGTGAGTGCCTTTCTGCTGAGCCAGCCAGGGTTCGTCTGAGTTGCTCATGCCAAAGAAGGCAATTTCTGACACTCCCCTCTTCGTCAAATCTGGTGAAAGTTCCAATTAGCATGGTACTCTGTGCTGACCAAAAAAAAAAAAACCTATTCTGTGCCAAGGCAGCTCAAGTTCTGTGACAAGAGCAGGATTCCATTTTTTAAAACAAAGCAGACTTGCATGTTTTCTCTTGGTTCGCATGATTCTGAGCCCTGGGCTCAATACTCTTTTGGTTACAGTATGATTGCATCTTTTTCCCCCTTTTTAAAAAAAGATTTTTATTGAAGTACGAGAATTTTTACATACATTATATTCTCTCCTTCCAATTTTTAATTGCATCTTATGTGTGGGTTTTCCCTGCGCAAAAAAAAAGGTTATGAATCCCTCCAACTTGCTTGCATTTAACTTGCAGGATTTCAGCCAGCAGCCTTCAACCACGTATGGTTGAAACTGAGCACCTTAAATGTGCGTAAGATGCGATTGTACCGTATTCCTAAAGCATCTTTCTACCCATTTGCTCCTTGGAGACACTGCTACCCTCACCCCACCCACTGTCCTTCTACAGAAACTCCTCCACCTTGGGAACGATGCGCTAGGCTCTGAGCCTGAGAAGGAAATGATGCAGTTTGTTGCTGCCCTGTGTACCAAGATCAAACAGGATCCAGCCCTGCTGCCCTACGTTCTAGAGGTGAGAGACTCTTGGATCTGCTTGCCTACAGGTGCCAGTACCTCTTTTAACAGTCTGGGACAGACTGCAGAGTGCTCTGTTTTCGCAAGGTCTCTATGTGCATGGATGGCAGTAATACACATGCCTGATCTTTTATTGCTTTATTTTTCAAAAGTTATATAGCATTTACTCAACAGAAATTATCTTAAGTTAGTGGTTCCCAAACTCTTCTCTCCTGGCCGCACCACTTAAAAATAACTGAGAGTCTTCTTTTTCTGCCTGTTGCCACAGTTGTTCTGTGTATGTGAGAGAGAGAATGAATCCCCAGGGGAGGAAGTAAGTTGGCGGAGTATCGACATCCTCCCTTCTGACCTCCGTACTTTACTGATCTGTTTTTAAGGTTTTTTTACTGTTTTATATCGTGTTTATATTTTATTTTTGCTTTATTCGTATAAGAATGAATCCCCAGTGCTCCCAAAGCTTGCACACCGAGCAGGCCTTTCATGCTGGGTCTGCAAATCAAGCAGTGTATGGATTGTATGAAATAGCTAACTCATTTTGTTGTAGGAATCAAGCGGTTTACTTATTATTTGAAGGTGCTCAGGGGGTGTTGCTTTCTGCAGTGGGTGCTCAGCTGCAAAGCTCAGGTTCGTTCCAAGAGTGTTGATTCTGGAGGAGCCACCTGTGGGTTGGGCCCCTCTGGTGCATTGTGGCTTTGCTTGATTTCCCATCTTAAACCCAGCATGCCAAACAGGGATGATGTAACCAGATTCTCCCCCCGTTTTCAAGGGCAAGGATGTGGCAAGTGGGCAGAAAGTGGACCAGGCCTTCCAACCTCAGGGAGCAACAGCAGAGCCTGCCTTGGACCTTCCCCGGACCCTTCCCGCCCCTGTAGAGCAGGACAGAAGACTGTGCCCAGAGGAAGCTTCCTGCGAGGTGCGGCTTGTGGAACCAGCCTCCTCTGCCCCAAACCTGGTGACCTCCCTCATCAGCTTGTGCAAGAGCAAGGTAAAGGGCCGTGGGGTGGGGTGTGCGTTGCCTCTTGCTAGGGCAGGTGGGGAAGGTGAGACTCCATATCAAGGAGGGGCTTCAAGGAGGAGCGTTGTTTTCTCTCCCTTGCAGAGGAGGAAGGTTGCCCTCAAAGCTCAGGAGAACCTTCTGCTGCTCACCAGCATCGACCACCCAGCAGCTGCCCTGGCTCTGGCGCGAGGCAGCAGGCTTTGCCCCCTGGTGGCTGACCACCTCTGCATGCTGTGCGATGCCATCCCAGCCACCGTCAACCCTGCCGATGTCACTACGCTTCAGCCGGTCAGCTGGAGGTAAAGATACCCCCCAGAGTTTTGGGGCCACAAGGAGGCCTAGACCTTGGTCCTCCACCAGCAAGTAAAGTGGGCTAGCTGGTTTTGCATGGCTTGTTCCCTGGGAACCAAGGAGCCCTCATTGGGGCTGTTGAGGAGGAGGTATTGCTTCTGAAGACCAGTTGCTAGTAACCCCAGGAGGGGAGGGTGCTCTTGTGCATTTCCCCATTGGGAATCTGGTTGCTGTGAGAAGAGGATGCTGGACTAGATGGGCCCAGTAGCCTGATCCAGCCAGGTTCTTCTGAATGCAATGCTGCCCATTAATAATTACATTGAACTTACGACAACATGTTAAACAACATTTAATTGAGAGCACAGAATATTTGGCACCATTAAGACTCCAAGTTATATTGAATCGGTACTAGATTCCCTATCAAGACTTGGGCAGGGAGAGAGACTGCCGGAGTCATTCTAGATGGTGCCAGGCCCCGGGGGTGTTTTGTTTCATTCTTCCCTCCCTCCAAACAATGCCTGGCACTGCTACTGAGTGGGAATAACAGCCCGCCCACCCCACCCCCACTATAGGTCTTGGGGGTCCCAGTGCCCTCCTTTCAGCATTAACTGTGCCTGCGTGATATCTGGCACTGTGGGGGAGCATTCCTCCTTTTACATATATATTTCCATAACTTTTTATTATTTTTTTTGCAAAAGTAATACAGAGGCTTACACATGTACAAGGGAGATAACAGTACAATAGGATAGCATCTTGTGCACAATAAACTTGCACAATTTCAACCTTGTGTGGTTTAAAGCTGGCTGGTTGAAATTGTGTAGATTAAAGTCAGACACGACTAAACAAAACAAATGCAGGCAAAGTGGAGAGCTTAAAATTTGTTTTCTGGCGCCGGGTTCTCGCGGCGTTGAAAGAGCTTTCAAACGCTCTGTCTTGCTTCCCGGAATCTTGCAAGATCTTCAAAGCTCTCTGCCTTGCTTGGGGAGTAAGTCCTGTTCAGTGCACCAGCTCCGGAAGATAAGGATGCTCATGTGGGGGCAGGTTTCAAGGGGTTAGTTCAGGTATACAGGTTTTGGCATATATCTGTGATCCCTGGAACGTAACCCCCACACAAAATGCAACCGTAGTTTAAAGCTGAAGAGCGTATGATTGACAAACTGGTATACGTAGAGATATAGTGGTACCTTGGATCTTGAACTTAATCCATTCCAGGAGTCCATTTGAAATGGTTTGAAAACCAAGGTGCAGCTTCCGATTGGCTGCAGGAGCTTCCTGCACTCAACCGGAAGCCGCATAAGCCACATCGGACGTTTGGCTTCCGAAAAACGTTCACGAACCGGAACACTCACTTCTGGGTTCGCGGTGTTTGGGAGCCAAGCCGTTCGGGAACCAAGGTACTACTGTAAAACTGTGACTTTCATATAATGTCAGGCAAAGTACACAACTCCCTCCCTATTCTGTGTCTGTATAACCCAAACCAGTCTGTGTTGAAGCTGTCAGACTTAGTTTTGCCTCTCACCCTCAGTCTGTGTCTGGTGGGATGTTCAGACAGAGCAGTGCGCCATACATTGCTGAACTGTGTGCCTCTCGCCCTTCCAGGCTTCAAGGCAGCTGCGTTGAGGAGAACGCCTTCCCAGGCCAGGCCAGCCTGGAGGCTTTCTTTGCCTGGCTCGATCTCTGTGATTGCCTAGCGAAAGAGGCCCACCCGGTAAGAGACCTCCTGCTGAAATCTCCACCCACAACCACGTGGTTAAGTCTTTGGAAGCTGCCTCAGGCTCTTTGCCTCTTTCCCTCCAAGTTGCAGAGGAGCTTTCTGCGATTTCACTTGGGCTGCTAGCTGACTTGGGTTTCTGAATGAGGAGGAGCTGCGGAAATACTGATGAGTCATTGTGGTGTTTCACCCCACCAGGTTGTGGCAGGTGCTGTAAGTGAGATGGTGGCTCAGAGGTTCTTCCAGGGAGTCCTGCAGTCCCAGCTCCTGCAAATGTGAGTCCAAGCTTAACATGGAAAGAGGGGTGAGCACCAAGCCTTGTCTTGCTCGGGGGAGACCTGCCTGATAAGCCCAAATGTCAAAGTCAGCTCCCCTCATTCATCCCTGTCTTCCTTGGCAGGTCAGAACGCGGCATCCTCCTCTCGACAGCTGTCCTGACTGCCTTGGTAAGACACATCCGCTCTCCTGCGCTCCTCCAGGAATTGGTTGGGTTTGTGCTGGGAACCAAGGAAGAACCTGCAGTGCCAACGGATGCAGGCCACCAGCCGCAACACCTCCTCTGCTCCCAACTGATTGAGCGCTGCAACCACCTGTCTGACGAGGTGAGCTGAAATCCTGCTGGAAAAGGTCCACCTGAGCAGGATTCCTGCAAGCGCCAGTGGAGAGAAAGCTGCAGCAGTGGCCCAGTGCTCGGGTCAGACTGCCCTTAGGGGGGCAGCAACTTGCTGGACCTCAGGCTGTTCAGGACTTCATCTTGATGAGATCTTCAAGCCTTTGAATGCCAAGCATCAGCTCTTCCTTGTGAGAAGCAATCAAAAGCCTCAGAGCATGTGCAGAGGACTTTTTTCTGAGTCATGAAAACTGCCAGGCTCCCAGGAGTTTCAGAGCAGGGTTGGGGATTGTGGGTTTTGTTGGGCTTGAGGTCTTCTCCCCACTTGTTTGGAACTTAGCCCTGGGGCAATAGGGATGACAGAAGACCACAGCAGGCCAAGGAGATCCCAGCATGGGAAACACTTTTCCAGCCCCCACCCCACCCCCCGAATCTTCCCTTGCAAAATGGAAACTCCCATAGTGCCTTTGAGGCCTAGTGAACCCAAGGGAAGGAATCAGGCTCAGCTCTTTAGGAGGAAATGTAGCCTTCAGCAGCAGCCAAGGCTTTCCCCAGGATAGCAGTGAGCACTCTGGTTGAGTCTGCCAGGCCCCTTAGTTCAGAAAAGGGCCACCAAAATGATTAGGGGGAAGGAGCAACTCCCTTAGGTAGAGAGTTGCTCTTCTTCTTGGATCCTGCTTGCAGGTTTCCCTTTGGGGCATCTGGTTGGCCACTGTGAGAACAAGATGCTGGACTAGATGGGCCATTGGCCTGATCCAGCAGGCTCTTATGGCCATGGCTTGATCAAGATGGGAAATGACAGTCTGCAAGCCCCAAATCCAGCAACTTGGTGCCCTTGTCCGTCAATAGTTGCTCTTCCTTGTCTGCTACCAACTGGCATTGCCTGTCGGCTGCCTGGAATTTCTGTGGGTCTCCAAGGGTTGGCTCCAGGCTGCCTGAAGTGAGAGCTTCTCTTCCAGAAGAGAAGGTTCCCATGGCCAACCCCTGGCTTCCACCTCCCTACACCTTTTCCCAGGTGGCAGGAGGTGGTGGAACTCAGCAGCTTCCACCACTCTTTGTGGGCTTTCCTGACTCCTTGCCCTTCCTCCCCTCCAGATCAGTATGGCCACCTTGAGGCTGTTTGAGGAGCTGCTGTGGCTTCCGGATCGCCGTGTCATGCAGCACCTGGTCCTAGACCACCTGGAGGATCGCAGCTACCTCCTGAGAAGCCCACCTGGGCAGGAGGAGCCCCTTGCTCGTGAGCAAGAGCCCTGCGAGGATGGGTTGTAAGTGAGAGCGGGAGAGGAAAGTTGGGGGGCGGGGCCCTCGTCCAGGCCAGCCACTCAATGCTTCTGTTCTTCTCTGTCCCTGTAGAGAACTGGAGGAGGATCCCTACTTCATTGATGGGTTCCCAGGTGCCAGCTTCCAGGTCTCTACCAAGCCGGGCGTCCCTGCCCCAAAGCAGCAAGCCCAGCCTGAGGACGTGAAGGAGGTGGTCAGCAGGTACGAAGGGGGGGGCAGGTAGACCGGCTCACAACCGCTTAACTGAACTCACAAGGCAGGCCTTCGCCAGCCTCCTCCACCCCACCCCACCCCGCCAGGCCCAAGCATTTCAGACGGGCTAGATAACACTGTGGGTCCCTTCCCCCCAACTCTACAGTTCTATGATTCTAACTTCCATGAGGGCCAGCCACGTGCCGCTGTCCTGACCACTGCTGATGGGAGTTGTAGTCCAAAACATCTGGAAGGCACAAGGTGGACAGGGGGGGGTGTCATCAAGGGAGCTGTGTGGCTTGGCTGCTTTGAAGGATTTTTTAAAAAACGGCTGAGCATTTCGGTTGGAGCTTGTATTATATATTAGGCAAACAACAACTTGGCTTTCTGCATATACCTAAAGGAGCGTCTCCACCCCCGTCGTTCTGCCTGGACACTGAGGTCCAGCGCAAAGGGCCTTCTGGCGGTTCCCTCGCTGCGAGAAGCCAAGTTACAGGGAACCAGGCAGAGGGCCTTCTCAGTAGTGGCACCCGCCCTGTGGAACGCCCTCCCACCAGATGTCAAAGAGGAAAACAACTACCAGACTTTTAGAAGACATCTGAAGGCAGCCCTGTTTAGGGAAGCTTTTAATGTTTAATAGATTATTCTATTTTAATATTCTGTTGGAAGCCGCCCAGAGTGGCTGGGGAGCCCCAGCCAGATGGGCGGGGTATAAATAATTCCTGCCTGGATTATACCTCCGATAGATAGATAGATAGATAGATAGATAGATAGATAGATAGATAGATAGATAGATAGATAGATACCAGTAGATAGATTAGATGGATGTATGGGTCATCTGGTCCAAACCCCTGCAGGAATGACAGCTAAAGAATCCCTGACAGGTGGCCACCCAACCTCTGCTGAAAATCCCCAAGAGAAGGAAAGGCCACTGCCTTCCGAGGGAGTCCATCCCACTGTCAAAACACCTGCTGCCCTGTTAAGGTTCTTCCTAATGCTGACCTCTTCCTAATGCTGACCATCACACCTGTGTCCTGGGCCTCAGAGGCTTCTTTGCCCTCTGTCATTGCCATCCTTCTTCCTTCTTTATCAGCTTCCTCTGCCTGGTTCCCAGTGAAGCAAAGACCTCTGCCTACCTGGAAGAGGCCGGATATGACACCTATGTCCACGATGCCAGTGTGCTGGTGAGTCACTTGTCTCCCTGCCTACCTGATCTCTGCTTATGTCTGATGCCTGGCATTGTTCTCTGCTCCTGTGATTCACAGCATTTAAATTCATTCTCCTTTATTGTCTCAGCTGGGCCCTGCAAGAGCCTCTCCTTAGCCCCTCCTTCCCCTGCCCACCTGCGATCCATCCCCTCCAGGGGCAGAGGAACGGGGGGGGGGGGCGATGGGAGCGCGCCGCCCCCGGCAGCGTGATCCCGGTGGAGTGCCATTGCGGCTGCTCCCCCGCCCGTGCTGGGTGCCCCGCCCCTACAGGCACCGGTCCCCGCCCCCAGAACGCGGTCCCCGCCCCTGCAGGCGGCGCACCAGGCCCCCAGAACGCGCGCCACACCCCTTTAGGCAGCGCGCCCCGCCCCCGTCTGCTCTCCGCCCCTGGTGCCGGAGCATGAAGCTCCGCCACTGATCCCCTCCCCTTCTGTCAGTTCCAGGAATGTTGTACCAAGGCGTCTCGCTGGCATTGGCCAAAGGCCCCTCGGCCCCCGGAGACCTGCTCTGCCAGCACCAGCTTCTACGAGGGCCGTTTCTTGGAAGTGCTCTTTGACCGGCTGATGCGCATCCTGGACCAGGTAAGGATGGGAAAGGGGTCCTTGCTGGGAGTGGAAGCGGCAGGGAGAGACAAGTTTCAGGGGCTGCTTCCTACTCTAGGATGGAGTGCTAAGATTCTCTACCGGACTGCCTCAGCAGGGGAGCTGGAAAGCAGGGCTCTGCTGTGAGAGGCCCGCTCCATCAACCGCCTCCTCTCCCCTCACCTGTCACCTGGGGGCAGCCATTCCATCAGGCGGTCTCAGTGGAAGAGAAAGGGGGAGGAGCAGCAGGGCTCATTGCATCAGCTGTGCTAGAGGCCCAGCTCCATCAGCCGCCTCCTGCCCCTGAACTGGGCCACCTGGTCAACTATTTAGAAATCTCTGCCTGAGTTTTTGTTTTCCTCCTCCCTCCCTTTCCCTTTTCCCTTGTGTTGTGTCTTGTCTTGTATGTATGTAAGCCACTCCGGGAGCCTCTATGGCTGATGAGGAGGGTACCCAAATGCTCTAAATAAATACATAAGAGGGAAGGGGAAGGCCCTTGATGCTGGATTTTGTTTTGAATAGTCATTACTTTAGTGCCGGTCTAATGTAAACACTGTCTGTTTAAGAGAAACAGGTGCAAACGTTTCTCTTGATTGCTCACAGGCGTGGGCTCTGGTTTTTTGTATATAAGGCTCTGCTAGAAAGCCTTCATCATCTCTTGCTAGATCTTGCAGTTTGATACATCTCGTTATGGATCACTCTCTGTTTGTTCTTAGTTTAAGAGATCCCCTTTAGTTAAACCTTAGTATAATTACTTTGTTTGCTGATAGTTCTCGGGTAGTTTAATGAGGGTTTTTGTGGGAGGTTTTGTGGGAGGTTTTGGATGTGGGAGAAAGTATGTATATTTAGTTTAAAGCCTTTAGAGTCAGTTTGTTTTTTGCGTTGAAGAAACCCAACAGTTAGTTTTTCATCTGTATGCTTTGACAAGCATACAGCTAGTAAGGGGTTTCACACAAGGCAGATTATACCTACACTCTTGGTGGTGTTTTGCTTAGCTAACTGCGCATACTCTGTGTGAAGAATACTTTAAGGGGCCACTGGTAACTGGGTGATTTGTGTTTAGTACCCAGCCATTCCCAATATTATTTTTACTTTATATATTACATTCCAATACTTGAAATGCCACCTTGCAGCTGGGGCCCATTGCATAATGTAACGAAAGGGTCTTGGTTGCAGAGAGCAAGTGCAGAATGTAGTTGGGGGGGGTCGCTTCTCTCCTGCTCTCTTCTCTCCCCCTCCGGTGACCCTCTATGCCTGGCAGTTTGTGCAGGCTGTGAATGACGCCCTCTGCCCTTCTTCTTATTCCTCCCTTGCAGCCCTACGCAGTGAACCTGCAGGTGACGTCGGTGCTGTCCCGCCTGGCTCTCTTCCCCCACCCTCACCTCCACGAGTACCTCCTGGATCCCTACTTGCCTCTGGCCCCCGGCTGCAGGACCCTCTTTTCCGTCCTGATCAGGGTAATGTCTAGTCTTGGCAAGGCAGGCGGGGTGGGTGGGGAGAAATGGGGAATTCTGCCTAGGGAAGAAGGTGCCTTTTGGGGCCTCTAAGATAAGGGGAGCCCTGTCGTCCCTCCCCCCCCCAGCTCCTCCTCTCCACCTGACTTGGAGGCCTGACTCACAAGCAGCTCCGCTGGTCTCTCCTCCTTCCAGGTGATTGGAGACCTAATGCAAAGGATCCATCGGATACCAAACTTTCCCACCAACTTGCTGCTGGTCCGGAGGTGGCTGATGGGGCTGGTCCCTGCTGAAGAACAACAGTGAGTGTTGGGGGAACATGGCATACAGCAGGATTCCCAAACTGCGGCCCTCCAGATGTTTTGGCCTACAACTCCCATGATCCCTAGCTAACAGGACCAGTGGTTGGGGAAGATGGGAATTGTAGTCCAAAACATCTGGAGGGCCGAAGTTTGGGGATGCCTGGCATACAGGTTGAAAGTGCTGGTGCCAACCTCCAGTTTGGAGAAAAGGAAAGGTAAAGAAGAGGCTGCATGAGAGAACCCTAAAATGATAGACAGCATGCAGCAAGTGAATAGAGAAAAATGAAGCTGAATGATGGACGATTCAGAACAGATAAAATAAAGGACTTCTTCCCGCAGCACAGAGTTAAACTATGGAACTCCCTTCCACAGGAGGCAGTGGTAACCACCAACTTAGATGGATTTAGAAGAGGATTAGACAAAGTCAAGAAGGAGGAGAGGGCTGTTGATGGCTACAAGCCAGGATGGCTCTTTTCTGCCTCCACAGTCGGAGGCAGCAATGCTTCAGAACACCAGTTGCTGGAAACCACAGGAGGGGAGAGGGCTCTCGTGCTTGAATCTTGCGGGTTTCCCACAATGGGCATCTGGTTGGCCACTGTGAGAACAGGATGCTGAACTAGATGTGCCCCCTTTGGCCTGATCCAGCAGGACCATATTATATTCAGGCACATCCCAAACTCTCGGGCGTGGGGGGGGGGGGCGACTGGACCTGTCATTTTCATATTCATCTATTCCTTTCACAGTCTAATGAATAATAATAATAATAATAATAATAATAATAATAATAATAATAAATTTATTTATACCCCACCCATCTGGCTGGGTTTCCCAGCCACTCTGGGCGGCTTCCAACAAAATATTGAAACACAGTAGTCCGTCAAACATTAAAAGCTTCCCTACACAGGGCTGCCTTCAGATGTCTTCTCAAAGTCTGGTAGTTGTTCTCTTTGGCATCTGGTGGGAGGGCGTTCCACAGGGTGGGTACCACTACTGGGAAGGCCCTCTGCCTGGCTTCTCACATTGAGGGAACCGCCAGAAGGCCCTCGGCGCTGGATCAGACAGAGCTGCACAGACCATATAGAATCATAGGCTTGTAGATTCGGAAGGGACCCCAAGAGTCATCGAGTCCTTCCCCTGGGATGCAGGAATCACAGCTAAAGACTCCCTGACAAATGACTATCTGCATGGAGGAAAAGAGGCTGACCTGTAAAGGAGGCAGTCTTTGGTTTAAGTCTCCCCTTGGAGACTTAAGCGATAGGTTGTCATTTGCAAGCTCCTGTCCTCCTGGGCATGACGCTGGCCTCCTTCACTGGGGTTGCAAAGGACTCGGTGCGTATATGACGAAGGTGTTTTGCAAGTGTATAGTGCTGTCATTCTTGAGAAGCAGAAGTGGGGAGGTGAGCAATAGGAAAGGAGGGCAAGGCCACTTCCTCAGCCTCACATTCTGCTTCCTTACAGGATCGGCCATCGTACCCTCCTGGAGGGGGTGGTTGTCCTCGAAGAATTCTGCAAGGAGCTGGCTGCCATAGTCTTCGTCAAGTCCGTGCGCGAGGTCTCCGCCTGACGTTCCAAGGGGCGCGCTGCATCTTTTGGATCCTACACTTCTCCAGGAACAGCTGGGGTCTGGCGAGGGCACTTGCGGCAACTCTAGAGGCACTTTGCAGGCTCCTAAGACCTGGGCCGCAGCAGTCGCTGGTTGCCTTCATGAGGGGAGAGCAGAGGCAGGCCCCCTGTGCTTGAAGGGCTGCCCTGGATCCCCACAGCAAAAGTCTCAGAAGTCAGGCTGTGACAAGGCGAGACCTAGCTCTTCCTGAGACCTGCTCCAGTTGTGATTTCAGAGCAGCCATGGCTCCCTTTCTCCCTGCAGGAGCCTAGAGCCCCTCCATGTAGCACCTTGGGGCAGTCTGGTACGGAAGATACTAAAGGCTCCTCCTGGACTTTCTGGGTTTTTAATCTCTGGCTTGTTTTATTTAATGATGTTTGCCCAATGGGAAAGGGGGGCAGGCAGGGTGACCGAAAGCTGCTTTGTGAAAGGAAGAATCTTCCCACTACCCATGGCTGGGCATTTGGTGCTCTGAGGTGGTGGGGGCTCCTGCCTCAGTTCTGACCCTCTCTGCAGGCTGGCAAGGCCAGGCCAAGAGGGGGAAGACACAGATATTTTCTTCTTCTGCCCCTCTTGCCTGATTGATCTGTCCTGTCTCAACTCCTCAGGAAAAGAGCCCTTTCCCTTTCGTTTTTACTTTCTATTCTAACAGAGTGTCTGCTAGCCTTCCTCTCACCAGCGGCAACTCAACCCCTCCCCAAAGAGCCTTTCTCAATGTTGGTTCCCCCGGATGGTGTTGGACTACAGCTCTCCTCACCCTAGCTTGCAGGACCAGTTGTCGGGGATTGTGGGAGTTGTAGTCCAATAGCATCTGGAGACCTAAGGTTGAGAGAGGCTGGGTCACAGGGTGGAATAGGACCTGGGAGACCAGGGTTTGAATCCCCACTCAGCCATCCTGAAGCTTACTGGGTGTGATCTTAGGCCAGTCACTGCCTCTCAGGGTTGTTGTGGTTGGGATTAAATGAGGGAGAGAAGAAGCACGTGTACTTGAGCCTTGAGCTCCTTGGAGGAAAAGGTGAGCTATTCGTTTCAATATGTAAATAAATAAATGCCACCTGTTGGCCCAAGAGCAGCCCTGGCTGGGGCAGGCTCCACCCCCCATGGCCAGGCATAGCATCCAGGCCATTGTGGGTCTAAAGACTTTTTAAGTGCAATACATGTGAGGAAGGAATCTGCCCCCCCCCCAGTAAGCTGGGAAGCACTTTGGTGTCTCCACACTCCAGCTACAGATACATTGCTTCTACCCTGATGGGTTTCTTACCCGTGCCTTGAAATAAATCTGTGGTAAACGTGCTGGCTTTGCTCACGCTCATGTTTAGGACCTGTGGGAAGTTGCTGAGCCCCCTTTTCTCATTTACGAACAAGAAGGACACACAGAAACAAACAGTAGAACATGAAGGAAAACTGGCCTTTTTGTTTTATTTTTACCAAGCCTGGCTGGATTCTACAAGGCTGCAAATCATCCAGAAGGCAGAGATAAGGGTGGCAAGAGCTCTAAGCTCCTCCTGTCAAGGTCCTTTCTCTTGCAGCGGTGGGGAGAACCCAGAAGCTGGGCATGGGGGGCGGGGACATGCAAAGGCATTGCCAAAGTCCTGGTGTGGAAAGGTGGAAGAATCACAGCTGTGAGCTGGCACTCTGGAGCAAGAAAAGGTTAATACTCCTGGCCGGTTCCAGAGTTCTGGCGCCATCAAGCCCTCAGCTGTTGTGTCCTTTCCTGCAAAGGTGGCACTACAGACTCCCAACGTCCCTTGTTCCAGCAAACAGCTCAGGATCAAGGAGCATTTTTGGCCCAGCTGGGGCTCCTCCAGGGATTCTCGCCTGGCCCAAGTCACCCAAGCGCAAAGCCGGGCCATCCTGTATCTCAACAGGGGGACCTTAGCTGTGAATAGGGACAAAGGACTCCTCATCAAGCCTCTGCAGGATCCGGCTCCGCAGGGCCTCATCCTCCACTTTCCGCCAGAGGAAGGCTCCACTCTGCAACTCCGGGGGCGTTTCATTCGGCCACCGCCCCTTGTCGCCTACAGCCGCCATGATGTTGAAGCAGATCCCATCGCTCTGCCCGGGCTCCTTCCCGAGATGCTGGACCCCGAGCAGGCCTTGGATGCGGACGGGCACCTGGGGGTGTGGCAGGGAGTCCTGGAGTAGGTGGCGGAAAGCCACCAGGAGCCTGCGGCCCAGCTGCGAGGGAGCCAGGCCGCTTGTGGCCAGAGGAAGGCACGGAGCCCCCGTTGTCCCCTGAAGCACCCACAAGTCACCACTGCTGCCAACGCAGACAAGCAGCAGGCGCTGGCAGATGAAGGCGGAAGGCAGCTGCACGGGCAGCAGCCGTGGGTGGGCCGGGCTGGCTTGGTACCGTAGAGCCAGCTCTATTAAGGGCAAGATGTCCCGGGAACGCAGAGGCAGGGAGGGCGTCTCCCTGTTCCACCACTGGGCCTGCAGGGATTCTGCGTCAGCTTCTTGAAGGGTCTTCAAGGCACCACCTGGAAGGAAGAGAGAGGATGGCTGGTGTTAGGTGGGAGTCCAGACAATTGTGCCATGTGTGTGCACGCACAGGGATTGATTTTCTCGGCTATATACCAACCCGATCCAGGGTTCACTTTCCTTGGAATGCTCAGTGGAGACTGATGTTTTTAGGATACATGTGAAGGCCATTACCTTGCAGAGAAAATTATTCCGCAACCTCCTCTAATTAGATTGTAGCCCTCACTGGGTTCAGGACCCCAAGAATCAGAAAGGACTCATCCAGTTTGAGCCCCACCCCACCCCAAATACACTCCAGATGTTCAGAAGTGGCCTTGGAATACATCCACACCGGGACACCCTACTTCTTGCCCAGTTTAATGCTTTGTCCTTTACTGGGGAAAGGAAATCAGCTTGGAGAAGGGATTCATGCTTTGCAAAGGCATTGTTAGGGCCCAGCACTTTTGCCCTGGGTCCCAGATCTCCTGCCCCTCTCCTGGGTCCCTTCTTATTAAGACCTAAAGGGCTGGTGAAAATGCTGAAAGGCCCAAAGCCAGTAAGAACTCAGGCCATTGGTTCCCAAAGTGGGTGGTACTGCCCCTTGCAGGGAGGCGGCAGGACTACCTGGGAGGTAATGGGGGGGTGAGGGGGGACGTGGGCCCCTCTGAGGGCATTGACAGCTTATTTTGGATTGACCAGGCTGGCACCTCAAGTGGAACACCTTCCTTACTTCGTATTTACTGCTTTTATTGCTTCCAAAGCTATTTTGTTTGGTCACATTTGTTTGTCTTTATGATTCTAAATTATCTCATGATAGCCAATTACTGCTAACAGTTATTGATTTTCTTATAAATTAGTTGCCGTACATCTGTGAAGCTTTGTGTATGTTTGGGAAGTACATAAATGCAGACATTTCATGCTATAAATTCCCTTCGTCTGTATGTTTTTGTTAGTAAGAATGTATAAAAATACTTTTCATGCAAAATTCGTTGTATATATTTTTAAGCTGCAAGATCGGATCAGAGCATGTGTTTATTTTTTGAATAAATGTGCAACTAATTCTTACTGTTTTGAATTTTTTTGTGCTATTATCTTCCTTAGTTGCTGTTCTGGATGCTTTCTATGGGATAGGGCAGAAGGGCACTGAAGAAGTTTGGGAAGCACTGTGCCCCAGATGGGCATTTCTGCATGCAAATCAACTTTTGCAAATGCATGCCCTGGGCCTAGGGAGGCCCAGCAGGCTTCCTACATCCCTCTGCTGTTGTTGCACCCCCCCCCCCCAGCTGGCTCTGCCCACGTGCATCGCCCTTGCATGCACCGAAGCAGGGCACCTCTTGCAAATAACCCCGACCTCCCAACCCGCGCAGCTCCAAGCCCCCCTGAGATGCGCCAGGGCCGCACCGGTGGGTCGGGCGAGGAAGACGAAGCGGATCCAGGCGGGGCCCCTCTCCTCCACGGCCAGCAGGGTGAGGGGCTGGCACTGCAAGCCCGTCTCCTCTTGGACCTCCCTCCGCATGGCCTCCACGATGGTCTCCCGGGGCTCCATCCGCCCCGCCGGCAGGTACCACCGCCCGTGGCACTGCGGCTTGGCCTCCTGCATCATCAGTACTTCTTTCTGTTGGGGAAGGAGGCAAGGAAAGGTATACACACACATATATATTTTGGCGGGGGGGGGGTGCAAAGCAGCTGGCTGCGGGGAAGGATGCTTTGCAACGTTGCTTTGCCTGGCGCGCCGTCGAGGGGTCACAGGGGCGGGCGCAAAGACCAGCCAGCCGCGTCCAGCCTGGGGTCCTGGGCAAGCGAAGGGCGAGCGGGGCGGGCAGCGCTGGGCAAAGAGAGGGGAGCGCCTCCCCCCACCGGAGAAAAAGCCGCAGCGTCAGTTTCTCCTTCCATCCCGTAGCCGCACCTCCTCGTTGAGCAGGACGGCCAGGACGATGTAGCAGGTGTTCCTCCGCAGGCGCGCCGGCTCCAGCTCGCGGCCCTGCGGCGCCACCACCGGCCAGCCCCCGCCGCCCAGCACCGCCGCCACTTCCTCGTCCTCCGCCGCCACCCCAACCCCAGACTCCAGCGAGGACATCCTCGCCAGGGGCGCGGAAGACGCGGCGAAAGCGGGGGAGGGGAGGGCGTGCGGAACTCTGCACGCGCTCAGGGACTCGCTCGCTCGCGCCTGCTCCCGGGGCATGGGAGGCGGAGTGGAAGGAATGCAGGAAGGAAGGAGAGCGGCTGCTCGGGCCGTTGAGGGGCGAGGCGATGGGGAGGGAGCCGCCTCTCCCGCACCAGCTGGCTGCTGCGCTCGCTTCCTGTTGGACAGGGGCAGCGTCAATCGCCTGATGGCATTATGACGTGCCTGGTTGTCAGACGTTCAAAAACAACAACACCGCTTCGCTCAGCTGGTCATCTCGTAGGAATCGAACATCAGGGGAGCCTGCAGGATCAGTCCAGCACCCTGTTCTCACAGTGGCCAAACCTGCAAGCAGGAATGGAGCGCAAGAGCCCTCTTCCCTCCTGCGGTTTCCAGCAATTGACTTTCAGAAGCATTTGCTGCCCATGACCGCGGAGGCAGAGGATAGCCATCATGGCTAGCAGCCCTCGATAGCCCTCTCTTCCTCAAGGAATTTGTCTAATCTGCTGCACTTCACTTTACCTGTCGTGAATCTTCCAACATTCAACTTCACTGGATGCCCGGGAGTTCTTAGTTTTCCTCCTTTATGAGAAAGGGAGAAAACATTTTCTCTACCAACTTTCTCCATGTCAATGCATTATTTTACTTTCTCTGTCACATCTCACTTGCCTTTTTTTCTAAACGCTCAAGTCCCAAGTGCCATTACCATTATGCATAGGGGAGTCTCTCAAGCCCCTGGATCATTTTGGTTGCCCTTTTCTGAACCTTTCCCAACTCTGGTGTCCTCTTTGAGGTGACGCAACCAGAGGTGTACATGTTATTGCAAGTAGAGTCACACCTTAGATTTATTCAACAGCATTATGATATCAGCAGCTTTGTTTTAATTTCCTTCACTGATGATCACTAGCACAGAACTTGCATCTTTTTTTAAAGCTGCTGCACCAACATCTGACTCATGCTGTCTACTATGACCCAAAGGTCTTGAGGAGATACAAACAGTAATTTCATTTCTCTTTGCCTTTGACGCTTCTCTTTAGCTTATAAATAATCTGATTCCATTTATAATTCTTATTTTTAAAATCTGATAAGTCCAATTTCATTTGAAAAATTGTTGTGTGAGTGGTAATCTAAATTTTATTTTGTTTTATTTTTGTATCTTTTTTTTGTATTTCTACTTTTTCTTTCTGTGCATACAAATGTAGCATCTAACTCATTCTTTCCTGTAAATAATAATAATAATAATAATAATAATAATAATAATAATATTAATCCCTTTCAAACAAGATACGTGAACCTCAAAGAGAATTCAGAACCACATAAGGAAAATGTTAATAACTTATCGATTGTGTCCTAATTAACAAAATTTTTGTCCTTTGTTTCCTCCACAGCC
The DNA here is from genome assembly GCF_965207765.1 of Zootoca vivipara. Taxonomy (NCBI): domain Eukaryota; kingdom Metazoa; phylum Chordata; class Lepidosauria; order Squamata; family Lacertidae; genus Zootoca; species Zootoca vivipara. Next base: position 5,547,322 of record NC_142589.1, on the reverse strand, counting down.
AAACTAGGTGAAGTAAATTAAACTGACTGAGTAGACAATAACAGCAGTAATTAAATATGAATGATAATAGTAATATTTAAATGAATAAAATGCTTAACTATGATCTTATATTCTTTGCAGCTTCCCAAGAAGAAATTTCTAGAATATTCTCCCCTTTCTTGACTATTTATCATTATTATACTATTTATCATTATTATTTTTTAACTAATTATATCTTCAGGCCCCAACCCCCTGCAGGCCTATTTTCAAAAGGATGTTTTACAGGAAACCAAATTGACATTTTATCTCTTTGATCACAACCTAAGAAGGAGGACCTAGAAAGCTATAACGTTTCAGCAAGGTTTAGAAGTGCTGTTATAGAAGTACTGTTAACTTCCTCCCAGTGACTCGAAGGCAGACAAGAAAACCCCCTTGTTGGAGATACATGCAAAAGCAGCAAGAATTATCTCAAGTTCACCTGATTGCCTCAAGATATACAAATGGCGTATAATTAATAATTTGAAGGTTTTGTGCATTATGTGTTATATAGGAATACTGAAATGTGTCAAATGACTTTGGGACAAAGGGGGAAAGTGAATTGCAAGGACATTCTCTCTCCTTGACCTCAAGACTCTGTGCCCTAGGATTTAAAAGCAGCCGGAATTGTCTCAAGATCATGATGGCCTCAAGACATACAACTGATATATAATTATTAGGTTTTATGTTGCGTGATATTCGACAGAAACATTGAACTATGTCTGACAGTATGTTATTTCCACAAGGAGGGGGAGGTGAACCAATTTTGTGTTTAATTGTTGGGTTTTTTTAAAATAAAAAAATGTATAGTGTCCCAATGTTTTTTTTTTGTATTATTGCCATGCATTGTATGCCTTTTAAAGGATCAGGATATTGCATAGTCCAGTATTTAGATTAGATCAACTTATGACCACGTTTTCTTGTCCCACCTGGCACTCTGCAGTGTGCCAGCCTTCTTACACAATTTTAGATTGTTTTAAATCATTTTACCAAGAATAAGCCCCAAGATCCATGAAACACCAGATAAATGAAGGTATTTATGTCTTGATTTAACAGGAATGATCCCTTTTAGAGTTAAATTTGACTAATTTGGACATGTTTCATGGGGCTGTATAAATTTTAATTTGGCTTCAGTTCTAATTGGGCAAGTGTATCCAAGGTGCAAGTAGCTTTCTTCCTTTAAGAGCAACTGGGCAACTCCCTACAGTGCAAGGCCAGAGCCTATAATAAAGGCCCATAGAAAGCCCAAGGCAAAGGCATCTCTCTCATGACATGTCCAAACCTGTGGCAGCTATGGTGAGTGCCAGGCGACATGGTCAATATGAAAGCCCTAAGGGGATTCACCAGGGATTGTTGCTGTTGTACCACGATGGAGGTGTGCAACCAGAGGAGAGCTAGCTTTTGACACCTGAGAACACACAAAAGGGTAAACAAGCAAACTGCACTTTCCAGTCAATATTGGTGGACCATCCTGTTAAATGTAATACATAGACCATTTTTGAGAAATGCTTCTCCCAAAGTACTAAAACAACACATCTGGTTATTCTTTTGTGGGGCAACAATTTTTAAGAAAAATTATAGCCCCAAATGGGGGATTGTTATAAGAATTTTGAGGTCATATATATATATATATATATATATATATATATATATATATATATATATATAAAATAATTGTTCATAAAACATGTACATGAATGTACAGTACAGGCACATGTCTGAAGCAGCACAGGAAGACAGGCCTTTCTGACACCATTTTGACTCTCTCAGACCTGGCGTTCCTCTGCAAGGAAGAAGGGGGGGAACCTTCTCATTGTCTCAGGAATTAAAGTGATAATCCCTGGCATCCTGATACCTGAGTGCCAGACAAAAGGGTGTGATTAACTTGGCTGGGAAACAGGGAAATGTAAATATCTCTCAATTTTGTTGACTAGGTTTTGGGGGCAGGGGGCAGGGTCCAGACTGCTCAGATTGCTGCCACCAAACCTCCCCGTTCATGATGTACCTATGATGAATCTAGGGAGGGGGGGTCTTGGGCTACACCCCTTCTGTGACATATGGATGATGCTTCTGGGGGGTGGGCTGAAACCAATTTCAAATTTCTTTTTAAGGGCAAGACATCTTTGTTTGGGGTCCTTCCTTGTTCTCCTGCGTGAGAGGAAGGACCCTGTTGCAACAGCGAAAATAAAAGTGCCTTGCTTCGTACGTCCTGGTTTGGTCTCTGTTATTTGGTGGGCAGGAGACGCTTAAATTTCTCTGCTTGCCTGGATCCTTGGGCTCTCCCTGGGTCAGGATCCATTTCTCTGGGTTCATAGGAACCAGCTTAAATTTTACTACAGTCTCATTCCTCATCAGTCACCACCAGTTCAGATCCCATGGTATATATGTAAAAATCAGATTTTTGGCCCCAACATGCATCACTTTACACTTATTTGCATTACACTGCTTTTGCCAATGTAGCAACCCATTATGTTGGGCAAGGTCTTTTTGAAGCTCTTCATAATCTCTTTTAATGACCCTGAATGACTTATTATCACCAGCAAACTTGCCCACCACACTGCTCATTCCTAACAGTAGATCATTTATGAATATGTTAAAAAGCAGTTCCCAATACCGACCCTTGGGGGACTCTGCTTCGTGCATCTCTTCATTTATTCCTTCTTTGCTTCCTGCAAGCTAACCAATTCCTGAACCACAAGAGGTCCTCCCCTCTTACCCCATGACTGCTAAACTTACTCTGGAGTATTTAGTAAGGGACTTTGTCCAAGTACAGTATCTCAACCATCTAGACCAGCCATCCCCAAACTTCAGCCCTCCGGATGTTTTGGACTACAATTCCCATCTTCCCTGACCCCTGGTCCTGTTAGCTAGGGATCATGGGAGTTGTAGGCCAAAACATCTGGAGGGCTGCAGTTTGGGGATGCCTGATCTAGACCTCTACCTAGATGGCCTGTTGACACTAAGAGCTCTAATAGGTTTGTGAAACCGGACTTGGCCCTGCAGAAGCCATGCTGCTTCTACTTCTGTAGGGCTTGTTCTTCTATATGCTTGGTTATATTATGCTTAACCACCAGTTTTCACAAGGACAGATGCTAAGCTAATTGACCTTTAATTTGCAGGATGGTCCCTGGATCCCTTTTAAAAAATTAACGTTACATTGGCTACTTTCCAATCCTCAGATCTGATGGTCAAGTTACAAATTTCTGTTAGATCAGTAATTCCACAACTGACTTCTTTGAGAACTCCCTGGGGCTTCAGCTACCAGGTGTGAAGGAAAAACTCCAGCTACACCAAAACACAGCCAGTTCAAAGGAAAGAAGGGCTGCTGGGGGTCTTTTGTGGGAAATGTCACCTTGGGAGGCTTGATAGTGCCTAAATTCAGGACCTTGCTGTGCTTGGACATTAACCCTTTCTCCCACAAAGGGCTAGCTCACAGCAATAGCAATTCCTCAGTCCAATTCCTCATACCCTAGACACTAAAAGTGCCTTCCTTAGATTTCTGAGTTTATGGAATGGCCACCCCAACCCACTGTATACTGTTATATTTTAGGCTCTATAAAATGGCAGCTGATAGGTCTAGGCAGCGGGGATAAAACAGTTAAGAGGAGAACGTGGAAGGTGAGTAGCATTAGACAGCCATTAAATGGCTCTTAGAAACTGCATGGGAACTGAGCAGGGCCTGACAACTCCATTTGGCGAACTCACCACCACAGGAGCCAGCAATGTGAGCACATCCCTCCCTTCAATACCCCCCCTACTCCTACTCCATCAAGATGGGCAGGTAGGGAGCTGAACTAGCACATTAGCAGCCTCCCCACCCCCACCCCTACTTAAAAGGTCAATACTGGCCTGGAACGTGTCTTTCATTAGCTCTTAAGCTAATGTCCCTCTTAATGTCCACACATTCTGCTTTTTAAGATGAGCAATATGAGGTCTCATAAAAATGCATTTATTTCAGAATATACAAAACTTACAAATGCACTTAGGTCAAGGACCTAGCTAGTGATAGTGTTCAAGTAGACATGTCAGTGTTTTCACTGGTGGTGGAGAGGGGGAACTTCAGCGGAAGAAGAAACCTGAGATGTAAGCAACTACAAGGAAAGTGGGGGAAGTGCTATCATGAGATAGGCTGCTTCCTTCTTTGGTATCTGACCACTGCACCCCAATCAGAAGTGTGAGTGCTGTAGAAGTGCACTAAGCTCACTTTGGGGCAACCATCTTCAAAGCAGCCACGCGTCCGGACAAGAAAAATGGTACCCAGATTCTTGAGTCTAATACTCCCCAAACAAACAGCTCTTCCACCCCTGGCATTTAAAAAGGCAAGTCTGCTTATGACACAGTGTTCTTGTGCCAAAAAAGGCATGTGTAGTGAAAGGGAAAGAGAGAGATACCTCCCCTTCCTGTAGGCACATCTTGTGGGCAGGATATTTGGCAGGCAAGTACAGAGAGGAAGGTGGCCACCAGTCAGAATCAAGGCACCACTTTGAGACAAGGAGGGGAGGGTGCCCTGAGAACTGGCTTGCAGTGTGGGTGGTAGCTGTAGGGTACACAAAGCTTCTCATTGCCAGGACATGGTATGTTTCAAATCCATCTCCCTCCACAACCAAGCTGTGAAGCACCACAGTCATCGCTGTCCCAAGTGCCTAGTGCCAGCATTTGCAACCAAGGCTTCCCTACAGACAAGCCTAACAGATAGGATCGGCCACCTTCTTCCTGGGGCGACCTCGTGGAACCCGTGCTGAGCCCTGCAGAGGAGCACAAAGTGTGAGTGTTCAGGCATGCAGACCCCAGCCTCACACCCTCTCCCTTTGCCAGCACAAGCCAGGGCAATTCCCAGGCTGTGCCCACCACCCAAGGGTCTCACCTCTTTGATAGGCGACTTCTTCACCATGCGGAGGCTCTGGGTCCTGGCCAGTGGCTTGGAAAGCAAAGGCTTCTTGCTGTGGCCCCTTACGCCAGTAGAGAGCTCAGAGTCTGACCAGCAGTCCTCTTCGTTGCTGTCAGAGCCCAGCTGTTGAGGAGACGCCCTGTGTCCTATGAAACAACCAAGAGTGGCAGGCAAGGAAGGCTGGAGTTTTTCTCATGCCTGTTTTAACACCCTGTAGATACAGCTGCAACAGGAGCCCAGGAAGTTAGAGGGGGGGGTGTCTTCTTTCCTCCTTGCAATTGCTGATGATGCAGAGGGAGGGAAAGGAGCAAACTGGCACGCCAGCTATTGTTGGATTGTCATCTGCCCCAGTCAACACAGCCAATGGTCAAACACCCTTCCCCACGTGTTGTTCATGAGACAGAAACAGTGGCAAGCTCTCTGTCCACTCCCTCCCTGCCATGCATAATTCTACGAATGTCTTCCACGTCACTTCTTGTATGCCTTATCGCTAAACTAAAAAGTCACAAACATGGCAAGCTTTCCTTAGAGGGGAGTTGCTCCTCCACCCCCTTGATCATTGTGGATGCCAGCAGTTCCAAGCGTTTTCTGGGCTCGCTCACCTATTGGCCTCCGGCGGAGCTCCTGTTCCTCCAGGTACAGGGGATCAGAGTAATGCACAGGAGCCGTGTCTGGGATGGAACGCAGGTCCTGCATGCTGAAGCTACGCAAATGCCCGGCCAGGGCCCCCTGACTCTGAACAAGGGGAGACAAAGGGAGGAATGAAGCAGAGATCTGTATGCAAACAAAAGTCCACCTTCAAGGGCCGCTCATTCCCCAAAGGCAAAAAAAAGCTTTGCTTCCAAAAATATTTCCTGGAGGTAATTTTTTCCCCACCATGGAGAAGTAACCAGCATGATATGGATACTGCTCCTCACCCCAATTGTGTTTGGGGAAGATGAAAGGAATACATAGGGTTAAACAGAGCTGGCAGAACAGGACTGAGCAGAGAGAACTGCCACTTTTAACTGACATCACATGAGACAAGCTAACCCAGATATTTAGAATGCTGGCATGTTTCTTGCTGGTTTTAATTTTTGAATGTTTTAATTGCTTTTACTGTTTTATTCTTTTTGTAAACCGCTTTGAGGTTTTCTGAAATTAAGCAGTATATGCATTTTATGAAATACATTTAATAAATAAGGAGAAATGAGACAAAGAGGGGTGTCCTCTGCCAAAGGAGGGGGACACAACTGATAAATGACTCCCAAAAGCAGAATTCCCACAAATCCCCTCTGGTAGGACCTTCTTAAAGAGTGTGCAGAATGCGAGGCAATCCAGAGCTTCAGCCATACAGGGATATATCTAAACATCACCACCTCCACAAGTAGAGGTCTATTTCAGAGGCATCCAGAGAAGGAACCAGCCCAAGCTGGGAAGCGTAATCCTGCTCAAAGGCCTAAGCATCTGCCTTGGTGCCACACTCCCAGTAAGAGCTGGGAGTAAGCCCAATTTTGTTCTATGTTCGTGCACAGATGTGGATTGTTAAAATGAGGTCACCCTACCAGCTCCTTCCCACAGGTGGCAAAGCTTACTGCAGGCAGCATCTGGTCAATTGGGAAATGCAACTGAGTCCAGAAAACTACCCAGATTCTGGCAGGTTACATCTCAGTCAGCTGGGGTGAGAGGTTGCTTAGCATGCTTCAACCACCCTCCATGGCCTGGCAATGCTGAGCTGGGAACTGGCAAGGCCACAGGGGGCTTTAGTGCAACAGACAAGGCTACTACATTACACGCTTAGGAATGTGACAGCAGCACATCTCTTCCTTCCCCAAAGCCTCCAGGGCTGTTGCTTGTTGCCCAAGCTAGCCTGCCACCCCATCCCCTTCCTAGCCAATATGCAGAGGAAACGTGGTTACTTTTGCCGCAGCTTGGACAGCAGCTGTGGCTGCGACATTGAGGCTCCTCTTCCCAAAGCTCAGGAGTGTCTCGTAGCCACGCTCCTGGGCCTGAAGGATGAGCTGATCAATTTCCTGCAGGGAAAGAGGAAGAGAGAGAGGGAGAGATTGTATGAAATGCACGTGCCTCTGGCAGAGCTAAATAAGCAATAGGCAAAGCACATTGAAGGCTGGAACATTTGGTGACCAAAACCTCCATGCATGTAGTAACTCCCACACAGAAGCTTCCAGAAATCCTTTGCTCATCCAGAACTGGATGGAAAACTGAAGGAGTGGCTCACCTGGTGCCAGAACCCTGAATGCCTCCCCCCTTCCCGGAAGCGGATGGTCTGTTCCAGGATTACTCTCACCTTTTCTTTGTGGGATAATGTGGGATGTACAAATTTGCGGTACAGCCAGCCAGCCCCCCTGGTGTATGGAGACAACAGCCAAATGACAAATCCCATTTTGATCTCATAGTAGAAGGGGAACCTGTTCAGCAGAAAACACAGTTGTGAGACCAGGGGCTTTGGGATCTTTTCTGTTCAACAGCTTACATGTCTATGTAGCTCATTGAAACAAGGGGGTGGGGAGAGAGGGAGAGGGAGAACAGCAACTCACCAGTAAATGAAAGTATCTGCGAGGGTCTCTGTGATCATGAAGAGGGCAAACACAATCCAGTACATCATCCAGCGGACCTGCCAAGTCACCAGGAAGTGTTAGGTCCCTCCTAGTCAATGAGATGCGAATGCCTGGGGAAACCCTGCCCTGCTACGTACGGAGAAACTGGTCTCAGGTGGCACCCAAATCTTCAGCTCTTGATGTGGAATTGCACCATGGAGACACAGTAGGTCAACAAAGGTAAAGAGACACCAGTCACAATATGACTGTCCCCCATCTAACTTTGGTTTATTAATCATCATGCCAAGTGTGTCCTCCAAGCCGCAAGTGTCTTTAATTTGCAACACACCCTGGAAATAGAGAGCCACAATCCTGGTCCCCGGGATGAGAAGAACATAAGAGCATATAAGAAGAGCCTGCTGGATAAGGCCAATGGCCCATCTAGTCCAGTAGCTGACCAGATGTCCCAGTGGAAAACCTCCAAGCAGGATTCGAGTGCAAGAGCCCTTTCCCCTCCTGCAGTTTCCAGCAACTGGTATTCAGAAGCACTGTGGCCTCCAACTGCTGAGGCAGAGCGTAGCCGTCATGGCTAGTAGCTATTAATAGCCCACTTCTTGATGAATTTGTCTAATCCAGTTTTGAAGACATCAAGGTTGGTGGCTATCATTGCCTCCTGTGGGAGGGAGTTCCATAGTCTAACTTTGTGCTTGCATTAAGAAGTCCTCCCTTTTGTCTGTCCTGAATCTTTCAATGTTCAGCTTCATTGGATGTCCACCAGTTCTAGAAGGTCCTGCCCCAGTCACCCACTGCACCTCAGGCAAGAAGAGGGACAGACAGCAGGACCCCTGAGGAGGAGCATCATGTGGGAGAAGACAACCCAAAGGGAAGCCATTCAGGACCCCGGAGGAGGAGCATCATGTGGGAGAAGACAACCCAAAGGGAAGCCATTCAGTGCCACTTGTAGTCCCCAAGGCAGCCCCACAAAAAGTGCATGGTGCTCAATGCCACAGCTGAGCACGGATGCCCCTGGCTCTGGAAAGCAGAGCACCTGGCTGTTTTAGCCAAGCACTGTGGGAAATAAATTTGTTTTATTTCTACAGTAGCCCTGGGCACTGTGGCCACAGAAGAATCTGCCCACTCTTGAAGCCACTCATGAACACTTACAGTCCTGAGATGGCATCAACCCACAGCTTGACTCAACTACATTTTCAGGTTAAGTACGGACCCCCCGAACGAATTTAATTCGTATCCGGAGGGTCCACTGTACTGTATTCAGAATCTGGGGGTTACTTCATTCTCCCCCCCCCCCAATCACTTACATATTCCCGGATATTTTTCGTTTTCACAGCCTTGTAGGAAGCATAGGCAGGGTAGAGCATCCCAAGCACCAGCCTGTAACGGAAAGGGGGCGTCAAGCAGGCAGGCCAGCACCGGTACAATCCAGCTAGGATCCACAGGCACCACTGCTTCGCATAGCGCTGCACCTTGGCCTTCACAGCCTCCATGGCTGTCCCAGAGAATATACTTTTCTGACCTTGGGGTTTGGCAGGAAGGGTGCAAGAGGCCTTCAAGCACCAGGCAGGCTGCCAACTGCACTGAGCAGCTCAGGCACTCTCAAGGAACATTTCTGGGGCCTTCTTCCCTCCTACACACATGCCTTGGGTTGCTCAATGAGAAGTGGGACCGGCTCAACAAGCTCCTCGGCCAGGCCTTCCTTGGCTGCTGGGTGTAAACAAAAGGGCAGCTTCTGTTTACACCCAGCATCAGAGACCATCATCAGAGACATAAGCATCAAGCCCTTCCAGGAGCCTCCAAGACAGGAAGCCCACCTCAGTCCCCCATGAAATCTAAGAATCTCCCCAGCCCCCGACTCAAAACTGCAGGGATGTTGTGTAGAGCATTCCACCATCTTGTTGGCACCATAACATATATGGAAACGGGATATTTGATCAGGGTTACCATAGCTCAGTGGAAGAGTACCTGGTTGTACACAGAAGGGCCTAGGTTCATTCTCCAGCATTTGCAGGGAGGTCTGGGAAAGATCTTTCTCTAAGATGCTGAAGATCCCCTGCCAGACAATTCTGAACTAGATGGACCAATGGTCCAACTCAGTATAAGGCAACAGCATTTCTGAGGAAGGAGCTCTACACAACCAAACAACCATTGTAGGGGGTTGGGCTAGGTGACCCTGGCAGTCCCTTCCAACTCTACAATTCTATGATTCTGAATCCACGGGATGCTTCTAGAACAGGCATCCCCAAACTGCGACCCTCCAGATGTTTTGGCCTACAACTCCCATGATCCCTAGCTAACAGGACCTGTGGTCAGGGATGATGGGAATTGTAGTCCAAAACATCTGGAGGGCTGAGGTTTGGGGATGCCTGTTCTAGAACTATTGATGGCATGCCTGAAAAGATTCAGTTCCCCAGTCTGGTGCCCTTGAAATGTTCTGGATCACAGCTCTCATTGGCTCCCCCTGCAGTGCTCCCACTCTATGGGCCACGCTGGCTGAATCTGATGAAAATCATACTCCAAGACACCTGGAAGGCACCAGGTTCAAAGCAAAGACTGAAATAAACTGAGGGCCATTAGTCTGCAGGTAAGCAAAATTGAGGCAGGTTATATTTAAGAAAAATAGCGGCAGGGAGGCTGAACAATTGTTTACTGAGAAAGATGAGCAAGCAATACAGTATCTTGAAACTACAAGGGTGAAGATTTAGAACTTTATAAAAAAATAAAAATAAAAATTGTCCAGTAGCACCTCAGAGACCAACTAAGTTTGTTCTTGGTATGATCATGCACACGAAAGCTCATACCAAGAACAAACTTAGTTGGTGGTCTCTAAGGTGCTACTGGAAAATTATATATCTACTGCGTCAGACCAACACAGCTACCTACCTGGATTTAGAACTTGCAAGATTTAAGCTTTAGTGTTTATGGTGCATCAGAGTTTCTCTGCATCAGAGAAGCCCAGCATTATGTGGCTCCTTCCACACTAGCATGACTCCTCTCTCAAGGATGCCAAGCTGGGGATCATAGACATATAGGAATTGGGTCATCAAATCCAGCCAATAGTCATCTAATTGTGAGGCACCAGAAGAAAACCCGACTACCACAGGAGTCAAGTGCAAAACACTCCTCAGCATTTTGCCAGTTGTGCAAACAGAGAGGAGAGGGCATGTCTTGTCATGTCTTGCATTCAGGACTCGAAGAGCATAATATGGCTTGTCGTGTCTTGCATTCAGGACTCGAAGAGCATAATATAACCTTTGGCTCCTTTGAGCAAAGACCAAGTTTATTGGTGGAGCTGAAGGAACATTGCAAGTTTCAAGAAACCAGCATCAAGATTTAGGTGCCCTGAGGGCCCCCAACCACCCTGTCAAACCTGAGGATTATAAAGGAAATGAAAAATTAAAGGGAAAAAGGTCTCTATTACTAAGGAAAGGGAAAATGCTCTATTGTCTCTGTTCTTTCCACAGATCCGCAACTGAATGGCATCCATGCCCCTGGCACAGCACCCGACTCCCACCCCGCCTACAGCCCTGAGTCAATTCCATGAGAGTTATTCATGCCAAGCCTCCAGAACACACTTTCTCAATGGGCACCCTTGTTACACATACACTTGGCCTGGCGTTAAAGGCATCCCACAAGCATCCAAGTTACACTCCATCATGGAACCAGAGTGCATCTAAAACAGCAGCGTTCCACAAGTGCGTGTGGAAGTGCCAGAACTTTCCTTACTTTTTATTAATCTTATTTATTTATTTTTGCAATGCGTTTTAATGTATTTTACAGCGTTGTTACCTGCCCTGGGACCTTAGGAGAAAGGGCAGGCAGTAAACTGAAATAATAATAATAATAATAATAATAATAATAATAATAATAATAATAAGTGTGTGTTTTGGGGGTGCTCCCTGGCGTATGGGAGCCAGGGTGCCACTCAAAGGGCTGAACCCTCGCAGCTTCGCCTCACGGAACGCCGCGGGGTCCGCATCAGGCTGAGCCCTGGGAGCGACGCGGGGTTCCCCAGAGGCCATCCAGTCGTCCCACCACCAGATCCCGAATGCAGCCCAACTCACACCAAGACGCGGTACAGGATCCAGGAGATCATGGCCGGGGCCTCCGGGGCCCCGGAGGCGTCTCTGCTTCCTCCGCCTGGGCCGCTTCAGCCAAAGACGCTCCGCTGGCGATGTCCCGACCCCGGCGGCGGCGAAAACAGGTGCGGCAACCTCCCCTCGCCAACCGTTTGAATGTTGGTGCCGGTGCGCACGCGCGGCCCCCTCGCGCACCAACGGCTCTGCCTGCCTCCCGATAGGCTGCCCTGGGCCCTGCCTCTTGCGGGTGGGCGAATTAGGAGGCAGAGAGAGGCCGACGGTTGCTGCCCCTTGGTTGTGCTGGCGGCTGCTACCCTTCCGCCCTCTCTGACTGGCTTGAGGAGATCTAAGTAGCCTCTTCCGCCAGCTTGGTGCCTTCTCGAGGCGTTTTGGGACTACCACTCCCATCAGCCCCTGGAGGGGGATAGTTCCGGCCCGGGTGTGGCCTAACCGCGGAAGAGGCTGATGGGAGTGGTAGTCCAAAACATCCCTGCTTCTTTTAATTTTTTTTTGTAATTTTTTGTGCTACAGTGTGCGCTACAATTTGAATTCTAAGAATTCATATATAAGAACACACACCAAAAATGCAGCATCTAGCAAAGCACATTACAATTGCTACAAAACACAGAAAAATTGATCAGCCAGGACCACCAGCAATTTTCAAGTGGTCCGTGTTCAGCAGGGACTGCCAACTTGAATAAAATATTGGGGGGGGGAGTAAGCCCTGCCCTGCATAATCGATCACATGGGACGGTGCACAGACACCATTCGAATGGCAATGCTAACCAACTTTTGGCGGGGACAACTCCTCAAATATGTTATGGGGGTGGCAAATTCATAGCTGTCAAGTTTTCCCTTTTCTTGCGAGGAAGCCTATTCAGCATAAGGGAATTTCCCTTTTAAAAAAAAAGAGAGAGAACTTGACAGCTATGGTGGCAAAGACCCTTAGCCCCTAGGAGTTGCTTCCTATGGTGTTGAGGGAGGGAAATTTGGGAATCCGTGTTCTAGTTCAAGGCTGTCATCTCTCAGATAGGGGATCTCGAACTCTGAGAGTTCAAGAGGAGGGTTTATGTTTCCGTAGTTCCATCTCTCTCATTTGGCAGCAGATAGGATTAGAATGTCAATAAGTCATAGAGTTGTAGAGTTGGAAGGGATCTCGTGGGTCATCTAGTCCAACCCCCATGTTACAGAAAATAGGGCTCCACCCTACATAATCTCTAAGACAGGCATAGGCAACCTTGGCTCTCCAGATGTTTTGGAACTACAACTCGCATGGTCCCTAGCTAACGGGGCCAGTGGTCAGGGATCATGGGAGTTGTAGTTCCAAAACATCTGGAAAGCCAAGGTTGCCTATGCCTGCTCTAAGACTTTATTCCTCATTTAAAAGGGTCACATTTCCCCTTTAAACCAGAACTTTACAATCAGTGTTTTCACATGCACAACAGTCCCCCCTGCTGGAGTGTTTTGCTGCCTGGGAAAAAAATCAATTCATAACTCTCATCTTTGTAAATAAGATATTTTATGAATGAATAATAGGTTTTATGAATGATACTCCCGCCAAAACATTGTTGGCATCCATCTGTTTCGAGAGATAATAGAGTGCACCTCCAGGGGTGAAGTCAAACCGCTGCATTAGTGGCACCAAAGTGACCTGCCTGAGGCACAAGCCTGGGGAGTGTGTATGGAGGTCCTGGGCCAGCCAGACGACAACACACCCAACAACACACCGCCTCCTCTCACTGCTCGCAGCCTCACTGATGTGGTCCAAAGGAAAGCAGAGAAATAGGTTTGGCACTAGCTGAGCTGCCTGCAGGAATTGCCAAAAGGGGTACATCTTGGAGACTAACCATCTTGGAGACTCCACTCCAGATTTGTGAAGGGTTTACTCCTTAGCCTTTTCTTCTCCTGGAGATATTCCACAAGGCAGCAGATATTTAGGATCAGACTTCTCCTTCTCCTAGATGGGCTACCTTCCCAGGTTGAAAAGTCCCATCTTCCCTTCACTTCCCTGTACAGCATGTGCAGAAACCGCCTTCTTGTCTTGTCTGCTCAATCTGCCGGAGCCTGTCTTTGCATGCAGGGGAAGTCTCTAAATCATTGAGGGTTTGAGACCTATCGGCTACCCCCACCTGGTTTAGCTGGCCAATCAGCCAAAACATGACAGTGAGCATAAAAGGGGAAGAGGGGGAACATGTTTGGTTCACATCTGACCTTGGCAGTCACCTCTGCCGGCAGTAGTCAGGAACTCCTAAACAGGCTGCAGATAGGTCATTAATTGGTAGGTTGGGTTCTTGTCAACAAAATAGTGAGTGAGACCTGTCAAACAGAGGTCTTTTGTGTATCAGTGGTTAAACCACTGAGCCTAGGGCTTGCTGATCAGAAGGTTGGCGGTTCAAATCCCTGTGACGGGGTGAGCTCCCGTTGCTTGGTCCCAGCTCCTGCCAACCTAGCAGTTCGAAAGAACGTCAAAATGCAAGTAGATAAATAGGAACCGCTACAGCGGGAAGGTAAACGGCGTTTCCATGTGCTGCTCTGGTTTGCCAGAAGCGGCTTTGTCATGCTGGCCACATGACCCGGAAGCTATACGCCGGCTCGCTCGGCCAATAATGCGAGATGAGCGCGCAACCCCAGAGTCGGTCACAACTGGACCTAATGGTCAGGGGTCCCTTTACCTTTACCTTTAGGAGTGCGAGAAAAACAAACCCAGATAAATACAATATCTAAAGAAGTGGATACAATATGTCAGAAAGATGAATGGCAGACCTGGATGGGCTATTTACAACGTATCATGATGGACAAGTTGGAAAAACATGTAACCTATGCATGCTCCGGTTTTTGCTGGAACTTTATAAAGTTTTAAAAGTTGTTCCCCACTTTGGGGCTCTTCTTTTTCCTTTTGTTGGAGAAGGGAGAGAGACTGCTGCAAGAGATCAGTAAAGACCAGGTTTAAAGAGCCTGCCTTGCTTTCTTTTACTTGATTGTCATCTCTGTTTTGTTTCTCTGACCAAGAGTGGACCTTGGGAGATCCTAAATCCCTCAAGAGGGGGCTAGGTTGTAAAAGCAAACCCCAACTTCCACAACACCCTGCAATGCAGGAATCACAGCAAAATAATATCTAATGGAAAGGCCTCCCAAATGGCCTAATGCTAACCCCCAAAAGAAGGCAGGGGGAGGGGGAGAGGTGCTTTGTTTTCCATGCGGACACAACATTACTTGACGTGACAGTTCAAGGCAAAATCAATACCAGCTTCCAGACAGTTAATGAAGAAAGCATGAAGAAATAGGGAATAAATAACTTTATTACAACGAATTAAATTTCCCAAGTCAAATTAAAAGGTGTAGAGGTGCCACTATTTTTCACAGTGCACATTCCCAAGTGCATTTCGTATGTGCTTAAGCAGAAGTGTCTGTCGTGAGAAGTGTCTGTCCTGTTCTTGCTCCTTTCCATATGGGTCTCCCCCACCTGCTTAATATCATGCCTTCCCTAGGAAAGGTCCGAGCGTCCTGATGGAAGCTTCACTTCACCCTTTAAATTATTTAATGGATAGCACTGGGCAGGTGAGGCGAAGGAAAAGTCAACAGCCTCCCCCTGGAAATTACACCCCCCCCCCGATATTTTTCCTCGGGTTCCTCCCAGCACAGATGCCGAAGCTCATCCTCCTTGAGAATTCAAAATGCTGTTGGTATTTCCTAATTTTGAGCAGCCTCCACACCTACCTGCCAAGGCTATCTTGGCTGAAGACAAGAGAAACCCAAGTTCCGGAATGGTGAGACGCAGATTCTCTGTGTAGGCCCAGAGGCACTCTGCTATCCATCCAAAAGGAAGAAAGGCTGCAATCCTCACCATAACCACTCAGAGGTAAGCCCCTTTTAATTCAATAGGGCTTACTTCAAAGTCGGGGGGTTAGGATTGCAACATAACTCCCACCACAGGGACGAGGCCATCACACTTGTGTTCTTCATGTGCATGGGCCTTACATGTCTGAATCCAGACAGGGTGGTGTGTGTGTCTGCACACTACATTTCACACCAAAAGCAATGCAGAGCCGAGGGGAGTTGAACTGTCCCTTTTCCCACCCTGCTATTGCTGTTGCTGTGCATGGCTATTCTCCGTGGCTTCAGATGCTTTTCTCCATCGCCTTGGGGAAAGGTGGCCGTGGGGAGCGAGGGCGAGGTCTAGTGAGGACAGAAGAAGAGCCTGTTGGAGCAGGGCAATGGCCCATCTAGTCCAGCATCCTGTTCCCACAATGACCAACCAGGTGCCCCAATGGGGAAGCCCACAAGGAGGACCACTAATCTAAGAGCATAAGAAGAGTCCTGCTTGATCAGGCCAATGGCCCATCAAGTTTGGCATCCAGTGGCCAACCAGATGCATGTAGGAAACCCACAAGCAGGGCGTGGGTTCCTACATGACGTGATGAAGGAAAACTGGACAGAAGGCAGGGAGAGTCAGCTGAGTTTCAACCTGGAGTCTTTCCCAGCCCTACCAAGGGATACTATGGGTTGGGTGTAGGACCCTCTGCATGCCATTCTAAGAAGAAGAGTTTGGATTTGATATCCCGCTTTATCACTACCCGAAGGAGTCTCAAAGTGGCTAACATTCTCCTTTCCCTTCCTCACCCACAACAAACACTCTGTGAGGTGAGTGGGGCTGAGAGACTTCAAAGAAGTGTGAGTAGCCCAAGGTCACCCAGCAGCTGCATGTGGAGGAGCGGGGAAGCGAACCCAGTTCCCCAGATTACGAGTCCACCTCTCTTAACCACTACACCACACTGGAACAAGGGAGGCGTTCATGGTGAGTTCCAGCACCTCTTTTTCTAGAAAAATAGCATTGACTATACTCTGCCTTTAGAAGTGTTAGGTGTAAAAGGTCTCCATTGCACCAAAGGCTTTAATAAATACAGTACTGCAAATTAAAAGGGGAGACCACTTTTGGGTGCCCTGCTCCTTCCACTAAAGGAAGGCAGTGCATGGATTTCCATCTATGCCCATAGTTGGAAGGGACCCAAAGGGCCATGTAGTAGTCCAACCCCCTGCAATGCAGGAATCACATGACCCTCTTGAACCCAGGTATCCGTGGTGGTCCAAACATGCACCACTTTCTGTTTTATATAACCCTTTGCACCACATTCTTCAGCCTGAGCCGTAGATTACCAGCCTCCTCCCTATCCTGGCTCCTGTTCTTACCCCGAGTTTAGCCTGTTTTGCTGTTCTCCTTCTGTTTGCACACTTGGATGTTCTGCTTGCCCTATGGATTCCATAGCCTCCTTCTACCACCCTTTCCAGAAAGCCCTCTTGCTGTTGGGGCCTGTCCTTTCCAAGGCCAAGAGTCTGATTGTGGTTTCTCCAAGCTTCAAATGGTTCAGGGAAAGCTGGCCCATTGAATGATGCTAGCAGGGGTTATCTCCAGTAGGTCAAAATCCCATTCACTTTATTCTGGGACTGGGAAACAGCAAGTCCCGCCTTCTGCTGCTCCTCCATCTCTCCTGAGCCAGTCCCAAGAGGCTCAAAGCCAGCCTTGATTTGGAGGAGGGAGCTATGTCAAGCTGCAGCCACCCTGAGCTGGCAAAGCGAACTACATGCAATGCCGACCCACCCAATTGGGCAAGAGTTTGCCCCATGCACCACCTTGAGTCACAGAGACCCATCTGCCACCTCTGGCCCACACTGAAAGCAGGCTCTGCTCTTTTCTTAATACACTTTTTGCCTAACGAGAAGCAATAAGCAGGACTGAGTACTCTTTGGGGAATATGTAAAAATATAGAGAGACGTCTGCTGCCAAAGTCACATATTTTAGTTGCATAATAAATTAGCTGCATATAGTAACTGTCTTCATATAATCATAAACTGTATGCCTCAGTTGCATTATCCATATGGATGTCTGGTCTCGATCCTGTGATATCTTCCAGCATATTCCTCTTACTATGTGGAATAATGTTTTATGGACCCTCAGAAATCTGCAAACGAGCTTAGAAATCATGGTAGGGGTTGCATATTTGATATTTATGTCTCTTTACTTGCTACCTGATTCCCAATCCATTCACCGTTATGTTTTCTAGCTCTCTGTCCCCAACACATAGCTGCCAAGTTATCCCTTTTTTTAAGGGAAATTCCATTATGCTGAATAGGCTTCCTCGCGAGAAAAGGGAAAACTTGGCAGCTATGCCCCAACAGCTAGAAAGTGGCTTTCTTAGGATGAGAGTTGCTGTAGGTTTAGAGGTTAGTAAGAGCTGATGGACCAGTCAGGAAAAAATTGGGATGTTAGAGGCACAGCTGGAAGTCAGCTGGGAGCTGCTGGTGCAGAGCTATAAAAAGTGTGTGTGTGTGTGTGTGTGTGTGTGTGTGTGTGTGTGTGTGTGTGCAGAATCAGGGTTTATTTGTTGCAAGGCAGGAAGTATGGAGCAAAGGATGTTTGGTTTGTGTTGAGCTCCCTGTTAATGGATTGGGGTGGATTGGCAGGGGCCAGCTGGGTCTATGGGGCCCTCCAGACATCATTTCTACTGCACTTTCATCATGGTTTGCACTCAGGATGCTATTCCATTCCTTAAAAAACAAAACAAAACAAAGCTTTTGGGAGATCTCAAAAGAAATGGAAGAAACCAGGGTCGGGGAAGGCAGGAGAACAGCGATTTGAGGACGACGGTGTCGTGTGTGTGCACTTTAAAAAACCAAAAGTGGCAACCCCAGAGGAAATCCCAAGTGTGGAAACGTAACATTTCAACTCTTACACGCTCAAGGGATCACCTCAAAAGGTCATTTCCAAGTGTGGTCATTATTCCGGTGAGCTTCATGTGTTTGGGGTGTGTGTGTGGGTGTGGGTGGAGAGTTACTTCGGTGCTGAAATTTGGCAACAAGATTTGCATTTCAACCGGGACGCTTGGTCAGCGTTGCATGGAGTTAATGACGTGAGGTCTAGGGGTGTGTTATTATTATTGCATATACATCCAGGTCGATATAGGAGTATGTGAGTGTATGTTAGGTCCCTTTTGTGGTCTGGAGGAGCCTCTGCATCGAGGAGGGCCTGAGCTTATATCCTTGCCATGGAGAGAAGGGCGGGGAATGAGTAAGCAGCCTTTATCCAAGTGACTACAGTGCTCAGGTACCCACCTCCAGTTGAAGAAAGTGTGTGCGTGTGCGTGCAGGCCGGGGACAGCAGTGACCTACCTGCCCTACAAGCTGAGGTCTACCACGATATGCTTGTAAACCAGTGTGTTCCCCTTGAAGCTGGGCGCCAGCAGGATATCTATGTCCTCCAAAGGGATGGGGCGGAAGGCGCGGGGGGCCTGCACAGAGAGTTCCTGGAACTTTGCAAACTTCTGCTTCTCTTCATCCCACAGGTAGATGTGGGTGAAGGAGAAGTCACTCCCCAGGGCCATATATTGATGCTGGGACACGCGGAACGGCTCCATCACCATGGAGCCTCGGGAGGGCAAGGTCTGCAGCTCCGTGAACCGCAGGCCCTCCCACTTGACCACCTTGGAGTCGCCAATGTAGCGGCTCAGGCACAGGAAGTTGTCCCTCTTGACCCGGAAGTGCTTGACCATCTGGACGTCCATCACTTCTGCCACATCGCCCAGGTGGAGGAACTGCTTCTGTGAGCGGTTCCACTGGTAGATGATGGGGGCCTGGGAGCTGCTGGAGATGATCAGCCGGGGCTTGCCGTCAACCTCCAGGTACTCCACGTCCGTGTCACGGTGCCACGAGTGCAGGTCCTGGTGGGAGTAGAAGCCATTCTGGTTCCAGCGGTAGAGGCTGGTGGAGCCAGCTTTGGAGCTGTCGGCAATGACGAAGAACCACTCGCCCTCGATTTGGAAGGCCTCGATGTCGTTGGGCTTGCGGATCTTCTGGCTGTCGATGTCCTGGATCTTGATGAACTTGTCGATGTTGGTGTCCCAGCGGTAGATGTAGGAGCCGCCAAAGAGCTGGGCCACCACAACGTATAGTTGCGACTCGGCCACGATGGGCTTGCAGTAAATGGCCGAGTGAGCTGCAGGAGAACAGGATGAGACATCAGCACAGGAAAAGGTCTGTTATAGGAATTCTAAGGTCTTATATATATATATATATTAAATAAATGTTCATAAATGTACAAGGCAAACACACACATAAGTAGTATATAAACCACGTGTCTGAAATAGTACAGGAGAACAATCTTGAAGCCATTTTGTCTCTCCCAAATTGACCTCAATTATTTCTCTGCAAGGAAGAAGGGAATGGGAAAAGCTCTCCAATTGTCTTTGGACTGTAGGGGCTTACACCTCCCTTTTCAAATACAGTCTGGCAAGTCTCTGTTAAGCTGCACACACTATCAATATGTGTAAGAGATTCAGGAACTAAATATTTACCATCTTAAAGGAATGGCCAGACTACTCAGAAAAGGCAATCGGATAAGGCATTCTCAGGTATCCTGGCAGACAGGAGAGAAGCAACACACTCAAATTTCTGCTGGGGACCATCTCTTTCTGTGATGTACTGTATGTATGATGTTTTGGGGGGTGGTTTTGGGCTACAGCGTAAAGGGAAAGGGACCCCTGACCATTAGGTCCAGTCGTGACCGACTCTGGGGTTGCGGCGCTCATCTCGCGTTATTGGCCGAGGGAGCCGGCGTACAGCTTCCAGGTCATGTGGCCAGCATGATAAAGCCGCTTCTGGCGAACCAGAGCAGCACATGGAAACGCCGTTTAGCTTCCCGCTGTAGCGGTACCTATTTATCTACTTGCACTTTGATGTCCTTTCGAACTGCTAGGTTGAGTGGGGGGACCCTGTTGCAACAGTTTAATAAAGTTCAGGCTTACTAGCTGCTTTGCTTCTCAATATTCTCTGGTTGGCCTCTGTTATTTTCTCCTACCAATAGAGAACCTACATAAGGGCTCTATACGGGCTCTTGGAAACCCCGTAAGGGGAAAAGGAGCAGTTTTTTCTTATAACAAGTCTGTCTCTTTGAGCTTGGCAGTACTCCTTCCTCCTGCGCAAATGCACTATAGTACAATTGCATCTTATGCACATTTAATTCTCCTGATTTCAGCAATACAAGGCAGGCTATTTGAAACTTTGCAAGTTAAATCCTGGCAGGTTGGAGAGCTTTAAAGCTCTTTTTGTGCTGGGCCCACTTGGGTTTACTTGGCATGTCAAGAGCTTGTTAGCTCTCTCTGCCTTGTTTGGGAGGGCAAGGCTTATTTAGCCAGCTCTGGGGTGCTTTCGTGAAGCATTGCAGGGCCATCCAAGTTCTGCCAAGGTATTGTATGAACATCTCTAGGCTTCCAGAGCCAGCACGCTGAGCAGCCTTGTCCCCAAAGCAAGGCAGAGAGCTAACAAGCTCTTTCCACACTGGGTCGGTTTGGGTTACCTGGTGCAAAAAGAGCTTTTAAGCCAGGGGTCAGCAACCGTTTTCAGCTGTGGGCCAGTCTACTGTCCCTCAGACCATGTGGTGGGTCGGTCTATTTTTTTTTGGGGGGGGGAATGATCGAATTCCTATGCCCCACAAACAACCCAGAGATGCATTTTAAATAAAAGCACACATTCAACTCATGTAAAAACACGCTGGTTCCTGGACCGTCCGCAGGCCGGATTTAGAAGGCGATTGGGCCGCATCTGGCCCATGGGCCTTAGGTTGCCTGCCCCTGTTTTAAGCTCTCCACCTTGCTTGCTGGATAAGGCCTTCTTGGCACACAGGTTTTCAGAGCAGAGGGAATTCTCTCTCACTCACCACTCACCTGCTAGCTGTGGGGGGCGGCTCCAAGGATTTGGGTATACTGTACATGATTTTCATGTAGTTTATACATGGGACTCTTGGGACCAAACCACTGTGTAATATGCAGTCGTACTGCACCAATATAAATGGATATGGACAATCAATTCTGCTCCTCCCCCTCCTATAAAGCACAGCACTTGTACTTCTGTCGCACACAGAAAGGGAGCCCTGTGTACCTTGGAAGGGCAAGATCCACTCAGGATCCACTCTGGGGCTTCCAGGTCAGAAGGAGAGAGCCCCAAGCAGGGAGCTCCAACTACTAGCATCTCTTTCTTTGCAGCCTTTGCAACATGTCCACCTGGAACTGTCATGCATGTGTGCAACAGGTGCATGTCTTTTGTCATGCATTTAAAAATGCCAGAGAGCAGGGGTGACTAAGGTGCATGCCACATTCCTCATCGCAACCTGTTTGAAGGGGCTGTTGCTGGATTTTCCAGCGCTCTCTCCATGGTGCCTCCCTCTTTGCAGTCTGTTGCCTGCAACATTTAGCTGTGATTCCTGCATTGCAGGGCAGAGATGGAAATAGATGACCCTTTGGGTCTCCTTCCAACTCTGCAAATTCTATGGCACAATCCACTGCTTACCAGGGATGCGGTCAAAGTCCCGCAGCTTCCGTTCGACATAGTCCCACTTGAGGATGCTGCAGCTGCTGGAACTGGGCTGGGCCAGGGCTACGTAGAGGTCGCTGGAGTACAGGAACGGCTCTGCGGACACAGACTGGAAAGGCAGGACCTGGTGCACCACGAAGTCTGGTGGAGGAAAGAAACAAAGAGACCCTGTCTGTATCCCAAACAAGTCCTGCTGATTGCCTTTAAAAAAGGCCCTTAAATGGCTTGGGACCCTGGATACCTGAAGGGCCACATTCTACCACAACAGCCCGCCTGAACTCCATGGGTTCCCATTCTCACATTGTAGCCTTATCAGCTACTAAGGGTCCTTTAAGTTGCGCCCAGGCAAGGACAGAGATAGCCAATAATGACACCGGGGGTTGAATTCAGAGAAAGAGTTTAATTCTTAATTAATTAAGAGACTCTTGGTGGTTAAGCCTCACGACAAGAATCCAGAAACAGAAATTGCAAAGCTTCTTATACACTCCTTGGGCTCCTTTCCCCCTCCTCTGTAAATGTGCGCACGCTAGGGGGTCACAAGTACATATATGGATCTTCCTGTGTCCGGTCCTGTGCATAAACACATGCTGACACATGCTGCCCCGGTAGCATCCTCACTCAGCCTTGAGTAAGACTTCAGTAAGGTTAGTATACGCATCAAGCTAGCAACTTCCAGCGTCAGGCTGGAAGTGCATCGTCGCTGATAATAAACCCCTCTCTGCCTCTCGTTCTGTCCTCCAGACAAGGCCAGCTCTTAGCCTTGATAGCAAGTCTCACTGTTGCATTGCACTTTGACACACAGAGGCATAGAGGCAAAGAGGAAAGCATTTTAAAAGGCATTCTAGGAGGAATATTGGGGGGGGGGGCAATGCAAACCATAGGATCAGAATTAACTCAATAATACAATTGGCAATTCTCTCCCTTCAACATGACATTAGACACTGGTCAGGAAAAACCTTCTTGATTATGATGTCCTATTTACAGAGCACCCTCACTTCCTGGACATCAACCCAGTGCCAGGGATACCCTCCCTACCCACCCATGTTTTGCCACATGAAATGTAGGTCGTTTTTAGCCATGGTTTCATCCCTTCTGTTACATTTCATTGTTCTGTAGTGTGAACATAAGAATGTAAGAAGAACCTGTAAGCCAATGGCCCATCTAGTCTAGCACCCTGTTCTCGCAGCAGCCAACAAGAAAGCAGAACCCAAGCACAAGAGGCCTCTCCACTCCTGTGGTCTTCAGCAGCTGGTCTTCAGAAGCAGAGAGCCATCCTGGCTAGTAGCCATCGACAGCCCCCTTCTCCTCCATGAATCTGTCTAATCTTTAAAAGCCATCTAAGTTGGTGACCACCACTGCCTCATGTGGGAGCAAGCATCACAGTTGAACTATGCACTGCATGAACAGGGCCGTCTTGAGGTCATCGGGTGCCCTGGTGCAGGGATCCCTCGGGCGCCCCCCCCACAGAGTGCTGCGTATGGTTGGAGAGAGAGAGACAGAGAGGATTTATTTTGCTTTGCTTTGTATGCAGAAACTCTGCTGCTTTTATTTTTCTTTTAATAAATCCTGTAAATAGTTATTCTGCGTCTATGCGTCTAGCCGACTAGTCATTTCCACCTCAACTAGCTTCTGCGCTGTGCAGGAAAACTCTGCTACGTTTGGGCTAAAGCCACTAGAGCTATGCCTGACACTTCAAAATTCTAAGAGGGCACAAATCTGCAGGAGAAGGGGATGGCAAGGCAGGGTTCCTCCCCAAACCCCCAGCACAATCTGTAGATGAAGCACTACTTCTGGGTACCATTCTATTTCCCAGGAGGCCATGCAAATACCACCTGTTCCTACCTGTGGTGACGCAGTCAAAGTCCTTGAGGGGCAGGTCCCGGATCTTTTGGCCTTGGTACTGAGCGGGGCTCCCACAGAAAACGGCGGGGATGCTTGTGTTTGTGCTCTCCATCCACTCCACTAGCCACTTGATGTTGCAGTCACAGGTCAACGAGTTGCCCCGCAGGTCTCTGTCAGAGAGAGAGAGAGACAAATCAGGAGCTTCCTGACAGTAAGAGCTGTTCGGCAGTGGAATTTGCTACCAAGGAGTGTGGTGGAGTCTCCTTCTTTGGAGGTCTTTAAGCAGAGGCTTGACAGGCATATGTCAAGAATGCTTTGGTGGTGTTTCCTGCTTGGCAGGGGGTTGGACTGGATGGCCCTTGTGGTCTCTTCCAACTCTATGATTCTATGATTCTAGGAGCAATCACCTCCAGCCACAAATTGGCTAATTTAGGAGCAGTGACCCAATACAAAGGTGGGATTGCAAATCTAATGCAGCATTCTCCAATTACTGCTGCCCCCCCCCACTCTCCTTCCTAAATACAGAGATTCCCTATGCTTTGGAAATCTAAATAGGATTTGTGTGCTGTCAATCTTCACCAATGATAATGCTGATCTTATAATTCATTTGCTTGTCAGTGTAGATTTATCCTGCTTAACTAGTTTTTTCTGTGATCTTCTCTAATGCTACTGCATAATAAACAAATAATAAATAAGTATTCCTTTTATTATTGCTGTCTGGAATGGCTCTAAGTGCAGGAAAAGCAAGACACCCCCCCCCCCAACTCTAGAATATTTGCTGTATGAAAATTACAGGATTTCAGCTGGAAGTTACAGGTTATGCCCTGATTGGAAATGAAGCAGTGTGACCCCCCCAAAAAAACTTTCTCATGTATTGAAATTAGTGTTGAAAGTAGGATAGCATTTGATCATCCCAACGGCATCATGGACACAAATAATAATAATAAATGCACAGTGAAAAGAATATCTGCTTCTTTTCCAGTCAATGCCCATCCTGAGACTTCCTGCTGAAATTTTATAACCACAAATGTTCTGAGTTTTGTTCCAATTTTACTGCGCTGTGGTCTCTCTGGACAGCAATATTATGGTAGCCCAAATCCGCTACTGATGTACTACTATTGTGTAAAGAACATGTTGGTGCGTTTAAGTCTCACTGATCTTGAAAAGGAGAATTATACATATGCTTAATGCTCTCCTATTCCCCACAAATGAAATCAAATTATTTAACTTGCACCCGTCTTGCTGCTCCAATTTAAATTGGTCCATTCTGATTGGCTCACCCATTTTCAGCAAGCCCTTCCCAGTAATTGCTTGGACTGTGGTTAATTTAATTACAATGGCCGGTCTTTCATATATGGTGAAATTCTTGCACCTTGCCATGAACCTGTGGGCCACAAATATGGGAGGACAGAGCTCGCCAGGGCGTTGCAATTGCAAAAGGTGCAGGGAGCAGAATTACTTGCACCAAAGTGGGAAGGAACCTTACAGGTCGCTCAAGATGTCCAGGGGTTTCAGGAGGCCTCTGGGCAGTGTCTGCAGATTGTTGTAGGCCAAAGATCTGGAAGAAAGGAAGACGTGAATGTTGGGTTGTGCCAGGGGTTCCCCTCTTTGCTGCTCTTGAGGAACATAAGGATGTAAGAAGAGCCTGCAGGATCAGGCCAGGGGCCAATCTAGTCCAGATTCGCATTCTCACAGTGCCCAACCAGATGCCCCAGTGGGGAGCCCACAAGCAGGACCTGAGCATGAGCCCTCTCTGTGGGATGTGAAACACAGAGCACTCAAGTACAACATCCCTAGAGTGGACATAAAAAGGGGGTGTCTGGACCAGCCAGTCAGAACTTCCTGTTTCCTCCTAGGCTGTGACAGACTTCCTCTACATGTGACCAGAGGTGGGCGTGACCTCACCTATGCAGGTAATAAAACACCTCAGCGGAGGCCGCCATCTCTCTCTCTCTCTCTGGCTACATTCATCGAAGAAGCAACATCTGCTTAGCCTAAGATGCCCTCTTGGCTTCCAGCCAATAGTACACAAAGGAGCTGTCTCCTTATGGAATAGTTTCCAGGTATTTAACTTTTGTAACTTAAGTCTGCCTTCTGGGATCCATCTGTGAACAGAATGTGAGTGAGTAAACTCTTTTATACTTTTATAGACGACTGTGCCGCCGTGTCTATTTCTTTTATGAGGGACTAAAGGGGACATTACCAGGTAACTTATTTTAGAGGCAAATGCTATCCGCTGTGCAAGTTTAACGTTGAATCCTGACAAGAAAGAAGTACTGTTTGTGGGGACAGCAGGCAGGCAGGTGTGGAGGATTCCCTGGTTCTGAATGGGGCAACTGTGCCCCTGAAGGACCAGGTGCGCAGCCTGGGAGTCATGTTGGACTCACAGCTGTCCATGGAGGCGCAGGTCAATTCTGTGTCCAGGGTAGCTGTCTATCAGCTCCCTCTGGTACGCAGGCTGTCTCACCAGAGTGGTGCATGCTCTAGTTATCTCTCGCTTGGACTACTGCAATGCGCTCTACGTGGGGCTACCTTTGAAGGTGACCCGGAAACTACAACTAATCCAGAATGCGGCAGCTAGACTGGTGACTGGGAGCGGCCACCGAGACCACATAACACCAGTCTTGAAAGGCCTACATTGGCTCCCAGTACGTTTCTGAGCACAATTCAAAGTGTTGGTGCTGACCTTTAAAGCCCTAAATGGCCTTGGTCCAGAATACCTGAAGGAGCGTCTCCACCCCATCGTTCTGCCCGGACACTGAGGTCCAGTACCGAATGCCTTCTGGCGGTTCCCTCATTGCGAGAAGCCAAGTTGCAGGGAACCAGGCAGAGGGCCTTCTCGGTAGTGGCACCCGCCCTGTGGAACGCCCTCCCATCAGATGTCAAAGAGGAAAACAACTACAGTACCAGACTTTTAGAAGACATCTGAAGGCAGCCCTGTTTAGGGAGGCTTTTAATGTTTAATAGATTATTGTATTTATTTTTCAGTTGGAAGCCGCCCAGAGTGGCTGGGGAAACCCAGCCAGATGGGCAGGGTATAAATAATAAATTATTATTATTATTATTATTATTATTATTATTATTATTATTATTATTATTGAGAATGTTACTCTGCTAAATTGTAGAACTTGTTAACACAAGTTGGAAAGGATATAATCAAACAATATATCCTCTCCTGTATCCTTGAACATTCCCACACTCTCCCCGCCTGCCGTTTCCTGCAACTGGTATTCAGAAGCATAGCCATTGTGGCTAGGAGCCATTGATTGCCTTTTCTTTCATGAATTTGTCTAATCCGCTTTTAAAACCATCCAGGTTGGTGGCTGCTACTGCTGCTGTGGCAAAGGCAGACCCTCCCAGTGTCCCAATTTTCCAGGGACAGTCCCGGAATGTCAGAAGCCATCCCGGTTTCTGATTTGATCCCAGAAGCTCCTGCTTTTGGATGTCCCTATTTCCACTGGAGAAATGTTGGAGGGGGTATGCAAAGGAAAACTCTGCTGCCCCTACAGACCCCATGTGACCCAGCCAACCCTCATGGGCAAGAATCCTGCAGGAAGGTGTTGCAATATCTCTGTGGGCATAATGCATCCTGCCCTTTGCAATGCAGAAGCTCTCCCCCACCCCCTGGACAGATCTAGTATACCTGAAGGAGCATCTCCACCCCCATCATTCAGCCCGGACAATGAAGTCCAGCTCATAGCTGCCAAGTCTCGCGCTGAAAAATGTGGGATCAGCAGAGGCGCGGCACCATGTCTAGACATGCGTAGAAGCAACTTCCGCTGCCGCGCTGCCCGATTTCCGGTGCCCAGACATGGGCAGAGCGGCACCCGAAATGGAGCCTCCCTGACAGGTAGGAAATCCGGGGGATTTCTGGGATTTTTTTCAATTCGGGAGAACAGGAGACTTGGCAGCTATGGTCCAGCTCCGAGGGCCTTCTGGCATTTCCCTCCCTGCGAGAAGTGAGGTTACAGGGAACCAGGTAGTGGGCCTTCTCGGTAGTGGCGCCCGCCTTGTGGAATGCCCTCCCATCAAATGTCAAGGAAATAAACAACTATCTGACTTTTTGAAGGCATCTGAAGGCAACCCTGTATCAGGAAGTTTTTGGTGTCTAACATTTTACCATTTTTTTATATGCTGTAAGCCACCCAGCGTGGCTGGGGAAACCCAGCAAGATGGGAGGGGTATTAAATAATAAAATTATTATTATTATTATTATTATTATTATTATTATTATTATTTATTATTATTATTATTATCCCTGACCATTATGATCCATGTCTTATTGATCATAATCATTCATTTGTATGCTGCCTCCCCATAGTTAAAAACCATGCTCAAGGCACACACAGTGTGAACAGAATTGAGTAATTACAAAAATACAACAGAAGTAGTCATAAGCAACAAATAAAAAAAACATATCAAAACACAAGCAACACAAGCAACACCCCCCAACAAGTCATAATAAGATCCACAAACAGAGATACAAAAAATTAACATCAATAATAATGTGATTCCTGCATTGCAGAGGGTTGGACAAGATGCCTCTAGCTCTACAAGTCTATGATTCTATAACAGCAAAATAAACATCTCTCCAAAATTAAATCTTGACCCCAACAAAAAAACCCAAAACCCTAAGCTTCATTATTATTCTGGCTGGCACGTCCCACACTGCCAGGAGTGCACCAGTTAATCAGCAGCATGCAAGGCCAAGTCTGCAGATGCTTCTGCCCAAGTAGCAACTCACAAGTGTGTCAAGGACTTGAGCCCACGAAAGGCATTTTTCGACAGAGCCTGGATGTCGTTGTTCTCGATGAACCTGAAGGCAAAGAGAAAGACATATTCTCACCCAGGGAGTCCCTGCTATTTGTAGCCCACCGCCCTGCCTTGTTTCCATAAACTCATCCCTAATACCCACTAAGGTAAAAGGTAAAGGGGCCCCTGACCATCAGGTCCAGTCGTGTCCGACTCTGGGGTTGCGGCGCTCATCTCGCTCTATAGGCCGAGGGAGCCGGCGTTTGTCCGCAGACAGCTTCCGGGTCATGTGGCCAGCATGACAAAGCTGCTTCTGGCGAACCAGAGCAGCGCACGGAAACGCCGTTTACCTTCCCGCCGGAGCGGTCCCTATTTATCTACCGGTACTTGCACTTTTTGATGTGCTTTCGAACTGCTAGGTGGGCAGGAGCTGGGACCGAGCAACGGGAGCTCACCCCGTTGCAGGGATTCAAACCGCCGACCTTCTGATCAGCAAGCCCTAGACTCTGTGGTTTAACCCACAGCGCCACCTGGGTCCCTACCCACTACCCTACCCTAAATTCATTCAGAACAGCAGTTTGCCCAACCCACCAAGGAAGATAAAATCTTGAATAAAGTTCAAAACATTAGCAATTCATTGCACATTGATTCAAAGCCCCCCATCAATTGTAGATTTAGTTTAATTAATTCAACAAAATCTATGAGCTTGACTGATGCCAGCATTTGAAAGTCTGGTAGTCATTGATACGCCCTCCCCATCCCCCACCAGCCCTCTACTGGCTGCGTGGAGATGGGCATGGCTGGAACTGGAATAAGTTGTGTGACCTTTTGTTGTGTATTTTGTTGTTCCTAGGGCTTGTAAACATCAGCTCTCCCCTTCCCCCTGTTCCTGGCACTTCTGCCTACTACAAGTGTTGTCCCAGTGTAGAGGTTAGAGAAAAGTGGCCCGTACAAGTACTGCAGGTGAGAGAGTCCAGTGAACGCATTGTCCCCAATCAAGGAAAACTTGTTGGAATTCAATAAGCTGCAAAGAGAAAAGACATGGTGTTAAGGCGGTGAGATGGGACAGAAAACCCTGGGAATGCTTGGCTTAACATTTCATGTCGCGCTGCTGGGGTTGGACTATATGACCCTTGGGTCCCTTCCAACTCTACAATTCTAGGATTTTGCTTTGAGTATCACAAGGAGATGGCTCCAGAAGAGGGAGAGATGGGAGCTCAGCGCCTCTTAGTTGAGAGACCAGCAACTTTAAGCTTTCCTGCTCCTTTATTCCATCCCAGTTGCTCATCACATGAATTCTGCAAATTCATCACATGAATTCTGTGAGTATTTAGAACTCGCTAAAATGACAGAGTTAATAAGAAATCAATCAATAGATAAGGTTAAGGAAGAATGGGAATGTTTCAAAAATTACTTGAACAAACATGGTTCACACAATAACACTTGGCTGTGTTTAGACTAATTTCGCAGACAGAGGTATCCCAAGATGGAGAAAAATAATGAAATACAGATCAAAGATAGGAATGGCTGAACTGAAACCACAGAGTCAACAAACCAACAAATTAAAAAAGGGATTCAAAAAAGGGATTTAAAAAAGGGATATTGCAGAGTACACTTTCTGACCACTGCTGTTTCTAAGCTGCAAAAGTTAATGTGTCAAGGCAGAAAGGATGTCCTCTCTTATCTGCCGCCATGGAAAAATCCTGCCCGTTGCCCAATTACAGTGGTACCTTGGGTTACAAATGCTTCGGGTTACAAACTCCGCTAACCCGGAAGTGGTACCTCAGGTTGAGAACTTTGCCCCAGGATGAGAACAGAAATCGTGCAGCGGTGGGCGGTGGCAGCGGGAGACCACAGTAGCAAAAGTGCGCCTCAGGTTAAGAACTTAACTCAGGTTAAGTTTGTAACCCGAGATACCACTGTACTAGCCTATAGTTACCAGACGTCCCTGTTTCCCGGGGACAGTCCCCCGGATTGACAAATCAGTCCCCACAGAAAATCAATTGAAGTTCAAAAGTGTCCCCGGATTCATTGAAAAAAATCTGGTAACCTTATACTAGCCTCGGCAGTCACTCTAATGGTAAAATTCTCTGGCTGGCTAAGCAACGCTGTGACAACTCAGGGTAACAAGAACCCTCCTCCCCAAAGACAAAACCAGGGGAAACAGACAGGCAGAGAGACATACAGGAACTGCAGGAACGGGAGGTGAGCGAAGGCGGCTTCTTTGATTTCACTGAAGTCTGCATTTATCAGGGTCCTGCAGGAGAGGAGAGGCAAAGAGAGAGAAATGTTAAAATGCCTGCTGAGACAGAAGGAGGCAACTGAATCTCACAAAAGGATCTGTGCAGCAGTAAAAAGGTGGCTTCTCCACGCTTCCACTTATGCTGAGCCTGCAAAGCACAGGAGTGCGTGGCATTTCCCTTGCCCCACTCCTTTCCCAGGAAAAAAAACATACTTTTAACTCTAAATGGGAGTGAAAGTCAATATGGAGAATTGCCCTTTGCTCTGATTGAGCACTAAAGAGCAGTTTCCCCTGGGGAAGCTCCCAAAACACCGGGATAAGAGAAAAGTTTTTCTATATCTCAGCACTAGAACTTTTGGACATCCAATGAAGCTGGATGTTGGAAGATTCAGGACAAAAGGAAGTCCTTCATGCAAAAGGTAAAGGTAAAGGACCCCTGGATGGTTAAGTCCAGTCAAAGGCGACTATGGGGCTGTGGCGCTCATCTTGCTTTCAGGCTGAGGGAGCCGGCGTTTGTCCACAGACAGTTTTCCAGGTCATGTGGCCAGCATGACTAAACCGCTTCTGGTGCAATGGGACACCGTGATGGAAGCCAGAGTGCACAGAAACGCTGTTTACCTTCCTGCCACAGTGGTACCTATTTATTTACTTGCACTGGCATGCTTTTGGACTGCTAGGTTGGCAGGAGCCAGGACAGTTCAACAACGGGAGCTCACCCCGTCACGGGGATTTGAACCGCCGACCTTCTAATAAGCAAGCCCAAGTGGCTTAGTGGTTTGGACCACAGCGCCCCTGCGTCCTTCGTGCAGTGCATAGTGATAGCATGGAACTCCCACAGGAAGCAGTGATGACCAGCAACACTGATAGCTTTAGAGGACCAGATAAAGTCAAGAAGGAGGAGAGGGCTATTGATGGCTACCAGCCATAATGGCTGTGCTTTGCCACAACAGTTGGAAGCAGCCGTGCTTCCAGGGCCGTCTTAAGCGCCCCTGGCACCGTGGAGCGACAGATCCCTTCGGCTCTCCCCCCGCCCCGTTTCCCAGCGCGGTGGGTGGGCGGGTGCCGCACCGCGTGGCTGCCACAGGCGCTGCTGCGCGGCGGGCGGGCAGGCACAGCGGGGTTGGCGTGGGCGCAGCTGCGCGGCGGACCAGCCGGCCAGCGGGTGGGCGCAGCTCGTGGTGCCCTCCGGCGGGCCAGGGCCGTGGTGCCCTGTGCCACCCAGCCTGCCCGTAGGGCCGGCCCTGCTCTGCTTCTGAATACCAGTTGCTGGAAAACACAGGAGGGGAGAGGGCTCTTGTGCTTGGGTATGGACTGCATGCCCTCTGCATGGTGACAGTGGCGAACGGTGCCACTTGGCTGCCCGTGGCGGCACGCCCTGAGGGCGGGGCGTCACTTCGCAGCACGCATGCGTCCTGATGCATGTGTCGTGATGTCACGCTGCACGCCAGGACGGACTGCGCATGTCTGCACATGTGCAGTCCGGGTTGGTGCTGCTGCTCTGCTCGTCCGCCGCGCTCTGAAGCAGAGCACGCTACGGTGTGGGTTTCTGGGCGGCGGCAAACTGCAAGCAAGCCGCAGAGAGGCTTGCTCGCGGTTTGCCGGCGCTGGCCGGCAACCTGCTCCGTAGCGCGCTCTGCTTCTTCCTGCTCGGGCGGCGGAGGCAAGGGACGGGCCAGGGGCCGGGGGTGCTCCCCCCAGAGTGGTAGAGCTAGGGGCGGTCCGCCCCCTTCGCCCCTCCCTTGCTACATGCCTGCATGGCGATGTCTGGTCAGCCACTGTGAGAACAGGAAGCTGACTAGATGGCCCACTGGCCTGATCCAGCAGACTCTTTTTAACTTCTTATGTTCTTATGATACACAGAGTGTGTGTGTACCATCACACTAGAAACATATGTAGATCCCACACCTGTGTAATTGGTCTGTACTTTGATTCCGTGGTTCCAGAGAGTGAACAATCTCAAGACAGGGAATAATTGTGGCGAAACCAGTTTCCAATCTGCAAAGCAGGTGGCTTCTCCATTAGTGGCTCAAAGCACGAGCTACAAATTGGCTGTTTCCAATCACACTCCCAGCCACAAGCTCGCTCACGCCTGCTTCCAGATGTGTGTACGGTTTATCTTTTTATTTGTTGCATTTATGTTCCACCTTTTTCTCCGAGGAGCTCAAGGGGGCTTACATTGTTCTCCTCCTCCCCATTTTATCCTCACAAGAACCCTGTGAGATCAGTCAGGCTGAGAGGCAGGGAGTGGTCCCCAGTTCACACCCAGTGAGCTTTTTTTATTTGAGGTGCCCAGGTGATGTCATTGTCAACAAAATGCCAACCTATCTCCCCCCCGCCCCCCATTTTGTTTCCCCGTACTGGTAACAAACTGTGAAACCCCACCAATGCTTATGATCCTTTCTGGGGCAAATCTAACAAATTATTTTAAAATAAATAAAAACCCGCTGTTGTTAACTGTTGCCTACAACCTACTTGTTTGCTAATTAAGACCCTAAAAAGCACCATAAGAGTCTGTCTGCGCTACTGACTTTATTTGCTTTTGATGCCATCTTCTTACCCTAGGAACCCTGGGAATCATAGATCTGGGGCGGGAGGCCCCTCACCAAGTAGGAATCCTTTGTGGAAAGCTAGGGCAGCAAACGTGAAGATAAAACTGATTTGCTTGCAGCGTGTGGTTGGGCATCTGATGTCCTCCTCCTCACTTACTGTCATGCTGTCCTATTTTTCACAGATTTCACTTCGTCTCACTCACTGGCTACAGGCCAAATGCTAAACTGCACATTTTTCTAGCTGGTAGGCGCCAGCCTCAACAAATGAAACTGATTTGTAAAAATGATACGTGGAAAAAATACGAGAGAGAGAGAGAGATTGCATATACTTTTGTAAATCAAGACATCTTTAATAAAAATACATATACCATATATATCCTATAATGTATAATAAAGTCCCTGTGTCTCTGCGTCCGCGCTACTGCGCATGTGCCCCACGGACACAGGGATTCGACGCAGAGACTTGACGCGCACACACACACGCTCTCCCCACCCCTCTGCCTACCGTTTCCCTCGCAGTCCTCAGAAGAATCGCGGCCTTCTCCTGGGCGCCCGCTGGCCAGCTGGGCTCAGTGGAGTGCCTCAACGAAGCGGCGGCCATGGTAGGGGCCAGCCGGCCCCCCCACGCACTGCCGCTGCAGAAAGAGGCCAAATCGCGGCCTTCTCCTGGGCACCCGCTGGCCAGCTGGGCTCAGCTGAGCGCCCCGATGAAGCGGCGGTCGTGGGAGGGGCCAGCCGGCCCTCCCATGCGCTGCCACCCCTTCTCCTGGGCGCCTGCTGGCCAGCTGGGCTCAGCGGAGCGCCCCGAAGAAGTGGCGGCCGTGGTAGGGGCCAGCTGGCCCCCCCACGCGCCGCTGCCAAAAAAGGCCGAATGTTCTAGCGCCCGTTTAGTAAACGGGCTGAATGACACTAGTATATATATATGTAAAGAATCCTGATGGCAAGTGACCGGACCGTGCAGACTTGTTTATTATTAACATCCTTTACTGTGGTTGTTATCTGCATATTTTGAAAATCTTTGAATAATTTTTTTTTAAAGGTTGTCTCCTGACTTTAGCTCTCAGTAGGCAGAACCCGGGGCCCCAATCTTGCTCCATTCCACACACACCCCTGATGTCAATTTCTTCTCTTTCTGTCCTTCTCCTCCTCTTGCAGTTTCCCTTGCAATCTCTTTTATACTTAAACTGAGCACAGCCAAAGAAAGATAGCCCCTTGGCAGAGAGGATGCATTTAAAGATCTCTCCATTTGCTGTGATTAATGAAGGGTAGTTGGAGAGAGGCTGGAAAAAACACTTAAACAAATCAATGTGGGCATCAGCATTGGCACAAAGACAGAGCCAGACACAGCAGTCTGGGAGAAGAGTGTTAGGAAATGCCAACGTGCGTCCCAGAAATTCCCAGCGGGAATAGGACAGGGTTGCGGGGCTGCTGAATCAACTCGCAGTCCTAAGGCTTGGTTTCCAGACCCTTGGTCATCTTGGTCACCCTTCTCTGCACATGTTCCTTCTGAAACCTTGGTGCCCCAAATAGTTGCACTATTGCTTCCCTTGATCTTGACACTGGACTTCTGTTGATTCAAAACCATCTCTCTCTCTCTCTCTCTCTCTCACACACACACACACACACAGTTTGAAGTGGAATTCTGCCATCTCAGTTGATCACACCTTGTTCTGCCTGAATTGGAATTATCTCATCTTATTATGCAGTGTATAAAGGTGGTGTTTCTCCTTCGCAGTAACACAATCAGCGTGATATTTACAGTCTTTATTACATATATACAAGAACAGCTACAGTTCAGAATTACGCATCCGAACCCACTGAGTCAGAGTCAGGGAGTGGCTTCCTACGATTCCCGCGCCAACAGAGTAGGTTTCATTTCCCTCCTTGTCTGTGCTGATTTGAAAGCCCCCTCCCTTCCTGAGTCTGAGCTTCCTTCCTGAGCCTCTGGGTGGTTGCAGGGCTCTTCAGCATCCCTGAGCCCCTGCTCAATTAAATGCCCCCTACCTGTCTGCAGTCTGAAGTGGCATAGTCCAGAATAGGGATGCCACCTGAATAAGATATGGGGGGCTGGCACCCTCAAATATTTTATTGAGGGGCTGAAGACCCCTCAGCCCCTAGGAGTTGGCTCCTATGGCTCACTGTGGCTCACCTCACTGTGCTTGATGTGCACCAATGTCTTTGATATTTATATATTTAACTTCACAGCAGTTTACGAAAAAGATAGAACAATTAAGAATTAAGAAAAATTAATAATTATATATTGAAGAATTTAAAAAAAATAGTTTTTAGTTTATACTAGTTTAGTTTAGTTACAGGTAGGTAGCCTTGTTGGTCTGACATAGTCGAAACAAAAATAAAATAAAAATTCCTTCCAGTAGCACCTTAGAGACCAACTAAGTTTGTCATTGGTATGAGCTTTCATGTGCATACACACTTCTTCAGATACCTGAGGTATTTTGTGTGCATGCACACGAAAGCTCATACCAATGACAAACACAGTTGGTCTCTAAGGTGCTAGTGGAAGGAATTTATTTATTTATTTTTTGTTTCAGTTCAGTTTAGTTTAGTTTAGTTAGACTAAAAGCAGATCAGACTTGCTCCAACTTTCTAAACACCTGGATAGTGTTGCTTGCTTAAACACAAATGTTTTTTGCCAAAGCACCAAAAAGAGTACAGTGAAGGCTCCTGCCTGATATCAATAGGCGGGGAGTTCCAAAGTGTAGGTGCTACTACCCTAAAAGGTCAAGTTCTTTAAAAAGTGGAAGGAGTATTAGGAGGCACCTGCAACAGTGTCAATTTTGCTGCCAGAAACAGTTCGAGTGGGGACACAATCTCATAGGTAAACTGGTCCAAAGTTGTTAAGGGCTTTATATACACTTTATATACACTTTATATACACTAATAGTACCTCTTGAGAGTGAAATCTCCTGGCACCTCAGGAGCCCCAAGGGGGAAAGGCAAGACTCTTTTCTTCCCTTCCAGGCTCTAAAATTCTGCAAAGGCAAAATATTTACTGATTTCTCTTAGACCTGCAGATCCCTGGTTTCCCCCCCTCTGGTGTCACACCCTTCCGCATTCACTCCCAGCCAGCTTTCTGACGAATATTGGGTAGCTACAGAGATTTCTCTCTTTAGACTGAAGGGCAGATGACTGACAGGTGACATGAGAGGCATCTTCAAATATCCTAAGAGTTGTCCCATGGAAGATGGAGCCAGCTTGTATCCTGCTGCTCCAGAGGGGAGGACCCCAACCAACAGATCCAAATGACAATAAAAGAGATCCTGGCTCCACATTGGATGGCCACCTGCCAGGGATTCTTTAGCCGTGATTCCTGCCTTGGAGTTGGAGTAGAGCGCCCTATGAGTCCTGGTTCTGTCTCTTATATCAGCCTTCCCTTGCCTGGTGCCTTCCAGATGTTTTGGACTACAGTACACATCAGCCTCAACCAGCACAAGCTGCATGATGCTGGCACCGATAGGAGCCGGCTCCTGCAAACTGGGGCTGATGGGAGTTGTGGTGCAAAACATCTGGTGGGGAACCAGGCTGAGGAAGGCAGTCTTGCACACTCGCACAAACTCCATTCAACCCCACAAGCCGGGTCAAATGCCCCATTTCTCACTGCAAGAAGCAAAGCTACAGGGAACCAGGCAGAGGGCCTTCTCGGTAGTGGCGCCCGCCCTGTGGAACGCCCTTCCATCGGAGGTCAGGGAGATGAACAACTACCTGACATTTAGAAAACACCTAAAGGCAGCCCTGTTTAGGGAAGTTTTTAATCTGTGATATTTTAATGTATTTTGGTATTTGTTGGAGTGGAGTGGCGGGGGAAACCCATCCAGATGGGCGGGGTATAAATAAATAAATAAATAAATAAATAATAATAATAATAATAATAAATAATAAATAATAATATTTTTGTACACACATGCATAGATCCACACCACCAGTTTTACACACCTGAGTGTGCTCACCACGTGAAGCAGGCAAGCACGTTGATATCGTGCTTCTGAGGTTTGTTCCAGACAGCTGGCTGTGGCCAGTGTAATAAATTATTGCTCTCCCGTTTCAAGCTGTAAGTGGAATTTCAATTGACTTTCCACACCTTCGGGGATTCTGCACTTCCACACCAGTAGATGTGAGAGGAAGATGCAACTGGGTTAGTAGGGTAGAGGTGGGGAGCTCTAAGTGATCCTCAGATTATAAATAAGTAAATAAAAACCTCTATTATTTATTTAGCACTAAGCATTCTAGCGTGGTTGCCTGTGGCTACCTATGAAATGTCAAAACACAACACAGATTAAAAAGTGTTTAATTAGCACAAAACCAAATCAAACCAGAAAATCACGTCTAAAACAGTGCTGATGGAAGGAGCTGTTCCTTTCATATTTAAAACCAGCGCTATAGTTTTAGAGTGCTATATCAGTGGTACTATAGGCAGAGAAGAATTTTAGCACTAATGAAAAGATTGATTTAAAGCAATTAACGGGCTTTGAAATGGTGTCCAGGAAGGTGTTTTGTCTATGAAGACAACATAGAGTTCCTTTCAAACTCTTTCACCTGGGTGTTAAAAATGTATTGGCGGCTTTTAGCTCATACTGTAAAAAGGAAAGCTGCTCAACACACTATTCCAAGACTAAAATCACGATTTTTTGGAAAACGCAGCCCTCGATATAAATGGAGTTTGGATCATCGTGATTTAGAGCAAACTCGCTCTTTCAGATATCTCAGAGTCCTTTTTAGTGAATCATTGTCTTTGAAGCAGCATATCAAAGAGGTGAAATCCAAAGCACAGAAAACTATAGGGACACCGATAAAGTTTTATTTTACGGAGCATGGACAGTTGTTTCATCCGATATTGAAAATTTTTGGTAGCAAAGTGATATGGAGCTGAAATTTGGGGCGATGATGTGAACTCTGTTAACGGGTTAGAAACAGTTCAAAATCAATTTCTTAGGATATAAATCTCCTTACCCAGTAGAACAACTACACACAGAAGCCAGATGGACAATGATAAGAGCAAGACTGCGTCCAATTCAACTATCTGAAAAGACTTACTTCCTGACCCTGTGAGATTTTCCAGACCTGTGCTGTATGGGGAACAGCTCGGGTGGAAATCAAACATTCAATATACCCTGGATTACTATTGTGTCCATGAATCAAACAAGTTTTTGAATATGGACAAGAGTCCACTAAAGCATTGGCTCTACTGGACAGAATCCGGATGGGAACTACAAGAGATTAAATCTTCCAAATGTTCTCTGTGGTTCCCGCATTTTAGAGCCATTTATTTGTCTAAACTCTTACCTGGTCCATTAAGATCTGCCTTTATTGAGCTGTGTTTCTAAGCAATGCCCTCAACAGGCTGGAAGGGCGTTATAAGATTTCATATTTGTGGGCAACCACATACTTCATTATTTGTTATATTGCACAGAACCTATATACACAGAACCTAGGAGATCTTTTCTAAATCCCCTTTGTTCAAGAAAGCAGTCTCTACCCCTAGTAAATTGGCCAAAATGTAAAATTCGAAATCAGACACATGCCGGAAATGTAAAGAGAAAAAGGGTACATTCCATCATATGTGGTGGTCTTGTAAGATAGTAAAAGACTTCTGGGAAACGATTTTAAATGAATTGAAAAAAAAGGTTGAAGGTAACTTTTACTAAAAAAAACTAGTAGCCTTTTAAGGATAATAGGACATGTTATAGCGAAAGACCAGAAGAATCTATTTATGTATGCAACCACAGCTGCCAGATGCTTTATGTGCAGAAATGGGAGGAAGATATTGTCCCAACCAAGGAAGAATGGCAAGCAAAAGTAATGGAATACTGTACACAGAAATGGCAAAACTGATGGGAAGAATAAGAAACCAAGAAGAAAGTGTCTTTATTAAAGAATGGGGAAGCTATGTAGATTATTTGAAGAATCATTGTAAACAACTAAACACATTAGCAGGACTAATTTAAAATCAAGCAGTTAACAGGTGATCTTGGAGGGGGGCTGCTTAGATAGAACTTTTAAAAAAAGAGAGATTAAGGGGGAGGTGCAGTTCAATTAAATAAATTTATTTTGCAACCAGAGAAGGAGAGGAAGGAAGCCAAAATGAGGAATATAAATGTAAAGGATGACTATTGTTGTTAAACTGAGAACGGAAAATAAAAATCTAGAAAGAAAGAAAGAAAGAAAGAAAGAAAGAAAGAAAGAAAGAAAGAAAGAAAGAAAGAAAGAAAGAAAGAAAGAAAGTCTCTCCTTGGCAGAGAGGGTTCTGTGGCTGTTGTGACTCTAATACTGCAGTGACATAAAGTGGTCTTGTTTGCATTGGCAGCAAGAAAGATTAGGATGAAGGAATTGGACCAAAGAGCAGTTAATTGTATGGGAGATTTGGAGGTCTAAATTGAAACACACTGTGGATAGTTGTAGAGGCTCCTCATTTATAATCTCACTTGCAATACATGGTTCTGCTGCTGAAGGTCTGGAAAACAAGCCTTCTGAGCAACTGTTCAGCCTGTTAATTTGCAACAGTATAGAAATGCCAGGCTGGCTCTACTGTGCCAAGGCAGCACTGATCCCACTGCCACCATGCTCGGCTCCATCCCCATCTAGTTTAGCTGCAGGGGCTCCCATTTTGGTGGCTCCAGATTAAACTACAGGTTTGTAGCAGGTGACGCAACAAAGCCATACTGCGCTGTGCGTCACACAAGACCTGCTTCTCAGGATCCCTACAGATTCTTGTGGTGGGACATTGTTTGGGAGTATTTGTTGGGCTCAAGATTAAATTTTGGAGGTGCTTAATTTTGCTGCTATCGATATTAATCTTTTGTCTCTCCCCCCCCCCCACTCATTTCCCTTTATTTGATGCATACAAAAAGATACATAACGTAAAATTAGCATTACAAATCCGGGGGGGCGGGGCGGCGCGGGGTGGTAAAGACCAGAAAAGGAAAAACAGTGGATAATTTTTCGGTTCACTATAGTATCAATCATCTTCCATTCTGTTATTCTGCATTTCATATCTTTATACGTGTAAGGGCGCTTGTTGGCTTCAAACTCCGAGTAAGAGGCTTCAAACTCCGTAGCTGGTTTTTACAGAGTTTTATTATATACATATGCGCACGACAGAGCTAAAAAGTCCCTGACTGTCTTAGTCCGAATCAGAATCCGGAAGTGGCAGGCGTCTAGATTGGTGCCAGCACGAAAGGAACCTGGGAGCCCTCAGCTTCCGCCTTTGCTCCCTACGTTTGTCCCCCCTGCGCTCCTGGGGTGGAGGGGTGGGAACGTTGCTTCCCCCCCTCAAGAACTGCTAAACTGTTGGGCAGATTCTCTGGTTTCTGACACTTCTCCCTCTGCAGCGCTCAGGTCCCACACTTCTGATCTTCCCCACTGCTCCTGTTCCACCAATCCCTTGGGGTCCCTGCTGACCCCGATGGTCCCCTGACAATACGTGACTTCCCATCTACACCCAATGTATTTACTGTACCCAATACTGTACATTTACTTTTTTAGAAATCTATTTGTACTAAAATAAATTTCATAATTCAGTTATGTTCATCATAAACCCCAAAGTCTTTTTCACTAAACCTTTTGTCTTATTTTACTTCATACATTTACACAGAAATCATTCAAGCACTGGCAAAGTTGCCACACTATGATTATAATTCTGTATATATTTAAAAACATTATTTATTTTTTGTATCTTATTATGACATTATGACTGCCCACCTAGCAGTTCGAAAGCACATCAAAGTGCAAGTAGATAAGTAGGGACCGCTCCGGCAGAAAGGTAAATGGCGTTTCCGCGCGCTGCTCTGGTTTGCCAGAAGCAGCTTTGTCATGCTGGCCACATGACCTGGAAGCTGTCTGCAGACAAATGCTGGCTCCCTCGGCCTATAGAGCGAGATGAGCGCCGCAACCCCAGAGTCAGACACGACTGGACCTGATGGTCAGGGGCCCCTTTACCCTTTACCTTTATGACATGTGGGGATTGTTTAATTCTGTTGCATACGTTTTAGCATGTTTTCATTTATTGGTTGCGACTACCTAGGTTTTATTTTTGTAATTATGCGAATCTTTTGATGTTGTAAACTGCCTGGAGCAAGGTTTTAACTATGGGAAAGTGGCCTACAAACGAACGGTGATTAAGATGCCCCTCCCATGTCCCCAAACAATCTGGTTTTCCGGATTTTTGCTTTAAAGTACAGAGCAATCCAGTGATGCGCATTAATGTTTGAATTGTCCCTGTGCAACAAAGGAGCGATGCAAGAGCGAGCGCTGCACCAATTCCACCCAGCTGACATTTAATATGGATATTCAGTTGTATTTATGGCATGCAAGCACCCTGCTTGCTCACATCATTGCACCACAGAGTGGCTGTGCACACATCTTTTTTTTCTGAGTTTCCCACTTACACAATTATGTTGGCTGGAAACTTACCTATTTTATTTTAAAAGGGAAAGGAAAATCACGATTTGTGGGATGCTGAATTTGGTTTATTTATGCCAGTGCTTAATAAGCATGCTGCAAGCTCACACGGCTCCAACTTTTCACTGCACATGCATTATGTTATTGCACGCTGGTAAGAAATTAGGAGATGCGGGGAGGGGGAGGGGGAGGGAAGACCCTGTATGTATTTGGTACATACTATAATTTATGGTGGAATTGTAAGCTGGTCTGAGAATTTTTAGAATTTAATTTTGACATAATTGATAAATATTATTTTAAAAACCCTCTTGTTTGCTGTCCAAAATGAATGTTACTGGATATTTTTGACGATACCAGTGTATATATATTGTCAAAAGAATTGGTCTTTTGCCTGATCTTTGCAGCTCAAATAGTAATTGCAACTCGGTGGAAAACAGCCTAAAATCTTACACTTACCACTCACTCCGGAATATGGCTATGATGGAGAAAATTATTCATAATCCCCACTTGATCACTGCAACAAAATGCCTGGTTGAGCTTTTACAGATCTCAACACCACAGAGAGAACTTCTATATCATCTCGAGGTTTATGATATAACCAATTCAGCTTCACGTTATTAAAGGCAGAAGAGCCAAGCAAGTGTCAAGAAGCAACCAAGAGGTTTGGCTCTATAAACCAACGCAGCCACTGCCTTGCATTTGCATGTAGAGCTGCCCTTAAGGATCATGTAGCCCAGCTGGTCTTTTCACCTGAAAGAAGCCGTCTTTAGCCGGTGTGACATGGCAGTTAGAGTGTTGGACTAGGGGACCTGGGAGACCAGGATTCGAATTGCCACTTGGACACGAAGCCCTCGGGCCAGTCACTCCCTCTCGGCCTAGCCTACCTTACAGGGTTGTTGTGAGGATAAAATGAGGAGGATGAGACTTATGTATGCCACCTTCAGCTCCTTTAGCAGAGGTGGGGCATGCATGTAATTAATCATCATCATCTATAGAACCCCCTCTTTCTCGAGGAGCAAACGAGCCATTTCCCAGCTGGGATGCAACATCTGGAAATGGACTTTCACAGGAGACCAGTCTGAAGATGCTCCATGAGAACATGCAGACCTTTGCTCCCAATGCTGTCTGTGCTCACCCAGACAATCTAAGCCCTCACGTCTGATCCCTCATCCCTCCCACCTGTCTCTTGGACACCAACCGGCCCTGTTCCACCTGGGGACACCATCTCCACATGCTCCTGAACACCTACTGCATAGCAGCCACCCACCCACCCACCCACCCACCAAGAGACAGATGTGCCCCCTCCCCAATCTGCATCCACTTACAGCGAAATGACATCCCGAGGCAGGCTCTTGGGGATGGCTTTGGAGTCCACGCAGAAAGCTGTGTCTCTGGTGCAAGAGCAGCTGGGCGGGCAGGGGGGAGGCCTGGGGGCTTTCCGGCAGGTGGTGGGCAGCCAGAGGCAGGCCAGGCCCAGGAGGAAGAGGAGGAGAAGCTGCCCCAGCCTCTGCAGCTCTGCCATGGCCTTTTCCTGGGGGAGAACCAGCTCTCCAAGGCTGGGGAAGCTCTCCCCAGGGAGAAGCGGCGTTTGCTGCAGCAGCAGCTGAGGAAGATGATGCAGGAGCAAGCCCAGAGAGCTCCGCTCGCCTCCTCCTTCCTCCTCGTCTTCCTCTACAGCTTCTGGTTCCTCTTCTCTGTGTTTGCAGGCTGCTGCTGCTGCTGCTGCTGCTGCTGCTGCTGTTGCAGGCTGCTGGGAGCTATCTCATCCCTGCAGAAAGCTGCGCTCCTCCGCCAGGCGTGAAGGAGGGGGGCGCACAGCACGAAAGCACCAAGTTCTGGAGTGATCACCGGTGGGGAGGGTGGGTGAATGAGAGCACCGCTGACTGGATGCAGCCTCAGCCTGGGGGTTGTCGCGGCGGCAGGGCGGGGGGGGGGGGTCGGGCGGATCATGGAACAAAAGGTC
The DNA here is from genome assembly GCF_965207765.1 of Zootoca vivipara. Classification (NCBI taxonomy): domain Eukaryota; kingdom Metazoa; phylum Chordata; class Lepidosauria; order Squamata; family Lacertidae; genus Zootoca; species Zootoca vivipara. Next base: position 5,503,666 of record NC_142589.1, on the reverse strand, counting down.
GGCTGCACGTGGCAACAGAGCGCAGCAGCAGCAGCTGAAAGGAGCTGTCCACCTTCCGCGGCCGGGGAAGACTCCTCAATCCAGGAGAGAGGGAGAAGGGCCTTGGGGAAAGAGGCTGAAGAAAGGTGGCGAGCATCTCGGCACGCCTGACCGTGCAAGCTGTCAAACCGGCACTTGGTTGGGGTGCTTTTCGGGGTGAAGCAGAGTGGGGTTGGAGGTGCGGACCTCAGGATCCTCTGGGGTTGCTGAGAGAGAGCTCAAGAGCTTTGTTTTTGTTGATTGCATTTCATAGAATCAATGCTTTTCCCCCAGAAAAAAAAGTTTAGGGGTACTCTCATTTTCCTACTCATATTGAAATGTTGTTGTTGTTTAGTCGTTTAGTTGTGTCGGACTCTTCGTGACCCCATGGACCAGAGCACGCCAGGCCCTCCTGTCTTGCACTGCCTCCCGCAGTTTGGTCAGACTCATGTTGGTGGCTTCGAGAACACTGTCCAACCACCTCGTCCTCTGTCGTCCCCTTCTCCTTGTGCCCTCAATCTTTCCCAACATCAGGGTCGTTTCCATGGAGTCTTCTCTTCTCATGAGGTGGCCAAAGTATTGGAGCCTCAGTTTCAGGGTCTCTCCTTCCAGTAAGCACTCAGGGCTGATTTCCTTCAGAATGGATAGGTTTGATCTTCTTGCAGTCCATGGGACTCTCAAGAGTCTCCTCCAGCACCATAATTCAAAAGCATCAATTCTTCGGCGATCAGCCTTCTTTATGGTCCAGCTCTCACTTCCATGCATCACTACTAGGAAAACCATAGCTTTAACTCTATGGACCTTCGTTGGCAAGGTGATGTCTCTGCTTCTTAAGATGCTGTCTAGGTTTGTCATTGCTTTTCTCCCAAGAAGCAGTCGTCTTTTAATTTCGTGACTGCTGTCACCATCTGCAGTGATCATGGAACCCAAGAAAGTAAAATCTCCCACTGCCTCCACAAAATGTTTAGGGGTATGCGTACTCCTGCATCCCCCCAGAAAAAAGCAATGCATAGAATCATAGAACTGTAGAGTTGGAATGGACCCCAAGGGTCCTCTAGTCCAACCCCCTGCAATGCAGGAATCTCAACTAAAGCATCTCTGGCTGACAGACAGTCATCCAGCCTCTGCTTAAATGCCACCTTGGAGGAGAATCCACAACCTCTAAAGGGAGTCTATTTCACTGTTAAACAGCTCTTTCTGTCAAAGTTCTTCTTGATGTTTATATTTATATCTCCCCTTTTTTCTCCAAGAACTCAAGTGGGTGTGCACGATCCTCCCGTCTTCCTCGTTTAATCCCCACAACAACCATGTCAAGTAGGTTAGGCTGAGAGGCAGTGCCTGACCCCCAAGGTCACCCAATGATCTTCATTGCCAGCTGGGGAGATTTGATCTCTGTTTCCCACATCCTAGTCCAACGTTCTAACCACTATGCCACACTGCCTATAGTTGAGCAGTGGGATTTTTGGTTCCATTGCAAGGAGGGGAGCCTGAGTTACAGCTCTTTGAATTGTGGTTTAGTGCAACCCTGCCAATCATTGATTCTGGATTTGAACTCAAGACAGAAGGCAGTTGCCTGAGTGCTGCTGAGCCACTTTTTCAAAAAATGAGATATTTGGTCTTTCTGGATAGCTCAAATAGAATGCACTCATTGAGCAAGAACTGCATATTCACATAACTTGTTTTCTCACTCTTTGACACTTGATGCCCTGTTTATTCTCTACTTCAGTACACAAAATTCTTGCTATAGAAATCAGCATGTGTTATCATTTCATGATGGGTCACAGGTAGGTTTTTCTATAAAAACAAATTTACTTGTGGGTCAGTAGAACTTACTTCCAAGCTGACATGCATACGATTTCACTTCTACTAAAACTATGTCTAAGAATAAGTTTCTGAGCACAATTCAAAGTGTTGGTGCTGACCTTTAAAGCCCTAAATGGCCTCGGTCCAGTATACCTGAAGGAGCGTCTACACCCCCATTGTTCTGCCTGGACACTGAGGTCCAGAGCCTTCTGGCAGTTCCCTCGCTGCGAGAAGCCAAGTTACAGGGAACCAGACAGGGGGCCTTCCTGGTAGTGGTACCCACCCTGTGGAATGCCCTCCCATCAGATGTCAAGAGATAAATAACTACCTGACATTTAGAAGACATCTGAAGGCAGCCCTGTTCAGGGAAGTTTTAAATGTGTACCGGTATTTTAAATTTTGGTTGGAAGCTGCCCAGAGTGGCTGGGGAAACCCAGCCAGATGGGTGGGCTACAAATATATTATTATTATTATTATTATTATTATTATACCACACTATACACAGGGGGCCTCAGGGTGGTTCACAGACATTGGATATTAATGTTTAGTATATTTACAATGCAATCCTATGCAGGCTAAGTTGCAAGTGCCACATAACACCTGTAATAACACAATCTTTTAGTGTGGCCACTATCAGGCAGACACCTTCACTGCACTCTTTTTGGCACCTGCTAAAAACATTTTTGTTTACACAAGCCTGCCCAGTTATTAAGAAGGTTGATGCGAATTTAAATCTGTTTTTAGTCTATTGCTATTTTAACTGTTCAAAAGTCTTAAATTATTGCTGCCAATTCTTCTTATTGATGATTTTTAAATCTTTTTCTTCTTCTAATTCAGACATAGGGAAACTCAGCCCTCCAGAAGTTCTGGGACTACAACTCCCATCATCCCTGACCACTGGTCCTCTTAGCTAGGTATGATGGGAGTTGTAGTCCCAAAACATCTGGAGGGCCTGGTTTGCCTATGCCTGTTCTAATTGATAATGTTTTATCTTTTCTGTAAACTGCTTTGAGGGTGTATAAATGTTACGACATAAAAAGATATGCAAATTTGTTGCCTGTTCTGTCCTCTCTTTTGGTGATGGCATTTTTACTATTATCATCGAATGACAAATAATAATAATATTAACAACAACTTTCAAAGCATCCTTGTAGCACACATTAAAAATTATGAGAGATTCTCGAGGGATCGGGCTATGTACAAGAAGAGTTGCCTATTAAAAGCCACATTTTATTTAAAAAAATATATTAACAACAACAACAACAACAACAACAACCTTGGCAGGCATCAACACCACAAGGGATATTTATCCGCTCTGCATCTCTCTGAACTGCCCCCCTCCCTCCCCATTGGCAACCCTGATCACTTTCATCCTCATCACTTGCCTCAGCACTTTCATCCCACCCTCCACCCTGCCTGTCATTAAAGTTGCTGTCAGCTCCTTGATGGCACATGAGCTGAGCTGCCCGTGTGCAGCTGGAGGTTCACAAACATCTCTCGTTCCAGGCACAGCTCTGTCCCAGACAACAAAGGGCAAAGTGTGAGAGCAGAAGATGGCCTGATGTTTGTGAGGCCTTCTGAGCAGCTGGGAGCAGGGTCGAGACATCCACGGGTCTCCCCCCCACCCCACCCTGGGGGTGGGCAAGGCCCACACAGAAGAAGAAAAGTGACTGCCTGGAGCATCCTCTTTGGCAGAGAGGCTCAGCACGCATCAGGTCTCAAGTTGGATGGGGCATGGAGTCTGGACATCAGTCTGTCCAGACCAGACAATAGTTTCGCAGTCATCCCCACTGCATGTACAGGCCCTTTGGCCAGAGAGTCTTGCAAGTAGCAAAATCATTCGTGTGGTATATATGTAACAGAGGAGGGGGGCTTTGATGAGTATGTGGGGACGGGGAGGCCTACTATGATCTTCCTACCCAGCAGATGAGAGGAGAGGTGCTCATCCTGCAAACAGGAGTGTCCCCCCCCCAAAAAAAGCTTAGGACATCATATATCAGCTTCTCCTATTTTATCTACAAAGACCCCTGTGGGGTAGGTTAGGCTGAAAGTATTAGTGATACCCAATGATTCTGCTTCATGGCTGAGGGTGGAGGCAGACTTTGCACTGGACCGAGAGTCCGCTTCAGAGCTGAGCCACAGTGAGTCATGTGGAGATGTCACCATCCTTGCTCTAAGACAGCACAGCTAAGCAGGGGCGAAGCATTCCTACGAAGACAGGTGGAAGGAACTGGGTTCATTTCTCCCAGAGAAGAGACCGTTAAAAACACATGCAGCACTGCTTCTTCCAATACAGTCATACTCCGGATCCCAAACGCCTTGGTACTTGGACATTTTGGCTCCCGAAAGCTGCAAACCCGGAAGTGAGTATTCTAGTTTGTTAATGTTCATTGGAACCCGAATGCCCGATGGGGCTTCTGATTGGCTGCGGGAGCGTCCTGCAGCCAAGCCGAAGCTGCGCTTTGGTTTCTGAATGTTTTGGAAGTCGAATGGACTTCTGGAACGGATTCTGTTCAACTTCCAAGGTACATGCATTGTTAAGGCATCAACAACATTAGAGGAGCCTGCTAGATCAAACCAATGGCCCATGAAGTCCAGCGCCCTGTTCTCACAGTGGCCACCCAGATGCCCCAATGGGAAGCCCAGAAGCAGGATTCAAGCACAAGATCCCTCTCCCCTCCTGTGGTTTCCAGTGACTGGCATTCAGAAGCATCGCAGCCTCCAACTGTGGAGGCATAGCACAGCCATCCTGGCTAGCAGCCATCGATAGCCCTCTCCTCCATGAATTTGCTTAATCCTCTTTTAAAGCAATATTGGTTGGTGGGTATCACTGCCTCCTGTGGGGCAAGTTCCACGGTTGAACTACTACATGCTGCATGGATGACTTTCTTATATCTGTCCTGAATAGAGCTGGGTCCCTTCCAACTCTATGATTATAAGAAGACTGAAAAGTTGCAAATGCACCACAACAATGACTTGGAACAGAAGGTAAGGGCAGGAGATGGACGGACAAATGATGTCATAGCACAGGGCACCACTGAAATTTGAAAGCCCCAAGTCCTCCACTGGGAGTCGCTGCCCCCACTCGATCATTTTGGTTGCCCTTTTCTGAACCTTTCCCAGCTCTACAATGCCCTCCCTGAGGTGAGGGGGCCAGAACGGTACACAGTATTGCCAAATTCAGCCGCGCCATCAAAGAAAGAAGGAAGTTCCCGCGTTCTTGCTTTGAAAGTCCCGAGAACCTTCTGAAACAACTGATGGAGAGGCAAAGAGGGTCCTTTAATGAGCCACACTTGGACCCTCCTGGCGTCAGAACAAGCTGACTTTCTGAAGGACAAGAGGCTGCTAAGAGGCCTCTGTGCCTGTGGACAAATCTCCAGAGAGGGTCTCTTGACTGACAAGTGATGCCAAGGGCCACTTAGGTGTACTTTGTTTCTTTTGAAAGAACTTGGTGAGAACAAGTGCCTCCTAGCTGGTAGAGGACGCACAGCAAGTCACCTTCAGTGCTTTGGTGCCAGGAACCCTATATAAATGGAGCCGTCCTCTCTCGTGCCTGGAAACAACCAGGATCAACGGGGACAGCTGAAAGCTAGCCAGGAGACTCATCGCATGAGATGGAGAACAACAGCAAAAGTAGCAAGGATGCCCTGATGATGGAGGCACCCCCGGTGAGTCTTTCTCCACCTGGGACTGAGTTCCTGCTCCTGCAGGTATGGTGTGGAGCCCAGCCTGGGCAAGGAGGGCTGAGCTGGAGAGAGAGGGATGCCCAGGGATGGCCCACAGCATTTGGAACTGGGGGAATTATAGCGGCACACACTGCCATCTCCCCTTCACTTGTTTGGGGCAAGGTGGTCCCCTGGGATGTTCTCCTCCCTGCTCTCCACTCCAAGGGGCTTGTGCTGGAGAACTTCCCACTGGACTCTGTCCTATAGATTCTGCTTTGCAGGGGGCTGGATTCAAAGGCCCTTGGGGTCCTTTCCCAGCTCTACAGTTATGGTATATGATTCAATAGGCCAGACTGAGCTGCCTGCCTCCCACGCTGCTGCTGCCATTCATGGTGCCCAAAATCTGCCTCACGAGACGGCAGGCCTAACACTAAAACCACCCACACACTGGATTATGAATGAATGGATGGATAGATGAATAGGAGTTGTGGTTGCATCAGATGGCTTTGTCCTTCAGTGTGCTTCCCTCTAACTATATAGTATATACATTTTGGTTCCTATTTCCTCAGTGCCTCAGCTCTTACTAAGGTGGCAAACCTGGGTCTGCGTGCCCCACTTTAAGTTGCATGGGGCGGGGTGTCACATGAAGGAACCTTCCTCTATACAGGGACTCCTGCACATAGAAAGCTAGCCTGCAAGGGTCAAAGTCTATCCTTTTCTCTAACAGGCTGGGTTTTTTATGCACAGGGATTTTGTTTGCTGTATGGAGGAATACTCCGTCCTATGAGCCCCTACCGGTAATCTGAAGCGGTGCAGTCCAGAGACAGTGCAGAGTTAATCTATGGAACTCCCTCCCACAGGAGGCAAGGATGGCCACCAACTTGGATGGCTTTGAAAGAGGTTGAGACAAATTCATGGGGGAGGAGAAGGCTGTCGATGGCTACTAGGCAGTCAGAGGAGGCAATGCTTCTGCATACCAGTAGCTGGAAACTACAGGGAGGGAGAGTGCAGGAATCCTGCTTGCTGCTTTCCCACGGGCATCTGGTTGGCCACTGTGAGAAGAGTTTGCTGGACTAGATGGGCCATTGGCCTGATCCAGTCGGCTCTTTTTATGTGCTGACGTTTACTCCTTCCATGAGAACTTGTATATGTGCCTCTGTCCAGTCATTCTGTCTGGGTCAAAATGCACCACAATGAGCATCTTTTCTGGTTCTGCAGGATTACATGGCCTCCCCCCGGCTCCCCGGACTGCCTTGCAAGAAGCTCTTGATCGTGGTTGTGGTGGTGGTGGTGATCGTTTTGGTTGTTCTGGCTTTTGGGCTGATGGGTCTGAGTATCACGGAGAAGCACACGGAGACTGTAAGTACAACATGATGAATCACAGAATTCTGGAGTTGGGTGGGACTTCACGGGGTCATCTAGTCCAACCCCCTGCAATGCAGGGATCACAGCTAAAGCATCCAAGACAGATGGCCATCCAACTTCTGCTTTAAAACGTCAAGCGAATGAGGGTCCACCACCTCCCAAAGTCTGCTGTGGGTTACCTCAAGAAGTGCCACAGCTAGTAATTCCTCAAATGCCTGTTGGGGCTAAAGGTGGGTCCTTCACCTGCAAAGATTGAAGAGAACTGGGATAAAAACCTGTGCACTTAACCTTGTTGAGCACTGAGGTTTCCCTAAGCCTGGGCTGTCCAAACTTTTTTCAAAGAGGGCCAGAGTTGATGAAGTGAAGGGCCGATCAAAGTGTTGGCCTTTTTTTAGTATTGAAGTTGAGCTTTTTAAATTATTTTGGCTTTTCTTAGGATTGAAGTTGTTGAGGTTTCTTTAGGATTTTACCCCAGGAAATAAACACAAGGGGCAGATTAAACTGACCGGCAGGCCAGATTAGGACCCCAAAACGGACTTTGGACATGCCTGCCCTAAGCAGAAGCAAATTCCAAGTGGGAAGACTCTGCTAAACAACGGGCTAACCTTTAGCGCTCCAGATCTTGCTGGACTCCCATTTCCACCACCCTTGGCTATTTGTTCCCAGTCCTGCTGGGTGAGCAGTCCCACCATACCTGGAGGGTCAAAGGTTCCCACTCCTCTGTCTTCTTCCCAAAATGATGGTAGTTGTTTGTTTTCATAGTACTGGCAACTCTCGAGGCCCGTATACATGTCCGCTTGCATTGTGCCTGGAAAGCTTGGGTCTGAGTGGTTTCCACTTGACCCACACTATCTAGGTATGGGTCCAAACTGTCCTCCCCTTGCTCCATTCCTTTCCCAGGGAAAACCCATACTTTAGCTCTAAATTGGTGCAAACGTCAATCCGGGAAAAACCTGAATTGTTGCTTGCTCCGACTGAGTGCTAAGAAGCAGTTCTTGGGACAGCGCATAAAGCCAAAACTGGGTAGGATTGCCCAGTCCCTTTTCCACCTCCTTTATTCATTCATTCATTTATATTTATATCATATTCATTTATACTGTATTTGCAAAGCGTGTAAAGCTAAATGCACCCAAGTTAAATGCTCCAGTTCATACGTCTCGTTCCCTTTACTCTTTGTCACTCAACATGGTCTCCTTTTCAACGTCTAGGTCCTACAAATGACCATCCAAGGCCTGGATGGGGAGGGCTCCCCACAGCATCTTTCCATGAGCAGGAAGGAGAGACTGGCCACCTTCCATGTCAGCAGGGTCAATTCTTCGGCCACCGTGGTGTATGACTACAGCAACGTAAGATTTGCTGAAGCTGGTTCCTAGTTTCCAAAGGAGTCATGCAGCTTTGCCCAAGGCCTGCTTGTCCACCTGGCAGGTTCCTTTTAGAACTCATAACATCCATCCTGACAAGGGAGCAAGTCAGAGGCGAGTCCCAGTGGGGCTGGCTGGATCCGTTGGTTTTCTTAGGCACAAAGGACAGCAAATATTGTGTCAGCTTAAAACTAACTCGAGACTATGAAAGTTTATGTCCTGGACTTTCCCCTGCTTAACTGTGGGGATTTTCATCCTTGAAAAGTCCAAATCAGGGGAAAAACAACAACCTGCATTTAAAGTGGGAAAGGTCTGGGACAACACTGGGATGGGCTAGGAATTTTCTTCTGATTTGGAAGCATCAGGACAGAGAAAAGAAAGCACTGCTCCACACAGCACATAGTTAAACTGCGGAACTCACTGCCACAAGAGGCAGTGAGGGCCACCAAGTTGGATGGGCTTTTAAAAGAGGATTAGACAAATTCACGGAGGAGAGGTGGCTACTAGTCTTGGTGACTCTGTGCTGCATCCTTCTGAATAGCAGCTGCTTGGAGGGGAGAGTGTTCTTGTGTTCAAATCCTGCTTCTGGGTTTCCCATTATGGACATCCGGTCGGCCGCCATGAGAACAGGGTGCTGGACTACATGGGTCGTTGGCCTGGTCCAGCAGCCTCTTCTGATGTTTTTATATCTTTTTATTTATTTGGTGTGGGAAGGGATAATAAAATGTGTTGTCAAAAGGGCCCATTCTGCTCTGAAAACCAAAACCCTTGGCATTTGACTCAGCCGTAGTCTTTGCTTACCTAGTGTGTGTGAACAGGAGATGCAAGAGAGAGGAAGGCACAGGGAGAGAAGCTTTGGGGGGGGGCATGGGGTCTGGGAAATGAGGTAGAGCCCTGAGAAGGTGAGGTTGCCCTTGCACATATACCTTGCTGAGATCCAGAATATGTACAGTATACCCACAATAAAATACCTCCTGCAATACAGGAACCAGAGCTAAATTGACAGCCTTTGCCTTTGAACAGCTCCTGATTGGCTACAGATCTTGGCCAGGACAGTCCTGCTACATCACCAGAATGAAGAAGGAAAACATCCAGAGCCTGGATGCTGCTGTCAAGGTGTTCCAGAACATTCAGGTTAGAATAATTGCCCTAACTCTACATTCAGAGCTTCCAAGGCATGGAAAGAGCAAATCATGTGGGAAGATTGCTTCTGGGCTGTACCACTTCACACCATGTAGCTGACTGAATGTCCCACCATCCTCCAAAACAACCACAAACCCAGTCCTGGGACACATAACACTCTGGCCTGCAGTAATCCAAGGACATTGTGATTTGCTGTTTGGGGTAGTGGTTTTCTTTTGAGAGTGGCTAGATGGGGATCCCTGTCCTTAAGGCTGACTGCTACTGGTTTGCAGGCTGGACATGAAGGCAGAACGACAACAGACCATTGCTTTCTCATGTCCCATGTCCCTCCCCATCCAGGAAAACTGCTCTTTAGTGCTCAGTCGGAGCAAATGACAATTCCATTTTCCCCTAGGTTGCCATTTGTTCCGATTTATCACAGGTTTTCCCTCGGAAAGGGGTGGGGCAACAGGAAAACCACTTGGACCCGTGCTTTCTAGGCACACAGGACAAGTGGATGTGTGAACAAGTCTCAAGAGCTGAAGGGAATCCATCCACACCCACTTGCTGATTGTAGGAACATCTTTAAAGCTGCTAGAACAGTGGTTCCCAACAGGTAGTCCAGGGACCCCCAGGGGTCCGCGAGCTATGCCAGAAGGGTCCACAAGATGCTATTAGAATAAAAAATATATTAAATATATTTCGTATGATAACAGATTTTTTGTTTTGGCCGCTTCCTGCATGAGCAGAGTCTAGCGCAAAACTAGAATTAGATAGAGGCAGTAGTTCTGCTGTATGCCGTTAGGTGGCGCTTTACAAACACTACTGTTTTGCAAAGAGGCAGCGCGCACATTCTACTAACGCTCACCTCCCCAAGATGCTTTGCGCACGTCGGCTTCATTTGTGCGCTACTGCGCAGGTACCCTGTCTTCTCCATTCCCCTCCCTCCTCCCTGGCGCGCGCTGCCTCTTTGCAAAACAGTAGTGTTTGTGAACAAAGCGTTGTTTTTCACAGAAGCTACAGTTCGCGTAGTTAAAAATGGACCGTTGGTTAAAAAGTGGTTCATCTCATTAAGAACTGAAAATTAAAACTAAGTGTATACTGATGGAGTACTCTGTTGTAACTGTAAAAAACGTATAAATATAAAATATAAAAAGACTCTTAATTTGGCTCTCACTTTTTAATTTTAGGATTAGGAATTAATGGGGGTCCTTGTCACAATAGCGGCTCGATGAGGGGTCCTCGAGAAAATTTTGTTGGGAACCCCTGCGCTAGAAAACTACCATATGCAGAGCCTTTCCCATAGGGATTTGGAGGGACTGTGTGAAGCGGTCAGGCTGTGCCAAAGTTTGCAGGGCAATTTTATATTTCAGAGAAACATACAATTGTAGAGTTGGGTGGGGTTCCCCAGGGTCCAACCACCTGCAATGTAGGAATCTCCATGACAGGTAGCCAAGGGTGTACCATTAAAGAGATCTGTTTTTGCAGCCCAGGCCTCCGGCGTCATCCCTCAAAGAGAACGAGGAGGGAACAGAAGGGCTCCCAGTGCCGCTGGCTGACCGTTCTATCCTGGGTACCACCATCAACATCCTCTGTAGCAGCGTCCCCATCTACTGGGCTTAGAGGATGAGAGAAGTGAAGACCAAAGACCCAACAGAACATGCACACCAGCAACGAAAGTCAAACTTCCTGCAACAGGGATGCTCTGCAAGAGAGATCCCTGAAATGACCCTGTGGGAAACCTCAGCCTTTATGTAGAGATCATAGAATTGCAGAATTTGAAGGGACCCAAAGTTTCATGTAGCCCACGCCCACCCCACAATGCAGGAATCACAACAAATAGATAGATACAGTAGATAGATAGATGATAGATAGATAGATAGATCTGGAAACACCCCTTTGCCAATGTCTTGGCATCAGGGGATAAAGTCCATTCTCGGTCAATTGCCACGACTTTATCAGAACAGAGAGCCACATGCAGCAAACACACGGATTGAAGCATTGCTAGACTAAGCCATTTCATGGGAGTGGGAGCCAATTGTTCAAAGGCAGAGCCCATGCTTTGCATGCAGAAAGTCCCAAGTTCAAGCCCTGGTATATCTCCAAGGTGAAAGGCTTATGCCTGAAATCTTGGAGTTGAGGAATCAGATGGTCGAGAACATGCTGAGCTGAGCTAGCTGGACCCATCTGGTCTCAGGCTACAGGCGGAAGCTGGAGTGCATGTTCTCCTACCTGCACACACACTTCTGGCATGGTATTTCCTAATTATTTTATTTCACAAAATTTGTACTCAGCTTGGTCGTAAAAAAAAAGCAACAACCTCAAAGCGGTTTACCAAAATAAAGATAAAACCAAAAAATTACCAATTAGAAACATTAACAACAATAATTTAAGACCTACAAAAGTAGGGTTGCCATATGTCCGAAATTTCGCCGACATACAGGGAATACCGCTGTCGGAAGCAGTCTCTGGGTGGAAATTGGGGGGGGGGAGTCTGCGAAAATCCGGACATATGACAACCATGTTCGCAGTGTCGTTATTGCCGATTTTCCTTTAAAATTGCTCAAAAACATTCTTTTTATTGTGATTTCACACAAAAAAAGCTCAAGAACTTTGGGCAAAAAAACCCCAAAACAAAACAAACCATCTCAACAACATTCCGGGGGGGGGGGGCAGGGACTCAACAACTTTTGTGTCCATATTTTCACTTTTTGAAATATGGCAACCCCACGAAAAGTTAAAATAACAGCAGGCTAAAAAAGCAGATTAAAACTCATATCAACCTTCTAAATATCTGGGTTAGGCTGGCCTAAAACTTAAATATTTTTAGCAGGTGCTAAAAAGAGTACAGTGAATGTGTGCGCCTGGTATCAATAGGCAGGGAATTCCAAAGTGTAGGCAGAGTTCGTACATAAAAGACAGAGTTCGTACAAATGTGGAACAGGTATTATGTGGCACATGTATCAGTGCCAGTTCTGTCAATCAAAGTGGTCCAGTGGGCAAGGCAATCTTGTGGGTAATAACTCTCTCCATGCCAACTTAGTATGTGCAGGATGTTAGTCCAACATGTACAGAGAGAGTGAGTTTGCTTTCAGATGGGGGGGGGGCATCCAGACATTTAAACCACCAGCTGCGATTTGAGCAAAGGCAGGTACTGTAGCTAACCATGTTATTTGCAACTGCCCATCATATATCCTAGCCCTAAGCAGATGGGAATTCAAGACAAGGGAAGGAAACACATTTTATGTACTAAAACCTTTTTTTTTAAAAAAATCTATTGTTATAAGAATAATTCTGCTTGAACATTTCTAGATGCTGATATCAACCATGCACATCTTTTTATTGTATACTCTGTACTGGTCGTCTGCTGGTTATGCTTCATTTTTTCTTAACGCTGCTTGTCAAATCTATAATCATCAATAAAGTGCAGGAAGGCAAAATCTGAGCTGTTGCGGGGTGGGGATGTCTTAATAATGCCAGAAAAGATCTGGCCTTGAGTTTGCTGTGAGTTTGCCGGAGGATTCAAGACGTATAAAAATAAGTACAGTATTTCTTTATGCAGCACGTAGTTGAACTATGGAACTCATTCAGTGATAGCCACCCATTTGACTGGACAAATTCATGGAGGAAAGATCTATTGATGGCTACTAGCCATCCAAGTTGGTAGCAGCTATCACTGCTTCCTGTGGGAGCGAGTTCCATAGATTAACAATCTTAGTGCAAGGGTCCCTTGCTAACGTGGACAGACTGTGGCCCACAGCCGACAGACTAGCCTTCTCCTCCCCATGATTTAGGAAACTGTTCAGATAAGAGGAAACAGTCAAGACGGCTATTTCCAGTCTTTCAAAGCATCCAAGTTCCACCTACAATTCTGGCCTGAAACAGAACAGCTGCCGTTTGGAAGATCACATGAGATCTTTCCTATGAACACATACCAAACGGTTTAGCAATGCATCTTTCATAACAGCAGAGCTCTGCCAATGCACAGGGAGAGTTCACTTTGTGCTGCAGACAAGGGAAAAAGGTAGGACAAAGGCATTACTGATGATACGGAATGCTTATCCTTCCTTCAGCTCACCCACAGTTAACCTCATACAAAGTGCTGATATCCCACTGTTATAGGAATTCGAAAGGTCTTATATATAGGAATTCTAAGGTCTTATATATATATATATTAAATAAATGTTCATAAATGTACAAGGCAAACACATACATAAGTATATAAGCCATGTGTCTGGAATAGTACAGGAGAGCAATCCTGGAGCCATTTTGTCTCTCCCAAATTGACCTCAAATATTTCTCTGCAAGGAGGAAGGAAATGGGAAAAGCTCTCCAATTGTCTTTGGACTGTAGGGGCTCACACCTCCCTTTTCAAATACAGTCTGGCTAAGATAACTAAGCAAGTGCTAGAAATTACCCCAGAATTAGTTTTACTAAATATCTTTCAAGATAACAACGCTCACTCAGAACACAAAGAACTTATAATCCACCTTTTGTCAGCAACAAGAAACATCATAGGCAGACACTGGAGGGACCTGTCAGGAGTAAGCATGAACCAATGGTACCAGGTAGTATGGGAAACGGCCCTACTAGAAAAACTAACCAGTAAGCTGAAACTGACACGGGGACAAACAGAAGAAGACACCTTCACCCCAGTGTGGTTCCCCTTCATCACTTACACAGCCCAACAAGACAACGACAAAAACTTATCGTCAGCATACAAATCAATATGGCTAACCTAATCTAAACATCCTCCCTCCCCACTCACACAAGAAAAAGATCACCACAGCCAACCACAAATGAGCAATCACATCCTAAGACGAATCCCGACCTCTCTCACCAACAGAGAAGCACGAACAAACAACAGAGAACCTGCAAAAACGACGCTGACGCCAAACCCCTACACATATCAAGAAAAACAGAAACATCGACAATTCACCACACCCAATTCCCCATCCCACCCACCTCTTTCCCCCCTTCCTCATAATGTCTCAATAAGTAAAACTGATGTGTAAAAATGTTACATGGAAGAAGGAAAAAAAATGAGACATTGCACTATCTTTGTAACCCAAGAAAATCCTTAATAAAAATAATTATTAAAAAAATTACAGTCTGGCAAGCATCTGTTAAGCTGAGCACACTATCAATATGCGTAAGAGATTCAGGAACTAAATATTTACCATCTCAAAGGAATGGCCAGGCTACTCAGAAAAGGCAAATCAGATAAGGCATTCTCAGGTATCCTGGCACACAGGAGAGAAGCAACACACTCAAATTTCAGCTGGGGACCATCTCTTTCTGTGATGTATGTATGATTTTTTGGGGGGGTGGTCTTGAGCTACAGGGCGGGCAATTTCAAAAGTCTATATAAGAGCTTATTACACACCAATATTCTGGGTTCCTCTCCTCCCTCCCTGTGTGGGGTGAGCGGGGGACCCTGTTGCAACAGTTTAATAAAGATCAGGCTTACTAGCTGCTTTGCTTCTCAATATTCTCTCTCTGGTTGGCCTCTGTTATTTTCTCCTACCAATAGAGAACCTACATAAGGTCTCTATACGGGCTCTTGGATACGCCATAAGGGGGAAAGGAGCAGTGTTTTCTTTCTTTCTTATAACACCACCCTTCCAGAACGTTGGAGCTGTCAACCCTAATATGTATTGGTCTCCTGGATAAGGTGGCTATTCACCCAGCAGCTCAGGGTAGATTACATGATGCAAACACATTTGGGATCCTGTGTCCTTCATTGACTGCGCAAAAGCCTTTGACTGTGTCGACCACAGCAAACTCTGGCAAGTTCTTAAAGAAATGGGAGTGCCTGATCACCTCATCAGTCTCCTGAGAAATCTCTATGTGGGACAAAAAGCTACAGTTAGAACTGGATATAGAATAACTGATTGGTTCAAAATTGGGAAAGGAGTACGAATTCAACATGCAAAAGGCTGGACTGGATAAATCCCTAGCCGGAATTAAGATTGCTGGAAGAAATATCAACTACCTCAGAAATGCTGATGACACAACCTTGATGGCAGAAAGTGAGGAGGAATTAAAGAACCTTTTAATGAGGGTGAAAGAGGAGAGCGCAAAATATGGTCTGATGCTCAACATCAAAAAAACTAAGATCATGGCCACTGGTCCCGTCACCTCCTGGCAAAAAGAAGGGGAAGAAATGGAGGCAGTGAGAAATTTTACTTTCTTGGGTTCCATGGTGACAGCAGTCACAGAATTAAAAGATGCCTGCACCTTAAAAAGCAGAGACACCACCTTGCCGACAAAGGTACGTATAGTTAAAGCTATGGTTTTCCCAGTAGTGATGTATGGAAGTGAGAGCTTGACCATAAAGAGGGCTGATTGCCAAAGAATTGATGCTTTTGAATTATGGTGCTGGAGGAGACTCTTGAGAGTCCCATGAACTGCAAGAAGATCAAACCTATCCATTCTTAAGGAAATCAGCCCTGAGTGCTCACTGGAAGGACAGATCGTGAAGCTGAGGCTCCAATACTTTGGCCACCTCATGAGAAGAGAAGAATCCTTGGAAAAGACCTTGATGTTGGGAAAGATGGAGGGCATTGGAGAAGGGGACAACAGAGGACAAGATGGTTGGACAGTGTTCTCGAAGCTACCAACATGAGTCTGACCAAACTGAGGGAGGCAGTGAAAGACAGGAGTGCCTGGTCCATGGGGTCACGAAGAGTCGGACCTGACTAAACGACTAAACAACAACAACAACAGTCCATGCACAACAGGGGAAATTTTATGGGTGTCCAGGCCCCCAGAGGCCCCACCCACCCGAGATGGCGCCAATGCTGGGGATTGAATTGTCCCCATTATATCAATGCATCTCTCTGGGCAGAGGGGTCTGCCTTATGTATTCTTTTCTGAAGAAGGCAACCCATACCACTGTCTGTCTGAAAGTTAAGTGAAAATATTGTTATAGCTGGGCCTGCAAGCACCCACATTTGCACCCACAGGGAGCTGGCAAAAAGCAGGTGTGTTGTTGCCATACAGACCCTCCCTTGACCAAATGCCACATCATCCTAGAGGTGGAAAGAAGAACAGCCTTTTGCCATAGTCTGGGGCTGTTAGCTGGGAAGAGACACAGTCTTTTCTTGCTCTGTGCTGCATCCAAAGCCATGGTTTTGGGGACCTCCTAGGAACCTATAATGGGCAAGCAAGATCTGTCGGAATGTTACTGCTGTGAGATATCCTAAGGACCTCACAAGGAGCTTCATTCCAAAGGACCAGCATCCTTTGTATAGCCCAAAGCCTCTCACTGCTCAGAGTTTGGGCTGCATGAAACGATATGGCTCCTTTTGTCAGTGCTACCAATACGACTGCAGGAAGCTGAAACAGGGTGTCTGAAGAAGGAACATTTCAGAACAAGCTTGAGCAAGAGTCCTCAGCACAGACAAACAGACAGAGGAACTGAATAATACATTTCCACAGCAGTTTGGGGACGGGCAGCTGAGCACAAGGCTCCCTTTTAAAGCGGTGGCTCAGAGAAGGCACTCTCTGCTATGAATACGTGAAAACTCCTGTGTCTGAGGGAGGTTGATCAGAGGGGGGTGGGTCATCCAAAGATGTTGGGGGAGTGCATAGTCACTCAATGATACACTGGGCTCATATCAGTCATTATATAGACATGGAAGCATGGGAACGATTGTGGAATACAGATATAAAATTTACAGCATGTTATGGTTTAAGAGAAAATTATATGAAAATGATATATCATTGGTACGGTATCTAACACTGAGTAAACTGGCAAAAAATTATAAATCTAAATCAAACAAGTGTTGGAAATGTAAAGATAGAGAAGGTTCTTTTTATCATATGTGATAACCTCGTAGTAAGGTTAAAGCTTACTGAGAATTGATATATAATGAATTGAAAAGGATGTTCAAAATAACGTTTGTTAAAAAAAAAACCACCAGAAGCTTTTCTTTTGGGAATTATAGGGACAGAACTACCTGAATTTTATAGAAATTTATGTATCATAGAGTTGGAAGAGACCACAAGGGCCATCCAGTCCAACCCCCTGCCAAGCAGGAAACACCATCAAAGCATTCTTGACATATGCCTGTCAAGCCTCTGCTTAAAGACCTCCAAAGAAGGAGACTCCACCACACTCTTTGGCAGCAAATTCCACAGCTCTTACTGTCAGGAAGTTCTTCCTAATGTTTAGGTGGAATCTTCTTTCTTGTAGTTTGAATCCATTGCTCCTTGTCCGCTTCTCTGGAGCAGCAGAAAACAACCTCCCTCCCTCCTCTATATGACATCCTTTAATATATTTGAACATGGCTATCATATCACCCCTTAACCTTCTCTTCTCCAGGCTAAACATTCCCAGCTCCCTAAGCCGTTTCTCATAAGGCATCGTTTCCAGGCCTTTGACCATCCACCTGCCCCCTAAAAGTACTTCTGTCTTGTCAGGATTCAACCTCAATCCATTAGCCACCATCCATCCTCCAACCGCCTCCAGACACTCATACAGGACCTTCACCACCTCCACTGGTTCCGATTTAAAAGAGAGGTAGAGCTGGGTAACATCCGCATACTGATGAACACCCAGCCCAGTGACACAACTATGACGTAGAATGGAAGGTGAGAGGCAAGGGGTGCTGAATTCTGAGACCCTGGATTCCCCCACTGCAAGCTCCAGTGAAGGAGAGTCCACCACTTTCCGAGATGGTTTGTTCCACACTTGAACAGCTCTTGCCATCCCAAAGCTATTCCTAATGTCCAAACAGAATCTCCTTTCTCATGATTTGGATCCATTGGTTCCAGTCCCCTCCTCTGGAGCAGCAGAAAACAGCTCTTCAGAGATCACCTGTCAGCCTTCTCTTCTCCAGGCTAAACATCCCCAACTCCACCACGGTTCCTCATAAGTAAGAGGCAACATGATGAATGTTGATTAAATGATGCCTGGTATGGGGAAAGTGAGGCAGTGAGAGATTTTACTTTCTTGGGCTCCTTGATCACTGCAGATGGTGACAGCAGTCACACAATTAAAAGACGCCTGCTTCTTGGGAGAAAAGCAATGACAAACCTAGACAGCATCTTAAAAAGCAGAGACATCACCTTGCTGACAAAGGTCCATATAGTTAAAGCTATGGTTTTCCCAGTAGTGATGTATGGAAGTGAGAGCTGGACCATCAAGAAGGCTGATCGCCGAAGAATTTATGCTTTTGAATTATGGTGCTGGAGGAGACTCTTGAGAGTCCCATGGACTGCAAGAAG
This sequence comes from Zootoca vivipara, assembly GCF_965207765.1. Taxonomy (NCBI): domain Eukaryota; kingdom Metazoa; phylum Chordata; class Lepidosauria; order Squamata; family Lacertidae; genus Zootoca; species Zootoca vivipara. The sequence goes on along the minus strand of NC_142589.1, from coordinate 5,485,098 downwards.
ATCAAACCTATCCATTCTGAAGGAAATCAGTCCTGAGTGCTCACTGGAAGGACAGATGCTGAAGCTGAGGCTCCAATACTTTGACCACTTCATGAGAAGAGAAGACTCCCTGGAAAGACCCTGATGTTGGGAAAGATTGAGGGCACAAGGAGAAGGGGACGACAGAGGATGTGATGGTTGGACAGTGTTCTCGAAGCTACCAACATGAGTTTGACCAAACTGCAGGAGGCAGTGCAAAACAGGAGTGCCTGGCATGCTCTGGTCCATGGGGTCACGAAGAGTCGGACACAACTAAACAACAACAATGGGGAAAGTGGAGAGAGAGAGAATTTTGTCCCTCTCTCATAACACTAGAACACCTGGACAGCCAAGGAAGCTGAAGGTTGCAAGACTCAGGACAGACAAAAGAAAGGACTTCTTCATACTGCACAGTTAAACCGTGGAACTCACTGCCACAAGAGGCTGTGACAACCACCGAACTAGATGGCTTCAAAAGGGGATTAGGCAAATACATAGAGGAGATGGCTATGCTCTGCTCTCCACAGTCAGGGGCAGTGACGCCTCTGAAGACCAGTTGCTGGAAATCACAGGCAAGGAGAGGGCTCCTATGCTCTGATCCTGCTTGCAGGTTTCCCAGAGGCACCAGGGACTAGATGGGCCCTTGGCCTGATCCAGCAGGCTTTTCTTCTGTTAAGGCCTTTTTAAAAACACAATATAACAATGCAGCCTATTTCTGGATCGCATTCACAGTGGGGAGCAGGCATCTGGTGATGTTGTAACAGAGCTGGTGGCTGCCCTCTCTGGAGGGCACGCTCCTTGCTGCACCTCACAAGCATCATCCTCTTGGCAGGAACATCAAGGAAATTTAGTGGGCAGTCCATGACAAGATTGGGGAGCACTTAACCCAATAGAGAGGGTGGGCTCAAGGAGGGCACAGGCATGGCTTGGGTTCCTATAAGGGCCCTCATTCCCCTCAAGGATCTCCTTGAGGGATCGTTGAAGCCTTCCGAGAAACTCGGGCCAGGACGTTGTGCTAACAAATACACCTAAGAGGAAGAAAGAACATGGGCATATCCAATTATAAAGTTGGTAGGATTCAGAAATGCAAACACTTTACCTCTTTTCTTTTGTTGTAAAAAAAAATTATTAAGTTTTTCTATTTTGCGTTTTAGAATATTCATTCAAACAACCTTAAAATATAAATGACTTCCCTCCTTCTCTTTCCATGGTTCAGTTTGCTTGCCATAAATCCCTGCATATTTTACACAAACCATTCAGGATTCCATTATTACATCCATCAAAACTTATTTACACCGTTGAATTTATCTTAATGCTGCCAATGTTTTTAAGTGTACACAATTTTCACCCATATATTCAATAAACATTTTCCAATCTTCTTTGAACATAAGTTCTTCTTGTTCTCTTATTCTATAGGTTAAGTCTGCAAGCTATGCATATTCCATCAGTTTAAGTTGCCATTCTTCTTTAGTTGGGACCTCGCTCGTTTTCCATTTTATACTTTACCTCTTTCCAAGCCCCTGAGAAAGGACTTGTGGAAGGGCTCTCTTCAAGCCTCTGGAATCTGCACCTTTGGAAATGCTTAGAGGGGCTGGTTGAGGGGCACGAAGTCAAAGCTGGCAGTGGGAGCAGAAAGAGCAGTGAAGTCAAGAACATAAGAACAGGCTGCTGGATCAGGCTGTTATAAAATCATATTGGGGGGGGGGTTGCAGGACACCATTATTAATGAACAGAGAGGGGTGACAGAATTTGACAGCTGCAATACCCAGAATCCTGTTCAATGCCATCTTCCCTGTCTCCCCACCCCTCCCGCTAGGACATGACCCTGCCTGAATGAAGGCTTAAGGATCTGCATATGCACAACAGTTAGCATAAACTCACACATTTCCCCTCTCCACCTCCCCTCCGCCCAGAACAAAACAATGTTTCCAGAAGAAGGGGGGGGGAACCGCCCCAAATCCAAAGTGACACTTTTCTACTCAAGTTAATAATACAGCCTATTATATGTTCTCTTACCATGAAATCTCTATCCGCTGCCTCTGTATTAGAATTGCTAGTATCTCTCTGTATTGGAATTGCTGTTTTATATCTTAGAACTGTATATGTCAGGACTGCTACCTTTTAATTAGAAATCCCTGTATTAGGTATGTTTTCCAGGTATATTTTCTGTATGAACCCTGTATGATCCCAACCCACCTGAACCTTGCCCTACTACCACCCTATACCCATTCAAGGACACACGGACAATAGAGGGATTAGCTGGAACAACTTTATTCAAATAAATTGCCATCCTCAACGTAGCCCACCCTTCCATGGCCTGGAGGAAAACACCTGCCGGGCGGACTTCCACCCCACGGAAATCGCCAGGAACTGCCCCACCTCTGCACCCATCTCGACTGATTGCCCTTCCTGCCAAACAACAGGGAGCACCATCAGCGACAGGAGAAGAGCGATTGACATCTCTCCATCTGAAAGGAAAAGTCATCTCCGCACCCAGCTAATCCGATCCCCCACCCGTCGCCCTTGTCTCCCCCTCCCTCCCAGTCCAGAGATTTCCATGCAGGGACAGGAGGGTATATAAGGGGACTTTACCATTTTCCGGGGTTCCTTCCTTCTTTCCAGAGGCAGGGACCCTACAGCTGTAGCTTTGCATTCTGCAATAAAGGGATCAGTTTGTTTTTCCTGACAGCATCGTGTGGTCTCTGTCATTTTCCCGGCGGAGCTGAACTTAGTGCAAATTTTGGAGCTTCCGACCCGCGTCTGTCCTTCTTAAAAGGCAACGCATTTTGGGGTACATTTTTTCATAACAAGGCCAATGGCTCATCTAGTCCAGCAACCTGTTCTCACAGTGGCCAAGCAGATGTCCTAACAGGAAACCCACAAACAGGATTTGATCACCAGAGCACTTTCCCCTCCTATGGCTTCCAGCAACTGGTAAAGGTAAAGGTAAAGGGACCCCTGACCATTAGGTCCAGTCGTGACCGACTCTGGGGTTGCGCGCTCATCTCGCATTATTGGCCGAGGGAGCCGGCGTATAGCTTCCAGGTCATGTGGCCAGCATGACAAAGCCGCTTCTTGCAAACCAGAGCAGCACATGGAAACGCCGTTTACCTTCCCGCTGTAGCTGTTCCTATTTATCTACTTGCATTTTGACGTGCTTTCGAACTGCTAGGTTGGCAGGAGCTGGGACCAAGCAACGGGAGCTCACCCCGTCACAGGGATTTGAACCGCTGACCTTCTGATCAGCAAGCCCTAGACTCTGTGGTTTAACCACAGCGCCACCTGGGTCCAGCAACTGGTATTCAGAAGCATTTACTGAGGTAGAGCATAGCCGTCATGCTTAGTAGCTGTTGGTAGCCGCTGCCTCTGTGAATTGGTCCAGTTTTTTCGAATTGTAATTTTAAAAAATCATTTTAATGTTGACTTTTGAATTGTTGTAACCTGCCCTGGGACCTTAGGGTGAAGGTGGCAAATAAATTAAGATAACATCATCATCAACAACAACTTCAGGGTTGCACCCCTCTGTTACCTGGAACAAATTGAGAACCTGATCTCTGCTAAACAATATGGAACCCTCCCTGGGAATAATGAAGATATGTCGAAAGAATCATGCTGGACAAGAGGCATCAACATGGAGACTTCCAGGTGTTGCTAGATTTCCAACTCCCATTTCCCTTCCTCATTGACTGTGCTGATGGAGGATGATGGGAGTTGGAGTCCAACCAAGAGCAAGTGAAGTAATCCATGTGACCTGCTCCTGAGACTGGAGGCTCCCTAGCCCAAAGGCTCATGGGAGGAGGCTGGCTTATTCATTTACTTATATTGCATTTCTATCCCATCTTTTTCTCCAAGAGCTCAAGGTGATGTCCATAGCACTCCCTGCCATTTAATCCCCACAGCAACCCTGTGAGGTAGGTTAGGCTGAGAGGCCGTCAAGGTCACCCAGTGAGTTTCATGGCCAAGGGGAGATTTGAACCCTGGTCTCTCCCCCAGGTCCAAGTCCAGCACTCTAACGGCCACACCACCACGGTTTCTCAAACGATTTCGAAATGATCGCTTTGAACATTTCAATCCCTTCAGGAAAGAGCTAGTCAAGGAGGTGAAAAGAGCGCACCTTAACCATGAGTAGATATGTTCGTCATGAGGACAGGATGGCCCCCTCATAAGGACCTCACTTGAGTCCTCAGGAGACCAATGTTTGCAGTTCTCTAAACCACAAGGACCCTGTTCCTGGGGACAAGGGTCCTCTGAGGCGGCTTAACAGCAAGGACCTCCCTGGCCACTTCCGTGGAACTTGGCTTTGAAGTATGAAGGGCTAGTGGTGGACAACTAGGTTCTCACACCCCAAAAGCCAAGGGGGGGGGGCTGGCTCTCAGCCAGGCCAGCAGCCTGGAGGACTCACAGTCCACCTGGGTCACTGCTCCTCTAGGCTGCCAATATCTCTCTATATATATCTGACATGCTCCCTTCAGAGAGCAGGCTGGAAGCAGGGATTGCAGACACAGCCAGGCTATGGAGATCAAGGAGACGATGGAAATTGTCACGCAAGAAGCTCTACTCCGAGCACCAGCAGTGGTGAGTCCCTCCCTGCATTGAGATGGGAGTCCTCTTTCTTTCTTTCTTTCTTTCTTTCTTTCTTTCTTTCTTTCTTTCTTTCTTTCTTTCTTTCTTTCTTTCTTTCTTTCTTTCTTTCTTTTCTGTTCTTTTCTTTCTCACGTATGTTCTGAAAATAAATATTCTGATTTTTAGCACTCTGTAGCCTGTGAAGGTGGCGGCCTCCTGCACACTGTAGGGCAGTGGCAGGCGCAGGCTGTAGGTGGCGGAGTGCCACTGCAGCTCCCGCCCGCGGACCTCGAGCTGAGCCTGGGCAGCCGAGCTGAGGCAGGGCAGCTCCACCAGTACCACCAGATCACGAGCCGGTGTGCAGTGAAAGGGGAGGCCGCTGGCAAAGCACTCGCTGGGGTGCATTTGAGAGGTGGACCAGCCCCCTGCTGAAAAAGTTTGCTGACCCCTGATCTAGACTGACACACACTCCAACCCAAGTTGGCATTTATTTGGGATTTGTGAAGCACCTGAAAACAACTCTCTGCATGTATCACACCCACTTCTCTCTCTCTCTCCCCCCCGCCTCTCCCCCTGCAAGGACTACCATGCCCTGGATCCGGAGTTTGTGGGCTGCCCCTGCTGTGGCTGCTGTGATTGCTGTGGCTGCGACTGCTGCTCCTTGCCCGACTGCTGCCGCTCCTGCCCCACCTGCTGCGGCTGCTGCCCCAACTGTTGCCCCAGCTGCTGCCCCCCCAGCTGCGCCTGCTGCTGCCGCTGGTGCTGCTGCCTGCCCAGGCTCCTCCTCCACCTGCCCAAGATGCCCAGCTGCCCCGTGCACATCAAGAGGCTCCTGATCATCGTGGTGATCGTCGTCCTCATCGTGGTGATCATCGTGGGGGCTCTCCTGATGGGCCTGTACATCACCCAGGTGCACACGGAGGCGGTGAGCAGAGTGAGGGTGCCATGGGACATTTAGGGCAGGTGTTGTGGGACACCAAGCAGCATGGCCAACGTTCAGGGATGGCGAAGGTTTACAGGGGGTTGAACTAGGTGACCCTTCCGACTCAACAATTCTGTGATTCTAGGCCAGGCATAGGCAAACTCAGCCCTCCAGATGTTTTGGGACTACAACTCCCAAAACCGCTAACTAGCAGGACCAGTGGTCAGGGATGATGGGAATTGTAGTCCCAAAACACCTGGAGGGCCTATGCCTGTTCTAGGCTGTACTACCAACAAGATTGGGACAGGGCACAGGGTAGCCACCCCTGGATTAGGAAAGGTGTGAAATGAGCGGAGCCCAGGACAAAATGTGTTCCTGTTCGAGGCTCCAGCCAGCCATGACCTTTCCCAGGATATTCCATTACATACCCTCTTCTAGTTTTCTGCCTGTCCTCCAACCAGCAGTGAAAATTTGGTGTCCGCTGAGCATGCTTAGTTCCTACCTGCCAGGGAGGGGGTTATACCTCCGCCAACTGTGGGGTTCTCCAAGTTTGATGATAATCCCAGCTTTTTGGCACAGATCGTAATCTTGTAACTACGGAAGTCTAGGCCCTTGGTCAGTGAGTTTGCTAAGGACTGGGGTAGGGGATGCTACTCCTGGGAGTGGTGGTTGCTGCAGGATGCTGGAAAGAAGGGGGGACAAGGCACCTCCTGTTAACACACTCCATCACTTGCAGGTTTTGCAGATGACCATCGAGGGCCTGGAAGGAGGAGACTCGCAGCTGAACCTCTCTGTCAATATGGAAGAAGCGGCCACTTTCTATGTCAAGGACCAGACGAACGACCTAGCCACAGTCATTTATGACTTCAGCAAGGTGAGGGGCAACGGGCAAGTGAGTTGTGCCACATCTACACTGCACCACTGCACCAGGCTGTTTATACTTTGCTTCTGAATGCTCAAAAGCCGAACCACCATTCTCCACCTCACAGCATGTCCGGGTTACAGGCAGCTGGAGTCCCGACTAGGGTAGAGTTCGGGAAGCAAGAACCAGCAGTCCAGGGGTCAGGAAGCCAAGGGTCCAAGAATCAGGATACCAGGAATCTGGAAGCCGAAGCACAGCTAGATGGATAGCACGTTGCCGTGGCAAAGAGCCAGAGGGAAATGCTGGTCTTAAGTTATATACCCCTCCCAGCCCTTGCCACCAGGTGCTATGAGTCTTCTGTCAAGCCTCACCTGTGCGGCTGTGCCTTGCCCTTCAAGGCCAGACTCAGCAAGGCCCCAGTTCTGCGAGGCCCTACCAGTCACAGGGCCTGGCTCCTGCACACACTCCTGACAGCCATCACCTCACTTTGCCCAGTGATGGGGCCAACCGAGGCTGGTTGGGAGCCAGATTCCCAAATTCATGTAGGAGAATTTTAAGGAGAGTTTTACCTGACAACTTTTAGCTCTAGCAGAGAGGGATTTTACAGTCTGAGCTGACCTAGAAAATGAAGCCACCTTCCTTTCAGACATTGCCTTTTCCTTCCTTCTTTTTGGTGGCAGGACCCATTGGTACAGAATACTGGCACACACACACCCTTTTGTTTTTTTGCTGTCCATGGTAGTCATTTTGGCCTAGCATCCGCAGCATTTTTATCAATGTGTGAGTATAGCCAACACCTCAATTTTTACTAAAAAAAAGAGCACATCCATTTCCATGCCATCTGTAGCCAAACCTGATATACCACTTAGGAAGAACCTAGGAAGGGGCTGCTGGGTCAGGCCAGAGGCCCATCTAGTCCAGTATCACAGTGACCAACCAGATGCCCCAATAGGAAACCCACAAGCAGAATTCGATCACAGGAGCACTTTCCCCTCCTGTGGTTTCCAGCAATTGCATTCGGAAGCACTTACTGCCTCCGATTGTGGAGGCAGAACTTAGCCATCCTGGCTAGTAGCCATTGATGGCCCTCTCCTCCTCCAAGAATTTGTCTGGTCCTCTTTTAAAGCCCCCCAGGTTGGGGGCCATCCATGCCTCCTGTGGGAGGCAGTTCCCATAGTTTAGCTCTGTGCTGAGTTAAGAAGGACTTTCTTTTATCTGTCCTGAAACTTCCATCGGTCAGCTTGATTGGACGTCCACAAATTCTAGTGCTATGAGAGAGGGAGAAAAGCTTTTCTTGTCCACTTTCCCCCTGCCTTGGCATCTGACTGTGTACATACTGCAGAATATCAAAGGTGTTACACTGGGTAATGCAAGATAACTGAAAGCACCTGCTCTTTCTGCTCCCAGTTGCTGATTGGCTACAAACCTTGGCCCGGACAAGCCTGCTATGTCACCAGGATGGACAAAGGGAACATCCAAGGCCTGGACACGATCCTCAAGGGATTCCAGGTGAGGACAGGAACCCTGCTGAAGGCAGAAGGGGTTAGGAGAAGAGCAGCACTGGCCGCTCCATGAGGGCAAGGGGGGCCCTGCCCCACCAAACTAAGCCAGCCCTTACTCGCTTCCCCCTAACTTACAACCAGGCCAGGGGGGTAGACGTGTCTGTCCATTTCCTTTGTCTGAGTGTTGCCCTTTGTAGAACTCAGCAGGGAAGAGGAGGGGGATGTGGACAGAAGTGGGAGGAGGCTGCTTTGCCTGTCGTTGGCTCTAGCCAGGCCCGGCTCTAGGTAGACCCCCGGTGGCGCAGGGCACCATGGCGCCGGCCCGCCAGAAAGGCGCAGCGAGCTGCGCCCGCCCGCTGGCCGGCCGATCCGCCAGTCCACCGCGCAGCTGCGCCCACCCGCCCACCGCGCTGGGAAACAGGGCGGGAGGGCGCCAGAGAGATCGCGCTGTGCCTGCCCGCCCGCCCGCCGCTGCACCCACCCGCCCACCGCGCTGGGAAACGGGGCGGGAGGGCGCCGGAGAGATCCGACGCACCACAGCGGCAGGGGCGTTTAAGACGGCCCTGGCTCTAGCGCCACCTGCTGCTGACCTCCCTGCCTTCCGCCCAATTAGTTCCAAGGAGCACCAGCCACCGCTGGGTTAGGGGCTCTTGGACCTCCTCATCCGAAAGCCTTTGTGGGTTGAGAGTGGCAAATACACTGTAGGTAGATGATGAGCAGACAGTGGTGGAGTCAGAGACGCTCTCACCTCTTCTTCCATGGGACTTTTCTTACGAAGGACGGCAAAGCGGTTGCAGTAGTTCATGTACTGGTGACTTCAAGACTGGGCTACTGCAGTGCGCTCCATGTGGAGCTTCCCTTGTGCTTGATCCAGTGGCTCAGAAAGGGGGGTGCGGTGGGTGCGGACCGCTACGGGTGTCATCAATGAGGGGGGTGACAAAATGGCAAAAATGTGTGTTTTTAAAATAAATAAAAATTGGGCTCACAGCACTTTTTTTTTTGGTGAAAAAATAACTTTCTAAACATCTGGGTGGGTTTGTCTAAACAGGATTTTTTTTAGCAAGCACCAAAAAGAGTACATTTATTCATGAAATACAAATCAACCTCTCCTGTCTCCTAGACTGCTCTGAGGGAGAAGGAGGCATTCCTGACAACTCTGGTTGATCGCTCCATCTTGGGCACAACATTTAACATCCTCTGCAGTCACGTTCCAGTCTTTCAGACTTAGTGAGGTGAGTGATGAAGAAAGGTGTGGATTAGAGATTAGAGATGCTCAGAAACTGAGGAGGAGTTATAACTTCATGCCCTAACAGCTTCCACCTAGACACACTTGTGCTGTGCTGCAAATTTCTCTGACCCTTTCCAGTTCTTAACCATTTCTTTGTTAACAAGAAAGGAAACCGATCCAAGGGGAGAGAAAATGTCATTGAAAATCTTGAGTGAGGGGTGCAGGGTTTGGGGTCAAGCTTCCCTCATTTCTGTGTCAGGCCAGAAACTGTGAGTATCCCACCCATGGCCTGTGCTTTCTCCACCTCCTTGGCTGCCCTCTTGTAGGCCTCGGTTTTGGATCAGGAAATGTACCGTGTTTCTCCGAAAATAAGCCATACCCCGAAAATAAGCCATACCCCGAAAATAAGCCATAGTGATAGGCAGTTTAACCTTGTAGGTTAAACTGTGCCATACTTAATAAATAACATAAGACACCCCCTGAAAATAAGCCACCGTGTTTTTTTTTTAGGAAAAATAAATATAAGACGTGTCTTATTTTTGGAGAAGCGCGGTAGGCACCAGAGACTTCAGTTCGGTAGAGGAAGGAAAACTCTCATACTCCCTGTGACCTGCGAGTATAGGACAGTATACAAAATAATAGTAATAATAATAATAATAATAATAATAATAATAATAATACCCCAACCTTGGCAACCTAAGAATCATAGAATTGTAGAGTTAGGTTGCTCCAGCCACGCTGTGCTGCTTTCAGCATATACAAAAACATAATAAGACATTAAACATAAAAAAAACATCCCTATAAAAGTGGTACTTTGGTACTCAAATGGCTTGACTCCTGAACACTCCTGAACACACAAGTGTTCTGGTTTGTGAACGTTTTTCAGAAGCCAAACATCTGACACGGTTTCCGCTTGAGTGCAGGAAGTTCCTGCAGCCAATTGGAAGCTGAGCCTTGGTTTTCGAACGCTTTCAGGAGTCGAGCGGACTCTTGGGAGGGATTAAGTTCGAGATCCAAGGTGCTACTGTACAGGGCTGCCTTCAGATGTCTTCTAAAAGTATGGTAGATGTTTTTCTCTTTGACATCTGGTGGGAGGGCGTTCCACAGGGCGGGTGCCACTACCGAGAAGGGGCTCTGCCTGGTTCCCTGTAACCTCACTTCTCGCAGCGAGGGAACCGCCAGAAGGCCCTCGGCGCTGGACCTCAGTGTCTGGGCTGCACGATGCGGGTGAAGACTCTCCGTCAGGTATACAGGACCGAGGCCATTTAGGGGTTTAAAGGTCAGCAACAACACTGTGAATTGTACTCGGAAACATGCGTGGAAATGGAAGCCTCTTTCGCAGGGGTTGAAAACTTCCTAGAAATTGGAGGACAGATTTTGGCACAGCACAGCAAACATACACGCCCCCCTCCATATGCTCACAAGTCTATGGGCCCACAAGCTAAGTACAGTACATGTACATGAATCAGTTGGGGCCTGTCTGTTGCTGGAAACCATAAGAGGGCAGAGGGCTCTTGTGTTCGAATCCTGCTTGCGGGCTTCCCATAATGGGCATCTGGTTTGCAGCTGTGAGAACAGGAGGCTGGACTAGATGGGCCATTGGCCTGACTCAGCAGGACTGTTTTATTTTCTTATGCTTTGCAGGTGCATGCTGGAAGCGCTTCAGCTCTCCAGAGAATTGCAAGAATGCTGCTTCCCCTGGACTTCCCTTGCACAGAGATCATCCTCAGGTGGCTGTCTGGGTTTTTGCTTCAGGGGGGAATCACACAGCTAATTCTGTAAGAGATTTGACCTATGGTGGTTTTGGACATTATTGAGGCGCACAAAGGCAGGAAAGTGGCTTCTTGGGTTTCTGCTGGGGGTGGGGGAAGAAATCTGGTTGACTCTGCATTTGAATAGGAACCGGCTCAGTTCACACAGAAACCAAAGCAGCCTTTGAAATCTGCACTTCTCTGAAGTTTGCAAGGAAATGCTCCAGCCGAGATGTGCACACAAATATATATACAGTGGTACCTGTACTTACGAATAACTCTACTTACGAATGTTTCTACTTACGAACGGAGCTCCGCCCGCCATCTTGGATGCGGTTTAGATAGGATTTTTTCTAGTTACGAATTTTTAGATAGGGTTGCTTCTACTTACGAATTTTTTCTCCCAATGCATTCCTATGGGATTCGACTTACAATGTTTTTCGACTTACGAATGTGCGTTCGGAACGCATTAAATTTGTAAGTAGAGGTACCACTGTATATATATCTGTGGCTTAGGAGAAAAGGCGCGTTAAAAATGCGTATGTTGGTGCAAATAACATAAAAGATTCCATTATATTAGGAGAAATTGCATGCAATGATGCATGTATTGAGCAAAATTGCATTAAAATTGTGTGTGTGTATGAGGAAATGCCCATTAAAACGGTGATGAGATTTCATGAGGCCCCCTTAAAAAAAATTTTTTTAAGACTGCAAACTGATGTGGAAATGGGGAGAACTGAACTTCAGATTAAATATGGGAAACCAATACTGACAGATTCATCCGTCCGGAGTTCATGCCTATTATTAGCACCTCAAGCTGGGACCACAAAGGCAGTCCTGAGTGGGGGGAAGGGGGCTGAGCCCCCTAGATTGCAGGCTCATTGGTGCAGTTATAAATTTCAGTGGTCATGCCAACATGAGAGAGGTCCCTGCTCTCTCTCTCTCTCTTTCGGGGCCCAGGGCTCCCCTCCCTCTTCTTGCTCTTATCTGCACAGCAGAATGCCCAGCTTGCCAATGCTGCCTGGCATAATTACCGGTAGCATCCAGATTCCAGACCCACTGTCTCACATAGGGGAGGGATGTCTCTGCATGTGGTGGAGGAGAGAGAGAGAGAGAGAGAGAGAGAGAGAGAGAGAGAGAGAGAGAGAGAGAGAGAGAGAGAGAGAGAGAGAAGAATTCAGAAAGAAGCTGGAGATTCCCCCCAAGCTCCTCATCTCCCCAGGTTATTACCACATCTGGTTGGACACAGGCAAAAATGGGAAAGCACTTAAATAAATGATAGGTGCCCAATTTACACTAACCCAAAGTGGCAGCTGTGCAGTTTCAGGAAGTGGTGAATAATAGATTGTTATGGGTTATTGCCTCCTTGCAGGCAGCAGATCTGAGAAGAGGCAAGATCCAGGAGAAAGAGTTAGCTGTCGCTTGGAAGAGGAGGGCAGTTGACGGTGCCTTCCTCCTTCTCATGTCTTGGTTGTCCCAAGACTTCAATCATGGGGAGGTTCGGCCGAGCGCATGTTCCTTTGAACTAGCCTCACTCAAAATCCTGGTGCCCTCGAGGTGCTTTGGGGACCCCCCCCCCAGCATCACATGGCCATGATCCCTGGGGCTGGTGGGAGTTGTAGTCCAAAACATTTGGAGGGGACCAGGTCGGGGAAGGCAGCTCCAGAGGAAAAGGAAAGGTGTGGCTAGAAGCAACCTCTAAGAATACCCCTTCAAATTGCGGCACCTGGGATGCTGTTTTCAGCAGAGCTTACTTTAAAGAGCTCCGTGGGTAGCCACACAGGACCAAACCCCTAAGACGTCTTTCAAGTTTTCCAGTTTGAAGTTTCCACACAGACCCATCGACCCACCAAAGAGAGCTGGCATGGTGCATTGATTTCAGTGTCCGGCGACTGGAATCACCTGGGAGACCAGGGTTCGAATCCCCACTCAAACATGCGGCTCACTTTGGGGGGCCAGTCACTGCCTCTCAGCCTAACCTTCCTCACAGGGTTGTTTTGGGGACTAAATGAGCGAGGGGAGAGGGGAGGGCATTGGACGGAAAAGGTGAGAGATCAATGTACCGGTAATAAATAATAGAAAAACCAGGACTTTCCGGAATATCCCATGGCACATTCTGAACTGTACATTCAGTTCTTGTGGGATATGAGCTGGACACCCCCCCTCTTGCTCAGGGCTCAGATTATGGGAGGAAAGGGTCGGTGGGTCCTCAGGTAAGCACACAGGCTCCACCCTCCCATTCCTGCTTCTCATTCAAGGGCTGTGCTGCCCTTGTGGGGCAGGATGAACCTAAACCAGGCTCCCCCAAACTCAGCCCTCCAGATGTTTTGGGACTACAACTCCCATCATCCCTGACCACTGGTCCTGTTAGCTAGGGATGATGGGAGTTGTAGTCTTAAAACATCTGGAGGGCCGAGTTTGGGGATGCCTGACCTAAACTGCCTTCAGTGATCTTTCCTTGGCCTCATTAATTGGCTGCCAGTTAGCCCTGGCCAGGAGATGGAAAGAAGTAGTCTATCACTGGTGGACAGCAGCTCTGCAGGGTTTCACACAGCGAATCATTCCTGCTGCCTTACCTGGAGAGAGGCTGGGGATTGAACCCTGGAGCCTTCTGCATGCAACACAGATGCTCTGCCCCTGAGCTACAGCCCCTCTTATGTCCTTACGAACATAAGTTCCTTTTCTGTCTAAATCTGCTTGGGGACTTGCTTTGCTCCACCTGCAGAGGGCGCCCTTGTGCATGCGATTCGCTTGCAAAAAACCCCCCTCCATCGCAGATTCTCCTCACCGCTTTCATAACGTTGCTATTTACATGGAAAGTTCGTGACTTTGCTGCTTTGTTTGGATTGAGAGTTACTTTCAATAAAAAGCATTTACACCCGCTGTCCTGAATAAAAGTTGCTTTATTACAATGTGAAGTGGGCAGAGATTAGGGTTGTGTTGTCCCAACACACCAGCATCTTTAAATAAAAATTAGGTTGTTTCTGTGACTGATCCTGTTGAGACTGGCAAGGGGAGCAAACCGAAAAGGGACATATTTATTTGGAGCAAAAGTAGCCTTTCGAATATTAAATCCAACCATTCATTTCCTTAAAAACAAAAATAAAATGAATTACAGGGGTGCAGATATTTGCAAATAGGTCATAATTCTTATATTAAAATTATGCCGCCACAGAAAACCCAGAAGAGAAATATCCCACCCCGAAAATAAGACATAGTGATAGGCGCAGTTCTGGAGGGCGCCAAGGAAGAGGCGAGGCTGGACACGTAATTAAAAAAAAAAAGACATCCCCTGAAAATAAGCCATAGTGTGTCTTCTTGAGGAAAAATAAATATAAGACAGTGTCTTATTTTCAGGGAAACACGGTACAGTGTGAAAGGACACTTTCTATTGGGGACTGGTAGAAAGAGATCATCAATTTTTGTTTGACATTGTTCTTATGCAACTCCCATCACCCCTAGCTAACAGGACCAGTGTTAAGGAATGATGGAATTGTATAGTCATACCTCAGGATACGGCCGCTTCATGTTGCGTCTTTTCAGGTTACGGAAGCGCTCAACCCGGAAGTCCCAGAACGGGTTACGTCCGGGTTTGGCGCGTCCGTGACCTGCGCGCATGCGCAGAAGTGCTAAATCGTGCTTTGCGCATGCGCAGAAGCGCCGCATTGCGTCATGCATGTGCGTAGATGCGGCACTTCATGTTACAGCCTGTTCATGTTGCGAACGGGCCGCCGGAACGGATCCCGTTCGCAACATGAGGTACCACTGTAGTCCCAAAACATCTGCAGGGCCAAGTTTGGCCATACCTGGTTTAGAACATTTGAAAGGAGCAGGGAGGAACCTCTGGCCTGGGGTGACACCACTGTCCCTGGTCCTTAACCTCCTTGGGTGATTTGGCATGTGCCCTGGAACTCTGGCCAGGCCTCTTGATCGGCGGCAGAGAGAGGTGGGCTTTGGAACGTCCCCTAATTTGAAGGGCTGCCTTATCGAAGCCTGGTTTAAAGAAGGGAAGGACAGGAGGTGGAGGCGAGCGGGGCTTGAAGTGGCCCATCAATACTTGACTGAGTGGTCATCCAGGCCACTAGAGTGAGGTGTTCTGCAGAGCTTTGCTGCCCATCCTTCTCTTCCCCAGAAGCCGGGGAGACCAGCAGGAGAGCTGGGTGGCCCCTTGGGGGGTTCTCCTCGAGGTGCCCACTTCACCCAGCCTCGTGGGAGTGTGGGGTTGACGTGTTGCAGTTGCGCAAGGAAAGGGAGCGTGGGCACCCTCCCCTTTGATGCAAGGGATTCTCCATCCCTATTTTTAAGCTTCTACCTTCACCAGGGGTGGTCCCTCCCTTTAGGCCGCCTGAGGCTAAAGAGAAAGGTCTGCTCTCCCTGCCCTGATGAAGCCTCTACTGTGGTGCCTTGCTAGACGTTTTTAATTCGTTCCACGGGTCTTTTCTTATAATGAAAAATTCATCTAGTGAATCCCATAGGAATGCATTGAATTTTTTTTTAATTTCTTTTTGCCCATAGGAACACATTAATTGAATTTCAATGCATTCCTATGGGAAACCGCGATTCGCTAGACGAATTTTTCATAAAACGAATTCGTCTAGCGAAGCAACCTCTGCTCAAAAAATCCTTTCGTTAAGCGGAAATTTCATTAAGCAGGGCATTCGTTAAGCGAGGCACCACTGTATTCCCTGGGCTAATGTGGCGGGGACAGCAAAGCAGGGACAGCAGCACTGGGTTCCGGTTAGAGCTTGTGAGGTTTTGGCGAGATCTCGTGAGATTTCTCATCGGAAGCCGCCACCACTTCTGCACTGGCAGTGGGGCACTGCCTCTTGGGGTTCTGCTTCCTCAGCCCACCTCATGGGCAGGCTGGCTCTGACCTTTGCCACTGCTGAATCTCATGCCAGCCTCTTTCTCACTACAAGCGACAGCAAACGCCATCCTTCACAGCACAGCAAAACAATGCCCTCCTGGGCATGCTCCTCTCTGGGGACGAGAGGGCTCCGCCTCAGCCCTGGAGCAGGAGGCAGGTGACCCCCCACACCACCGGGGAGAAGGTCAAGAGGGTCCCTGCCCGAGGGTCCTTGGGCGCTTGACTGTAGAGCCCGCCTTGCATCATGGGATCCGACCAGTTGGGGTTCTGGAATCCGGGCTGCGTCATCTGCTTGCCGGCCGTGGAAGAGCTGTGCCCTCCTCGGGAGAAGCGAGACCTCCCAAGGGAGCTCAGGCCGTATCCCACTGCTGCCCCCACTGCTGCAGCCCCTGCCAGCTTCGCACCACGGCTGCCGCTGGAGCTTTGCCCGCTGCTGCTGCTCTTTGGCAGAGAGTGGAACCCGCCGCGCGATGACCCTCCGCTTTTGCTGCCCCCGCTGCTGCCGCCTCCTCTCCCTCCTCCCCTGCGGCAAAAGGCAGGCTCACTGATGAGAGCAACCAGGAGCACCACGACCCAGGACCAGGCAGCCCAGCTCTTCCTCATGGTGTTGTACCTGAAACAGAAAGAGAAGGTGGAGGATCCTAGAATTGTACCTAATATATCAGAATGGCAGATAAAGCTTGTGGAGTTTATGAACTTGGATAGAATGACTGCCGCAATAAGGAATGTACCAAAACAAAGACTAATTAAAAAATGGGAATATGTAGATCAGGGGTCAGCAAACTTTTTCAGCAGGGGGCCAGTCCACTGTCCCTCAGACCTTGTGGGGGGCCGGACTATATTTTGAAAAAAGAAAGAACGAATTCCGATGCCCCACAAATAACCCAGAGATGCATTTTAAATAAAAGGACACATTCCACTCATGTAAAAACACCAGGCAGGCCCCACAAATAACCCAGAGATGCATTTTAAAGTGAAACCACACATTCTACTCATGTAAAAACATGCTGAATACCGGACCGTCTGCGGGCCAGATTTAGAAGGCGATTGGGCCGCATCTGGCCCCCGGGCCTTATTTTGGGGACCCCTGATGTAGATGATTATTTTAAGGAAAAAAACGTTAAAACAGAGTTAGTGGTTTGTTTAGCCTAGGGGATCACAGAGAAATGTGATAAGAAAGAAATATATAAAAAGATAGGTTTTAAGATAATTGTAATGCAAGAAATGGGAAAATTTGAGAGCTAAGTGATGTGTGAAAGTTTGGAAGTTGATTTTATTTATATATAAGGTTTTGATTCATGTAATAGGATCTGGGAAGAAAATGTATTGGTTTCTTTTATTGTAATGTTTTTAAAATGAACTAATAAAGCTTATTTTTAAATTTTTAATTTTTTTTAAAAAAATTGTAGAATCGGTGGGGACCTTTACTCATATTTGGTGGTATTGTGAAAAAATAAAACCATTTTGGAACGAAATATTAGAGGAATTAAAAAAATAAAATAAATATAACATAAAAAAAAACCTGGAGTGTTTTCTACTGGGAATGGTAGAGGAAGATATAAATAAACAAGAGGAAAAGGTTTTCCTTTACGCAGTGGCAGTGGCGAGAATTTTAGTTGCCTTGCCAAAAACTAGAAAAAAGAAGAAATCCCTACTATCAGAGAATGGCAAGAAAAGGTGATCAGTTATATCGAATTGGCCAAATTAACAAATTCAATTAGAGGCGGGAGTATTCAAAAATTCAAAAATAATTGGGGGAAAATTTGAAGACTATCTAATAAAGCTTGGATTTACTTCCAATATTCTGTAAAGATCCCAAGATGAAAAGCAAAAGAAAGCAGTATAATAGTGGGTAAAAAGATTAACCTGGGAGGAAGACAAGTGGAAGTCAATATATGCAAGAATCACTTGTAATTAATAGAAGTTACTACATCGTTTATGGTTATGATAAGATTAATTGTGCTAGGTACTCGATTTTGATTTGTGTTAGTAATTGCTAGCAGTACCGTATATACTAGATAATGAGGCATGAAATGTATAATTTGCTTTGTTTATATATTGTATTGTATTGTTTGTTCTTTGTATGTATTTTAGTTGTATGGTTTTGATCGGAATTTCAATAAAGATTTAATTTAAAATATATATATAGAATTGTAGAATCGGAAGGGACTTTCAAGGGTCATCCAGGCCAGCAGCAAGGCAAGAATTGCAGCTCTCTGGGTCCCCTGCAGGCCCTGCAGGATGTTGGGCCTGAAGTCCAGCCCTCGCTGCACCGTTGTGCTCCATGGGCAGACCGGAGCTGAGGATCCACTTCCCGCATTGCAGCTGGCTATTGGGGCTGCACTGGTCAGTTGGCAACCCTAGCAGGCAGGTGGCTGTGCTGGCTGGGGCTGATGGGGGATGTGGGCCAAAGCACCAGCGGAGGGAAGGCAGACCTGGACTGAGGCTCTAGCTGAAAGCGTTAAGCCCTCCAGATGTTTGGGACTACAATTCCCATCACCCCTGCCCACTGGTCCTGTTAGCTAGGGATGATGGGAATTGTAGTCCCAAACATCTGGAGGGCCAGAGTTTGCCTGTGCCTGAGCTAGAGGGACCCAAGGAAAGGCCTTGGTAGGCTCTGCAGCTGTAGCAGAGCACATGCTAAATCCTGGCCTTTCCCCTACAGCTTGAGTGACTCCCCATGGAAGAGTCCTGGATTCTAACCCTGCCTGCCGCTGAGAGAGTTGCAGCCATTCTGGGATGCCGCAGCTTAGAGGTGGCATCCTGGCAAAGCCTGGCATGGAACGGGTCTCAGGCCCAAAAGGCATTTGCTTTACTGGTTTCCAGGCAGAAGGCTGGTTTAGAATACCGGAACAACAGAAGAGCCTGCTGGATCAGGCCAAAGGAGCCCCATCTAGTCTAGCAGGATCCCAGAACAAAAGCCCTCTCTCCCCTCCTGTGCTTCCCAGCAACTGGTGTTTAGGGGCATTGCTTGGAGGAGGCAGAACGGAGCCGTCCTGGCTAGTAGCCAATGGTTGCTTAATAATCCTCCATGGATTTGCATAATCCTCTTTTAAAGGCATCCAGATTGGCGCCCACCACTGCCTCCTTTGGGAGTAAGCACCATAGTTCAACTTTGCACTGCGTGAGAAACCCTTCCTTCTCTCTGTCCAGCACTCAGCTTCATTGGATGCCCACACGGCCGAGTTTTATGAGAGAGGGAGGAAAACTTTTCTCTAAACACTTTCTCCAAGCCATGGATGATTTCATAAACATCTATCAGGTTGCCTCGCCACTTTCCCTGCGAAAGCCTCCCCTTTCACGGAAAACCCAGATTGCCGTTTGTTCTGATTCAGCATTAAAAGCAGGTTTTCCTGGGGCATGCGGTGGGACAAAGAAAAGGAAAAAGTGCTCAGACATGAACCAGGAAAGTGCAGGCCTGTGCTTAGAAAAGGTAAAGGTAAAGGGACCCCTGACCATTAGGTCCAGTCGTGACCGACTCTGGGGTTGCGCGCTCATCTCGCATTATTGGCCGAGAAAGCCGGCGTATAGCTTCCAGGTCATGTGGCCAGCATGACAAAGCCGCTTCTGGTAAACCAGAGCAGCACATGGAAACACCGTTTACCTTCCCGCTGTAGCGGTTCCTATTTATCTACTTGCATTTTGACGTGCTTTCGAACTGCTAGGTTGGCAGGAGCTGGGAACAAGCAACAGGAGCTCACCCCGTCACAGGGATTCGAACCGCCGACCTTCTGATCAGCAAGCCCTAGGCTCAGTGGTTTAACCACAGCGCCACCTGGGTCCCTCAAGTGCTTAGAAAGGGCAGGGCAAAAGTTTAGTGTGGATGAGCCCTTTCCTGTAAACTGAAAAGTCCCCACACTCGACACAATAAGTCAGGCCTAATGACAGGGCAGAACCTTCTGGGAACAGCAGCACAACAAAGAGGGTGAAATTGCTGAGCCATTAGCCCTCCAGGGCTTGCCACTCACATGACTCATTTGCACAAAAGCCTGAGGCCCAGGAAAGAAAACACTGCTCCAAAAAAACCATACATACCCTTCAGCTGCTGTCACCCACAGGCCAACTACTGGCTCAGCAGTTCTCTGCTGTTGCCCCCCTCCCCCCCCCAAAAAAAAACTTTTGCAAGAACTCCAAAGGGAAGAAGTTACCTGAGGGGCCACTTGGGGGCAATAAACTATGGAACTCCCTCCTGCAGGAAGCAGCCTAGATGGCTTCTAGGGTTGCCAGACTCAATAGAGGAAAGGACTTCTGTGCCTTTAATTGCCCTGCTCTCTTTTGAGAGGTTTCCAGACTCAAAAGAGAGCAGGGCAATTAAAGTCACAGAAGTCCTGTCCACTATTGAGTCTGGCAACCCTAATGGCTTCAAATGAGGATTAGACAAATTCATGGATGATTGCGCTCTGCCTCTACAGTTGGAGGCACAATGCTTCTGAATACCAATGGCTGGAAGCCACAGGAGGGGAGAGTTGCCCTTGTGCTTGAGTCCCGCTTGCAGGTTTGCCAGAGGCATTGGACTAGATGGCCTGATCCTCAGCTTGTCAATAACCAGCTTGTCAATAACCTTCATAAACTCTACTCCAGGTCCGACCAAGGCAGAATGGAGTGGTTCTATTACTTCCCTTGATCTAGAATTGCGATAGCCTTTTCTGCTGCTTCATCACATTGTTGACTCATGTCCTGCTGTCAAGCCAGCTGCCTCCCCACCCACCCCAAATTTCTGCATCGGGTTATCCATGCTAAAGTGTCCCTATTGAAATTTATTTGAGCCCAGTTTGGGCCAGTAATGTTCCATTAAAAGGCAGCCTGGCTGTGCAGGGCCTTGATAGCTTAGGGGAAATCAGAGGCCCTTTCCCTTAGTGGTGGGAGCCCCCTAACTTACAGCATAAAGGTTTTCCCCTTGTATAGGTCTGCTGGGGTTTTGTTTCCAGTGACAAAAATGTCTTGCAACAAGGGAAATATGAGAGAGCCGATTCCCGCTGAGCTCTTGACTTTACACTCCTTGGCTTGAGGGTTAATAATCCATAAAGCATCTGAAATAATGTTTGTGTGCATGCATCACATTTCTTAAGTGCAAATGTGGAGAGAGAGAGAGAGAGAGAGAGAGAGAGAGAGAGAGAGAGAGAGAGAGAGAGAGAGAGAGACTTGAAGGCATTGGCTTGTGTCCTACTCTCTGGAGCAGGAAAAGACAAGCTTGCTCCATTTCCCATGTGACAGCCCTTAGTGTTTTCTTCCCCAGGCTAAACATACTGGTACCCAACTCCCTCGACTGTTCCTCATAAGGCTTGCCTTCCAGACCCTTGTTCATCTTGGCTACCCTCTTCACATATTGCAACTTGTCAATATCCTTCTTAAACAGAGGTGCCCAGAACTGGACACGGGACTCCAGGTGGGGTCTGACTATGGCAGAACTTTCCTCAATGTGGACACATGACTTCTGTTGATGCAGTCTCAAATGACATCAGCTTTTTTTTGCTGCTGCTGCATCCCTTGGCGGAGCTTCATGCTCTGGCACCGGGGGGGGGCAGGGGCGGGGCTGTCGCGCGTTCTGGGGGTGTGGCACGCCTCCCATATAGGCGTGGCATGCATTCTGAGGGTGGGGTGCCCAGCGCAGGCAGCGGAGGGGCAGCCGCCATGGTGCCCTCGGAATCGCGCCGCCCGGGGCGGAGCGCCCCCATCGCCCCTTCCTTCCTACGCCCCTGGCTGCATCACACTTTTGACTCATGTTAAGTTTGTGGTCTATTAAGACCCCTAGATCCTTTTTGCATGTACTTTTGCAAGCCGGATGTCCCACATCTTATATTTGTGCAGCTGGTTATCTCTGCCTAAGTGCAGAACCTTACATTTGTCCCTATTGAGGCAAGATCTGTCAGGATGCTAATGCTGTGAACCCCTCCATTTTATGCTCAGGTTTTATATATGTTTAATTACAACTATATACCCTAAAGATGGGACCCAGGTGGTGCTGTGGGTTAAACCACTGAGCCTAGGGCTTGCTGATCAGAAGGTCGGCGGTTCGAATCCCTGTGACGGGGTGAGCTCACGTTGCTTGGTCCCAGCTCCTGCCAACCTAGCAGTTCGAAAGCATGTCAAAGTACAAGTAGATAAATAGGAACTGCTACAGCGGGAAGGTAAACGGCGTTTCTGTTCTGGTTCGCCAGAAGCGGCTTTGTCATGCTGGCCACGTGACCCGGAAGCTGTCTGCGGAAAAACGCCGGCTCCCTTGGCCTATAGAGTGAGATGAGCGCGCAACCCCAGAGTCGGACTTGACTGGACCTGATGGTCAGGGGTCCCTTTACCTTTCCTTACCCTAGAGATACACAGTCTCTGCTGATCTTCATTCCAATGAAACCAAAACTAGAACCTTTGGGTTCTCTCGGCACTCCAAGTTTGGGTTGGTGTGCAACAATATAATAGCTGCAATTAGTGATAGGAAAAAAGTGGTAGGTTGGAATAAGCACAAACTCTCAGGAAGCAAATTGTTTGGATTGCAGCTGAAGTGTTTAAAAAAAACCCAAAGGAAGGCAGAAAACTCACAATCTAAACCAGCAGGTAAGAAAGTCCATTGTACTTACCAATACTTTCTCCTAGGAGCAACCACCAGCGGCGGATGAGGACCCCCAGGGGGAAAGGCTCTCTGCCTGTGAAAGGCTGCTGACAGCTTGAATCCTCTGTGAGCTGGCAACAGAGTTGTTGTCAGAGCACATCAGGGCTCCCCAGAATGGAACAAAAGCTTAATGCCTCATTGCCACCTGACTGGTCAATGGAGCAAGCTAGGCTCTTTAGACAGTCACCCTGCAGAACTCGTGACCCACCCCTGGTAACCTGTCGGGATATCTCTCTCTCTCTCTCTCTCTCTCTCTCTCTCTCTCTCTCTCTCTCTCTCTCACACACACACACACACACACACACACACACACACACACACACATGTTCAGGATCCTGGGCAAACAACATATCCAGGAGGCTTATCAAGGCCCTGTAGAGCTGCCACAGGTCAGTGCAACCTGCAAACTGGATTTTCTCGAGCTGTACAGGGCTGGTTCACACGCAGTGGATCTCGTCAGGAGAAGAGGGTTGTGACTGAAAAGTTTGTTTTTGCTGGGCAGGTTTGGTCACCAGGTGTTTTCCTTTTTACCTGCAAGCAAACGGTTAATGAATGGCAGCTTCCAGGGTTCAAGGAGGGGGAGTTGAAAAAGGAGAGGATTTTGAGAGGCAGTTTTTTAGGTTGGAATAGAGGCTGGGAGAATGTTGGGAGATAGGAAGTGAGAGGAGAGAGAGTGTTGGTTCTGGGTAGAAACATCCACTCTGAGGAATATATCATAAGCTAGAGAAAGAAGTCTCTGAGCTTAGTGTGAAGGACAGCGTGTGGTGTCCTGTAAGAGAAGAAGAAGAGTTTGGATTTGATATCCTGCTTTATCACTCCCCGAAGGAGTCTCAAAGCGGCTAACATTCTTCTTTCCCTTCCTCCTCCACAACAAACACTCTGTGAGGCGAGTGAGGCTGAGAGACTTCAGAGAAGTGTGACTAGCCCAAGGTCACCCAGCAGCTGCATGTGGAGGAGCGGAGATGCGAACCCGGTTCACCAGATTACGAGTCCACCGCTCTTAACCACTACACCACACTGGCAATGTACAAACTGGAGAAATAGGCCAGGAATTAACTGGGAGGCTGAGGCTGAGACACGAGAAGTAGAAGCTGGAAAGATACAGTCTACTTAGGTCTCATTCCGGTCAGGAGGGGAGAGACTCTTCTACAAAAAGAGAAGACTCCCAAACCAGTTAAGAGGGGTGTGGTGATCCCTTGGAATACCTCAGGAGTAGGGTTGTCTAAGGGGTGTGTAACTGACAGAAAATACCACCTTGTTTAAGAACCAAAGTATTAAGTGGCAACAGGGTCTGTCCTTCCAGTGAGCACTCAGGGCTGATTTCCTTCAGAATGGATAGGTTTGATCTTCTTGCAGTCCATGGGACTCTCAAGAGTCTCCTCCAGCACCATAATTCAAAAGCATCAATTCTTCGGCGATCAGCCTTCTTTATGGTCCAGCTCTCACTTCCATACATCACTACTGAGAAAACCATAGCTTTAACTATACGGACCTTTGTAGGCAAGGTGATGTCTCTGCTTTTTAAGATGCTGTCTAGGTTTGTCATAGCTTTTCTCCCAAGAAGTAGGCTGTGCCCCCTAACCATGGACAAATTAACTCTTCTTTCTCCCTCTCCAACCCCCCTCTCCTCCCATTCAATTCACCCTCTATTTAAAACCTTTTCTTATGATGCAATAATCAATATTTTTATTTATAGACATATTTATGGACTTCTTTTTAGCCGATTTTGCACACACACACACACACACACACACACCTGTGCCCCTGGTGGGGGCCCATCTCACCACCCCCTACCTATGGCTCTGGGTGCAGCACCTGGGTGAGTGCGGACGCACCTCTCTGCTTCCATCCGGTGGTTGGGTTGAAGCCGTTGCAAGCAGATCAGCCCTTCTCTGTTGACCAGGGGGCATGGGGGTCGAAACTTGGGCCATACATTAAACACACCATTGCATTTAACTTGTCTGTTTTGAATAACAGCTGGGAATAGGGGAGGGAGTCGGGGTTGGGACTGCAGGGTCTGGGCAGAGGGCATTTAATGCTTCCCCTGCCCTTCCTCTATTGGGGCCATCAAGGTTGTGTCATCTGCATATCTGAGGTTGTTGATATTTCTTCCGGCAATCTTAATTCCGTCTTGGGATTCCCCCTAATAGTGACAGTCTAGAAGTGCACTGAACCCACCAATATTATTTGCAAGCAGCTTAAAACTTAAAAGCACTAGTGTGACCTCAGCTGAGCATTTCTTGCATAAGCCTGGGCAAAGAGGCGTATCTTAAACAAGGAAAAGTTTATTGAGAAGAACAATGTAGAGTTTCAGGGAGTCGGTCCCTATCCTGCCTAGTAAATTAATTCAGCTTCTTCCTCACGTAACCCCAAACCTCCCAGAGCTGTTGGGGGGGGGGTCTCAGATCCAAACTGCACCCTGAATTGTGCCCTCATTCCATTCTTCCCAATTTCCTCCCACAGCAATTGAATAAAACCAGAGGACCACTGTTGCGTTTCTATTGACAAAGTGCTTTAATTACAACAAAATAATCTAGTTGCATGTGCTTCATACTAGTATATAAAGTGGTATTCACAAGGTGGTTTTATGAAATCCATGGTCCAAACCTCTCCCCCCCACAGCACAAGCCTTTGAGAGATCCATGGATAAAATAACGGGTTTTTGTTTTTAATCCAGCTAAACATAAATTCTGAAGATAGCGCTGCTGCAGAGGGAAGACTTGGGACACGAGGTATTATTGCATGTGAATGACAGATCAAGATATTGCTAGCTCAGCTCAGCAAAAACAGCTGCTTTCTCACTTGAGGTTGTGGGGGAAATGGCACAAACATGCACCCATACACTCACACATCCCTGGAATGCTTTTTAACTTTGTGCCCTGCAAGCTCAAAGCCTCGGGATACTTCCCTTTTCACCCAATGGAAGCCTCCCAACAGAAGCTTTTCTGGAAAAAGATCCCCTGCAGAGCTGCAGATTCTCCAGTAATGCAGCACACAGCACTGATACAACAAACGGGTACCAATTCTCTTCAGAATGGAGAATGCAATTGATTCTTACCAAGCAACAGAGATCTTGTCTGAAGCAGGTGAAACCCCGTGGATTAAGAGTGGAGAACTTGCAGCAGCCCTCCAAGTGCTGTTGGACTCCAGGTCCCATCAGCTCCACGGCCAACAGCCAGGGATGATGGGAGTCAGAGTCGAGCCTGCATCTGGAGTGCCACAGCTTAAAGCCAACTTGCACATTCTGAAGTCTGGAGTGGTAAAGCGACCAATTGGACAGGACCAATTCAGTTTCAAGGGGGTGTGTGGCCATTGCAAATCTTAGTCCACCTGGTAAACTCACAACACACGTAGCATGGCAGAATGCCACCTACTCATTTGCCCAGTGTGTTATTGGTCCATGTGCAGTGTGTTCCTGATTCAAAGAAGCAACTCCCCTCCAGCCTGAAATGGTACATTCCAGGAAAAGCACCGCCACTGGGTTCTACTTTGGATCTGAACTAGGCCCTAGGAGCAATTTTTTGGCACAACTGGGAGAGGGACTTTTCTTCCTAGCCAATCATTTAATTTGCAAAAACCGCACCAGGAGACATTTTGGACTGGGTGAGAGACTATTAAGGTGACACGAGAGCTACCTTCGAATATTTGGGAGGCTTATCACATAGATGGAGCAAAATTTATTTCCTCCAGAGAGTCAGTCAATGGGTTCAACCTACAATAATTTCAACTATGCATTAGGAAGACTTTCCTGACGAGGCAAGGCTGCCTTGGGTGGTGGCTTCTGAGGTTACCTTCCAAACCTAGGAAGATTCTCTCAACAGTTTTCTGTGCTCTGGGATAGAAGCCACATTGAGGACTTTCATCTGCAAGGGCCTGCTGGCCACTAGGAAAGCAAGGGTTGGAAGCACCAAAAGGCATCTCCTGCCCACCTCCAAGATCAGAGCCAGCTGTATGGGCTCCTTGGAGCAGAGGGACGATGGTCGTAAGCAGCGCCTTGCGACAAAACCCTCCCCTCTTCAGGAAGCTGGGTGTGGTTGCATAGAGCAGTGGTTTTCAACCAGTGTGCCTTGCCGCCCTGGGGTGCCTTGAATAATGGTCAGGGGTGCTGCGGGCAATACTGGCCACAGTCCCTCTTCCCTTCCCTCCCTCCTCTCATGCCCTCTCTCGTCTCTGCCTCCCAAAAGCTTGCACAGCTGTTTGTTGCAGCAGCCCTGGCTTCAAGCTCCCCAGGTGAATGGTGCCTCTGGGGCTGGTCAGGGGATGCTTCTCAGGCCCCTGTGGGGCAGTGGGAGGAGGCACCTCTCTTTGGCGGGGGGGGGGGGACTGACTCAAGAGACCACAGGCAGCAGCAGCGGCTGCCTGGAGGACTCCCAAGGAGAGGGGAGGAGGCTGAGGAATCACTCCACAAGAGGGGGTGTTCAAAAAAGGGTGAGGGGCTGCCAGCTCTGCAGGCAAGGGAGTGACACAACTGGGCTCTTGAGCCCCACAGGGGTGCCGCAGAAAGAATGCAGTTGCAGGGCATATGCGGTGCCAGGGTCAAAGATCCGCCCAAAGTCCCCGCCCCAGGTTGCCCAGTCCCAGGCGCGCAGGAGGGCAGAGCCGGCTGGCCGCCTCAGCATCTCGCTGGCTCGGTCGCCCCTGAACTCACGGTGCAGAGCCGCCCGCAGCAGAAGAGTTTGGTGCGGCGCTCCAACCAATGGGCGGGCTGTTTTCCTGACTCAACTCTCAGGCCCCAGACTCTTGGCCTGGTGCCCCTGAGAGCCCGGCGCCCAGGTGCCCCACACCCCTAGTGCCTATGGGTAAGACGGCCCTGTGCAGTTGGTCAAGGGAGCCATGGACCCAAAAAGGCTGAAATACTTTGGCATAGATCATTGGACACAGTAGAGAAATCTGCCCAATAAGACCCAAGAAGAGAACCAGACATAGTCCTATTACAGGCCTGATTAGTACATAGAACCTCAGAATTGTAGAGCTGCTGAGGGAGTTTGTCCCGCTGTTGAACAGCTCCTATTGTCAGGAAGCTGTAAAGAACGCATGTAAAATAAACAGCAGTTCATCCACTTTTTAGCCAAAAACTTAGCATTTATATCTGCATTCTAAGATGTCAAAGCGCACCACATACATAACCTCTGCAATCCTTACAATAGCTCTGAAAAATAGACCGGTATTATCACCCCTCCCCTCCATTCTACAAAAGGGGTGTTGTGGCAGAGAAAGGGGTTTGTGTATGGGCGCCTAATGAATTCACAGTAGAGGTAAGACTTGAACTGGGGCCCTCTCAGTTCACAGCTTTCAGAGACTACGTTAAGTTGTCCTTCCCGTCAAGAGTACATTTCTATTATTGCTAAATTTCACACAGGTCACTCCAGTTGCAATCAGAGGCATGTCACACACACCAGCCAACCCTGTGCCAAAAGAAGGGCACTTTGCTGGGCGGCCCTTGTTTACATCGCAAAGTTTAATACGCCAGGATATTCATGGAATTGGGAACTAGAGGGTCATTTAGTCCAACCCCCTGTGATGCAATTCCTTCAGGATCGCCCTTAAAACACAAGATGGTTGGCAACTCCATAAGCTTGCGAAGGTGTGTCTACTTCAGGCACTAGGTCCTGGCTCAGACATGCACTTTTTACCACTGGTTAGTTGCAAATTCTTGCATGGGCAGGACCCTCCTCAGATTTCGCACGATCTCACGCACGACACAAGCCAGTTCACACTTTCAGTTGCCCACCATCAAGAGATGCACATGCCTGTTTGTGGGAGAGAGGTCCGACCCTTAACCAGAGAAATGCAAGGCAGCTTTTGCAATCCTGAGCTGCACTTGCTTGGATCCCAAGAGTTCTTAAAATACACCCCCCCCAAAAAAACCCCAGACTCACACTTTTTAAAAAGGTGCCCCACCCTCTAGTTTCCACTAGAGACTGAAACCATGAACAAGAATGGAATGAAATGTACATTTGGACTAAAGAGTGTACAGCAGTCGTTCCCAAAGTGGGCGGTGTACACACACACACACACACACACACACACACCATGGGGAACAGTAGGGTTACTAGTGGGGTGAATGCTAAGAGGCAAGGAGGTGTCTGGAGGTGTAAATGGCTGATAGCAATAACAATTTTATTATTTTTACCTCATTGAAGAGCTAGTATCACTGGATCAAGTTCATCAGTTCTGATGAATTAATTCAACTAAATACTTTTAACTGGATTATGGGTAAATGTGCAATTTTTACTGTTTTGAGTTATCTTCTTTAGCAGGTTGTGCAAACTGCTATTCTGGACAATCCTTTTTACAGGGTGGGGGTCATTGGGGTTGAGTTTATGGAACCAAGGGATAGGTGGCCGCCCCAAAGTGGGGGAACCACTGGTGTACAGGGCTGGACACAGACCTAGACCTACTTAAGAGCTGACCCAATGAAGTACTGTACCATTGATTTCAATGGGACTCTCCAAGTACAGTTAAACGCGGATCCAGCCCACAGGCTACAATCATCGTTGCAAATCTGTTTTGTGCTGTTAAGCCCACAAAGACCCTTCAGAGCTTGTTTTCATGTGCTGGTTCATTTTAGAATCCTTTCAAAAAAAGAATAAAAAATTATTATTTATATAAATTATTGCTGTTATTTTCCTGTGCATGTAATATTTGGCATATAGATAATGATAAAAGAATAGAAAAGGCTGGAGCTTAAAAAAATATCCACAATCAATCTAGTGCAATTTAGAAGTGAAAAGTTGTTAAAGGGTTAGCTAGAAAGAAAGAGGGCGATACGTCTAAAGTGAGTTTACCCAGGAGGAAATTCCACAAAAGTTTGGTGGGGCAGTTAAATATGCTCAGGATTTCAGCCCCAACAAGCAACAACACACTAGAAAAGAATCCTTTTTGGGGGGGGGGGTTCAGGGGCTAAGTAGGAAAACTTCTGAATTATTATTCCTTTTCTCAAAAAAGTTCCACTGATGCCACCAAGGGCAGGACTACGTATTACACATAATACCTGCTGGCCACTTATGTTAGTGCAAAGCAGCTCAAGGAGGGAGATCATGTCGGAATGCATTAGTAAGGGGAGGGGAGGGGAAACAGGATGTTTAACCCTTTCCTAGAGAATCATAGAATCGTAGAGTTGGAAGAGACCACAAGGGCCATCCAGTCCAACCCCCTGCCAAGCAGGAAACACCATCAAAGCATTCTTGACAGATGGCTGCCAAGCCTCTGCTTAAAGACCTCCAAAGAAGGAGACTCCACCACACTCCTTGGTAGCAAATTCCACTGCTGAACAGCTCTTACTGTGAGGAAGTTCTTCCTAATGTTTAGGTGGAATCTTTTTTCTTGTAGTTTGAATCCATTGCTCCGTGTCCGCTTCTCTGGAGCAGCAGAAAACAACCTTTCTCCCTCCTCTATATGACATCCTTTTATATATTTGAACATGGCTATCATATCACCCCTTAACCTTCTCTTCTCCAGGCTAAACATACCCAGCTCCCTAAGCCGTTCCTCATAAGGCATCGTTTCCAGGCCTTTGGCCATTTTCGTTGCCCTCTTCTGGACACGTTCCAGCTTGTCAGTATCCTTCTTGAACTGTGGTGCCCAGAACTGGACACAGTACTCCTGACCCACTTCAACTAATACCTGCCTTCCGAAGCGTTCCAGGAGCATTTCTGCAGGAGTAAGAACGTGCCTGGAACCCAACAGGGGGCAAACCAGCTCAGGGATGAAAACTAGAGGCAGAATGCGGTTGGCAGGGAGAGGGTTAAACACCCTTCCCCCTTCTTTGCCTCAAACTGCTCCCTCCCATAGCTGATTTTTGCCATACGCCTTATGCAGAGGAATTATTTCCCAGCCATTTTAAACACACATCAAAGGGAGGTGGGAAGCGTCCGATGTTCCTTTACTGCCCAAGGAGAGTGTCTTCTCCTGCAAAACCTCCTGGGCATTTGGCCTCAAATATCTGTAGAACTGGGAGAGGTTCTTGAAAATGGCACGTCTACAGTTGCAAGGGGTGGAGGGGAAGGAGAACAAATGCATTTGCCAACTGAGCATATTCTTTCATTAAAAATTGCCATTCAAGTATGCTGGGTGTGTTACTACTTTTCCATTTTCTTGCGACTAATATTCTTGCCGCTACTATTCCATACATCAATAACGTTCTATTAGCCTTTTTGACATCCTCTGGAATTATGTTTTTAAATCATTTGCAAGGGCTGCTGTACTTTGCACCATTGCTATATATAGCAAGGCCAACACAGGGTTAGCAGCCATGCTTTAAGAAATGGTTTATCAAAGGGAATTTGCACTGTTGGCCTGCATAGCTGGGCCACCAGCCCATTCAAACAGCTCAGCCAAAGAGTCTCCAAAAAGTGGTGCTGCGGAGGAGATGAAGCTGGGTCAACAGTGCCCCCTTGTCTCCAGGGCATGCAAGGGGCCCGAGCCAAGCTGCCCCCACCTTGGCACCGTACAGGGAAGGTAGCTGTGTGCTGACTTCCTCAGCCACAGGCAAACCCAACCCAGTTTTGGGCGCACCTTACCTGGGCCAAGATGAAAACCTGGCCTCCTCCCCCCATCTCAAAGGCCCTGTGGAACCAGGAAGAAGAGGGACTCCAGGAAGGACAGAAATGGGTGGCTGGGTGGATGAGAAAGGGCAGGTAGGACTAAGACTAGGCCCTCCCAGTGGGGGGGGGGAAGATCTTAATATTTTACTTAGAGCTCAGAAATGACCAAAAAAGAAAAAAGGGAGGAGACTTCCTCCTCTGGCCCTGACTTGCCACCACAAAGCCAGAATTTGAGTGGAAGGTTAAAGCGGTGTTTTGGTGGCCCGCAAAGGGGATGCCTCCAACAGAAAGCTTCAGCCAACAGAAAAGGCTCTGTGAGAACCTCAGAATCGCCCAGCTGGAGAGGCAAGAAGGTCCACTGGGTCCAGGCTGGCCAAGAGGGCAAAGGCTTCGGTGGCTTCCTTGTTTGTCCCCGGCAAGGAGTGCTCAAAAGGTCTCCTGCCGCTAAAGAGAGAGGCTTCGCTGAGATCGCCTCCAGGAAAGCTTGGAGGAAAGGAAAGACAGTTAGTCAAGGTGGGTTCTGTGTTCAAGTTCTGCTCCAGAAAGGAAGAGCCGCCTCTGCTCGTCGCAGCACGTTCTTCTTGCAAACAAATCTTCTCCAAGACGTGGCTCTTCTGGCAGCAAAGTCCACCCGAGGGCAAAGGCTTCACATTGTGGCCGGGCCATCGGAGATCTCTTCTAATCGTTGCTCAATCATTACACGCAGGACAGAATACCTGAAAAAATAAGCAGTGTTTTACAGCTTAAAAGGAAAAGGGTGTGCACCCCAGACCTTTGTGGTGAGGAGAGAGCAACTCCACATCAGCCTTCTCCACTGGGCAGTGTAGCGGTTAGAGTGCTGGACTAGGACCTGGGGGACCAGGGTTCGAATCCCCCCTTGGTCACTGCCTCTCAGTGTAACCTACCTCGCAGGGATGTTGCGAGGATAACATGAAGAAGGAAGGAGAAGTGCAGCCTTGAGCTCCTTGGAGGAAATGTGGGATATAAATGTAATAATAAAAATAATAAAGAAAACTGGTGTCCTTCAGATGTTTGGGCTACAACAGCGCAGCTGGGTGAAGATGCTGGGGCTGCTGGGAGTTGTAGTCCAACTTGGTTGGAGGGCACCAGGTTGGCCAAGGCTGCTCTGCATCTTAAGCATCATTTCAAGCAATTCCCATGGAAACATCCCCAGACTGGGCCCTTAAAAATACATTCAAAAAGAACTGTGCTTTGAGGGCCAGAATCCCCAGTCGTTGCATCCCAGGGAAGGAAGAGCTTACTTGTGTTTAAGCTTCTTGACTTCACGATCTTCTTCCTCTTTGAGTTTCTGAATGAAGCTTGTCAGGACAGGCATTTCAAACTTGATATATTGAGCAACCTGCCCAGGCGGTGGGGGGGGGGGGAGAGAGAGAGAGAGAGAGAGAGAGAGAGAGAGAGAGAGAGAAAAGAAAACAGAAAGGTGATGGAACACGCCACCCCTGCGAGGCTTGCACAGAGAAGAGCTTGAGAAACACACATCTCCTGGCTTGAGGCTGGGACCGGCCCTGCTCAGCTACCCACGACTGTGTACACACAGACCCCAGCACCCTCTTCTGGCCCAAAGGGGAACAGGAGTGCTTTGGGTGAATCCCAGAAACTTTCTACTTTAATTGCGTGCTTTTCTTAAGGACAAACGGCAGTCAACGGTTCTCCTGTTTAACACCAGGGTGGGAGGAGAGTCAGGATCAGGACTGAGATCTGTGAAGAGGGGAAGGAAACCCTTTCCCTCATTCCTATTAAACGAATCACTTTCTATCCGCTTGCAACACACTTCCACACTTCTTGCCAGGTTGAATCCTGACAAGACAGAAGTACTGTTTTGGGGGGACAGGGGCAGGCTGGTGTGGAGGACTGACAGGTCCTGAAAGGGGTAACTGTGCCCCTGAAGGACCAGGTGTGCAGCCTGGGAGTCATTTTGGACTCACAGCTGTCCATGGAGGCGCAGGCCAATTCTGTGTCCAGGGCAGCTGTCTATCAGCTCCATCTGGTACGCAGGCTGAGACCCTACCTGCCTGCGGACTGTCTCGCCAGAGTGGTGCATGCTCTAGTTATCTCTTGTTTGGACTACTGCAATGCGCTCTACGTGGGGCTACCTTTGAAGGTGACCTGGAAACTACAACTAATCCAGAATGCGGCAGCTAGGCTGGTGACTGGGAGCGGCCGCCAAGACCACATAACACCGGTCCTGAAAGACCTACATTGGCTCCCAGTACGTTTCTGGGCACAATTCAAAGTGTTGGTGCTGACCTTTAAAGCCCTAAACGGCTTCGGTCCAGTATACCTGAAGGAGCGTCTCCACCCCCATCGTTCTGCCCGTACACTGAGGTCCAGCGCCGAGGGCCTTCTGGTGGTTCCCTCGCTGCGAGAATTGAGGTTACAAGGAACCAGGCAGAGGGCCTTCCCGGTAGTGGCGCCTGCCCTGTGGAACGCCCTCCCACCAGATGTCAAAGAGAAAAACAACTATTTTACTTTTAAAAGAGACAACTGAAGGCAGCCCTATTTAGGGAAGTTTTTAATGTTTGATGCTGTATTGTATTTTAATATTTTGTTGGAAGCCGCCCAGAGTGGCTGGGGAAACCCAGCCAGATGGGCGGGGTATAAATAATTTATTTTTATTATTATTATTCCAAATATCCCACTAGGACCAAATGACACTGAGGGTGGGAGAGATTTGCTGAGACCCCAATAGAGGAAGGGCAGGGGAAGCATTAAATGCCCTCTGCCCAGACCCTGCAGTCCCAACCCCGACTCCCTCCCCTATTCCCAGCTGTTATTCAAAACAGACAAGTTAAATGCAATGGTGTGTTTAATGTATGGCCCACGTTTCGACCCCCATGCCCCCTGGTCAACAGAGAAGGGCTGATCTGCTTGCAACGGCTTCAACCCAACCACCGGATGGAAGCAGAGTGGTGCGTCCGCACTCACCCAGGTGCTGCACCCAGAGCCATAGGTAGGGGGTGGTGAGATGGGCCCCCACCAGGGGCACAGGTGTGTGTGTGTGTGTGCAAAATCGGCTAAAAAGAAGTCCATAAATATGTCTATAAATAAAAATATTGATTATTGCATCATAAGAAAAGGTTTTAAATAGAGGGTGAATTGAATGGGAGGAGAGGGGGGTTGGAGAGGGAGAAAGAAGAGTTAATTTGTCCATGGTTAGGGGGCACAGCCTTCTTCTTGGGAGAAAAGCAATGACAAACCTAGACAGCATCTTAAAAAGCAGAGACATCACCTTGCCGACAAAGGTCCGTATAGTTAAAGCTATGGTTTTCTCAGTAGTGATGTATGGAAGTGAGAGCTGGGCCATAAAGAAGGCTGATCGCCGAAGAATTGATGCTTTTGAATTATGGTGCTGGAGGAGACTCTTGAGAGTCCCATGGACTGCAAGATGATCAAACCTATCCATTCTGAAGGAAATCAGCCCTGAGTGCTCACTGGAAGGACAGATCCTGAAGCTGAGGCTCCAAGACTTTGGCCACCTCATGAGAAGAGAAGACTCCCTGGAAAAGACCCTGGTGTTGGGAAAGATGGAGGGCACTAGGAGAAGGGGACGATAGAGGACGAGATGGTTGGACAGCGTTCTCGAAGCTACGAACATGAGTTTGACCAAACTGCGGGAGGCAGTGGAAGACAGGAGTGCCTGGCGTGTTCTGGTCCATGGGGTCACGAAGAGTCGGATACGACTAAACGACTAAACAACAACAGGGGGCACAGCCTGCTCTGGCTGCACTCAAAGCAGAGGCCAGTCCCACCTTCCTTTTGCATCTCGCTCACAGAACAGAACAGACCTCTGCAAGAGCTTCAGGGAAGGAGACACCTCTTTTGGCTCAAAGGGCGTTTGACCACACTGGGGAACGGGGAGGACTCCAAGTAGCAGTCCTTCCTTCTCCCACGCAAACACTGCCATCTTTCACTTCCTCCCTTTCGTGTGCCAGAATCTGGGGGCTGGGGCTGCAGGTTGGCTCCAGGCCCCAACGTAGCGCCATTTTTGGGTGGCCTTGTGGGGAATTGTAGACTGGCAGCAACAGATCCAGCTGCCCACATCTCTGGTGACAGGATTGGGTAAGCACGAGAAAGTGCTCTGGGATGCTGACGCTGGGCTTGCACACGGCAAACCAATAAAATCAGAGCCTGCTGGATCAGGCCAACAGACACCCCCCCCCAAGTCCAGGATCCTGTTCTCACAGCAGCCAACCAGATGCCCCCTTGGGAAACAGGACCTGAGTGTACCAGCATTCTGCCCACCTGTGATTTCCAGCAACTGGCATATCCGTTACATGGTGTGTGTGGCAGCAGACCTTAGCCATCCTGGCTAGGAGTCATTAGTAGCCCTTTCCTCCATGAATTTGTCTATCCCTCTTTTAAAGCTATCTAGGTTGGTGGCCGTCACTGCCTCCTGGGGCATGGAAAAAATCCCTTCTTTTATCTTTCCTGAACCTCCCAACAATCAGCTTGAGTGGCAGTCTGGGAGTTCTAGCCATAGCTGCCAAGTACCCCGTTTTCCCGGGAAACCCCCCGTTTTTACTTACCTTTTCCCGGTGGTCCCCCGTATCACTTCGTCTCCCGTTTTTCTCCGTTATTTTCTCCTGCCGGCGGCCATTTTTTTTCTGATTTGCCCTTCTATGGGCACCAAAAATGGCCGCCACTGGCTTCAAAAGTTGCATCTACGCATGTCCGGAAGTGCATAGACGCGACTTCCGGTGTCGGCCATTTTGGTGCCCATAGATGGGCGGTGTGACACCGGAAGTTGCGTCAACGCACTTCCGGTCATGCGTAGAAGCAACTTTTGAAGTCGTCGGCGGCCATTTTTGGTGCCCATAGAAGGACAAAGCGACACCGGAAGTTACGTCGACGCAACTTCCGGTGTCACACGGCTGCCGGTCCCGGATTCTGCAGTCCGGGACTTGGAAGGTAAGGTTCTAGCATTAGGGGGAGAAAAACCTGTCAACTTCTATCAGGCCACCTCTTCCTCGGCTTTCCCCCCAGCCCCAAACGCTGCCCCCTTTCCCCACAGGGAAGCTGCTCCACCCCCACCCCCTTGATCATTTCACCTGCCCTTCCCTGAACTGAAATAGGATCCCGCCGCAAAGCAGCAACTCACATCATAAGT
This sequence comes from Zootoca vivipara, assembly GCF_965207765.1. NCBI lineage: Eukaryota > Metazoa > Chordata > Lepidosauria > Squamata > Lacertidae > Zootoca > Zootoca vivipara. The sequence continues at coordinate 5,449,107 of NC_142589.1, read as the reverse complement.
GACTTCCTCCACCTGGTCCTTTTCCATCAAGAACACCTTGGCAATTTGTTCGCAGGGTCCCTGCAGAATCCGAGCAATCAGTGGGTAATCTGTCACCTTTAACTTCTGCTTTTCTGCATGAAACAGGGAGTGTGGATAAGGCACTGAAGAAGACAAGGCAGGGACCCCGAAATCCACCCTGTTGCCCCAGACACAGAGGAGGGGAGAACAGCAGCAGCGGCAAGATCAACCAAGCAAGAACTTTCTGAGAAGCATCCAAGCAGGGGGTGGGGTGGCGGCTAACGTTTTGCAACCCAAGGGCCACATTGACCCAAGTCCATCCCACTTATGTCAAGAGTGGTTGTGGCCAAAGCGTACAAATGGATGGGCAAGAACCGCAGCTCTCAAGGCTACCTGTGAAAAGATTTTCCCACCAGGTACTTCACACTCTTTAGATTATTTTTTATCATCCATCTGCAGGAATGTCATTGGCCTTTCCCCGAGTTGGTGGGGCACAACAACAAGAAACTGAGCCCTTAGTGTCATTGGCCCAGTCCTGTGGAACGCCCTGCCACTGGAGATTCAGCAGGCACCTTCTGTGCCAACTTTAAATGCCTGCTGAAAAAAATGTCTATTCCACCAGGACTATGCAGGCAAGTAAGAATACATCATTCCACAATGGTTAATTGATGCCTGTTTTTAACTTTTAAAATGTTTCTAATGGTTTTATTGTATGATTTTAGGTTGTTGTTGTAAACCACTTTGGTATTTTATGATATAAGGTAAAGGTAAAGGGACCCCTGACCATCAGGTCCAGTCGTGTCCGACTCTGGGGTTGCGGCGCTCATCTCGCTCTATAGGCTGAGGGAGCCGGCGTTTGTCCACAGACAACTTCTGGTTCAGCATGACAAAGCTGCTTCTGGCGAACCAGAGCAGCGCACAGAAACGCCGTTTACCTTCCCGCCGGAGCGGTCCCTATTTATCTACTTGCACTTTGATGTGCTTTCGAACTGCTAGGTGGGCAGGAGCTGGGACCGAGCAACGGGAGCTCACCCCGTTGCAGGGATTTGAACCTCTGACCTTCTGATCAGCAAGCCCTAGACTCTGTGGTTTAACCCACAGCGCCACCTGGGTCCCATATTTTATGATATAGTGGTATACAAATAAACAAAATATTTTTTAAAAATCCATTTTAAAACACGTTTTAAATGCACAAATGGGGGGGGCTTTGAGGCAGGCGAAGTTAACAGCTAGGGTGGGTTTAACTCATTCCCCGCCCCCCATGCACTGTGGCATCACAATTAGGCTGGTGACCCATGGCTTAAATCCATAACTGCTTAACTGCACCATAGCCCTATCGAAACCAGCACACAATACACCATAGACAATATGGAGAGATACAAAATATGGATTCTGAAATAACATGAAGTTGAAAATGTTGACAATAAGACCCATGGAGAGGATGATGAGAAGTCTGAAGATTCAGAAAAATCTCTAAATATGGATATGTAATTGGTATTGTTATAACTTTACGCTTGTAAAATCAAATAAAAATTAATATATATATTTTAAAAAAGAAACCAGCGCACAATAACAGCCTGCTCACCTCCACTGGTGTGAACAATGTACAAGGCGAATTCCTCTGCCGAGTTCTCAATCTGAACACAAATAAAGAAAACACAGAAAAGATAAAACTCTCTCTCACACACACAAAGAACAAGTTTGTGTATATTTTGTGAGATGTGTTGTATGATATATACATCATCCTGAAGTGGCTTATTCATATATTTTGAATGACATCATAACCGATTATATATTTACTAACAGTTACTAGCCAGCATGTTGCGTTTGCATTTTTGTAGATTGTTACATCTTGCAACACAGTGGTTTGTGTTTGTCCAGTCCAAGAATAGGCAGCTGTGACAGCAGGCAGCTCACCGGGGCCATCAGGAGTGGGAGACACAGATATACAACCTACAGCCGCCTTCACCAACTTGGGGGCTCTCCATGGTATGACTCCCATCAGCCCCAGGCAGCATGACAATTTTGGACTACAACTCCCATCAGTCCCAACCAGCACTGCCGTATGAAGTTGAGTCAGATGGGAGCATAGCTGCCAAGTCTCCCGTATTCCCCGGGAAATCCCCGTTTTTCCAGCTGTTCCTAGCTGAAAAAACGGATTTTTTTGTTTTTTCCAGGTTTATTCTGGCGCGGTGGCCATTTTGGAACTGGGCGGAGCATGCTCAGGAGCGACTTTTGATGCTGCTCTGCCCAGTTCCAAAATGGCTGCAGTGCGACTTCAGGCGCGGCAGCCATTTTGGAACTGGGCAAAGCAGCATCAAAAGTCACTTCTGAGCATGCTCCGTCCAGTTCCAAAATGGCGGCAGCGCTACTTCCGGTCTGCTACTTCCGGTCCGATCCCTTATATCTCCGACAGGAACTTGGCAGGTATGGATGAGAGTTGTAGTCCAAAATAGATAGATGTCCCTGAGGCTGGGCAAGGCTGGGGACAGCAATCTTCCTCCGCAAGCCCCACAGAAATGGACCAGAGTCGGACAGAGGCCCAGGAGGAGAGGACAGTGCTGGGAGACTTTCCCAGCTCAGACTTGGGCCAGTCCAAACCACTGGAGCAAAACGTGCCTTGAACTTGTTAAGCAGGAGCTTGAGAACTTGAGGTGTCGTCATGGTGCTGTTGATGCGGACATTCGTGATGGAGCCGTAGGCAGGCGTGAAAACCGATGTCTGCGGAGAGGAGCAGAAAGGCATCAGAAGGACGGAGGACACGGCGATCCAGACAAGCAGAAACACTGGAGACCCACAGAAGCACAGAGGAAGTTGTGAGCTATGTACTTGGGGGGGGGGAAGCAAACGGCATGCTAGATTGGAAGGAAGATCTTATTGAGTTCATTGTTTGATTAATATGTTGCAGTCGTTTGCTTTATTAAAAGGCTACTGTGCTTGATATTATAGGGATTGCCAGTGTTTCTTGATTTTTTAATGCTGCCGTGATTCTTGTGAACTGCTCAGAGCTCAACATCTGTTGCTGGAAGAGCAGAATGCAAAGATTAAATCGAATCAAAATCGAATCAAGAAAGAGGAGTTGGGGGACATGGGGGAGGGAAAAGAACATTTGCCAGCAAGAGGACTAACTACAGGCACCAAAGAACTTCAAAAATTAACTGGGAAATGGTCATACATTCCGGAGCAAATATTATGGAGCTTTTGAACTCTCACATTGCCAGCGTTCTGTAGCTTTATACATATCATATTTTTCCGTGTATAGCATGCCCCCGTGTATATTTTGGGGGACTCAAAATTAAGAAAATGGGGGGGGGGAGATTGCCCAGAGTTGTTGAGATTTTTTTGGCAGGGATTGCCCAGAGTTGATGAGCTTCTTGGGGGCCAAAATTCACTCATCCGCCAGACCGACTGTGGCTATAGTGCACGTCACTGAACCAACCTATTGTCTGCCCACTCACCGACAGCAGCCACCCCAATCACACGCCCAATTACTGCAGTGGCAGCCTATCGGCAGCAGCCCTTCCAACAGCCACCAATCACTCCTGACAAGCTCCTGCTTGCGCCAGCAACCAATCCCCCATCCCAACAATGCGCTGATCACGTATAAGACGAGCACCAATTCTGGACATTGTTTTAGCAGAAGAAAACCTCGTCTTATATACGGAAAAGTATGGTACATGGGCACCCAACTCTGCTAAGTGAAAGCCAGAATGTGGTGTAGGGCTTAGAGCAGTGATGGGCAACCTTTGGAGCTTGGTGTGTCAAAATTCGCCCAAAAACCGAGCATAACTTGGGTGGTGTGTCACTTCGATAAAAATACCATAATTTCCACGATATTTATAGTTTAAATAACAAAAATGTAGAATTGTAATATATAACTGTATTTAATAAACCAAAAACTAATTATTTAACCAAACCAAACCAAAAAACCCCTTATTTATTTATTTATCACAAAGTGCCCAGAGTTGTTGTTGAGCTTTTTGGGGGGAGCTGCTGACCAAAGTTTTGGAGGTTTTTTGGGGGGGTGCCCCAAAGGATTAAAAAAAACAATCTCTGGCTACAGCAGCAACAACAACAAAAGGATCCGGGTTTTAACAGTGGAGACAAGCTGTAGGAGGAGCGGGAGAACAAATGGGGGGAAAACAACAACAACAACAGCGCGAATGGGCCGATGGGGCGTGTGCCAGCAGTGAGGGCTCTGCGTGTCACATCTGACACGCGTGTCATAGGTTCACCATCACTGGCTTAGAGCAGGGGTCCCCAAACTAAGGCCCGGGGGCCGTATGCAGCCCAATCACCTTCTAAATCCGGCCCGTGGACGGTCCGGGAATCTGCGTGTTTTTACATGAGTAGAATGTGTCCTTTTATTTAAAATGCATCTCTGGGTTATTTGTGGGGTATAGGAATTCATTCATATTTTTTCCCCAAAATATAGTCTGGCCCCCCACAAGGTCTGAGGGACAGTGGACCGGCCCCCTGCTGAAAAAGTTTTCTGACCCCTGCCTTAGAGCGTCAGACTGGGAGAGATCAGAATTTGAATCCCCACTTGGTATGAAGCCCACTGTGTGACCTTGGGCCAGTCATAGCCTCTCAGCCTGACCTACCTCACAAGGTTGTTGTGGGGATTAAATGGGGGGGGGGGGAGAAGAACCACGTACTCCCCCTTGAACTCCTTGGAGCAAAATGCCACAAATACACGAGAAAGCAAATAATAAATAGATGCTAGCTTCCATATAAAATAAAGCAAAACAAAAGATGCCTGCCTTAACAATTCACTGGTAGGCACCGAGAACTACATTCTCAACCTGGATCCGTCCCTAAATCAAGATGCTCCTTGGGAGACTCACTTTGTGGTTGTAGAAATGCCCGTTGATGGAGAAGCGGTGCCGCCTGATCCTCCGCTGCTCACTCGGGGTGCGGAGAGTCCCCCTGCGGCGCATGCCCACATCGCTCCGTGTCCGCATCAGTTGCGGCGCTTCTTCCTGCTGGGCTTTGAGATCGTTGTCATCTGAAATGGAGGAGAAGGGAACGGTATGTCAAAAGAAGCTGACCTCCTCCAAAGAAATCCCAAACACCTGTATCTTAAAAAGTTTTCAAAAAGAGAGGCCAGGCGACATTCTCTGACACCACACATACAGGCCTACGGGGTCTGACCTGCAGGTAAAGGACCAGGAGGCAGCAATGCTCTTGAATACCAGGCGCTGGAAACTGCAGGAGGAGAGAGGGCTCTTATGGGAAACCGACAAGCAGGATTTGAGTGCAACGGGCTCCTGGTTAGCCACTGTAAGAACAGGGTGATGGATTAAGGCCTGATCCAGCAGGCTCTTCTTATGTTCTTACATGATCTTCTCCTGGGATTCCCTCCTTCCCTCTCTGGCATGATAAGGACTCTGCAGGATCAGACCCAAGCCACATGTGCCCAACCAGGTGTTTCTGGGAAGCCCACCAACAAGATGTTCAGAATCAGGGGACAAATAACTCAGGTCACCTTGCCTTCTTTTTTCCAATTAGAGAAGCACATTAGCAAGGGGCATGCTACCAGCTCACAATTTTTACAGGCTCTTCCTACTGCAGGTTACTCAGTTTGCAACAAGCAGAACTTGCATGACGCACACAAAGTAGCCCGGTGTTCTACTCACGTGTAAAGGCAATGCGAAAGCGTGCAAAGCTCCACCCTCCTTGCTGCCTTTCACAAGATGGAGGGCAGACAACTGAAGCACAAAACCTCCTTTATGTGCCGAGCATCTCTCCACAACAGAGAATTGGGGAATATGAGGGAGTGTTTGCCCTCCAGCTCACAAAGGGTGAAACTGAGCAGGCTCGTCCCTCTCCATGTGTTCCTTTTACACATGAGTAGGACTCCCAAAGAGGATATGGGAAGCTGGTGCTTTCGGTGAAGCCAGACACTGTAGACATGGAATGCTGCTGTAAGTTTTAAATGAAGGTGTCTGCGAGGGGTTAGGGCTATGGAAGTTCAGCAGCAAGCACAGAAAACAAAGGAGGGGTGAATACTGAAAATTGTTTCCTGGAAATGCTCCTAGATCCAGCTGCAATTCTACTGGCGCAGCAAATGTTCCTAGCTGCAGTGCTACAGAAGCCAACAAGTTCCCCTTCATTAGAGGTTTTCAAAGAATCATAGAGTTGGAAGGGAGCCCCAAGGGTCATCAAGCCCAACCCTCTGCAATGCCTGCTGTGAGTTGGAGTGGTGCCACTATCCAGAGATAAAATCCATAGCCAGTGTTTTTACTGTTAGAAGACGTTAACAATGTGCTATTCACAGACTCCTTTCCTAATCAGGGTGTCTTCGGCTACATTTGTAATGCGCTCCAACCTTCTAGGCCAAGGTCATTTGGATGTCAGCTCCCTAACAATTGTGATCTAAAGTGCATTGCAATTTGGCCTCCTGTCCTGCAAACTCTAGACAGCATCTTAAAAAGCAGAGACATCACCTTGCCGACAAAGGTCCGTAGAGTTAAAGCTATGGTTTTCCCAGTAGTGATGTATGGAAGTGAGAGCTGGACCATAAAGAAGGCTGATCGCCGAAGAATGGATGCTTTTGAATTATGGTGCTGGAGGAGACTCTTGAGAGTCCCATGGACTGCAAGAAGATCAAACCTCTCCATTCTGAAGGAAATCAGCCCTGAGTGCTAACTGGAAGGACGGATCCTGAAGCTGAGGCTCCAATACTTTGGCCACCTCATGAGAAGAGAAGACTCCCTGGAAAAGACCCTGATGTTGGGAAAGATTGAGGGCACTAGGAGAAGGGGACAACAGAGGACGAGATGGTTGGACAGTGTTCTCAAAGCTACGAACATGAGTTTGACCAAACTGCCCGCGGGAGGCAGTGCAAGACAGGAGTGCCTGGCGTGCTCTGGTCCATGGGGACACGAAGAGTCAGACACGACTAAATGACTAAACAACAACAAGGTACCACTAGGATCAGCTAGTCTAGCCCCCTGCAGTGCGAGAATCTTTCTGCCCAACGTGAGGCTCGAGCCCACAACCCTGGGAGGCTCATGTTACGGACTGAGCTATCCATTTGTTTGCAAGCTGTGTTGCTTATATCTTGGATGTAAGGATCTTGGTGGTCTCCCACCTCGGTTAGCTTCCTTTGCTCACTGGGTGTAAGCAGTGCTGGAATTCCCAGCTGGCAGATGAAGGATGTGCTTAGGCCATTAGCAAAGCAGGGTCGCCCCAAAATGAGCTTCTGTTCATTTTTTAAGTATCAAATATATTAACAAACACTTAACAAACACTGAAGCAGTCTATTACAGGGAAACTCAGAGCTTTGTTAGACTTCCTTAATATTTCACACACTTGCCTCATTTTTCTCTTCTCTTTATAGCACTTATCCCCACCTAAACCCAGGCATGACCTAGCAATGTAGATTCAAATAATGCAAGCAAAGTAAAGACCCCTTCATCGTCCGTCTAACTCATTGCTTGTTTTCCTTCTCTTCCTGTTTTGTGGGATGAAGGTTTTGTTGGGATAGTAAGCAATGAATTTTAATATTTTTAATTATTGTTGTGTCGATATTTGTGTACAGGCATGGTCCTCACAATAAACGGATTTGACTTTGATAATGCAAGAAAATAAAATCCTGTCCTATGTAGCAATAAATCGATGGGGGTTTATAGTTTAGCTTTTGTTTTGCATGACATATGGGGAAACTATGGCATTGTTCTCGAAGCCACCAACATGAGTTTGACCAAACTGTGGGAGGCAGTGGAGGACAGGAGTGCCTGGCGTGCTCTGGTCCATGGGGTCACGAAAAGTCGGACACGACTAAACGACTAAACAACAACAACAACCTGCGAACTCTGAACATTAAGAACATAAGAAGAGCGCTGGATAGGGCCAGTGGAGCCCCCTCTGCTCCAGTATCCTGTTCTCACAGTGGCCCACCATATGACTTGGGGTGGGGAACCCACAGAGAGGATCTGAGCGCAAGGGAAACTCTCCTGTGATTTCCAGCAACTGGGATCCAGAAGCACTGTTGCCTCCAACTGTAGCGGCAGAGCACAGTTATCATGACAAATAGCCATCGATAGCCCTCTCCTCCCAAAAATTGCCCAACCCTGTTTTATTAAAGCCATCACTGCCTCCTGCAGGCGAGAGTGCCACAGGTTAAGGAAGTTTAAGTTCTGCTGTGTGAAGGGCTTTCTTTTGCAGTGGCTGTGAAGGATAATAAGGGGGTCATTAACCCCTGATCACCCTGTATTCCATGCCCGTATAAAATCATTAAAATTATAGGACTAGAAAGAATGTACTCTTGGAAAGCAGGGTGCCCAAGGGGTACGTTCTTTCATATGTGGTGGACCTGTAAAAGGGTAAAAAGGTATTGGGAAATCATTTATAATGAATTGAAAGAAATGTTTTAAAGCACTTTAAAAAAACCCAAAAAAACAGAGTCCTTTCTGTTGGGGATAATTCAGATGAAAATTCCCAAGTGTCAAAAAAAAGTTATTTATGTATGCCACTTCTGCAGCCCGTGTTTTGTTAGCCCCCGAATGGAAAACGAGCGAGGTCCCAACTAATGAAGAAGGGCAACTCAAACTGATGGAATAAGCGCAGCTTGCGGACCTAACATACAGAATAAGAGAACAAGAAGAGCATACGTTTAAAGAAGATTGGAAAATCTTTATTGAATATATGGGGGGAAACAGTGTATACCTGAAAACGTTGGCAGCATTAAGATAAATTCAACAGTCTAAACAAGTTTTGATGCTGTGGTGACGTGGGTGGCACTGTGGTCTAAACCACTGAGCCTAGGGCTTGCCGATCAGAAGGTCGGCAGTTCGAATCCCCGCGACGGGGTAAGCTCCCGTTGTTCAGTCCCTGCTCCTGCCAACCTAGCAGTTTGAAAGCACGTCAAAGTGCAAGTAGATAAATAGGTACCGCTCCAGCGGGAAGGTAAACAGTGTTTCCGTGCGCTGCTGTGGTTCGCCAGAAGCGGCTTAGTCATGCTGGCCACATGACCTGGAAGCTGTACGCTGGCTCCCTCAGCCAGTAAAGCGAGATGAGCGCTGCAACCCCAGAGTCGTCCGCGACTGGACCTAACGGTCAGGGGTCCCTTTACCCTTTAAGAATTGAATACTGAATGGTTTTGTTTATATAAAATATGCAAGGGATTGATGTTATGCAAAATGAAATATGGAAAGAAGGGAAGTTTTTGATATTTTAAGGTTGTTTAAATGAATATTCTAAATTGTAAAACAAAATTTAATTAAAAATATATATATATAATATGACTAGATGTTGGTGCCACCGGGAATTCTCTTGCCCTGCTGCAATGGTCTAACTGGCTGCATTTGCCCTTTTGCCTGCTAGACTAAAAAGGGTGAGAGCTCTTCTACAAAAGCTTCCTCTGAGCGGCTGCTCCTTGAGATGAGAATGTGCTGTGGACCCTTAAGCGTTCCTCTAAGATTCCTGGCGTGGACCCAGAACATAATGAAATCCCTCTTAATCCATTTTTAATGGGCTCCTTAAACTCACATTTCAATTTCGGGCCACACCATGTCTCAACCCACCCAAGCCTGCTCCTGTTTCCGATCTGCAACAAGCTGGGTGGCATGAAACAACAAAAGAAAAAAAATAGAAACATATCTTAAACATGTGACATAAAAAGAGCCTGCTGGATCCTGTCCTTCCAGTGGGAAACCTGCAAGCAGGATTTGAGCGCAAGAGCTGCACTCTCCTCTCCCATGGCTTCCAGCAACTGGTACAGTGGTACCTCTACTTACGAATTTAATGCGTTCCGAATGCACATTTGTAAGTCGAAAAAATTCGTAAGTCGAATCTCATAGGAATGCACTGGGAGAAAAAATTCGTAAGTAGAAGCAACCCTATATAAAAATTCATAAGTAGAAAAAATCCTATCTAAACCGCATCCAAGATGGCGGACAGAGCTCCATTCGTAAGTAGAGTTATTCGTAAGTAGAGGTACCACTGTATTCAGTTACCTTCTCCTCCACTGAGTTTGCGTAATCCTCTTTTAAAGCCATTTAGGTGGGTGACCTCACCATCTCCTGTGGGAGTGAGTTCCACCGTTTAACAGTCCTCATGCAAGGGCTTCTCAGCAGATATACCGACAGGGTGTGCAGGGTGTGGCCTGCAACCAATAGACTGGCTCCTCCTCTCCTCACTTTAGGACACTGCTCAGATAAGAGAGAAGGGTCAAGAGCACTACTGCCAGTCCTTCAAGGCATCGGAGGGCCAGCTATGGAGGGCAAAGCACAGCCATCTTGTGGCACATTATGAGTCCTGGATTCTCTTTCCCCATCAGCCTCAGGACCCCAGGGCTGACAGCCCCCACCCCATTGCCAGCAAGGAAGTACTAAGAGGCAGAGAATTTCTCTGCAACTCCCAGGCATGCTCATGAGTGCCTCTGATGTGCTCGGCTTAGGGAACTGGGTATGTTTAGCCTGGAGAAGAGAAGGTTAAGGGGTGATATTATAGCCATGTTCAAATATATTAAAGGATGTCATATAGAGGAGGGTGAAAGGTTGTTTTCTGCTGCTCCAGAGAAGCGGACACGGAGCAATGGATTCAAACTACAAGAAAGAAGATTCCACCTAAACATTAGGAAGAACTTCCTGACAGTAAGAGCTGTTCGGCAGTGGAATTTGCTGCCAAGAAGTGTGGTGGAGTCTCCTTCTTTGGAGGTCTTTAAGCAGAGGCTTGACAGCCATATGTCAATAATGCTTTGATGGTGTTTCCTGCTTGGCAGGGGGTTGGACTGGATGGCCCTTGTGGTCTCTTCCAACTCTATGATTCTATGATTCTAACCCCTTGGATGCCACACCTAACTTCCTGCCAAAGCCTTAGCTGTGTTCTCTGGGAGGGGTGAGCAACACTCCTTTCATCTGGGCATCCCTTCTAAGCTGTTGCACAGAGGTTTCAACTTCCTCAAACTTGAGCACCGGAAGGCCACACTTAAAAATAATAATTTTAAAAAAATGGCCTACTGATCTTTGACTGGTAAAACTAAGTTTGGACTGGTGCTGGTTTTCATCTCCCAATTATGGATTGCTAGGCTGCACATCAGTTAATCATGATGGTATTACTCTGAATGGGTTCCTGAAAACTTGGCGGGGTGTGTGTGTGTGGATTTTACAGCAGGGAAAACTGAAAAGCCTGGCAATGCCCTGCTCTTGGTTATGGGGAAGGCAAAAAGAGGCGGGTAGGGGACACAATCGCCCACAAGCATCCTCTCCTGCCTCATGGAGCCCAAGGGGCTCCCTTGTACTCTGGAGTGCCGAAGGCCAGTGGCGAAGCTGCACACTCTGGCACCGGGGGCGGAGAGCAGTCGGGGGCGTGGCTGGCACGCGTCCCAGGGAGCGTGGTGCGCCGCCCGCAGGGCGTAGTGCCCGGGGTGTGTGTGTGCGTGGCCCATGTCCGGGGTGGCTGCTGCGATGGTACCCCCCTCCCTGATGGTGCCGGGGGCAGTGCGCTCCCCCACCCCATTCCTCCACCAATGCTGAAGGCAACTGCTTGTGAAGGGCAGCTGGCCAGATAGAGGGGTACCAACTGGCCCAGGGCTTCCAAACTGACACAGCAACACATATTCAACCACTGACTGTTGCACATGGAAGAAGAGGGAGGCCTCAGCTAGGGTGGTGTTTGTTTTTTGTTTTGCACAAAAGTTTCTGAGCAGCAATTTCCATCAGCTGTTTTACCTTAAACCAGGCACCCCCAAACTTCGGCCCTCCAGATGTTTTGGACTACAATTCCCATCATCCCTGACCACTGGTCCTGTTAGCTAGGGATCATGGGAGTTGTAGGCCAAAACATCTGGAGGGCCGCAGTTTGGGGATGCCTGCCTTAAACCCACTAGTCTTCCAAGCAGTGAGTGGGATTCAAATCCTTACTATAGACATGTCTAACAGTAGCCCTGTGGCTACAGCAACATGGGGCATTGCCCCTCCCACACTCCCTTCCTGAAGACCCAGACTACTGAAGCGTCCTGTGTGACTCAAAAGCTTGCACCAAGTACGGTAAATTGGTTGCTTTGCGCTTCTTGTCCTGGAGGAACCAATGCTGAGACTTTGATCTATCTAAGCAGGGGTTTGCCTGGCTTGCTTTGGTTTCTTAAAGGAAGGGAAAAGAAGAGGAGAGGCGAGAACGGCACAGCTCAGATTGCACAAAGCCTGTAAATGCCAAAAACCCACGTGGTGGTTTTCTGTTTTGTTAAACAGGAAGGCCGATCTCTGATCCGAGAGCGATGGGGAGTGCGGGAGAGAGTGCTTCTCCTGTAAATGTTTGTTTCTCCATGGCAACTCTGCTTAACAATGACTCCTGTTATTCCCTTTCTAAAGAGAGGAGGGCTGCGTTGTCAAGGAAAAGGGGAACAAAACTCATTCTTCCACATCACTCTGTGTGTGTGTGTGTGTGTGTGTTTCACGCTGGACTTGTGAACTCGGAGGCGCCTGGCTGCTGCTCGAGGCCAGCATCCTCCTGCCTTCCAACCAGATGCCTCTGGCAAAGCCCACAAGCAGGACTTGTGTGCAGCCGCTCTCTCTGCTTCTGGCCATGGAGGAAGGCTTCTGGCACAATGGGACACTGTGATGGAAGCCAGAGCGCAAGGAAATGCCATTTACCTTCTTCCCACAACAGCAGTACCTATTTATCTACTTGCACTGGTTTGCTTTTGAACTGCTCGGTTGGCAGGAGCTGGGACAGAGCAACGGGAGCTCACCCCGTCACGGGGAATCAAACTACTGACCTTCCGATCGGCAAGCCCAAGTGAAGAAGAAGAAGAAGAGTTTGGATTTGATATCCCGCTTTATCACTACCTGAAGGAGTCTCAAAGCAGCTAATGTTCTCCTTTCCCTTCCTCCCCCACAACAAACACTCTGTGAGGTGAGTGGGGCTGAGAGACTTCAGAGAAGTGTGACTAGCCCAAGGTCACCCAGCAGCTGCATGTGGAGGAGCGGAGACGCGAACCTGGTTCCCCAGATTACGAGTCTACCGCTCTTAACCACTACACCACACTGGCTCACAAGAGGCTCAGTGGTTTAGACCACAGCGCCACCTGCATCCTTCACATGCCGATCAACCTTGGCCTCCAAAAATCTGTCGTACCCCCCCTTTTAAAGCTACCCAGACCTGAGGTTGTGACTGCACCTGGAAACGGCAAGTACGAAGAAGTCATTCCTTTTAAGAACATAAAGAGTTTGCTGGATCAGGCCAAAGGCATCTCACAGTAGCCAAATACCCCAGTGGGAAGCCCGCAAGCAGGACCTGAGCACAAGAGTCCTTTCTCCCCCTCCTGTGCTTCCCAGCAACTGGAATTTAGAAGCAACGCCTGCCTCCAACCATCGAAGCAGCACAAAGCCATGACGGCTAGTGGGCATCTTTTGTCCGTCCTGAATCTCCCACCTCTGTTCCACGTCATTGACTCCACCTGGTTCCAGTATTAGGAGAGAGATTAACAGAATGGTAGAGGGACTCCAAAGGTTGTCTAGTCCAACCCCCTGAAGAATCTCCAACAGATGCCCATCCCTATATCCACTCAGAGGGAGAAGGGAAGAAAACAAAGGCCCTTAAGTTCGGCCATGCAAAGAAATTGATGCATGGGCAGCGACCATGACATCTAGCCCTCCCACCCATCCTGGGAAAAAGTTTTCCCTTAAACGTGGCGTTTCACTTTCTCACACATAAAGGTGATTGGATACTTTCTCCCACAGAAGTTCAGGGATACTCAGAGACGCACAAGGAACATGAACATTGGTCATCCCAATGTCTGTCCTCAGGCTTTGCCCCCCCCCCCAAAAAAAGTGTCCATGAGCGCAGCCCATTAACTACATCCCAAATAACCCAACAGGGACCTTTTAGGCAGCTCCTATTTGCCCCCCAGCCCCATTATGCCTGTCATGTAGAAAGTGATCAGAGTGATGTCCCCCCCCCCCTTTTCATAACCCTAGAACTAATGAACACCCAGTGAAGTTGAACACTGGAAGAGTCAGGACAGATAAAAGAGAAGACGTTCTGCATGCAGCGCACTGTTAAACTATGGAACTCCCTCCCCCAGGAGGCAGTGATAGCCACCAACTTGGGCCGCTTTAAAAGAGGCCTGGACGAGCTCATGGAGGAGGAGAGGAGACTATTGATGCCTAATAGCCACAAAGCTTCTGAACAAGAGTTGCTGGAAACCACAAGAGGGGGGAGGGAGGGCTCTTGTGCTTGGATCCTGCTTGCTGGATTCTCACAGGCACCTGATTGGCCAGTGAGAGAAAAGGATGCAGGACTAGATGGACCATTGGCCTGATCCAGCAAAGGCTCTTCTTATGTTTGTTGGTGCAGCACCGTCCACATTGTTGGATTTTTTGAATAGTCAAGTTACTTTAGAGCCGGTCTAATGTAAATACTGTCTGTTTAAGAGAAACAGCTGCAGGTGATTTCTGTTAATTGCTCACAGGCGTAGGCTCTGCTCCTTGTATATAAGGCTCTGCCAGAAAGCCTTCTGTATCTCTTAGTTAGATCTTTCAGTTTGATTCATCTCTCGGTAGATCACTCTCTCAGTTGTTCTCAGTTTAAGAGATTCCCAGTTGAATCTTAGTATGAGAGTTGCTTAGTTATAATGCTAGTTTGCTGTTAATTCTCGGGTAGTTTAATGGGAGTCTTGTGGGAGGTTTGGAAAGTGGGTAGATAACATTGCTAAGAGAGAAAGCATTTATCTTTAGTTTAAAGTCTCTTTAGATTCAGTTTGTTTTTCAGTTAAAGAAACCCAACCGTTTGTATTTTCATCTGCATACTTTTACAAGTGTGCAGCTAGTAAGGGGTTTCATTTAAGGGAGATAATTCCCTACGCTCTTGGTGGTGGTTTTTTTAGCCAGGTCAACTTCTGACTGTGTATACTCTGCGTGAAGCGTACTTTAAAGGGCCGCTGTAAAACTGGGATATATGATTTAGGTTAAGCAGGTTTCAATATCCAGTTTTCTCCAAAATTATTCTTATCATATATATATTATTTTTCAATACACATCACAAGAGAACTCTGAAACATTTATTTAGACCCAAGACACAGATTGCTCTGTTCCTTTTAGACACATAATTATGGCACTCCTAGCACGGGGTAAGCTCCCAGAAACACAGCTGCACCTTTCAGATATCGATTTACTACACTTCACAGAGAGTTATTGTCCTAGATAAGGATTATGCTCCACTATTGCATTATTTTCAGAAGATGGAGACCCCCAATTCCTTAGCACCAGTAAGGACTCCCAGCATCCTTCACTTCCCCTGCCTTACCAATTCCCCCATCAATTCCGTCTCCATCTGACGAGGGCTCGGCCTCCGTGACCTGGATGTCTGGTAAGGTTGACGGCTTTATGACTGACCTAAGCAGGGAAGAGACAAAAGAAGAGAATTCGGGACATAGAAAAGACCTTGCAATATTTCCCCAAGCATTCTAAAAACACCAATTGATGCAAGCAGTTATTCTTCGTGTGCTCATGTGAACCCCCTTCATGGATCACTGCATTGCCATGGTGAAGGGGCTTGAATAACCCCAAAGAAGCTATGAGCTGTGCCGTGCAGGGCCACCCAAGACGGACGGGTCATAGCCGAGAGTTTAGACTAAATGTGATCCACCTGGAGAAGGGACGGGCAAACCACTCTAGTATTTTGCCATGGAAACTCTGTGGACATAAAGAAGAAGAAGCTTTGAGAAGAAAGTGAGTGTTTCCAAGGCATGCTGTGGTTCATGGGGTCACGGAGAGTGGACATGACTAAGACGACCAAACAACAACTCACGTGAACAGTAAACGCAGCATAAAATCACAGTGGCAACTTATGTGAGCATGATGATTTTGCTGTTGTTGAAAGATGCATTTGTTAGCTGCGATTCCTGCACTGTAGGGGGGCTGGACTAGATGACACCTGGGGTCCCTTCCAACTCAACAATTCTATGATTCACCGCAGAAGTTGCCAACATGATCTTCTGTGTGCCCTCTGCACCCCACTTCAGACATTAATAGACACATGGATACCACAGAGGAAAACACTTTCGAAACATGCCATCAGAATTGCCCTCGAGTCGGACATTAGGCAGGAAGCAGGGATAAAGTTATGTGTGAGGTTTAAGTATTTTTGAATGCTTTGCTTAGTAAAACAGCTCCCTGCATGCAGCAAAACAAGAAGAGGGCATTGCTAAATCTTTTGACCAAGGTGTGCTTATTTTTTACATGTAGGGAAAATTCAAAACTGCAACCGTCCTTGGAGTCTGAAGCACCACTCTCCAAAATCCTACCACCTTCTTCTGTGTAATGTGTAGAATGGATCTGTGCCATGTTAGTGGCAGACTCTGGTTTACAGCAGAAATTACTGAGCATTTCCCCAAAGTATTAAAAACAAAAACAGCAACCAAGAGGCTCTGTTGCCATCCTGACTATAATTTCTACTTACAAAAGCTCTTTATTTATCTGCAACTTGTGATCATGTAGATTACAGTGTTCCACCAGCAGAAATAATCGAGGTCATGGTGCCAATTGTATAGTCTGGGCTGCATATTCTGCAGTTCCCAAGTTGGTTTGTTCATGGGGATCCTAGTTGCAGACAGAGCAGCCTTGTACGTGGCCATATCTTATCTTCTACCCAAGGAGAACGGGCAGAGAGCAGTGTGATCCCAGCAGGGGTAGGACTTGAACTCACTCCCCTAAAGCCCTAGTCTACTTCTCCAGTGTTCAGGAAAATCAACGATATTTTTTTCCCATTATAAAAAAAGTTTATGATTTCCTCAGGTTGTTTCTGGCCCCAATCCACTCCCATCCTTGTTTCTACACATCAAGGTGCCGCTTTCCTTACCGATATGACACGAGTTCAAACCCTCCCTTAAGTCCCTGATCACAGAAAAAGTTAAACCGAAATGGTCACAGTGACAGAATCATAGAGTGGGAAGGGAGCCATCTAATCCCACTCCCTGAAGGGCAGGAACCACAGCTAAAGCATTCCTGGGCACAGGGCCACCCATCTCTGCATAAAAGCCCCTAATGAAGGAGAGTTTGCCACTTTCCGAGGGATTCTGTTCCAGTGCCGAACATCTCTTATCATCAGAAAGTTCTCCCTAATGTTTAGTCAGAATCTCCTTCTTTGTCATTTGAATCCACTGGTTCAGTTCTTTCCCTCTGGAGCAGCAGAAAACAAGCTTTCTCCATCTTCTATGCGACAGCCCTTCAGATATTTGAAGGAGGCCATAATGTCTCCTCTCATTCTCCTCTTCTCCAGTTCCTTCAACCGTTCCTCATCAGGCTTGGTTTCCAGACCCTCGATCATCTTAGTCACCCTCCTCTGCACACATTCTAGCTTGTCAACCTCCTTCTTAAATTGTTGTGTCCAGAACTGAACAGAAGACTCCTGGCGGGGTCTGACCAAGGCAGAAGAAAGCAGCAGATGAAAATGATGGAATTAGCTGATCTGACCGGGAGGGTCTGCGACCAGGGAGAAAAATCGGTGGAAGAAGATTGAAAGAATTTTAAAGTTTATTTGAAGAAGAATAGTATTGTAATTAATTAATAAGAAATGGATTTTGAGGTATATATATATAAGCTGTAGTTTAAGATCTGGCTTAGTGGTAAAGGAAAATATGTAAGATGAAGATAATGGTATTGTTAGGAAGTAAGAATAAGTACAATTTATATAAGGATAAAAGGATTATGAAGTTGAAATTGCTAAAGAGGACTAGCAGTGTATCACAGTAAGGAGGATCCAAGGAAGTTGCAGTACAATGATTAGATAAGAGGTTAAGAATATGAAATTTTGTATGTTTTGTTGTTGTTGTTCTTCTTCTTCTTTTTTGGTTGTTGTTATTTGTAGTGTTTGGTTTTTATTAGATGTTTCTATAAAAAACAATAAAAAACTTTGAAAGAAAGAAAAAAAAAGAGCGGGACTATGACGTCCCTCGATGGGGACACTCGACTTCAGTTGATGTAGCCTCAAATGGCATCAGCTTCTTTTTGCTGCTGCTGCTGCTGCTGCATCACACTTGACTCATGACTCATGTTAAGCTTGTGGTCTGCTAAGACCCCTAGATATTTTTTCTCACATGCACAAACATGCCCTGGATTGTTTACTGACCCGTGTGCTCCCAGGTTGCAGCCGGAATGCCAGGAGGAGGACGAAGGCGGGGGGCGGATGCGCTGGTTGTCGTCCTGCATCTGCAAGCGGATGGGCCTGCGCAGCCCCCAGGAGATATTCAGCAAGCCTTCCACGATGAACTCCCCTTCTTCCTAGAGGGCCCATGAGAGAAGTGACTGAGGCATGATGCAGCAGAAAACTTCTATAAGCCCCAAGGATGCTGGTTCTACCTCCAGAGCGGGACCACAGCTCTAATGGAAATGTTAACAAAATGTACCCAAACCCTGCGCTATCTGAAAATGAAGAACAGCCTTTCAAAAGTTTGGCATCCATTCACTGAATACATTAAGGTAAAGGAACATGGCTGGCAGCCACACTCTTTTCTATGGATAAACATTATTGGATAATATTCCCTTGAAGGACAATGGAATTATAATGCTGCTTTTGGAATAGTACCATTCCCTCCTTCCTCCTCATATCCTTTCTTTATTCCCGCCCCCCTCTCTTGCTTTGCTCTTTTCTCTTTCTCTTGACTGTTGATGCCATTGCTTTTTGAGTATTATAAAGTGAAAATAAAAGCAAGCACCAAAAGAAAGGATGCTGGTTTCAACTATATTTATTGATTTTGGTTCCTAAGATTTACATACTGTACTGTATTCCTCTGGAAGGATAATTTTAGTTTTTAAAAGCAGGTTTCCAGCCCTCCTGAGTGCATCATTAAAAGTGCATGGGCAGCACATGCTGAATTCTCAGAAGCTGGGAAAATCCCAGAGTCTGGGGGTATCAGAGTTTCGGGGCCTTGCACAGCCCCAAAATAGGAAAACTGGAATTAAAACTAAAGAGTAAACTCTGCACTGCAATAATTTAAAAAGCATGCACATATGAGCCCTTTTGCATGCATCACGCCATTTGCAGGATCCAGCTCCTTTAGGTGCAGAGTTCAGGTGACTTGGGTGCAGTTTCATTTTTGGAATCATCCCCAGGTCACAGACCCCTGGTCACAACATTCTCCCCTAACTTGTCTCTGCATAGAAAGGTCCTCTCACCTCTCGATGCCGGAGCTGCAAGTTCTGGCCTTCGTAGTAGATGTTGTATGTCTTCAAGTGCAACAACAGCTCATTTCTGGAAGATGCAAAGTGGAACAAGGGCTGTTAGAAGTCCAGCTCACTTTGCCACATGTAGTGGCTTTGTCCCAAAGTTGCTGCTTTATGCAATAAAATATTTAAGGAAATTGGAACTGACCCCTGACCCCCTTCCAAGGAAAGCCAAGATTCCACAGAACATGTTTCTCCAGCCACACATTTCATTGTCCAATCAGAAAATTGCATGCACTTTCTGAGAGTCCTTTCAGAGTCCTTTCTGTTGGGGATAATTCAGAATGAAATCCCCAGGTGTCAGAAAAGGTTATTTATGTATGCAACAACTGCGGCCCGTGTTTTTTTTAGCCCCCAAATGGAAAACGAGCAAGGTCCCAACCAAAGAAGAATGGCAACTTAAGTTGACAGAATATGCACAATTTGCGGACTTAACATATAGAATAAGAGAACAAGAAAAACATATGTTTAAAGAAGATTGGAAAACGTTTACTGAATATATGGAATATAGTTGTGTACAGCTGAAAACGCTGGCAGCATTCAGATAAATTTAACAGTGTAAATAAGTTTCGATGGATGCAATAATGGAATACTGATTGGTATAAAGGGCCCCTGACCATCAGGTCCAGTCGTGTCCGACTCTGGGGTTGCAACACTCATCTCGCTCTATAGGCCAAGGGAGCCGGCATACAGCTTCCAGGTAATGTGGCCAGCATGACAAAGCTGCTTCTGGCGAACGAGAGCAGCGCACGGAAACGCCGTTTACCTTCCCACCGGAGCGGTCCCTATTTATCTACTTGCACTTTGATGTGCTTTTGAACTGCTAGGTGGGCAGGAGCTGGGACCGAGCAACGGGAGCTCACCCCATTGCAGGGATTCGAACCGCCGACCTTCTGATCAGCAAGCTCTAGACTCTGTGGTTTACTGATTGGTGTAGTTTTCGTAAAATATGCAGGGATTTAGGATATGTAAAATGAACCACACAAAGACAAGAAGGGAAGTCCCTGATATCTCAAGGCTGTAAAATAAGTATTTGAAATCATAAAACAGAAAATTTAATTTGAGTGAGTGAGAGAGAGAGAGCATGTACTCAATGTCCATCTTCCTGTAGGGAGTTCTCTAGGCTAAAAATGAATGGTTGGTTGTAACTGCCCTCATTTCACCTGTGCCCACAGCTTCATGACATAACAGGCGACGCGCAGCTTATGCAGCAGTTCGGTTCTGGCTGTCAATGTGTAAACACAAAATCATCTGTAGCCAGGAGCCCCTGGAACTGCCCCCAACCCACAAGGGGGAGGACTCTTTATCTTGCTCTGGGAAGGTTGCAGCAGGAGGGCCCAGGGAGCCCACTAAGTGAGGCAATGCCAGAACTGTCCCAGAGCCCTTGTGCCTCTTTCCCAGAGGCCGGTGAAGAAGGCAGCCCCTTGCTTACTGGCCTTTGGAAAGGCAGTGCGAGGGCTCTCAGAGCATCCTTGAGTCCTCATGCCTCCTTCCCAAAGCCCGGAAAGCGAGGGAGACCCTCTGGGTGTGCAGAGAACATAAATAAATGGAGAACAAGGCTTGGTGGGTTTCCCACACTCTCCCATTTATTCACCCTGCCACTCCAATTGTGTAAATATGATTCGCATAAGATGGAAGTTGCTGGTGCTCAGTTCTCTCCTCCCTTCCTTGCATGTGTGCATGCAGTTATAGAGACACCAACACACCAGACCCCAGGGATTGATGCCAGCTGCAAAGAACAAAGGTCTGCCCAGGATACGCAGCCAGCCTCTGACTTACTTTGAAATGTACTTGTCGTGCCCACAGGGGACTGGGTAGTTCTCGCTTATGTAGTCCATCCTTGGAAAGTGTCTTTCATCAGGAACAGAGGCCTGTAGCGAAAGGGGAAGCGGGGAACAGCTTTAAAGCACACAACGATTTACTTTCTGAGATAAATGAGAAGAACATCCTAATCGTTCGTTCAATTCAATGGTGATTTTGCAGACCTCTACGTAATAGGTTTCAGATCCATGGATTGTAGCCGGGGGGGGGGGTGGGGGTTGTCCAAAAGGTGCAGAAAGGTGATAGCCCTGCTTGTTTTCCTGGAAGACCATTCTGAGAAACAGGAGGTGGGATAGACTGGCCAGCACCCCAAGCCTTATTGCAATTACTAGGTTTATTTCTATTCCGTCTTTTGGCCAGACGCAGACTTGAGGTGGGTTACACAAATGAAAACAACATGAAGCATATATATATATATATATATATATATATATATATATATATATATATATACACACACACACACACACACACATATATATATATATATATATATATATATATATATATACACACACACAATTAAAAAGTAATTAAAACTGAAAACAATATTAAAGCCACATCTATTAAAACAGGGCCGTCTCAAGCCGGTCGGGCACCCTGGCGCAGAGATCGCTCCAGCCCCCCCCTCCTGCCGGCCCAGCGCCCTGGTGCCCCGTGCCACCGAGACTACCCCTAGAGCCGGGCCTGTATTGAAATACAACAGCACCCTCCCCTCCATGGTTTTGGACTGAATCTGTACATCGCCCTCTAGCTGACCACACATTAGGCTACCCCGTCCAGCTTCTGAAATTTTCACAGGCATCACACATATCTTTGAAGCCGTAAGGACTAGATACTTAACAGGGAAAGGCAAAGCTCTCCAGTGCTGAATCCGATTCCTATGCCGAATGCCACCCTGAACCGCTTCTTCTTTCCCCTTGTTCTCTGGGATTGCATCTGACGCCACCTCTGGGCATAATCTCTTGTTTTGGCTGCTATAGCCTAACAGGTGTCCACAAATCTTGCTTTGCATCTGCTTGAAGGCGCAAAGCAGGAAGCCCAGAAGTCTTAACACTGCTGCATCCGCTGTTGCATCCGCCAAGCATTGTTCTTGGGTTGGGGGGGGGGGAGCAAAACAGAAGCACTAAGAATACCACTGCCTCCCAGCAGAGCGGCTGACGAAATTCTGAATTTCCTGTCTCCTCTGAGCTGCTTTCCTAACCACTCTGACAGCTGTCTGTTTCATGGCCTCTCCTTCTGCAACAGCTTCTGGGGCTGTTCAGCAAGGGAAGCTCAAGACTTGCACATAGCAAAGCAGAAAATGATATCTCCACCCCCAAGCTGCTGTGCCGTTGTCTCTTCGAGACTGGCAGTGGTGGCTGGGAGTGCCTTTCTTCAGCTCTGACTGGTTTGCCGGACTGGACCGTTGCAACACGCTATGTGTGGGGCTGCCCTTGAAGACGACTCGGAAACTTCGGTCGGTCCAAAACACAGGAGCTGGCTGGCTGGCAGGGGTTCCACTTAGATCTCATATAACCCATTTTGAAACAGCTGCGCTGGTTGCCAGTGTGTTTCAGGACCCAATTAAGGTGCTCACATTGGTGTTTAACGGTGCTATTTTTCTAGAAAAAGAGGTGCCGGAGCTCACCATGAACACCTCCCTTATTCTCTTAGAATGGCAATGGCGTCTGCCTGAGAGGGCCTGAGGGGGGGGGGAGCCCTGGTGTTTAAAGCCCTAAATGTCTCAGGCTCCAAATACCTGAGAAGCCGTCTCCTTTCCTACAGACCTCAAGTGCTGAGATCAGCAGAGGGGGACCCCTCCGCTCTCGGAGGCTTGGCATGGCAGTGGCCCATGGGAAGAGGGCCTTCTCTGTGGTGGCCTCTTAGCTGTGAAACTCCCTCTCTGCAAAGGTGTGCCTGGCACCTGCATTGTATGGCTTTTGGACGATGCTGAAGATATACCTCTCTACACTAGCTTTTGACACCTGAGGTATTTGTTTTTATAGGAACCAAGTTTCTTTTATGTCTGTAAGTTGTTTTTAGTTGTTATTAATACTGTGCTTTAGTGCTGTTACCCATGCTCAAACCTTAGGGTGAAGGGCAGGTAATAAACAAACAAACAAATTTGCCCTCCCCAGCAACCAAGGGCCACAAACTAGCCAAGGGACACTTGGTTAGGCCACTGGGCCACCAACACCTCCCTGCCACCTCTCCCACAGTACTACACCTGACGTTTGCTGCCTTAAACAAATGCGGGGGAGTGGGCACAGCCAGCGCACACCCCTTTAGCAGTGCATGCAAGACACCCCCTGGAAGCACACAGCCAGGGCTGGCTACCTCTCTGTCTGCTTTCTGAGCCAAGAGTCTTTGCCAAAGGCACTGCCCGGATCATGCGGGGTGATGGGGACTCAGCAGGCAAGACGGAGAGCCGTCCTAACCAGGCCAGGAACAGCAAAACCATCTCCAGCAGTGCACTGGGAATGGGGAGGGGGGGAGGATTTGCCAGAGCAAGTTCCAGAGTTTTAACTATGTGTTGTGTGAATAAGTCCTTTCTTTCCTCTGTCCTGAATCTCCCAATGTTCAGCTTCGTTGGATGTCCAAAAGTTCTAGTGTTACGAGAGAGGGAGTAAAAGCTTTTCTCTACCCACTTTCTCCATGCCAGGCATCATCTTAGGGACCCAGGTGGCGCTGTGGGTTAAACCACAGAGTCTAGGGCTTGCTGATCAGAAGGTCGGCGATTCGAATCCCTGCCACGGGGTGAGCTCCTGTTGCTCGCATAGCTGCCAAGTTTTCCCTTTTCTCGCGAGGAAGCCTATTCAGCATAAGGGAAAATCCCTTTAAAAAAGGGATAACTTGGCAGCTATGGTTGCTCGGTCCCAGCTCCTGCCAACCTAGCAGTTCGAAAGCACATCAAAGTGCAAGTAGATAAATAGGAACCGCTCCGGCGGGAAGGTAAACAGTGTTTCCGTGCGCTGCTCTGGTTCGCCAGAAGCAGCTTTGTCATGCTGGCCACATGACCCGGAAGCTGTCTGCGGACAAACGCTGGCTCCCTCGGCCTATAGAGTGAGATGAGCGCCGCAACCCCAGAGTCGGACACGACTGGACCTGATGGTAAGGGGCACCTTTACCTTTACCTAGGCATCATCTTAAAAACTCCTGTCATGTCTTACTCGCCTTTTCTCTACACTAGAACGTCACAAATGCTGCATCTTGGGTCTCCCACATCCTGCCTGGTTTGGCCCCGAGCTTAGAAACAGATGGGGGTTTCCTGTGTGCATTTGGGGTGGGTGGGGGCAGGGGGCAGAGGACAACAGCTCAGCTGGACTGAAAAGCAGAGAGTTCTAGGAATCCAGAGACTCCCACCAGATGCTCTGCAGGATTTGTTCTTCTCCATCCTTGACACCTGGGACCAGAGTGGGGCTTCCGCAGACCACTGTCAAGTCATTCACCAAGTCAGGAAACCCCAGCCCTCCATTCTGCATCCTGGAGAAGAAGGAGAGGTTTAGTGCTGGCAAAAGCAGCATTGGACCCCTTGAAGATAAGGCTTCAAGGCTTCTGTGATTCTCAGACATACTTTCCAGCAGAGGCAGCTGAATTCGTGTCGCTTTCCAGATGTTCTGGTGTGGGAGCTTAATTCTATTTGGCAACCCAAACTCTGAGCATCCACTGCGCCGGTTAGGAGGAAGGAGCAAAGCCAGCTGTGCAAGGAAGCATCTCTCTCCCTCGAGAGATTTTGGAAGCAGCTGCACTAAAGCAGGGGCAGAAGAAGGCGCTAGTTCAAACCACGGGCCCATTTCCACTAGGAAAAGAGGAGCAGTGGTCCCAAATGGGTGTAGCTAAAGGAGGAGGAGGCCTGGAGCTACAAGGCAAACAGGACCTTTTTTTAAAAAACAACAACTGGTATGTGTGTGGACACAAGAAGAGCCTCCAGGATCAGGCCAGTGGGGGCCTATCTAGTATAGCAGGGCCCTCTCCCCACCTGCAGCTTCCAGCAACTGGTATTCAGAAACATCGCTACCTCCAACTGCAGAGGCAGAGCCCAGCTGTCCTGGCTAGTAGCCATCGACAGCCCTCTGCTCCATGAATTTGTCCATCTTCTTTTAAAGCCACCCAAGCTGAAAGCCACGACTGCATGATTTAACTATGCACCGCGTGGAGTACGACTTTTTATCTGTGCATGCCGGTTTCCCGCTATTGTAAGGCCTTAATTTCTAGTCTTAATTTCTATGGTGGTGGAGGAGACTCTTGAGAGTCCCATGGACTGCAAGAAGATCAAACCTATCCATTCTGAAGGAAATCAGCCCTGAGTGCTCACTGGAAGGACAGATCGTGAAGCTGAGTCTCCAAAACTTTGGCCACCTCATGAGAAGAGAAGACTCCCAGAAAAAGACCCTGATGTTGGGAAAGATTGAGGGCACTAGGAGAAGGGGACGACAGAGGACGAGATGGTTGGACAGTGTTCTCGAAGCTACGAACATAAGTTTGACCAAACTGCGGGAGGCAGTGGAAGACAGGAGGGCCTGGCGTGCTATGGTCCATGGGGTCACGAAGAGTCGGACACGACTAAACGACTAAACAACAACAATTTCTAGTCAACTAGTTTATGTTTTTTATTACTGCTTCCATTCTTGTGGAGCTGCTCTGGCTTTTTAAGGAGCATCAGCGAAATCAAAATACCTGCATGAGATGTTTTAAATTTTGAATTCTTTGCGCTGCCCTGCCCATCTTGAAATGACTCAGCCATGAAGCTGGGGGTCACCCAGCATTGCAAGCCCAGTGCCAGCACCTGGAACAGTCGGGCGAAACCCAGCGCCCACTGTTTACTCACCAGGGCTGATTCTGCATTCACTCTGTGTGCGCATGCATTTAAAAAAAAAAAAGGATTTAAATTGCGAAATGAGGTGAAAGAATATTAGATTTCATAATTTATAATATTTTTAGTGAAAATTAAGAGGCTAAAGGGTATAATTAGAGGATTAATCAATCTGTTATGTGGTTTAAAGAATTTTATATAAGGTATTGTGAGATGTTAGAATTGCTAAATTGTATAATTTTTAATAAGAAGTTTTTTTATGTGCTATAAGGAATTTTTATGTTAGGTATTATTTTATGATTTAAGGAAAATTGCTAAATAGGGGTTATAATTAGGCTCGGGAAGGGGGGAGCGGGTCAAAGTTATGATAGTGTTATGAATATTAGATTGGGTTTTTCTTGCTTTTTGTCTTTTTTCTTGGTTTTTCTTCTTTTTCCTTTTCTTTTTTTCCCTTTTTTGAGGTTTGTTTATGATATTATGATGTAAGATGATGTTATGAATGGAAATTTTAAGTTGAAAATGCCAATAAATACAATTTTAAAAATTTTTTTTAAAAATTGGAGGGCCACGGTTCCTCCCCTCCCCAAAGTTATGGGGATAAAATGCCGCTGGGGAGACAACATATGCTGCCTCCTGCCTAAGCTTCTTTGAGGAAGCTTTAAAAAAAACCACACAATTAATGTTGGGGCTTTTGTGTGCAGTGCAAACACTGGTGTGTTGTGAGGATGCAAAGCTTTGCAATAATCCAACCTAGAGTGACATTGGCCTTTGGACCAGCTGTTACCCTTGCAGTCCATTCCTCCTGTAGCAGAATCACTGGGCCTCACCTCCCTCCCTGCCTACTCAGCCAACATCCTCCATCTTCGTCTGCTCTCGGAGGCAGCCTTTCCCATCTGGCCTTGCTGAAAGTCGCTCCATTTGCCAGCCTCTCTCCTGTTAAGGGAGACACAGAACCAAGCATTTGCCTGATGGCAGCAGCGCTCTCAGCTGCCCAGGGATGAGCGATGGAGGAAGGAGCAGAGGAAAGAGAAGGGGAGGAAAGAGGTCAACCACACCAGGTGTGGAACAACCAGACCTGCAACGTGCAGAAGCACAAAAATAAACTCCACAGCACACTGCGCTACCCTGCTTAGAAGAGGTTATTCTGCACACACCACCATCCTTTTCGGGCATGTGGTACCCATTTAAAGGTAAAGGGACCCCTGACCGTTAAGTCCAGTTGCAAATGACTCTGGGGTTGCGGCGCTCATCTCACTTTACAGGCCGAGGGAGCCAGCGTTTGTCCACTCCGCGGACAGTTTTTTCCAGGTCATGTGGCCAGCATGACTAAGCCACTTCTGGAGCAACGGAACACCGACACCAGAGCAGCACATGGAAACTCTGTTTACCTTCCCGCCAGAGCAGTACCTATTACGGCAGGCATCCCCAAACTTCGGCCCTCCATATGTTTTGGACTACAATTCCCACCATCCCTGACCACTGGTCCCGTTAGCTAGGGATCATGGGAGTTGTAGGCCAAAACATATGGAGGGCCGCAGTTCGGGGATGCCTGTATTACGGTAATCTACTTGTACTTTTTGGTGTGCTTTCGAACTGCTAGGTTGGCAGGAGCGGGGGTCGAGCAACGGGAGATGTCTTATTCAACATCTTTATCAATGACTTGGATGATGGGCTTGAGGGCATCCTGAGCAAGTTTGCAGACGACACCAAATTGGGAGGGGTGGCTAATACCCCAGAGGACAGGATCACACTTCAAAATGAACTTAACAGATTAGAGAACTGGGCCAAAGCAAACAAGATGAATTTTAACAAGGAGAAATGTAAGGTACTACACTTGGGCAAAAAAAATGAAAGGCACAAATACAGGATGGGTGACACCTGGCTTGAGAGCAGTACATGTGAAAAGGATCTAGGAGTCTTGGTAGACCACAAACTTCACATGAGTCAGCAGTGTGATGCAGCAGCTAAAAAAGCCAATGCAATTCTGGGCTGCATCAATAGGAGTACTGTATAGCATCTAGATCTAGGGAAGTAATAGTACCACTGTATTCTGCTCTGGTCAGACCTCACCTGGAGTACTGTGTCCAGTTCTGGGCACCACAGTTCAGGAGGGATACTGACAAGCTGGAGCGTGTCCAGAGGAGGGCAACCAAAATGGTCAAAGGCCTGGAGGCGATGCCTTATGAGGAACGGCTTAGGGAGCTGGGTATGTTTAGCCTGGAGAAGAGAAGGTTAAGGGGTGATATGATAGCCGTGTTCAAATATATGAAAGGATCTCATATGGAGGAGGGAGAAAGGTTGTTTTCTGCTGCTCCAGAGAAGCGGACACAGAGCAATGGATTCAAACTTCAACAAAGAAGATTCCACCTAAACATTAGGAAGAACTTCCTGACAGCAAGAGCTGTTCGGCAGTGGAATTTGCTGCCAAGGAGTGTGGTGGAGTCTCCTTCTTTGGAGGTCTTTAAGCAGAGGCTTGACAGGCAAATGTCAAGAATGCTTTGATGGTGTTTCCTGCTTGGCAGGGGGTTGGACTGGATGACCCTTGTGGTCTCTTCCAACTCTATGATTCTATGATCCTGCCATAGCTTACTAGCTGCCCAAGAGGCAGCTCAGCAGCTGAAGTGTGGAGCACAACGACAGACAGAGTGAGCACTGATTGGCATCTTAAGTGTTCAGCTGCAGGCACGACACTGGGCTCCACCAACCTGGCACCTTTGGGACGTTTTGAACGGCAACGCCCATCAGATCCAGACAGCACAACTGTAAGATGCTGGGGCAGATGGGAGCATGTTGAGGATGTTAAGACGGAAGGCAGTTGTAGGCCTCAGGTTACAAATGCTTCAGGTTACAAACTCCGCTAACCTGGAAGAGTTACCTCAAGTTGAGAACTTTGCCCCAGGATGAGAATGGAAATTGTGTGCCAGTGGCACAGCGGCAGCAAGAAGCCCCATTAGCTAAAGTGGTACCTCAGGTTAAGAACGGTTTGGGGTTAAGAACGGACCTCTGGAACGGATTAAGTTCGTAACTAGAGGTACCACTGTACCTTTAAAGAACAATTGGAGCACATCCTTTCCCTCAAACAATTCTGGGCAGTTGCAAAGTTACAGTTCCCAGCAATCCTTAACAAACTCCAGTGCCCAGAATTCTTTGATGGGGGACATGTGCTTTGGATGTGCCTCAAAGGTACAGCATGTCTGCAACCCCAGCTTGAAACATCTGCAAGCCAGAGATGCATTTGCTGGCCAACTCAGAGCTCCAGCAGGGAGATGCCCGAAAACCGACACACAGCACCAAATCTAGCAAGTCAGCATTTTTACAAGGATTTTGTTGTTGTTGCTAAGAGTAAAAAACAAAAGAAAACCCAGGACAAAACCAGGACAGTGATCGAGTAGAGATCAGAAAATAGCGACAGCTGGAGGGGTTGCATGACTCCCGGCCTGAGGGAGAGACTTTCTGCTGCTTGTGATTCCCAGAGCGTTACCTTTGCCTACAGCAAGAAATGCCAAGGCAGACACACCAAGGCATGCCATGCGGTGGCACCTTTGACCACATGAAGGGCTGGGCTGCCTCCCCCAGGGAGCCTGCAGGCCCATCCTCTGAAGTGACAGCTCTCATTTTAAAAAAAAGGATCTGTGGTAGGATCTAATCAGCCACAATGCATTCTGCTTCCATTTCACATAAAACACTCTTGGGGGCCAAACTGACACCCCCCCACAAAAGCCATAATCCAAACTAAAAATAACTTTAAAACTGCATTTTCTTGATGCCAGCAAGGCCATCTGCTCTGCAAAGCAGCCGCTGCTACCCAGGTGAAACAGCAGCAAAATTGCCCCCTAATCCAAAGTCTGGCTGCCAGACCCTTCACGAGAGCAGTGGTGCTCATCTCCCCTTGGCAGCACCTGGGCAAAGGATCAAGAGGGAGGTGAAATGGCACTAAGCACCTGTTTGCTGAGACTAACTTTCAACAGTTTTACCATCTTGGCTTGTACACACACACACACACACACACACACACACACACACACACACACACTTCCTAGATAAGATTTCTTATTTCTTACATTTAAAGCACACCTTTCTTTCCTCCAAGGAACCCAAGGTTCTCCCCCTCCCCATTTTATTCTCCAACAACCTGGCCCAAGATCACCTAGCAAGCTCCCTGGCAGAGTAGGGATTTGAACCCTGGTCTCACAGGTCCTAATCTGACACTCCCAACACTACATGTCAAAAGATCCCTACATGGTGCCCAATCAATGCTGAGTAGAGGTGTGAATTGCACCCTATTCTGCATCCTGCATATGCTTCACACAAGGATCTGGTTCAGACATGCATGCCTCTGTTTCTTGACACCTGGTGGTAGCAGCAGAATGTTACAGGAGTTCTATCTGCGCTGCTACATCAGATCACAGAAAGGAAGCAGGTTCCTGGTTGATCTGGATCTTTGCTGGCCTGAGAGCTGCAGCATCTTTCAGATAAGTGAATCCTTGAGGTGAGCCCACTCCTACATGCCTCCCCCAACTTTTTGCTGCTTCTGACTGGGAGGTTTGTGGCAATCTGCAGCAAGGGCTTAAATCCAGCCCAGATGCAACTCAGCAAGCCACACTCTTAATGAAGCAACAGTATGTCAGTGCTAGAAGACCCCAGCAGTGGATCTGGCTTAAAATTCAAGGGTTCCTTGTGAAAAAGCAAGCAAGAGCATAAGAACAGTCCTTCTGCTGGATCAGGCCAATGGTCCATCTAATCCAGCATCCCCTTCTCACAGTGGCCAACCAGATGCCCAT
Source organism: Zootoca vivipara (assembly GCF_965207765.1). Taxonomy (NCBI): domain Eukaryota; kingdom Metazoa; phylum Chordata; class Lepidosauria; order Squamata; family Lacertidae; genus Zootoca; species Zootoca vivipara. Next base: position 5,418,541 of record NC_142589.1, on the reverse strand, counting down.
GGGAAACACAGCAGGCAGGATCTGAGCACAAGAGCCCTCTCTCCACCTGTGGCTTCCAGCAACTGCCTCCTTCTCAGCTGGAGAAGACTTTCTGCAGCTTGGGCAAATTATGCAGATCAGTCATGCACATATTTCCCCCTATTTTGCATGGTGATTTTATTTAATTGTTTTAATTAAATCCAGTGGATTCCAGGGCAGCGTACGATAATAAAAATACGATGCAATTTTACGAAACCCCAATACAGGAACATTCTTCAAACAGGGATAGGAAACGTCTGATTCAACATTGCATGGAAAGCCACATTGCCAAGTGCCATTCAAGTCTGCTTAACCTTCTTGCTTTGCTCAACAGGGGAAGTTCCTACAATGCAGCAGCCTTAGTTAGGCACTCAGGCATGCCTCTGACTTGGCTTAAAATTAATGGTAACTGAATATACTTTGGCTTGGCCAGATTTCCCCATGGTTTTCCCATGGCTCTTAAAAGTTGTTTTTAGCCAAATTTAAGCACACAACAGGGACCCAGGTGGCGCTGTGGGTTAAACCACAGAGCCTAGGGCTTGCTGATCAGAAGGTCAGCGGTACGAATCCCTGTGAGCTCCCGTTGCTCGGTCCCAGCTCCTGCCAACCTAGCAGTTCGAAAGCACGTCAAAATGCAAGTAGATAAATAGGAACCGCTACAGCGGGAAGGTAAACAGTGTTTCCATGTGCTGCTCTGGTTTGCCAGAAGCGGCTTTGTTATGCTGGCCACATGACCTGGAAGCTGTACGCTGGCTCCCTCGGCAAATAATGCGAGATGAGCGCGCAACCCCGGAGTCGGTCACGACTGGACCTAATGGTCAGGGGTCCCTTTACCTTTACCTTTTAAGCACACAACAACACACTGCCAACCTTCAAGGAAGGATACAGTTTCTGCCTTGGGCTCTTTGCTTAAAGTCAGAAGTGCTGCAGCCTCACAATTCTGGAAATAGCCCCCTTTGGCTCGGCCTCTGGACTTTCCCCCGCAAGCAATGCCTCCCCTCTTGCCAGCTGCGGTTCCCTGCACCTTTCTGCCAAGAATCCCAAATCCTTGGCTTAGAAACCCACCCTGCACTCTCCCACTGATTTTTCTTCCTTCTGTTTCAATTAACCCATCCATTAGGTCTCTATGGCTGCATGCACCAAGGTCCACTTGGACCCCCTCTCCTGCTTCCTCTCTTCTAACAGTTCCTTTGCTCTCCGTAGTTCTCCTTGCTCTCCTTAAAAAGCAAATCCAGACTTTTGGCTGCATCAGGGCAGGGCACCTATTTAGCATAGGTGAACAAATTATATTACAGTGTGCAAGAGAATGTCTTCACTGTTTGATCCAGTGGCTTTGAGAAGATCAAACAGTGAAGACATTCTCTTGCACACTGTAATATAATTTGTTCACCTATGCTAAATTCCACCTGTCCAAGTGGAATTCGTAGCCAGCAAAACTTATGATTAGTCTGCCTGCTTAAATATGCATTTATTGTAATTTCTGGGCACTTTAATAGCATGGAAGGCAAAGGCAACCCTTTTCTAATTTAGAAATAAATACCGTAGTTTCCTTGCCTGGTTGCCTGGATCTAGTTTTCAAGTTGTGCTAGGCAAATGGGCAAAATCTACTCCTCAGAACCCTCTGGCACACTAATAAAGAAATTAATCAGCTTGAGCATTTGGTTTTTGTATCTCCCCTTCCAAAAAGTTAGGAAATGAGCCCAGCTTGGAACAAAAAATGCTTCTCTCTGCTTAACCCAGCATGTTCTCTTAAGCCTTCATTAAGGTTCTCCAGACACTGTCTAACGCTTCTGAAATCTTTTTTCCTATATTTTCAGCATTTAGCAATCATCAGCCAGCAACTGATTCTTCTGCAGTTGGAAGCCAAAGATTCCAGAGCTGGATATTAATAATTTTGAAGGTTACCCACCCTCAGCCTTCAGGAACAAAGCAGATTAAGAAATATGCAGATGTGGTGCTCCAGAAGAGATCTTGCTGAACATTAAACATTATACTGGAGGTTACTCGCTAGAGCTGGACAAAATGGGAGGAAGAGGATGGCAGAGTCTCAAAGCCTTCTCGGTGGTGGCGCCTGCCCTGTGGAACACCCTCCCAACAGATGTCAAAGAGGAAAACAACTACCAGACTTTTAGAAGACATCTGAAGGCAGCCCTGTTCAGGGAGGCTTTTAATGTTTAATAGATTATTGTGTTTTATTTTTCTGTTGGAAGCCGCCCAGAGTGGCTGGGGAAACCCAGCCAGATGGACGGGGTATAAATAATAATAATAATAATAATAATTTATTATTATTAAGGCAGGCAGAAGAGAAGCAAAGCAAAGGTTTGTAGACGGAAATTAAGTCCATTGCAAGAGAAGAATCTTTTGGCACTAACAAAAAATTTGGTAGAGGTTTATTGAGACTTCATCAGATGCAATGGGACTTGATATCTCAAAGTGCGGGGGGGGGGGAGCCTGAACACACCCAAATTTAAAATCCTGTGCATTTAGGAGACATGTCTGGGGTGCAACCTACAAGAGTAACATACGAGCTCTCTTTCCACCTGGCTAAAGTCCACCACCCCACAAAAGCTAATAGTTAACAGGAATAGGACAGACTCACTCCTATGCGTAGTGCAGCACTTTGCAAAACTCACAATCCCCACTTTCTTCCTCTTTCAGCCGCCCCTCCCCTCCCCTCCCCCACCCAACCCACTTCCTCATCCTCTGTGGAGCACAGAGTCTTAGTTTCAGTGGCAGATAACAAATTACCGGGGTGGGGGGGGCAGAGATGGTACAGCCAGCCACAAAAGCAGCGACAGTCCATCACGGGGAGGGATGGAGAGAGAGAGACAAAGCGATAGGGAGGGAGGGAGGAGTCACCCACTTAGAGTAAGGGAACCCCCTCCCCAAATTCCCAGTCCCTGATGTAGCCTTCCTTAATTAATATCCTCTTCCTTCACTCCACTCCAGTGCCTCAAGAGAACCCAGGAGTCCTGGCCTGTCTCACCCCGCGCCAGCAACAGCAGCAGCACGGACTGTTTCCTCTAACCACTATACTCTCCTCCCAGAGAGTGTCAGAAAGTCGTCCTGGGCCGGGCCCAATCCTGTCTGCACAAGTACCCACAGCAATGAATGGGAGCCACAAAGGGCCCGCTCCTCCCCTCAATTCCCATTCATTCATTCATCCATCTGGACAGCTGCTTGCGCAGGAGACCCTCCTCTTCTCTGCGCCCCGCTCCGGGAAGGATGGGCTCCAGATCGCTAGGTCGCTTCTCCGTCTTCCCCAGACGGGTTTACTCGGAAGCAAGGCGGTTGGGGCTGAGCGGATAGGTCGGGGATAAGCGATGGGGAGAGGGGTTCCGCCTGGCTGGCACCCCCCCCCCCGCCAGTCCCGCCCAACTCCCAGAAGGGCGCAGAGAGAGCAGCCAGCCGCCTTCCCCGAGTTGGTCGCCCACGAATCTAAAGGGGCTTCTTCCGGGGTGGGGGTCCCTTACAAACTGGGCCGATTCTCCCCAGGCAGCACCCCTCCCCCCGCCCGCCCGCACCATTAATCTCGTGGGTCTGTTCTCCTGTCCGGCCGTCGGAAGATGCGGGGCCGGCAGAGCGGAGTCTTTCGGCCCCCGGGTGTGTGCGTGTGTCTTTGTTGCGCCCCCTACCTCCACCGCCCCGCAGGCGAGGTCCGGCTGCAACTTACCGGGAGCGCCCTTCCCCGGGCCCCGATCCCGCGGCTGGACGTCCTCGCAGGCAGCAGACGACGGCGGCCGCCGCCCGGATCCCCTCCTCGCAGCTGCCGGGGGAGGAGCCCCCGCCCCCGCCAGCCGGCCCCTCTCTCGGGCGTCCCCTCCCCGCCGGCGCCCAGCCAATCGCCGCGCCGCCACGGCCCAGCCCCCCCCCGCGCTCATTGGATGCTCCTCCCGCGGCGGGAGGGGGTGGGTGGGTGTTGAGCTCGGCCGGCCGACCAGACAATGCGAATGCTGCTTCTGCCAAGCGGAGCGGAGTGGGGTGCTAGGGGTCCCGGCCTTGCGCCCCCCAGGGTTGGCAGGGTTTTGCTAGCCTCGGACCTCCAAAACCTGCTGCCCCTTTTGGAGCAAGAGAAGCCAGGGCAGCCAAATGGACTGTAGCGTTGGTTAGGGGCCCCAAGGGTCATCTAGTCCACCCCATCCCTGCAATGCAGCTCCAGAATAGAATAGAATAGAATAGAATAGAATAGAATAGAATAATTTATTGGCCAAGTATCAACCATACTTGGAATTTTTGCTTTTCTAAAGGAAACAAAAAAAGTACTTCATACAACCACTATTCCCCTCGCAGCGAAAAGACCCCATACCACCAACTGGCCTCCCTTCCATCCACAACTACAGATTCAACAATTTGATGGCACAAGGAAAAAGGCTATTCCTGTGCCAAGACGTTTCTGTATATAGAGTCCTGTACCGACGTCCGGATGGGAGCAAATCAAACAAGTGATGACCAAGATGCGAAGGGTCTACAGCAATTCTCTCGAGCAATGACTATCTCCTTTGAAAGAGAGTCCGCCACATGGGGGCTGGATGACCCTTGGGGTCCCTTCCAAACTCTTCGATTCTATGATTCCGAGAGAGTCCACCCCACTGTTCAACGGAAAGTTTTGCCTAATGTTGAGTCACAATCTCCTTTCTTGCCATTGGAATCCAAATGGCCATTTGTCGTTTGAGAAGACCGAGAGGACCCAAACCAATGGATTCAAATGACAAGGAGGGATATTTCCACTAAAGATTAGGAAAAACATTCTGACACTAAGAGCCGTTCAACAGTGGAGGAGACTCCCTCAAAAGGTGGAGGTTTCTAAACAGAGCTTGGATGGTCGCCTGTCCGGGATTCTTTAGCTGCGATTCCTGCATTACAGGGGGTTGGGTGACCCTTGTGAGTCCCGACTCTACCTTTCTGATTGCCTCCTTTGTTCCCTGCCCTCCTGTGCCCAGGTGACTGTGGAGGAGCGCATTTGCTCCATGGATGAACCATAGATTCACAACTTTAATTAAAAGGGGAGCGGGTTAACAAAACATCACCTAGATCTATGAACCTGGTGAAAATCATGCATCTTAATCTGATGCTGAACACAGACAGTGTAGGGGACAACTGGGGCTCTGTTGTGCTGATGGGGAGAGAGGAGTTCCACACCTGGGAAGCCACAAGGAAAATGCTGCTTTTCATAATCACAGCAGGAACTACAAGCCTCTCCCACTTAGGGACTTAAACATGCAAAACATCCTCTCCTATTGTTCTTTAGTGAACCTTTTTAAAATCACTGCTAGTCTTCCACAGAATGAACTTCAGGAAACCCAAGTCAGAAAAACAAGGTTTCCCAAGGTTATGCTTGCTTTCCCACCTATAAAAGAGGTGCACTGACATTAATTCTGCACACTTTTGAAGCTCCTGCATAGTGCCTCTCAGCTGAAATAATTCGCAGTATTCACAATCATTCATGTGTGTGCTGATTGCCCTCCGTATCAAGTATCTAATTGCGAGGGAAGTAAAAACCCTCCGTTTATTTTCCTCCACAAAGGGCTGTTTTCTTATTGCCATCAGTCTGGCCTCCTTTTCTACAGTGTCACATTAAACATTCATTAGAACTCAATTTGGGCAAGTCGCATCCAGTATTGTTGCCCAAAATATTAACAAAAGAGCCAACTATTTCCTCTGGGAATAGCTAAATTATTGTGGCTCTTGAAAACGGATCCTAAGCACGCGTGCGAGAGAGCGCGCGCACACACACACACACACACGGGGGGGGGGAGCGCTAAGATTGCATAAGTTGGGGCCTTGGTGGCAAAGAGTGAAGTGAAATGACTAACTGGAATGGATGAGAAACTGTTAAGTCAGCTGTCTCTATAAATTGTGAACTATTTCTAGAGAGCCAGCTCACGTAGGAGACAGCCCTGAGAGGGAAGCTGGTAATATTTCACACACAACATGTCCCTGGACTAACAACAGGTTTGCTTTTTTGTGGGGAGTGGGGCTAACTCCCACTTGGAATGAGAAAGCCAAATGGAAGAGAGCCTTATCAGACAGGCATTGTTTCAGAAAAAGCTATTCAAGGCCTGTTTAAGCATCCTGCAAATACATCACTCTTAAAATATCAGTTTTTACTCCATCTTTATTGTCCTTTGACATACAACCAGGGCTGACCCAACTCATTAGGCACTGCAGGAAACTATTTGGGACAGAGATGTGGGGGCTGTGTCCCGCTAGATATTTTCAGACTGCACCTTTCATCATCCCTGGTATGGCAGGGGGAGGGGAAGAGGAGAAAAAACAGGCTGGGGCTATGGGAATCAGGTAACAATTCATCCATCCCTTAATTTGACTAGATCAGCAATCCCAGGATTTTTTTTTGGGGGGGGGGGAGTAAAGCAAGAGGTAGCAAGTTACTCCGGAAAACCCTTAATCCAGGGGCATTTAGTCCAACTCCCTGCAGTGCAGGAACCACAGCTAAAGAATCTCTGGCAGTCACCACCTCATCAGGGCAAGGACTTGCCCTCTTGAACCCTGTAAAACATCACACACACTGGTGGTGCTATATAAAGTATAGCATTTGCCATTGTATATAGTACATCTATTCAAAAATAGTGGTACAAGACCAAGGTGAGCTACTGTTTTACTCTGCAAGGCATTCTATATAGGATGAAGAAGCTGGTTCAATTTCTGGATTTATTTTTTTCTGGAGGCTTGCAGGGATGACTTTGTGTTTAATTATTTTGCTACACATTTTGTTCAGCACTTAATAACCTTAAGGCTAATGGAATCTTCATTCTGTAGGGGCCCCTGGTTGAAGTCCTAAGTGCATGGACTGCAAGAATCAATTGCATTAATCTATTTGATATGCACCATGCTGGGGGAAAACTGAAGTTAAAAAGCTCCAGGTTATTACTCAAAAGAGGACTGAAGGGTTAGAGAGAGGCAAACCCAGTTTCCGGCTTTTCCTGATGTAGCTGTCCAAGGTACTGCAGTCTACAGTACCTGTAAAGAGGAAAACCTGTTGAGTTTGCTAGTGTAGTGCAGAGACAAAAAGAACATTTGGAGTGAGCTGGCCATCTGTTCATCTCAATGTTGGTTCTTCTGTCCCAGAAGAATGACCACGACAGTCCAGTTGCAAAGTTGCATCTAGGTCAACTTTTATTTATACTGAACAGCTTTTAAAAATACAGAATAAAATAGCATTTATCTACTATTATTCACAACATCTGGTCCAAATATTACATATTTCTTAAATATTTCAACGTTTAATAAAGCAATGTTAGAAAAAAAATATCCCAACAAAACACAACAAAATTCATAAAAATCTCAATAAAAGAATTACACATCTCAGAGGAAAAAACCCAACTTGGTTTGTAACATGAGATTGTGCAGTCAAAAGTCATTCACCAAAAAAAAAAAAAACCTCATGGGAAAAAATATTATTATTTATCCCCACTGTCTAAAAAACAGTCAAAGAGTTTGTTACATCAAAAGTTGTTATTATGAACAGACCAAAGAGGAGAAAAAGAAGATGCACTCAAGTTTGGATTGACAGCAAGATGGTCCACTTGGAAAGATGTCAGGCAATGCACAAGGGAATTCTCTGCTATCAAATATGTACTGATGACTAATCACAGCCACAAGCAAATTATAACCAGACAGGAATGTTTTTGATGCCACTCAAGGTGAATTCTCAATACTTAAAGCAGCCCAGCACTATAACGGTTATAGAGACTAATGGGCAGAAGCTAAATACGGTGAGCATGTTGGCTGTCTCACAGCACAGATGAGAAAGGATCTACCGCTACAAAATGGGAAGCCCCAGCAGTCTGCTCTCCTCTGTCCAGGCAGGTTAAGAAACTGTTTGAGCGAGAAACTCTAGATATGCACCATGCAAAAGAAAACAATACAAAATACAAATGGTGAGTGAATCTTGCTCCCAACGTCGCCTTCTTCTGATGGTGAATGGTTGGTTATTTTTGGTTCAAGAAGGCTACTGGAGAAGGGGGAAAAAAGGGGGAGAAGGCCATTTTGTGCTGGTCTGTCATGCATATTGAGATGAGAGTTGTGTTGTCACTTTGGAATGCAGGCACACGTCCGATGGCACAGGGCTGCTTCTCCACTTTATGGTGTAAAGAGAAAGGAGGCTGCTTCTGGGCACTGAGCAAAGGGGAAAGTGGGATGCAGGCCTGCCCAAGAGATGGGAGTCACTTCTGAGGCTCTGCCCCTTGCATCTAACAAAAGAGAAGGGACCTGGGGTCGAGAACCAGATGGCCCGTTTTGAATTTGGGCCTATTGAAACCCCAAGTGTGTGCAAGCAGCCTTATCATATGCCTTCCCACAAGCACCTTCACTAGGCTGGGTTATTCTTCTTCCAGGGATGCAAAAGCAGCCAAATAGAGAGGAGGGGCCTTCAGCAGCTGCATCCTTGGAGCACCTTGATACAGTATATGTGGAAAACATACTTCAGCCAGTGAAGTAGGCTCAGGCTAGCCAATGGCTTTAAACCATCAGCTCTTGACCAATAGGCTCTCCCCAATTCCTCCCATCGACTCCTACAGGAATCATTTAGGAACCCTACCTGCAGAGTTCATGGCTGGGATTGGGCTGAAAGCAAGGAGGCACCAAGGTGAAAAAACAGAGAGGGTGAGTGGCTCTAAGGATGCTCCTTGTCCTTAACCATAACATGGGAAGAAGCCTGAAGTTATGCATGCCATCAGCATTTGGCACTTCATAGTTGATAGAAGCCTAGAGCCTAGTTGTGCCGTCGGTGAGAGGTTGACATGTTTTGGTCTGATTGCTTAATCTTTGCATCTGATTAGCATCTCTTTCTAATTCTCAACCTGAGCTGGCCAGAGACATTTTAGTGTTTGAGGCAGAAAATTCAAAAGGCATTCTCACCTCCCCACTCCAAACATACACACAATAATTAATGCAGCAAGGTTCTCCTTCACAAGCCTCATGGAAGTAGGAGAATGTCCCTGTGGATTGTTCCCCCGGGGGCCAGAGTGTGGATGCCACCCACAGTGTCACCCCCTGAAAAGTAGTCAGAATCAACAGCTACTCTGTGAGATGGCCATGCATCTTGTATCAGGGTTGGACCTGCTCTGGGCTCAACTTGTTCCATTGCTAGTGCACAAGCAATGCTGTTACCAGTACCAATGTTTTCGAGAGAGAGGTGATCAATAACTTCTCTCTGTTTTTACTTAAAGGACATAAGCATGGGTAAATAAAGTATAAACAATCACTAGCAATTCGTCAATGAAGAAATTCTATCACATGACATTGTCATGACAATCATATCACTCCCGCCCAGGAAACCTATGACAATTATTATCCTGGGTGGAAATGTTACTTGTTGGGTGTGTTGTTTTTTTAAGTCTATGGAAATAGAATACTGCAATATTCATGTACAAAGTTGCCATATTGAAAGTTAGTATTAAAGGATGTTAAGACAAATCGACGTGTAAATTTAAAAACTCCTTCCCTGATGCATCTTATTCTGATTAATACTTTTTTTCAATCACAGATAAAATTAACCATTAAATATAAATTCAAGAGGCATAATTTTACAAGAGACATTCATAAATCTTAGCCAGAGTACTTAATTAAAAAAAAATAACATAGGTTTTTATTTTAAATACAAAAGCTCAGAAATTGTTTTGCTTTCAATATTTTTATAGATCTTTGACATGACAGTGATGGTTTAGTCATGAATATTTATTTCTTTTAACTGAAATTTGTCAGTGATTTCCCCCAACCTCTCTCATAAGGTGATCTGTCTGGGCAGCATTGTTTAATAGCAGAAAGATAGGAGGCTACAATAAACACACAATTCAAAGCATCACAACCTTGTTCTGACTTCCTTCCAGCTAGGATACTTGTAAGGAGCTAACCGTTTGGGATCAACTCCAAACACAGCATATATGCTGTTGAAGCCTAATGCCTGGTAGCTGAAGTTCATACACTACTTTGAAAAGTTAAGAAAAGGTACTTCAAATACCTTAATTGAAATTCACAGGCCTTGGAGGTTATCCAGAAAAATGAGTTTCTCTCTCTTATGAATACAGTCCTAAGCCATTTTGGTCCCAGAGGTGGACAAGGTGCAGATTATGGTTCTTCCCACTTATTAACACGGGGTGCCATCTACCAGAAATTCATGTGTCCAACATCACTGAAATTAATGGGAGCCGTGAAAGAACATTGCTGTGCTCTTTTGCTTTAATGGTGCTTGACTCCCATCTCCTACTCTTAATGCTACCCAAGACCGGCTATCTCACGACACTTTCCTATCTTGGACTCTCAAACTTCTCTCCAAAGTTAAAAGCATGTTTTCTTCTCAAAACAACAAAGTATTCTTGCCACAACTGCAAAAGCACCTGCTCCACATCCAGGCTGTCAAAAATCTTTTCTGAAAGCAGAAGCAATTGCAATGCCCTCTTGTGGTTGCTTCTGCAAGAGAAAATCCGCCACGGCCTTCGCTTTAACCACTTTGCCCTGCAAAGTGAACCTGCCTCATCTCTCTCAGTGTATATATATTGGGGGTGGGGTGGGGTGGGCAGAGTAAAGCAGACTGCACTTGTAAACACTGCAAGACTCTGGAAACGTTTCATTCCATAGCTCTACATCCCAGGCGGGCAGTAAAACTCCATTTTAAAAACTCAGAAGTGAGATGAGAAGGGTGGGTCACTTGGATGCCTTTTCCCCTGGCTTTTGTGTGATGTATGGACTAGCTCTTAGCTGCATGTCCCTCGAAGAGAAGTTTAGCATTAAACATAGTTGAGCGGCTACTGAAGAAGTTGGGTGCTTACCTTGCAGTTGTTAGCAGACTATGAAAGCTACTCAAGATAGCTGTAGCCACACAGCTGGTGGCAGGGCACATGTAACAGCCCACATTTCTTATTTACTGTGCTGGGGCCAATCTATTGAGATCTACTCCTTTACTGAAGCAAATGGGGAAGTTGTGGAAGTGTGTTATCACAGCAGTGCATCACATTCAGTGACATCTTCAGTTCTGCTATAAACAAACAACTGGCACCTTAGCAAACAAAAAATGACCCAAACAAGGATATACTAAATTCTGCCAATGTTACGAATATACAACATTTGCCTCCCTAATGCAGCCTTTGACAACCTGGTGTCCTCTAGATTTTGGACTGCAATTCCCATATGGCCAGGCTGGCTGGGATGGAAGGGGATTGTAGCACAAAATATCTGGAGGGCGCCAAGTTGGCAAAGGCCGCTCTAATGTGCGCAGAAAATCTTGGCTTTGGCATTTTGCATTATTATAAGCCACCTATGGGAGGGCAGTTCCTTTCCACCCACCTTTTCTTTGGTTGCTCATAAAATAAAGGTGGAAAGCAAACATGCTGCGCCTGTGCTTTTACTCAGAAGTAAGTCCCACTGTGCCCAATGGAGCTTAATCCTAGGTGAGTATGCACAGGATTGTGGCCTTAGTTTCTGGAGCTCATGCAACAGCCCCAATGTAACCTTTAAATTTTTTTTTAAAGCAACTACTTTTTGGGCTGGTTTTCATGATACCTGGTTTGAATCCAAGACAGCAAACTCCTGCAAGGTCTCTGAGGAAAGATCAGAGAGGAGGGGAAATAACCCTGGTGTGAAAAGCTATACAATGAAAATGTCACTGAAATGGTAGGAAACACCCACCACCTGCTGATTCCCTTCCCTTCCCCACCATTCAATACTGATACATCGAAGCTCCTTACACCTTTCCCAAACCCTAATAGCCTCAGTAATCAACAAGAGTGTCTCTCATGCTTGAGAAACTGACAACAAATGTACAGTACTTGCTTTGGGAACGAGAGAGAGAGAGAGAGAGAGAGAGAGAGAGAGAGAGAGAGAGAGAGAGAGAGAGAGAGAGAGAGAGAGATACAAATCAGGAGCACCTTAGATCACACTGACTTTGAGAGTACAGGCTTTGAGAGAAGACTTACCCTAATGCCTCTCTAACAAATCTCTTAACAAATCTTTCCACAGCTTCAAAAATGCCTTTTGGGCCACATCGGGGGGCGACAATAAGAAAGGAACAAAATGCTGATGTCTAAAAACTAATCTGCAACAGTAAGAACATTACACAGGGATAATTTTTTTACAATTATAAATGCATGATGAGCATTAACAGCTATGTAATGTCAGAGCCAAGACTAGTAGAAGAAGAAAAAATCAAGAGTCTGAATGGCACCCACAGTGGGCCCCCGATACCCGTTAAACCACCCAGTGGACAGTGATGCACACACGGTCTCTCTTGTTTTAAAAGCAGGTCCCATGTAAAGCTCAGAAAGGAAGGAAAACAAGAAGGCAACATTAACTGACAGATGTTTCTGGGACAGGCAGAACTGCATGAAGCAGGTCAGTACAAATCCAGAGACAACTGGATAGTTCGGTTCTCCATTGAGAAGTAGTGCATTTGGGTGCTAAATAAATATCTCTTTAAAAAGACTGGCCCGCAGGGATGCAAGACAGTGAGCTGCTTAGGCAATCTGTCAGGTTCAGGGATGTGCAATTTGACGACAGCCAGAGGCAAAGCCCCAGTAAAGCCTGTCCACAAAAGATGCTCAGCTAGGACTCATTGAGCACCCCAGAGCCATGTCACTTTCTTAGGAAAAGAAACTCGTGCAAAGGCACCACTTGTTGGCACATCCAATACACAATGCTGGGAAGCTTTGAAAGCACTGTCTAGTATGGAACACTTTGGTATAATTTGCCAGGATAATGGCAACAAATGACTGGGGGCTTATGAGAGTTAAATAAAAAAAATGGAATGTATCAGCTATAAAATGGGAAAGACACAGCCTGCTTGAACACTGTGTTTACAATATTTACCAATTTTGGATCTGGATTAAACATTCAACAGAAACAGTAGTTGCCCCACCAAAATCAGGAAAAGCAATTCTAACAGTACTTCTTAAGAACAGAACAAAAAGAACAATGTAATTATAGAGAGACGTTATAGATAGCTATCACTGTCCACAATAGGAAAGCTATTTTTTTATAATCTGTTTCGGCTCTGGTTCCAGAATTCAAAATGCAGAAATACAAAAAACATAAAACAAAACAAGGGTCAGCAAGGAACTGCAGAGGTGTCTGTCACTACAGCTAGACGACAGGGGCTGCAGCAGCAGGGGCTATACAGTGGCCTCAGAGTCCTCCTCTTCTGTGCCCTGGCAGCCACTGCTTTGCCTGAAGCCTTTCCATGTGTAGCCCATGAAGGTGGGGCTGATGGGTAAAAAGCGGAAGCATTTGTACTTCCTCACAAATTCCATGCCAATAGGCAAGTCATAAGTTTCCATGCCATCAATGGATTTGCTGCCTTTGCACACTCCTTTCTTCCATTTCTGGATTCCTCTTTCTTCGGGGCTTCCTGGGTATCAGAAGGATAGGGAGAGAGCAGCATCAAGAGCTGAACATTAGAGACATAAGCCTCTCTCATAACACTAGGATTCGTGGACACCCAATGAAGCTGAATGCTGCAAGATTCAGGACAGAGCAAAGAAAGTCCTCCTTCATGCAACACAGAGTTAAACTAAAGGACGGTAAAGGACCCCTGGACACTTAAGTCCAGTCAAAGGAAACTATGGGGTTGCGGCGCTCATCTCACTTTCAGCTGAGGGAGCTGGCGTTTGTCCACAGACAGCTTTCTGGGTCGTGTGGCCAGCAGGACTAAGTCACTTCTGGCACAACGGAACACCGTGACGGAAACCAGAGCGCAGGGAGAAGAGCCGTTTACCTTCCCATCGCAGCGGTAACTATTTATCTACTTGCACTGGTGTGCTTTCGAACTGCTAGGTTGGCAGGAGCTGGGACAGAGCAACGGGAGCTCACTACCGTTGTGCAGATTCGAACCACTGACCTTCCGATCGGCAAGCCCAAGAGGCTCAGTGGTTTAGACCATAGAGCCGCCTGTGTCTCTCCTGCAGGAGACAGAGATGGCCACCAATCTAGATGGCTTTAAAAGATTAGACAAATTGATGGAGGAGAAGGTTATCAGTGGCTGCTAGCCATGATGGCTGTGCTCTGCCTCCACAGTTGGAGGCAACAATGCTCCCCTGTTGCTGGAAACCAAAGGAAAGAAGGGTGCTTTTGTGCTCAGATATTGCTTGTGGGCTCCCCATGCAGTGGTGTCCAAACTTTTTTCAAAGAGGGCCAGATCTGATGAAGTGAAGGGCCGTGAGGACCAACCTAAGGGCCAACCAAAGTTGTTGGGTTTTTTAGGATTGAAGTTGTTGACCTTTTTTTAGGATTTTACCCCGAAGTTATTGCGCTTAGGATTGAAGTTGTTGAGGGTTTTTTTAAAAAGGATTTTATGCCAGGAAATAAACTGCCAAAGGGGCTGAATTAAACCAACCGGCGGGCTGGATTAGGCCCCCGAAATGGACTTTGGACATGCCTGCATTAGGGCATCTGGTTGGCCACTGTGAGAACAGGATGCTGGCCTAGATGGGCCATTGGCCTGTTCCAGCAGGCTGTTCTTATGTGCTTCTAAGCCCGTCACAGGAAAGCTAGCCCCACTCCCTCAGCCTGAGCAGGATACCTAGAAAGTGATACTCGTGCAATTGTGCACAGGGGCTCCAGCTGCCTCAGGGCAGTAGAAGGGGACCTACAAACCCATGAGTGACACAGAAATGAATGAGGATTCCCCAAGAGCACATGATCTGCTCTGTTGGATTGTGCCCTCTGTCAACCTGTGGCTGTTCTGCTTATTTTCAGCCTCAAGAGCCATAGTGTCTTTAACAGGAAGGCAGGGGAGGAAAAGAGTGGGGAAAGGCAGCCTGTTGCACTACTCACCTGGAATGGTGTTGTCTAAAATAAATGCTACACAACCCCCAACAAACATGGCTGTTGTGAGAAGAACATTTAACACTTGATCAATGCTGGCTATTCCTACAAGAATAGAAAGGGGAGGAGAGACTTAGAGCAGAATGTGAAGAGCTGCCATATTCATACACACAATTTCAGGAGCCAAAGTCAGACTGTCCTTACAGCACAAACACCTGGCGATGTGGATTGCTTAGCAATGCTCATATATTTATCATCATCATACCAGAGACTCAAGGAAACGTGCACAAATTAAAATGTCTCAGATAAAATACAAAAAGCTAAAAACATATAAAAGACAATCATTAAAAAGTAATTAAGCAATAATAGAACTAAAACAATATATATTGTTATTCCATCCACCCCATCCCTCACATGGACACAATGTACAGCACTACTCAAAAGTCAGTTGGGAGGCCAGGATAGGGGGGCAGCCCTTAGGCAATTTCCCCTCCAACTAGGAAAGGGCTATAGTTCATTGGTAGAACACAGGCCTTAGATGCAGACAGTTCAAGGTCCAGTATCTCATTCAGAGAATCAGGTAGCAAGTAGCAGTAGGGTCTCTGCCTGACATCTTGGAAAACTGCTGCCAGTTAAGAGTAGGCAGTACTGGGCTGGATGGACCAATGGCCTGACTCAGTATAAGTTGGGTTCATGGAACTGCAAGGGACCTCAAAAAGAAATTTAGTCCCACCTGCTACCAGTGCAGTAAATTTACTACTACAGCCTCTGCTTGAAAACCTCTAACGGAGGGATCACCACATCTTACACTGTCAAAGAATCATTAGTAGTTCTTCCAAGTCTAAATCGTTTTTCTTTTGATTTGAACCTGTTGTTTCAATCCTTTGGAACAGGAGAAAAAGAATTTGCTCCTTTTCCTATATGATAGTCTCTTCTCCTGGCTAAACATGCCTAACAGACTCCCAGCTCTTAACTTGTTCTTAACTATTTAGCCCTTGCCATCAGTGGTGGTCCCGAGTTTATGGAATGCCCTCTCTAGTGAGGTGCTTTCAGGAAGAATTTGAAAACATTCCTGTTTACCCAGGCATTTCATGGCTAAGGGATACTGTTCCTGGCATCCCTGGCATCACCGGATGGAATAATGTTTAACCGTAACTGCTTTCAGGCGTTATTAATTGTCATTGTTTTTATAATGTTTAAACTGCTCTAGAATGTTTTACCCACCCACCCCAAATTGTGGATCTGGGCTCCTTCAGAAGAAAGGGTGGGATATAAATTCAACAAATAATAATAAGCAGAAAAAGCATTGTGCATCCATCAACAGTATGTTCCCCATTAATCTGCGGAAAGATCTATACAGTATTGTAAAAGGGCCTAAAATGCAGATGGGTCCTCGCTCCCAGAACTGGGCTTGTACAAACAGGCAGGTCAACCCATCTTTATTCAGTTACAACCAGGGACTTACAACCAGTTGGCTAATTAACTAATTACAGTTTTTTGTTTCTTTTTAAATAAAACAAAATAAATGTGTCTTTATCAATATCCTGGGCATTTCACTTGAGTGCAAAGTAATTTACAGTAGATACCATAAAGCTCTCTTACCAGATTCAAAAAGCTTGAAAAAGCCTCTTAGGATTGTGGAGGATCCATGTTTAAGAGATATTTTTTATTAACCATGGGGAAAGTGACCAAAGTCTCTTTCAGGGCTGCCCTATGAGGCCTTCTAGAACACAGAGTATGGCTAGCAAACCAAATCTTCGTCTGCAATTAAAGCTTTAAGTAATTATACCAGCTGACTGATTAACAATTGCAGCCCCAGCTGACAGTACCGGTTGAAATGTTTACAAAATCCATTTCCACATGGGTTGTGTAAATGCATTTTTGTTCAGAACAAGATGTTTCAGCATAAGCTTATTTCAATACATGTAGTAGAATAAGAAAAAGGGAAATTTTGTACCTGTGACAAGTGGATTTTGTCGGAGGTAACTTGGAAGGACCAGTCCAAAGAACATAGAAAATCCAAGCACAAAAAGGTTCCGAGAAGAGTTTAAATCTATGAACTGCAGGTTAGACAGTCCGACTGCAGTAATCATCCCTGAACAGGAACAAATAGGACAGGCTTTTAGTCTCTACAGCGTGCAATGTGAAATACTACACAGACCACCAGTATTTCCCTTCCATTAAAAAGCAAAAACAACCTCCATCTTTGTAGAAGGTAAGAGACGTATGTTCACTTAAGGGTGCATAAATATACATTGATAGACTGAAGACTTATGTTGGGCTGGGGTATTGTTTAGGGTGGGTTGTTGGAGTTGTTGCTGTCACTGTTACATATTTTTTTTAATCTTTATGGTTTATGTGGAAATTGTTGGATTTGGTTGTGCATTACGTTTTAAGAATATAAGAAGAGCCTGCTGGATCAGGCCAATGGCCTTTCTAGTCCAGACTCCAGCATCCTGTTCTCACAGCGGCCTGTGGGAAACCCGCAAACCCACTGTCTTCTCCCTTCCTGTGGTTTCCAGCAACTGGTATTCAGAAGCACTGCTGCCTCCAACTGTGGATGGAGACCACAGCCATCAGTTCTTTCTGTAAAACTGCACAGCATTCCTCAGCAGCCTAACAAACAATGGGGCATAGCTGCCAAGTTATCCCTTTTTTACAGGGATTTTCCCTTATGCTGAATAGGCTTCCTCGTGAGAAAAGCAAAAACTTGGCAGCTATACAATGGGGGGGGCATGTGTGCCAGTCTACTAAGGTTTTGATCCTTTCAGCTCATGCAAACAGGTGGGTTGAACCCTGAAGCAGCATCACCAGACATCAAAGTGAGCATTTGGAAGGCACTTCCCCCCATAGCTGCCAAGTTATCCCTTTTTTAAAGGGAAATTCCCTTATGCTGAGAAAAGGGGAAAGTTGGCAGCTATGCTTCCCCCCCAAGCAAGTCCATGAGAAAAGACAGGAGACTCGCCTGACAGCTGGAGAAGTGGCAGCTGTCATGGCTATGCCTAGAGCTCGTTGCTAGCAGGCAAAAATATAAGGAGGGAAATTCAAATACCAAAGAGAGTGCAGAAGAGAGCGCCAAGCACTGGGTCAGGGAGGGATGCAAAGAGGGCGCTGAACTTGCCAACCATTCCAAGCAGCAACATGAACGCTGCCCCGTACTGAATCACTCGCCGACTTCCAACCTATGAATCACACAACAAAAAGGGAGAAAAATTACAACACTTTCTGGTAGTTGCTCTTAGAATCATAGATTTGTAGAGTTGGAAGGGACCCAGGGGTCATCTAGTCCAACCCCCAGTAATGCAGGAATCTCAGCTAAAGCATCCATGACAGGTGGCTTAAAAACTTCCAAGGAAGGAGAGTCCACAACCACCTGAGGGAGACTGTTCCACTGTCTTGTTCATGATGACAACTTGTGATTCCATCACAAAGTTGTAAAACTGACATGGGAAACCTCCAGATGCTGGTGAACTACAACACTCATCAGTCAGTGGCTGTGATTGCTGGGGTTGACAGGTGCTGTAGTTCAGCAACTCTGGAAAAAATATATAATCTTCAGCTGATTTAAATGCAATATTCCATTTCCTCACTTGATGGCTCACTTGTTCATGATGACTCTCTGCTGAAGAACAAGAAGGATCCTCCTCAATAGGGAGGGTGCTTGGTGAGATCTGTGTATCAATATGCAGGTGGCCTTTTTTAATTACTGGAGCACTGCACTGCCAGCCACAGGACAATCTCTGTGAGTCAACTCAGTGACTGCAGTGAAGGAGAAGGACTAGGAGTAGCTGCAACAACAGCTGCAGAGAAAACAGATTAGGGACTCAGTGGCCCAGAGAATTAAAAGCCTCTGTTATTAGAAGGATATCCTAACAAAACCTCACCATCTCCTGCTTGTTTGGTGAAAACTGCCTGACCTTGGCTTTTTCCTTGCTCCACAACCCCAGCAACTCTAAAACTTTTTATTTTTATTTTTTGAACACTCTAGGCCGATTCCCTATGGCCACAGTCATCATGTGATCACTTGACATGATGATACTACAGGTCAGCCATCACAGACAGTGTTATGTTATCATGTGTTCCCAGTATTCATCAGTGGAAGCAAACTGATAAAGCCACTTGATACATTCCACATCAGCTGAATGTGAGACCTGGCAATACAGATTCGTGCTTTGGGGCATTTTAGTTCAAAAATATTATTTTTGTAGAGTTACATAACACACAGCCATTTCCATTACTTGGGGCTACACTCTTTGAAGAGCACAACTGAACAAAGCGATGCTTTGCACGAAACAAAGCTTCTCAGGAGAAGCACAAATCAATTCCTTGCGAAGTTTTTGCGCTGACAGTTTAACACACAAGCAGCAGAGTCCATGTGACAATCAACATTCACTTGAGTTGAGTCATGCTCTGTGTGGGGGCAAAGGCCTCTTCCACTACAGTTTCCCATTGCTTTATTTACTGCTATCTGTACAATGAAAAAGATTACGAACAAAGGCAAGCTGCACTGGCAGAACATACCTCTCTGAAAACATTTCCCATGCTATTTTCCTTAAACAGCATTTATTTCTACTAAAGGTAAAGGGGCCCCTGACCATCAGGTCCAGTCGTGTCCGACTCTGGGGTTGTGGTGCTCATCTCGCTCTATAGGCCGAGGGAGCCGGCGTTTGTCCGCAGACAGCTTCTGGGTCATGTGGCCTGCATGACAAAGCTGCTTCTGGCGAACCAGAGCAGCGCACGGAAACGCCGTTTACCTTCCCGCCGGAGCAGTCCCTATTTATCTACTTGCACTTTGATGTGCTTTCGAACTGCTAGGTGGGCAGGAGCAGGGACCGAGCAACGGGAGCTCACCCCGTCACAGGGATTCGAACCGCCGACCTTCTGATCAGCAAGCCCTAGACTCTGTGGTTTAACCCACAGCGCCACCAGACATTTTGCCCTAAGGGGATGTATAAAGTGGCAGCACCTACACTTTGGAATTCCCTGCCTATTGATATCAAGCAGGTGCCTTCACTGTATTCTTTTCTGTGCCTGCTAAAAACGCTGTTGTTTAGGGAAGCCCAGATGCTCAGAAAGTTGATGTGAATTCTCATCAGTTTTAGTATTTTAACTTTTTGTATGTTTTAACTGTAAACCACTTTAAGGGTGGGTTTATTTTTTAACAATCAAGCAGTGTATGCATTTTATGAAGTAAACATGTAATACATAAAGTGCCTTTATAACATTTGCTTGTACCATGTTCAGAAATGATTTGATCCATGACTGGAAATTACGAGATCAGGGTAAAACAGATGTGACAGGTCTCTAGGTAACTGCAGACCGCCAATATTAGGCTATGGAAATGGGGCCAACCCATTACTGCACTTCCATGTACTGTACTGTACAGTATTTTTGTAAGAAACCTCCCCCTCCCCACCTAAAACAATTGCATCCAGTAGATGGCGATGTTCATATTCAGACTTTCACAAGCAAATCACTGAAGATTTAAAAGAAGAAGATTTAAGGGCCAAGAGCTACACATGACTCTAGAAATCTTGTGTCTTTAAGCACCTGTCTGTCCCCATCATGTATAAAACATGGTGGATGGAAATACAACTTACAGCACAAGATGTGGGGGGGGAGGGGGGGATGCTGAAACCACCACCTCCATTCCCTGCAAACCATTCCTCAAGGATATTAAACTGTATGCATATACACAGCTCATTTATTTCATTTATAAAAAGTATTTCTGTACCACCTACTATGGTGAGTTTCAAGGCAATGTCTAACAAGACTATTAAAACAATGACGTCTTCATACAAATCAAACTAAAGTGCAGTTGATACATATAATTTAACAATCTTACTGGAACTAAACATCAGAAACTATTTAGATTACATTTGTCGAATTTATGTATTGCTTCACACACAAAAAGAGTGTGATTTGTAATATACAAAAATTCAATATACAATAAAAATACAATTTTAACAAGTGTTGCAATATCATCAGTGTTGGCACTTGTTAGATCCCAAAGGGGTTTCACATGTGACTTTTATAGCATTTTAACTCACCACACCCCAGCATTCCACTAAATTAAGTGGGAACAACCATCCCATTTTATATCTGCAAATGATAATGGAGAGTTGAGTCCAGCTTTTTCATGCAGTGACACGTGAAACATCACATGTTCACTGATCTTTAAGTACTCTGACTGCAAGTACAAGGGGTAACTAACCAACACTAAAAGGATCTTAAGTATGCAAGCCGGAGACTAATCACACCCCAAGCGTTCATCAAGACTTACAAAAAAGAGGGTGCATTTTTAAATAATAACAACAACCCAGCAATCAGACTGTGTTTTCTATGTACAACTTTAACTTAACTCTTGAGCAAGTCCCTCTCTGTCTTCACTAAGCATGTGCAGGGGAAGCTCCCACCATGATAAATCTCAAGCTTATTTGAACAGATATGTACCTTCGTAATCCCCAAGACTCCGATGTTGGGGCTAGAGGAAGTAGATCCATTCCCAGTGCCAAACACTCCATCTAATACACAGGAAAGGCCTTCTATGAAAATGCCCCTACAATTGGAAGAAAAAGGTTGAGATTACGCTATATAATCTCAGGACATTCTATACAAGATCTCAAAGTGGCTGTAATATTACAAAAGAATTTCAGAAATAGACTGGAAAGAGAAGTTGCTGAATTACAACTTATTACCAAACTTAAAACCATGGAGAGACCGGGTCTGAATAGAGACACTGGATTCTTATCTCATTATACATGATAAAGCCATCTCATCCCTTGCTTTTTCCTGTAAGACCAGCTACAGTCGTTAAAGAGTTGCCAACTGGTTTACCACACCTATCAGCCAATCACCCATTCCCACCACCCTTCTGAGTAATATCCCTCCCCACCCTCTCACTATATATAAGGGTCTGGTGACTTCTGTTTCAGTGTATCTGAAGAAGTGTGCATGCACACGAAAGCTCATACCAATAACAAACTTAGTTGCTCTTTAAGGTGTTACTGGAAGGAATTTTTAATTTTGTTTCGGCTATATAGCATGTTAGAAAAGCATGAAAACCAGTCGAGGCCAGGCAAACACAAGTAGTTATTTTCTGACTCTCAAGCAGGACCGGCCCATAGCTGCCAAGTCCGGGTCGTAAAGATCCGGGATCGGCAGCGCGCGCAGGACCGGAAGTTGCGTGACGCAACTTCCGGTGGCGCTTTGCCCTTCTATGGGCACTAGAAAATGGCGCCACCGGCGCCGGAAGTCGCTTCCGCGCATGACCTAAAATGCGTAAAAGCGACTTCCGGCGCCGCCATTTTCTGATGCCCATAGAAGGGCAAGCGCCACCGGAAGTCGCGTCACGCAACTTCCGGTCATGCGCGGAAGCGACTTCCGGTGCCGGCACCGCCATTTTCTGGTGCCCATAGAAGGGCAAAGCGGCACCAGAAAAATGGCCGCCGGGCAGATGCCAATTAAAGGGAAAATACCGGGATTTTCCACCAAACGGGAGACCGCTGGGAAACGGTGAGAAAAAAGGGGTTTTCCCGGCGGATACGGGATACTTGGCAGCTATGGACCGGCCATTGTAGTTAAGGGCTGGGTATTTGACAGTTAAATACGTCATCAACTGGTCAAGTATTCTTATGCATTTGTAACATAGAATACAGTGGAACCTCATAAGCTGAACACCTTTGAACTCGAACGTTTCGGCTCCCGAACAATCAAAACCTAGAAGTGATTGTTCTGGTTTTCAAATGATTTTCAGATGCCGAACATCTGGTGTGGCTTCCGAATAGCTGCAGGATGCTCCTGCAGCCAATCAAAAGCTGTGCTTTGGAAGTTGAGCGTTTTGGAAGTCGAACGGACGTCCGTAACGGATTCTGTTCGACTTCCAAGCTACAACTGTACTACAAATAAAACAAAGAGTTCCCCCCCACACACACACACCTCATACAAGCAAAAAGAAAAAGCCACACCATCTCTGGCCTGCAGTAGAAAGATCCAAGAAAACTCAAGCCCATTAGAGACACCCTCTTCATGACCTTTTCATCTCTGCCCCTTCTGCAGTTCTCGTCAACTCTCACTTTCTGGATTCCTCGTGTCATTTCCAGCTGCCTAACATGTTTTAAGGAAACTCACACTAACTTTTGTCTTTACATATGAAGCTTCTGCTATTGTCTTTCACTCCTGCATAGGGGTCACGAATTGATGTCAAGCTTCTCAGTATGATTCTTTTTCATTATAGCATCTACTGAATGGCCTGTTTTTATGTATGCATTATTATATTATATATTATTGTTCTGTATGAATTTGTCACTGCACTGATGTTGTATTTTTTTACATATTGTTGCATATTATTTTTGTTATGCAATTGTTATCAGGATTGTTGATCTTTGCTATGCAATGTGCTCCCGCTGCTATTGCGCAGTGCTTTGAGCATATTTTTTATGGAAAGGCACCATATCAAAAAAAAATGTTGATTCTATATTTTAAAAGTATTTAGATACCCTGAACTTTACAGTCATGGTGGGGAGAGGGAAAGAGGTAGTCAACTGGCTGGTCAGCTCACCACCCTGCCAATTCAAATATTTTGAAGCCAAGCCAAACTGGATGTTTGGCAGGGCAATGCAGTACCAGAATCAGGTGGAACATGACTGAGAAGGATGCAGCCAAGTAATTTTCTCTCTGTGGCTGCTCAGTGCAAACATGACCATAGAACCGTTTCTTGATTAATCAACACTTTCTGACTTGTGGATGAATGTGTAATTGTCCCGAGTGAAAATAGCTTAGAAGTAAGGCAATGTGATATGAAATCTGCCTGTGGGATTTGACCGATTAAGGTAGTTTGATCATCAACATCACTAATGGATGCTGCAATATCGAGTTATGGGCACACACATGCAAACTCATCCTCATATATGCTACAGTTCTGAATTGTTTGGTCCCACAAGTCTATAATATTGCAAAACATGAAATAAGTTAGGACTTTGAATCCAGGGAAATGGGGCACCGCAAAGGGTGAGAAGGAAGCAAAGTATTTTCCAGGAGGCTCACCTGTTTATTGCATGGATTGGTGGTGGAGGAGCACAAGATAACCTCGCGCAGGCATAATAATCGCCAATTGATTCAATGATGCTCGCAACCACGGCACTGAGCATTCCTATCACACCTGCAGCTGATATTGTAGGTAATCCCCACTGAACTGTGAAGGAAAAAAACCCATAATCTTTCTTACTGTATTTAAAGCAAAGTGACTTTTAAGGGATAAAATGTTCTCTCGGCTCATAGGATGGCCAATTTCTGGGTTTTAGGGGTGGGCAATAGCATTTCTTCTCAAAACAGTAGTCATGCCACACAAACTGACACTTCATATGTAGACAGCCAGCATAATAAATCGGTACCATCTACTCAGGAAGGCTTCCGACACGCATTTACATAGAATCAGAATTTGGACGGGACCCCATGGGTCATGTGGTCCAACTCCCTGAAATGCAGGAATCTCAACACACAGCCCAATTTGAAACCATATTATGCCGTGCTTAGCTTTTGCAATGTGCTAGCAGTTTTATTAGCATCACATACAGATAGATTGACCTGCACATCACATTCTAAAAATCCAAAAATGAGAATAAAAATTATGTGGAATATTTATCTAATGCAACCTGTCTATTTTCCTCATGAGTGGAAGCATGGGCAAACTTTACCAGAGGCCATTGGACCAGATTGCCTTGAGAACTGCATCTGCCAGTTGCCCACTCTTATCTTAGATTATATATATTGTTCTTTTTTAAAAAATAAAACACTAAAGCTGAATCTGTCTTCAGAACTGACCTACCAAACACGGTGTAGCCAAAGAGAAAGGGGTTTATTTAGCTGACATAGCAGCAAGAGAACCATCAGCCACAGTTAAACCAGAGGCATGAAACTGCCTTGGACTACAGGCCCAGCTATGTCAGCATTGTCTCTAGTCTCACTGGCAGCAGATCGCCAAGGCAGAGATCTTTCACAGCCTTGCTCCCTTTTCACTGGAAATATTGGATGGCTGAACCACAGACCTGGCAGCAACTTGAGAGCCGAATCACAAACTCGTTTCTGCAAACACATGCCAGTGAGCAGGTAACTCCTTCTGTACTCATGCAAGGTGCAGAAAGAAAGTCTGGAGTAACTGTATCAAAGAACAAAGCTTTGTGGGAAACTCTCCCTTAAGTGCTTGCTAAATACACTTACATGGATAAGGAACCTTGAACCATGGAGCTACCAAAAGCACTCCTTGCCTAGCATCTGTGCGTGCATAGAATCCGTACTTTGTACTATCAGGTGGAAACACATCTGTCACCGTGAAGATGAAGCACAGCAACCAGGATACCAGAATGGCTAGAATGATCTGCAGTGGGAACAGAAAGGGGCTTAAAGCACACCAGCAAGGAAACAGTAATTGCCCACAGAGGATCTCCTTACCAACTCTGCATAATACTATTCAAACTGGTGGTTGGGGAGTTGTTGCATCAAGGATTTTGTGAACACATTCCCTTTACAATTTTTAAAAGACCCTTCAGGTTCAAAATGGATCCTTCCATACAATTTCCCCAAACTGGGAATATCTCCAAATAAGCACTTAAAGGAGCACCATTAATCCTTTTAAGATAAAACTAAGCATTGTGCACGCTGATAAACTCACAACAATTTACAAAAATAAAACCAGTGGATCCCAGAGGGCTAACTGAAGAATAAATAAATTGATTTGGGGTGGGGTGGGGGGTGCTGTAGCACACTCTGTAGAGCTCTCTAGGAACTGGATTTAGCATTATCTGAAACTGCAGCCAAACTCCCAAGCAGGGTGTCAAGGTGATGACCACCCCCTGTTCATTCTCAGCATCTGATTATCAGAGATACACTGCTGATGGACATGGAGGCTCTGTTCAGCTAAACTGCCATCAACAGACCCGATAGCTAAATCTGCTTAATTCTTTTAAAAACCATTTAAGTGGGTAACTTGAAGTGAAACGGCCAATAAGTTTTACTGACTGAGCCTGAATTTCCATGCTTTGGAGAGTGAATGGTTTTGTTACCACTCTCTCCACATCCTTCACTGCAGTCCTCTGACTAAAGAGCCTGAATTCCCTTCACTTGAGGCTCAGGTGGCTTGGGTGGCCTGGAGTGCCTTCCATCAGCTTTGCTTAGAGGCCCATCTGGACAAGGATAGCCTAGCGCCTGCTGTCTATGCTCTGGTAACCTCTAGGTGAGATTACTGCAAGACATTATACCAGGGGCTGCCTCTGAAGATGGTTGAGAAACTTCAGCTGGTGCAGAATTCAGTGTCCAGGTTGCTCACTGGGGCAAGATTGTTCCAGCACATAACGTCAATCTGGCCTAACTCCCCTGGCAGCCAATTAGTTTCCAGGCCTAACGCAAAGTGCTGATGTTGACCTATAAACAGCTCAGGACAGCAATACCAAGGACCACTTCTCTCCATATGAACTAAACCAGACCCTGTGATCATCATCTGGGGCCCTTCTTTGTGTGCCTCCTCTGTGCAAGGTCTAGAGGGTGGCAACATGAGAATGGGCCTTTTCTGCGGTGGCTCACCATTTATTTATTTATTTATTTATTTATTTATTTATTTATTTATTTATTGTTTCCTTGGTTTACGAAGATATGTGCAACATAACATTTTTACAAATCAATTTTATTTGTTGAGACATTGGGAAGAAAAGGGGAAAAGAGGTAGATGGGGGAGGGGGTGGGGTCGGGTGATGATGTTTCTATTTTGTTTAATATATGTGGGGTATTTTGTCAGCGTCACTTGTGTAGGTTCTCTGCTGTTCACTTGTGTTCCTTTGGTGGTGAGAGATATTGGGGTTGGCCTAGGACAGGGGTCAGCAAACTTTTTCAGCAGGGGGCCGATCCACTGTCCCTCAGACCTTTTGGGGGGCCGGACTATATTTTGGAAAAAAATATGAACGAATTCCTATGTCCCACAAATAACCCAGAGATGCATTTTAAATAAAAGGACACATTATACTCATGTAAAAACATGCTCATTCCCGGACTGTTCGCAGGCTGGATTTAGATGGCGATTGGGCCACATCCGACCCCCAGGCCTTAGTCTGGGGACCCCTGGCCTAGGATATGGTTGTTCATTTGTGGTTGGCTGTAGTGGTCTTTGTTTTGTGTGTGAGTGGGGTGGGTGGGTGTTTTGGATCAGGTTAGCCATACTGATTTGTATGCTGTGGAATGCTCTCCCCGGGAAGGCCCATTTGGTGTCTTCATTACACACCTGCAGGCACTAGGCAAAAACATTCCTCTTCTCCCAGGCCTTTCACTAATTAAAGAATTTATGGTCTTTTAAATAGCTACTTGAAGATGCTGGGAGTGGTCATGAGGAGCTTTGGGGCAAGGTGCCATCAACATGCCAATGAAATTTAGCTCTTTTTCTCCATAAGACCAGAATCAGGAGAGGCTCCATAGGCCCTGAACCAGTTCCTGGCTGCAGTGATGGGATAGATGAGGGAAACTAAACTGAGCTTGAAACCCAGCAAGCCGGGACACTGTGGGTGATTGTCTCCCATTTATGAGAAATCAGCCAATTGCCTGCCCTGGGTGGGGTTGCCCTTCTGACATTGAAGGTTTGGTTATTGCAATGTGCTCTATATGAGGGGGTTTTTTTTAGCTTGGTCCAGAAACTGCAGTTAGCAACCACGGTGCTGTATTTAATGCTTACAGGAGTGGGATTCTGTCAGCATCTAACACCCGTACTCAGGGTTCTACACTGGCTGCCAATTGGTTACTAGCCCAAGTTCAAGATGTTACTATTGGAATATAAAGCCATTATCCTATTGGGACCAGTTTACTTGAAGGATCACTCTACCACAAATGTACCCACTCAGCCACTTTTACAAGTGCCACATAATGTTCCAATCTTTTAGCGTCACAGTCCCGACACTCTGGAACTTCCTTTTTATTCCTGCCCTGTTTATGCAAGTCTACTGAGACATAAAAGGCTGGTGTGTACTTCAAACTGCAGATTTAGTTTACAATGGATATTTTTATCTGTTGGTTTTCTTCTTTTTGCTTTTTAAAAATTAGATTTTACTGTTGACTTTTACTGACATTTTAAATGCAAACTTTATATACTTTTTGTAACCTGCTTGGAGATTTTATGCACAGTTAAGCAGTATACAAATTTTGTAAAATAAATAAAATTACACTAAAATAAACACCAGTAGACAGAACAATAAAACACAGTGAAAGCTGAAGAGAGAACTTACAGGAAACATCTTAAAAAGCTGTAACCGGTATGCAGTCCATCCTTTTTTTGATTTATAGATGGGTAATGGGAGCTTGACATTTCGGGCATACTGAGAAAACAATAGCACTAGGAAAATAGTCCTAGAGAAGGGAGAGGAAGCAGAAAAGTTAATAAATCAATTAACTCTTCGTAGTTTTTCTAGCAGTTTCTGCTGTGCTTACAATAACAGAGATGGAAGGGATGCAAGGATCATCTAGTCCAGGCATCCCCAAACTTCGGCCCTCCAGATGTTTTGGACTACAATTCCCATCTACCCTGATCACTGGTCCTGTTAGCTAGGGATCATGGGAGTTGTAGGCCAAAACATCTGGAGGGCCGCAGTTTGGGGATGCCTGATCTAGTCCAACTCCCTGCAATGAAGAATTGCAACTAAAAGTAGTAGTAGTAGTAGTAGTAGTAGTAGTAGTAGTAGTAGTAGTAGTAGTAATATTTTATTTGTATCCTGCCCTCCCCGGCATCAGAGAGGCTAACATCATAAAAACAACACAATAAGCATAAAAACAGACATCAATTAATTAAAATCCATTAATTCAGACAAGTTAAAATCCGGGCAGGTGGCAATTATCAGGGTGGAATTGAGAGTGGTTAATAATTGCCAGGGCCAACTGTTTCCACTGATCATACAAGGACCTGTGAGCAGGTTGGGAGGGCCTTCTTCAGGCTTGTTTTATACAAAGGAAAGTAAGTCAAACTGCATCCTGCCCAAAGGCCTGGCGGAATAGCTCCGTCTTGCAGGCCCTGCAGAAAGATGTCAAATCCCACAGGGCCCTGGTCTCTTGTAGGAGAGCGTTCCACCAGGCCAGGGCCACGGCCGAAAAGGCCCTGGCTCTAGTCGAGGCCACTCTAATTTCCCTGGGGCCTGGGATCTTCAAGGTGTTGTTGTTAGCAGACCGTAAGGTCCTCCATGGGGCACACCAGAAGAGGCGGTCCCGTAGGTACGAGGGTCCTAGGCCGCATAGGGCCACTTGGGTCCTACTCTCTGGAGCAGGAGAAAAGTAAATGGGTCCACCTTCCTTGTGATATCACTTTAGATTTTTGAAATTGATAACACCTCTCAGATTTATTGTTGTATATTTAGAACTACAGAAAAACTGCATTTTTAAAGTACAGTAACTACTGCAGAAATATAATTGTATCATGGCAAAAGTTTTTAGTCAGAGAAAGTAAGGAATTAGCCTTTTAAAATGAAAAAGTTATTTAATGTTGCCATTTCTTTCTTTCTTTTTTAATGTGCTTTACAAGCATAAGCTTAATTTAATTTGTTCCGCTCACAAGCTTTAAGAACTGAAATCCCACAGTTCTGCAAAACTTATGCCCACTAGAACGGATGAAGTTTTGTCTGGGAGAGAAGCAAAATTACTATTGTGGGAGACCGGCTTAGGCTTTAGCATGTTTTGAAGTCTTGGCGAAATCCACATTTTAGAAGACCAACAACAACAACAACCCTGCCCAGTGCTAAGAAAGAAATCTAATCTTTGGTGTCATCAAAGTTAAGGGCATGCAAAGTGTCAAAAGGGTAGTTGGGAGATGGATGTTTTTTGCTTTTAAGGTTAGGCAGCCAGGTTCTCTTTTTAAGGTCAGGGTCAAGATCTTCACTGTGTGGGGACCTGGAATTTCCCCCTTATTTTTATATTAGGTATTTATATATTGCTTAATGGGGGGATGGGAGGGGCTAGATTGATATCTCATATTCTGTGCTTGTTTCTATAATGTGTTTTAAGCTGCATTAACACTGCCTGTAAGCTGCCTTGAGCTCAAGAAAGGCTCAATAAATCAGTTAAATAAATGTATTGCTCAGAGGCCATGCTTCCTCACTTGGCTGCCACAGGATGTGAAACAATGGCCAAAGCAAGCAAACTTAAGGTCTAAATTATTAGCCTCTGAAATAAGCAGGCTTCCGATTACATAACCAAATCCTCAGAATGCACCTATCAACAGAATGTGTGTGCCATTATACATGTTCAGACTTTCTATGCTGGAAGAAGGCTGTCTTTATGTTAAGTGCCAAACACAGCTTCAAGAAATGCTAATCCACTGAGAACAAAGCTACAAATTCCTGAACAAACTTCCCTGAAATTCTAGGAGGGCAGGTTACATCCCCGTATATAAAAGAGTGAGGCCGAAATCACCTTTCACTCAAAAGGAAACAAAGACTTTTGTTCTTTTCCTTCCAGGCACAAAGATCTGAACTCTGCAGTGGCATCATTTGATACCATGACTTTCAGTTAAGCATGAATGAGTTAAAAAAACAAAGCTTTCTTGTGCTGTTTTTTTAAACGTGAAAGCCGTAATGGTAGTTTTAAAATATGGCTTCTTTATGGAACAGCATTTGATCTAGTGCTGTCAAATTATTTATACAAAATTGCTGGGGTGGTTTTTTTGGGGGGGGGTTGCGTTTGTGTGAAGATGGTTCACCAACATCCTAAGACCAGCTTCTGCTCTTTCATACACTTTTTTACCTGTTCAAAACTATTCCCGCAATCTGCTGCTGATTCTGTGAATTAAAAAAAAACCCACACAACTTGAAATGACTTATTATGTGGTCCTAGCCATCAGAATCATGCAAGGAAATGTACTGAAACTGCAGGTCCATTTTGCCACTGATGATTATGGCAAACAGTACCCTCATACTGTCCTCACACTGAGAGGCGGGGGCTGGGATTCCTGTTGCCAGAGCAACCGGGCTGCACCCCCTCATGCATCATCCCAATCCACACCTGCTATTAAGTGGGTCAGAGTCAGACTGCAGAGACAGGGTGAATTCAGGGCTGTCTCGCTTCCTATAACGACATCCTTGATTTAAGACAGGCATAGGCAAACTCGGCCCTCCAGATGTTTTGGGACTACAACTCCCATCATCCCTAGCTAACAGGACCAGTGGTCGGGGATGATGGGAACTGTAGTTTCAAAACATCTGGAGGGCCGAGTTTGCCTATGCCTGATTTAAGAGGTCGGTCTGTGCCCCAAGAGTCAATAATCCATTTAACTTGAACCTGGCCCTTGAGCCAAGGCTTTAAAGGTAGGGCTGCTTTGGGTTGCTGAAAATCTTCCCCGCAGCCCAGTCCCTGGTGATTGATGTCCCGATTTGGTTGCTAAAAACAAACATTGAAATTCCAACAGTTTTGCATGTTTTTAAACTTGATTGTAGGTTGCCTAGAGACTGCCTAGTGGTCAGGTGATAACACACATACACAAAAACATTATCAACAATTCTGGCAATATTTGAGTGATCAACTTGGAATGAAGACAGTCTTCCTAATAGTCACATGTATTCTGATTTCTTGGAATTTAGTGGTAGTATTTTAGACATGGCCACCGAACCTAGAACTTACAGGAGGGGTATAATATGCATGAAGATTGCAAGAGGACTTAGGAATGACGTTCTACTTCTGAACATATGAATATGCCACAGTTCACCAGGCTTCCTAATCATTTTTTCTGTAATAGTAGTGGGATGCTGCTGAATTGGAAATGTACTGGGATCCAATGTAGATCTGGTCTTGAAAGATCTACATTGGCTCCCAGTATGTTTCCGAGCACAATTCCAAGTGTTGGTGCTGACCTTTAAAGCCTAAATGGATTTGGCCCTGTATACCTGAAGAAGTGTCTCCACCTCATCGTTCCCTGAGATCCAGTTCCGAGGGCCTTCTGGCGGTTACCTCATTGCGAGAAGTGAGGTTACAGAAAACGAGGCAGAGGGCCTTCTTGGTAGTTGTGGCCACCTTGGCCAAGCTTCATGCATGAGTGAGGATTCGAACCCTGGTCTCCCAGTTCCCAGTCTGACACTACTACATTGTTAGCTGCTTTAGGCATCTGAAAAGCCAGCACACCATTGCTTAAGAAATACTTTAGAATATAACTTAGAAGGATTCTCATTCCATAGATTCATCTTCATTTGAAGATAATGGCCCTTAGTACCCCCTAGGAGAGGCAATGATCAATAGTGACAGACATTGGCTGTTTTATACTGACTGACTGCACTTCATCAACTGTTGAGGGACAAAGGATACTCACAGCATGGCTATGCCCCAGTGTTTGCCTGCTCTTTCTCCAGCAGCCTGGAAGCCAGAAAGCCCAATGAGAGCTACAGTTGGTGTAATCGTCAGAGGTCCAATATATTTCAGGAGCGCTCCTGGCAGGCCCAGGAACCCAATCACCACTTCTATCAAAGATGACATAATAATAGCACCTTGGATCTGAACACAGAGAAAAATAATAGTAATTTAGATTTTTTTCAGAAATTCTATGTTTCTGAGGGTAGGTTTTTTTAATGGGTGATGAACTGCAAGTCAAATAATTCAGTGACTAGGCAGAACTGGGCAATGGCATGTGTTATTCAACTAAGTGCTTAAGCAGACGTTTTCTGGGCTAAAGAATAACTGAAGGTCAGAGGTATGTTCTGTGGTACCAACAGAAGTTGGTTCAATAGAAAAGCTCCCAACTTCATCCACTTCCTCTTACTGCTTAAGCACGCTGCTTGCTTTCAATGCACAACAGGGTCATTAGACCAGCCTGGCCGTTGTGTCCATAGCACATCACACTGTCATACAGGAAGACCTGGGTTCCAAGCTAACCTTTAAAGCTCTCAGATCGAACCGGCAAGGGCTGGTGGCGCCACGGAGGTGATGCTCTTAGCTCCTAGGGGCAGAGTGTATGATGCATTTGGTCACACGTGCTCTTTAGAAGCTGGCATAGAGCAGCGCTGTGGTCTCAGGAGACTGCCAGCCCCCCCTTGGCTGCAGGCCTCTTGGCAGGATGGAACTACGGTTTGAAGATGGGGAAGAGAGAGGGGATGTTTTAAATTGAGGAATAACTGGCAGCCCAAAGCAATGGGATGGGAGAAAAGTTCCATGACACACGTGTGAACTGGAGTCTATGCTATTGTTTCCCCCTGTAGTGTGACCACTCTACTGGGTTCTTATGGATATTTGCATCTAAAGAAAGATCATTAGAGGAAAAGGAGAAACCGAATAGCAAAACTACACATGGCTTTGGGAAAACTGGGCACTCCTTACAATTGTACCTGGCTTTCCAAAACAGAAATTCAATAAATGTGGATTATCCTCGTTGCAGAGCAGAGACAATCCAATAATTTGTTAGAAGCTCATTGGTTATTTTGGCTATCACCGCATAGCTGTCAAGTTCTCCCCCTTTTTTAAAGGGAAATTCCCTTATGCTGAATAGGCTTCCTTGCGAGAAAAGGGAAAACTTGACAGTTATGTATCACTGGTCAGATGCCCATATCACAAGATGCAGAATGCCAAACTCCCCTGACATGGGAGCATGTCTCCATCAAGACCATAGTGCACCTCAAGTTGTTTTGGGGAGGGTGAGGGGGCTTTGCAGGCACAATTAACATACAGAAAAGATTAAAACCTGCATGGAATGAATGTGTAGGAAAAAGTTACATGCAAAGAGGAGAACAAAAAAGGGTAACAATTTCAACAGTTCAAGGTAGCAGGGCATCTGGATGAAAAGAACCTATTGAAGTGAGGACATGGCACTGATTACATGGGGAAGTTACCTCTCGTATCCTAGGGTACCAGATATGTTCCGTATGCAGCAGTTCTGTTGTTCCATTGGTAATCATTATAGCTTAGGAAGGCAAAAAGAAATATTTCGCATTATGGCAAAACAAAGCACGATGATTCCCTGCACCCCAGCACTAAATTCTGTATGAAACAAGAAGGCGCCAAGTCCAGAATTACAACACAAAGAGGATAGTCTGCTTCAGGCAACCCTCAACCTGTCCAACCTTTCTATGAAAATCTCCAAGAAAGACAACTGCAGAACTTTAGCAACTTGCTCTGTCGATACTGAATCATGATACCCCCGAATACCAGGTGCTGGGTAGTAGGACCAAGGCACAGTCATCACCTCCAGAATCTGCTTGTCAGTGATCAATTGGCATCTGACTAGCCATGGCTAGAAAGGCTGGCACAGGCAACATTCATATGAGTTGTACAGTGCTTAACCTCCTATTTCCCTCTACAGCTTCAACCCAACTGTTTGGCCATGCTAGTGAATGAACAGGATCTACCGCCACCAATCTGCCCCACCCCCCAGCACTTATTATGGACATCATTTCATATATTTTGCTTTTTAGCCACTACCCCATCATTGTTTATTTGTTCCCTCACATAATTTGTAAATCATTCATTCTGTATTTAGGCTGTATTCTAGATTAATTCATTCCTCAAGGGCTAACTTCTAATGGCAGTTTCAAGACTGTTGAAACCAGGAATGGACAAGTAACCAGAATTGGCACAAAAGGAGGCAAAGGTCCGCTTGAGAGCTGCAGAGAGATGATTCAGAGTGCAGATAAAGTGACTTTTGCATATTATTTCTCCAGATCTGTCGCCTGTTAATTGGGATGGCTAGGCTGCAATAGCAGCTCCCGTCTGATGCCTCATGAAGGTTAGAAGTGGTCAAGGAAGAAAGAACAAAGATTCTTTTCATAAACAAAATGTTCTATATTTATGATTCCTAATTTCCATACAGTAGCTCTTCCCTGGGGTCATGAGAAATGTAGCCATCCTGATCTATTGGAGCACAGTCAGGCTATTTGACCTAAAATCCTGCAATTAGTACACTAGAATATATGCTCAGTGTCACTGATGCCCAGCGGGGCCTGAGCTTCTACACAAAAACAGATTCTGTAACCAGAAAACGAAAGCAGCACAATTATTGTACAAACAAAATTTAAAGCATATATTTTGTACACTTGTTTTGAGATTATTATTTTAGAATTTGGAAGCGTTTGCCTTTTTATTATCATCTATTTGGAAAAGAGGATTTGCAGGACTACAAAGGAACTGGTCCATATGCTGCTCAGCTGAAGTCCATGTCTCTCCTGACTATGCATGAAGCTACAGATCAGTAGTCAGCCAAGGTGAGTGAATCAGGGAAACAGAGGCAACACTCCCCACCCCAAAATATCATATTCACATTGAATATTTGTGAATTGTTACCAAACTTGGTGAATATGCCAACCTCTCTTGCAGCTGCAAATACAGTTGAAAGTGTGCTTCTTGTTCCACTACATTTACTCAACACAAAAATCACTCTTGTAGAATAAGGACCCTGAATCTTGGTGAATACTGTATATGTATTACAGACTGTATTTTTGAGATTTTTAACTACTGGTGGCAACAATGCCCCTCCCTCTGGCTCCTCCACATGTCACAGGACCATAGCTGCCAAGTTATCCCTTTTTTTAAGGGAAATTCCATTATGCTGAATAGGCTTCCTCGCGAGAAAAGGGAAAACTTGGCAGCTATGCACAGGACCTCCTACCATACTGCTAAACTACTTCCTGCAATGTCAAGTAGAGCGAGTTCAAATCTCAGTTCAACCACGGATTTATAGAGCTGACCTTAGACCTCTCAGCCTTAATTTCTCACTGCAACATGGGAACGATAATGGCTTGAAGGCTTGTTCTTTGGAGAATGAGGTAAGAACGCTTTGCAAGCTTTGGAACTAATGATAGGCCACCATCTCAAAACAGATTCCACATAATCTTCTTAGATATCTGTTTAGGCTTTCCTGGGAACCCAGCATATATTTTAATTCCCAAAGGTGCTTCAAAGCAAAGTTGCCCTGAGTCATCTGGGCTTGGTCAATCTGTAGCAGAGTGTTTCCCTATTCTGCTTCCTTGCTGGGCCGTGCCACATTCAGCAAGGAAAAACAAAAACCTATGTAATCACTGGACCACTTTCCAGATTGGTACTTGTAGGTTCTCTTTAACTATTCTAAAAATGGTTCCTGCTTTGAAATGCTCAGGAAAAGAACCTGCAGCCCCTTTAGAAAAGGCAAGCAATCAGCTAAAAATGTGGACACTGTTTCTACTCTCTTTCCTCATAGGACAGTTGTTTCTCATCAAGTGCAATATTAGCATTGGCTGCACTGTATTCTTAAGTAACAGATCTGGCCCTGGCCTCTAGTCATGGAAACATGCCAATTATTTCCAAAAGTACTTTGTGCTATTTTATACTTGTCTGTCCTGTTAAGACCTGTCAGAAAGAATATACCGGTACGTAGGAGCACGAACACACACACACACACACATCACCATCACCACAAAAATTATCATGTTCTAGATTCCTTAGACTTGCCAATATAGTCAAGACACTGTGGCTCCAAATAATTCTATAAAAAACATTGTATAAGCAAGGCAGGAATAATTAAAAAATGGGTTTTCAGAGTAGAAATCAGGCTCATTCTTTAGTGTTTGCTGTGAATAAACAATGGTTTACCATAACCATGGAACCAAAAACAATGGTTCAGCATTAGAAGGACAAACTGAAACACTTGGTTCACACACTACCACCTCCTCCTCTGGCATGGCTATATGGAGTTTGGGTTCTATTACTCTTTTTTAAACAAACCACAGGTTGTTTGTGGCATCCAGACGAGGACAAACTGCAGTTATGCTCAACTATAGTTAGCAGAAAAAGCCAAGTTCAAACTGTACCTTTCAAGGCTAGCTTCTTTTCACAAACACATGGGTGTGTGTGTGAGGGGATGGGGGTCAGTGCAGAGAAACCAGAGGAGCAGGACCCATCACCACAGCCAGAGGGAGCCCCCATCTCCATGAGCATGGCAGACTCTGAGGCATAGAGAGAAGTGCCAGGTATGCTCTGGAGGCTGAGGCAGGCAGCCAGCTCACTAACTGACCTAGGAGGAGGTGTGTCAGTGGATTAGGCTCAGGACAGGTGAGGGTCACCTGCCTCGTCAAGCCCAGATGCTGCGATCAAGTTTCAAGGGATAAAAGAGAAGCAGAGCTTAGGTGCTGTGACTGCTCAACGTCCCATGTTGATTGACCACAGCTTGGTTGTCCTATGAGCTTCACAGGATTGAACCCCTTGGATCGGCTGCAGAGGCAGGAACCTGGCCTGACTGTTTGACTATGGACTTGGCTTTCAATATTGAACATGGACAGTGTTTCCTGACATGTTGGGACTACTAACATTTGCCCTTAGGACTGTATACACCAGCGGGACTGGTGGCTAGGGGTTCAGGACACATGAAGAGGGAAGAGCAGAGGCAGATACGTCAATGTATTTTCAGATTGCTTGGGAAGACCCACAGGAGGAGATTTAGGCAGCTGTGTGAAACAGGTCATACATACACCATTATACTTAAGTATACAAAAGAAGACAGGCAACTCCCCATTTGTGCGCATTTGGCATGCATATGACCATGCACACGTGTGCCTTTTTCGGCACCGGAAAGGGGTCAGGGTGGGGGCAGAACTCCCCCATGCAAATGGGGAGTTGCCTGTCCATAAGAGGAGCCTGCTGGATCGTTCCATGCCAATTCCCATAGTAGCCAACTGAATTTAACATTAGTAGCATAAGAAGAGCCTGCTGGATCAAGCCAATAGCCCAGCATCCTGTTCTCACAGTGGCTAACCAGATGCCCTTGGGAAACCAGCAAGCAGGATTTGGGAACAAGAGGATTCAAGCACAAGAGCAATCTTGCCTCCGGTGGTTTCCAGCAACTGGTAATAGAAGTCCACATGCAGAGATGAAGGCAACATTCCTCTCCCACAATTGCATCCAGACACTGAAGTCCCTGAAGATGCAGGATCCATACAGCCATCACTACTAGCAGCCTACATTTTTGTTTAATGAGTGGACTAGTGTGAGACAAATTCTGGTACCGCTCTTGAATGGCTGGAGAAACCCAGCCAGATGGGAAGAAGAAGAAGAAGAAGAAGAAGAAGAAGAAGAAGAAGAAGAAGAAGAAGAAGAAGAAGAAGAAGAAGAAGAAGAAGAAGAAGAAGAAGAAGAAGAAGAAGAAGATCTTGAACAGCAAAAACCTTTGGCTAAAGCATGTTAGACAGTCTTCACACAGTAAGTAACCAGCTTGAAACTGACCTCTTCTCACTCACCTGCTAAAGTCCAGCCCAAACTGGCCTGCTAGAGTAACCTGGCAAGCTTATGTGAAGCCCAGTTTGGCGTGCTTATTAAAGACACTAATTCAAAGGGCCCATAGCAGTCCTCCGCAAATCCCTGGGGACAGGCTATGGAATTTGCTGCATTCGTCTGGGTATTTTCAAAATTCAATATGGTTTCTGCTCTTTAGACAATATTATCTCCTAGATTAAATCTGCACTGAGACAACTTTCCTCTGTTTCATCTCCCACTCTGAACTTCCTGAAAGATTAAGATGGAAATTGCTTTTGCTTACCTGTGTTGTTGCATCTCCATTTGTCCAAAGAGAGAATAGCTCTGGCAGGAGCCAAGAATGCAAAAGCACTGGCTTGGAACAAAGGTAACCTGAAAGAAAGGAAGGAAGAAAAAGAGAAAAAGGAAATACCTCAAACTTTTTGTGCAGTGTCATAACTTTCATGCAGATCTTTTCTAAGGATAAGAAGAATCAGAAGAAGTCCTTCTTGGATATGTTAGTATGCATTAGACACAAAATGTTGACTTTAATAAATAATTTCCCCATTCTGTAGTCATGTATTGATTATGCAGTAGAATTCAAAGTCCTAAATGCTCAGGCTCTGCATAGTTCAGAGGTCAGAGGATACTGCACCAGATGGACCTTTGGTTTGGTCCAGCAAGGCTCCTTTACATGAGCTCATTCCTGCGTGCTAAGGATCCAGATAAAAGGCAGTCTCAGTAATTGTCTCAAAATTGCTCAGTGTGATGCTGATCACATGAAGGTTGCATGTTCAATCCCCCAAAGGGACAGCTGCATATTCCTGCATTGCAGAGAGTTGGACTAGATGATCCTCAGTTCCTTCCAACTCTATGATTCTATTCATTTTTAATGTCCCTACCTACACAAGCGCTTATAGTGTGAGGTCGGTTAGAAATCTCTTCCCCATGCCCTAGGAAGAAGTAGGCCCCCGCAAAGTTGATGGGCATTCCCATTAAAATGGTGTGTGTGCACTGCGTTATGTGATCGAGTATGCGAGGCGGGCCTTACCTTATCTGGGTCCCCACAATATTTTATTCAACTTGGCATGGCATCCCTAGTTCTAGAGCAGATTGGGGTTTTTTTGGGGGGGGGGGAAGCTACAAGGGGGGAAGAGTAATAGCCAAAAGATTCCCTTCCCATTCTGCTGATAGAAGCATTACCATCATCTGAGTGACACTGTTGATACAATCCAATGTATTTGTGACCACACAGAGGCTG
The DNA here is from genome assembly GCF_965207765.1 of Zootoca vivipara. Classification (NCBI taxonomy): domain Eukaryota; kingdom Metazoa; phylum Chordata; class Lepidosauria; order Squamata; family Lacertidae; genus Zootoca; species Zootoca vivipara. Next base: position 5,379,300 of record NC_142589.1, on the reverse strand, counting down.
TGACAACATATTAAACTTTGTTTAATATCTGTATTCTACAAGTTATTTTGGCAGAATATCATTATTTATAAAGTGCACATAAATAACTCAAATTTGCACAGGCAATAAGCCGTGGCATTTGCTTTTTAAGAGCAACCCACACAACTATCCATATCAATCAAGTAAGGCCAGTGCTGGAAGAAACACCAAGGAATATTCGCCTGATTTATAACATGAGCAAAAACTGAACATTATTCTTTGCAATAGCAGAGAGAGGTATGCTGGGCGAATGACTCAATATCACAGGGATTTTGTTGGCTCTTGTGCTCTTGCCCCTGGTAAAGTTGTTGCTCTTCTCCCTCACGTACACATTACCCTTTCAAAAGCCCTCTAATTAAGTGTATGCAATTAAATACATTCTTCAAAAGTTAGATCACTGAGTGTTTAGAATTTATTTCCAGAAAGGGTTTCTTTCTTCTCTGTGGGGTAAAAAATAAGAATCAGTCCATGTTTAAATATACCTAAATCAAATTGAATTTAAGCCATGAGTTCACTTTTTGTTGTGATTAAGGACTGATCTTCTTAGCATCTTACAGAATCTGTGACTTCTTATTCCGAGCAAATTTATTTGGGACATGTGAGACATATCAGGCTTAACAAGTGCATTTCTTGCTTCTCAAACAGTTCAGTCACAATAATCCCTTTGTCAAAAGCCTGTCAACTAGCATGCAGCAAATGTTTTCAAGTATAACCGAGCTGGGGTGGAAGGAATTAGTGCTACTTTGTTACAGGTTTTCTTACAATCAAACAGTATATACATTTTGTTAATTAACCAACTTAAAACATTCTAAAAATGAGGTAAACAGAGAATCCAAAAGGTTTAAGAGAAAATCTGGAGATACTGTGACAGACTATTTTAAAGGCTGGAGCGTACAAACAATATTGTATCTATTCACTTATGTTCTACTGATGCACATTTAGAGTTCATCCAGGTGGCAAGAGCAATAATTAAGATGTTTAACAGTCTTTTAGATGAACCTATGCTGGTGTAAATAACTTGGATTCTTAAAATCAGAAGTAACAGGCAGTCAAATATCTTCCTCTTAACTTACCTGCACCCAAACGTTGTTTGCAGCAACGTTGTGATTCCAACACAGAAGAATATGGTCCCAATCAGCTGGCTAGTAGCCCACTGGTCAAATCCAACACACATGGCATCTGCTAGCAAGAAGGGCACTGCTATAGTGCCACTGAAACACGTCAGGTAATGCTGCAAATACAGAGGGTTATTTTATTTACAAGCATGATATATGATTGCCTTCAGTTTGTTTGCACCATTACTATTAGCTCAAGAGCATATTTTTCAAGCGCAATATATTTCCAAATTGCTTCCAAGCAACCATCAATTAACACCTGCTTATGGATAAGCAACTTCTAAAAGCAGGACTCAACTGTGAAGACACACGCCATCTGGCAAGACCAAAGCAGAGGTGGTGCTGCATCACAGCACAAAGCAAAGTAAAAGCGAGAAGACAACAAACAACGCAATAGGTTGTTAAAAGCCATCTGGAGAGCACAGCATCAGCAATCCCTAAGGAATTAAGTCTCGATGCAGAACTTCACTTGGGATAGATTTCTGCCAAGGGTTAGGAAATGACAGTGTAAGACTCCCCAGGGTGGGGGAGGATTGTCTTGTAGACCCGCAGACCATCCGAGGTTGTCAGCTTGCATCAAGGTGCAAGCGGCAGGACGCTGGGTCCCAGAGCACGACACGGCTGGCACTCTCCGAAGTCACTCTCATAGCCAGAAATATCTGTTTGATAAAATAATCAGATCTGGATAATAAACAGACATACAGTAGTCTGGACCGAAGATGAGTGAGAAAAAACCTGCAGAACTGCATAGTCCCTGGTGTTTAAGCTCGGACTTCAAAGAGATTCTCATCATGGTGTTTGGATTATGGAGGTGATTGATACGTTCTTTTTTCTTCTTCTCAATACCTACAATTGTTTTTCTATGCCAGCCTCATTAATAAACCTCTTTTTTTGTGAAAAGTACAGATGGACTTCTATTCAATTGTGCAGCTTTACTTAGACTTGAAAGACTTTAAAAAGATAAAAGAGGAAACAAGAAGAAACAAGATGGTGCTTGTTAATATGACGCAGCATAGAAAAATGAGAATTGCTCCCTTTTTCAAGGGAAGTGGGAAATACTTGCTAGCTGACTTTATAATGACTTGCGACAACAATTTGGGATAACATACAGTGCATCTGTTTGCAGAATTTCTTCATTATGAGCGAGAGAGAAGGCTAAATGGATGTCTAGCAACCCCACTTCTAGGGCCCACTTCTGTGGTCTCTGGGAAAACTGATCGATCGCCAAATGACTGTGGACATTGCAATATTTGCAAACAGTATGCTCAACAATTTAACAATGGGAAATCAGTAACAACTTAACAACATGGAAGTTACTGCGTCATTAAATTTCAAACGACAGGCTTGTACAACAGCCCGGATTGGAATAATTTAACAACTTGGGAGTTGCTGCGTCATTAGACTTCAAATAGACTTGGACAACAGCCCAGATTGGAAGGTTGGAATGAAGTCAGGAAAAGCTGTGTATGTATATATATATATATATATATATATATATATATATATATATATATACACACACACACACACACACACACACACACACACACACACACATACACACAAATAAAGCTGTACTCGATGGATGAAAGGATATATGATTTCTGACATGATTGAGAATCGCGTAGCCAGGGACGGAGAACTTTAAAGCGTTAAGATCAGAAGGTGGAAATTATGAGAACAAGAAGAAGAGGGCAGGAACGAAGATATTGAAGATATAACTTCAGAGGTCCAGACTATGGGAAGCCCAGAAAAAATTAATAATTAATAATTAGGATTGTAATTTGGTTGTTTTTTTATTTTAGTTTATTGTTTTTAATTGGACTATGATTATGATTTGATGGATATGATAATTGACTGTTTTTATTGGAAAATCAATAAAAATGTTTTTTTTTAAAAAAAGGCAATGCCAGTATATAATAAAATCAGCAGGTATATATTATACTTCCAAGAAACCTTACTGAAAAATATTGTTTTCTGTAGTGTGGATATGGTAAACACTGGGGAGGGGGCCATAGCTCAGTTGTAAAGTGCCTGCTCTGCATGCAGAAGGATCAGTCGTTGGCATCTCAGGTAGCTGCATTGACAGGAACTGTCCAAGACCCTGGAGAGCTGCTGCCAGTCTATGAAGACTAAGAGACTGATTCTGTATTATGACTTGGAGCAGAATCACTGCACAGAAACTATGGAACTCTCAGACTCTCCAAGTGTCCCTATTTTCCAGGGATGTCCCTGATTTAGAGAAGCCATCCCGGTTTCTGATTTGATCCCAGAACACCCCACTTTTCCCTAGGACGTCCCTATTTTCATTGGAGAAATGCTGAAGGGCATGGAGTTATCCAACCCCCAAGCCGCCTGAAGGCAGCCCTGTATAGGGAAGTTCTTTAAATATTGAATGTTTTATTATGTTTTTGTATATGTTGGAAGCTGCCTAGAGTGCTGGGGCAACCCAATAAGATGTGTGGGGTATAAATAGTAAATTTATCATTATACATCCCTATTTTCATCAGAGAAATGTTGGAGGGTATGAAGTCATTCTTATAAAAATTAAAGATACAGAAGCATACAATTGAATGGGTCAGGCGGAATCTTGGAGGTCATCCAGTTCAGTCCCCTGCCAAGTGCAGGATTTGAAACATAATTTGAAGATTTATATGTAATATTGTAATGGAGATAATCAATGAATTGTTATCTCCATCCTTCATTTCTGCTTGATTGCAAGATTCTGGGAAACTTTGCTCTAAGGATAGAGGTGCTGTATAAGTTATAAATAGACAAACTCTCAAAGTCTTACTCTATAATAAATGGCAAATGTTCCTATATATTCAAAGGGCATGGTCATTCACTGCAAAAATGAAGCACTCAAAAGCACAGCTTAATAATAATTTTACAAAACATACTGGAGAGCATCTTTTCTTTAGAAATGCCTGGATACGAAGAGCAGAACTCCTGAGCATGGGAAAAATTGAGTTTGTGGGCCAGCATGTTTATCAAGTTAGTAAGGAACTAGTGATCCCACTGATCAGTACAGGATCTACAATTCAGAAGTCAGTGACAGACAGCCATCCAGACTTTGCCTAAATGCCTCCAGTGAAGGAGAAGTCCACCAGCTGCCAAAGCAGTCTGCATCACTGCCAAACTGTTCCTAAGGTTTAGTCGGAATCTGCTTGGAAGTCCTGCCCTCTGGAGCAACAGATAACACAGCTGTTCCACCTTACATGACAGTCCTTCAGATACTGTCACGTCCACAACTTAATCTTTTCTTCTTCAGGCTACTACACCTACCCTGGTCTTTCAACCATTCCTCATGGGACTGGAAACAGAACTGCAGGCAAAGGATCCTTTTCTCTTGAACTACCGTGTTTCCCCTTTTTTAATACGTAGTCAGAAAGTAAGCCACCATTGTTCCTGTCACCTCCTCAGCCCCTCCTGTGTGCTCAGGGAGCCAGCGAACCAGCGACAGGCGTGGGGGGAAAACGCGCCTCTCAGCTGATTTCTCCACCGCCTGCTGAGCGCACAGGGAGAGGGGGGGGGGGAAAGCCTCTTCCTGCCCCTCTGGAGCAGGCCTGTCTTTCCTATTGGGGCTACTGGTGCTTTCCTTTTCGACCCTGGGAGGCAGCGAATACATCCAATGGTCAGGGCGCTTTGGGGCGCCCATCTCTCCCCGTCTGCACCTTTTCTCCTCCTTCTGGGCCAGCACGCGCCCTCTTTTGCTCGCTCCCTGCCTCTCCCGTGACAATAGGCAGCGGCGGCGGCAGCCACAGCCGGCTGCAAGGCAGAGAAGCTAAGCCCAGCGGAGCCAAGGTGCTGTTGAGCGGCTGCGGGCTCCCTTTGGCCAGCCTTCCTTGTGTGCGCCTGGCCGCGATGCGCCTCCCTCCTCCTCCTCCTCCTCCGGCGTAGCAACGGCAGCGGGAGGCTCCTCCTCCTCCGGCAACGGCAGCGGCGGCTCCCACTCGGGTATGCACCCCTCCAGCCAGCAGCCGGCCAGGCGGCTCCCACAAGGGCTGCAGCGGTGGCTCCACCCGCCTCCCTTTTTCCACCTCCACCACCTCCTCCGCCAGCCAGCCTCGTCGCCACTTTTGGGCGCCTGCCTCCGTCCTCCTCCTGCTGCTGCTGCCCAGCTGGGCTCCAGCTGTCGCTGCCCAGCCGCCTCCGCGGCCCCCAGGGGCTAGCAGCAGCAACAGCAGTGGGAGGACGAGGATGACACTGCTGGGTCCCACTGCCTTGAACCGAGTGGCGCTGCTGCGCGCTTTGTTGGGGCTGCAGCAATCGCTGGTTCCAGGCACCTGCCTCCTATTGCAGCGGCCAGCGTTGCTGCTGCTGGCTCGGTACTCTCCTTCCGCGTGGAAGGATTGGTTTTTTTAAAAAAAACCAAGATTGCTTAATAAAAAATAATTGCTTAATAAAAAAACCAAGACACCCCCCGAAAATAAGCCATAGGCTTATTTTCTTGAGTAAAATAAATATAAGACGGTGTCTTAAAATGTGGGAAACACGGTACACACACAAGGATCCCTTCAACAGGACCAGATCGATGACAGTATAGTCCCTGCAGCACACAAACGAAATCGCACTTCTTTCCCAGGCTACAGGAGCAACGGGAAGTTCTGCTGCACAAGACCCAATGACTTGAATGGAAACTTTGCAAGAGCATTACTATGACCTTTCAAAGCTTCCATTTGTTTCAATGGGGCTTGTTCTGTTCTTTGGTCAGGTCTGTATCTCTCCTACTTGATGCTCTTAAATACATCTTAAGACCTGCTGCCTGAGGTAGCCACCTCATTTTCACTCCTAGTAGAGCCACCTCTGCTCCTAAAATACCTCATTTTGGCTACAAGGCTCTGCAGACTACAGTACCAAAATTCCTAGGATCACCCATTGCTAGAACAGCAGTACAAGATTATGGTGGTATTTAGAATTCCCAAATTAATGTGCCAAGTGCACCAAGCAATGGGGCAAATCAATGTGGACTTTTGGGGTAAAGAACTGCCTGTAAAAGCAGTAGAACAAACATTTCCAGAGGCTCCAGAAATATTTTTGCCCTCTCCAGTGTACCATTATGCTACTGTTGCATTGAAGTACTGTGAAAGCAGAGCTGGCTTCTCATCTTCCCAGCTTCAGCAATTAAAATTCAGAGAACTAGGACCAAAGAAAAAACTGTCTCTAAGCCAACATCAGTTCTTGAAATCTTTCATTCCTGTGTTGCTTGCCTGCATTAGTTAAGGCTTTTTTTCTGCTGAGTAATACTTAAAATATTAAATATAGCACAGTAGGAATAACGAGAGCACCATATTTTCCCCACAATATGTACCTGTAATCCCAAGAATATGCAGAGGTACCAGGGAGGAACATCTTCAATTGTGTATATCATGTCCGTTCTTTGGGCGTCCAAGCTTCCGCTGCAATCTCGTGTCTCCGCCAGCGCACTCTGTTAAAAACAGATCAAGCGGTGGAAACAAATAATTAGTAATTTAGTATTATAGGAGAATGCACAAGTTCAATATGCAACATGGTTATGAGAACACATTTGACAAGATCTGTGCCCTGTTTCAAAGCAGCATCAATACACACACTTAAAAAGCAAGGTTTTTTTAGCTTTCAAGTAATCTGTCGCACTAAGTATGCAAGAGAATTGTACACACACACTCACCCTTTCATATAACCAACCTCTTCCCTTTGCCTACAAGCAGGGCATTATTCTCTTCTTGTAATATAACCATGGGACATTACGCCAAAAAGAAGATTATGATGGCCAATTGGATTACACAAACAAATAGAGCATGAGAAACTCCAAATCACATATCATCAGGAAAGGGGCGTTTAAGAATAAATATAGTAATAATGGAAATCTTGCATAAGAGACCAAGATTTCACAATTCATGGCACAAATTCTACTTACTACAATGGATGTATTCCTTTCAGTACACATAGCTGAATTTTCAGTGAGTTAGACTCAAATCAGGGTTGCATTAGAATTTGGGAAAGACACAAAGGATGAAAAGTCTGACCACACTTACTAGAGCAGGAGAGAAAACAATGGTTCCCTTTATAGGCCCTATGTGAAAAAATCAAGCTTAAAAATAAAGTTTCTAGACTCCATAAAATTTGAAAGCATCATGGTAAAAACTGCTCAAGGATCAAACATTAAGACACTGAGAAGAAGCCTAATATGCTGGTCTTTCTGTATTGTCCAATATTTTTCAAGCGTTCACTGAAGTCTTTCATATTTCATAGTAATAATTTGGAAAGCCAAGAGCACTGAGTTGGCTCACTTGTAATTCTGGCAACTACCATGTTTCTATGAATAGTAAGCAAAAATGTGAAAAATCAGCAACACTGATGGTATCCTCAGGTTTACTCATCATACATTTCTGATTCACTCTCTCATTGCTATTTGCTCTTCTTATTCCAATTCGGGGTAAAGAATTACAGTAAATAGCCACAACCTGTGCTGTAGAATCTTGGTCTTTTGCTGGTGGAAAAGAATGGCCCACAATCACCTTTTGGAGAGGAAAAGAAGACAGAGAGCAGACGGAGGAGGACAGAGGAAGGTACAAATTTAGGTATTTATTTATTCAATTTATATCCCACCCTTCCCCCAATTCAGCAAATAGACAAATACAGTGAAGCTAACATATATACAGTGAAACTAAACACACAAACTATAACATGGGCATTAGATTAGGAATAAAGGCATGGGTAGGCAAACTAAGGGCCAGGGCAGGATCCAGCACAATCGCCTTCTAAATCTGGCCCACGGATGGTCCAGGAATCAGCGTGTTTTTACATGAGTAGAATGTGGCCTTTTATTTAAAATGCATCTCTGGGTTATTTGTGGGGCCTGGCTGGTGTTTTTACATGTGTAGAATGTGTGTTTTTATTTAAAATGCATCTCTGGGTTATTTGTGGGGCATAGGAATTTGTTCCTTTTTTTCCTTTTTCAAAATATAGTCCAGCCCACCACAAGGTCTGAGGGACAGCGGACCGGCCCCTTGCTGAAAAAGTTTGCTGACCCCTGAATAAAGGGATCTAAAAGGTCTGAAATGGTTGTTCAGCTTACACCAGTGGTTCCCAAAGAGGGTAGTAGCATCCCTTGGGCGGCAGTGGGGTGCCAGAAGTGTAAATGACTATCAGACTGGCCACACTGGATCAAGTTCATCAGTTTCGTAAAATTAATTACAGTACATAGTTTAAATGGATTTTGAATAAATGAGCAACTGGTTGTTACTGTTTTGAATTTCACTGTGTTTTTCTCTTCCTTAGTGGGTCGTGCAAACCGCCCTTCTGAATAATGCTTTTTATAGGGTAGCAGGCACTGGAGATGAATTTATGGAACCAAGGGGGCAGTGGCCCCAAAAATGTTTGGGAACCACTGGCCTAGCTCTATCCACAGGAGTCATTTTAAATATTTGTCAAGAGATACTTTTTATTGACCACAGCCGGTGTATAGGAGGATGTATTTAGTTTACCAATCTCAGTGGAAAGAAGGGTTTGTATAACTACCATGCTGACTTGAATCCATATTTGGCTAATTATCTTCATTTGGTTGTTGAATAGGAGACCCAAAACCAGTCCTCTTTTATTTAAAAAAATGTTTCAGGGTACTCTCATTTTCCTACTCATATTGAAATACTGCCCCTCAATGAGGCCAAACTTGGCTTCACAAAATGTTTAGGGGTATGTGAACCCCTGCGTCCCCCCAGGAAAAAAAGCACTGCCCAAAACCAAACCCATTTACTCGTCAATGTTGTGTTTCGTATCAGAGAGAATAATTGAAACTACAGCAGCAGATGAATTTTTATTTCCAGTGCTGATTTAGCAACAAAACACATACTTCTGTAGAAGGCAATGGAGAGTTCCTTTGTTTTGTTTTGACGGGAACTTTTAAGTTCTCCCTGTGGTTGTGATTTCAACCATGACAACTCAACCCTGAGCACAGCATGGCTGACATCAGTTGAACTGAACGAGATGCTAATGAAGGAAAACGGCTTGTTATGCAGGATAGTTACACCTAGTTGTACTAATGCCAGATTTCTCAAAGCAGCATGTGCCAGGGAGCAGGCAATCTTGTCAGATCTGTGGAAAACTCACAGAGTTCCTGCCTACAGGGAGGTTTTCCCTTTCTCCCTCTCCTGGGACACAGTCACTGAGAGCAAGGCTGGTAGTGAGAGAGGAGGGTGCAGAAGGCTATGCGCCTAGAAGTCTTTCAACTACCATGCCTTCTCACAGGACTTCTTTTGTGTGTAGAGAAGAAGATAGGTGTGGTTGAAGGCAAACATCCATGAGTGGGACATCACAAACCTGATGGAAGCTGTTTCAACTTGCCAAAGATCAAACAAACAAAGCAGAATTTGGGGCTGTGTGATGACAGAGGAGCCTCATTCAAAAAGGGGTGTACATTTATTGTATTTGGAAATGGCTCTACAGTTAACTTATGAGAATGCAGAATGTATTTCATGGCTACACCCTTCTAAGGGAGCAGTAGGAAGAAGACAGAAAGCAGCTTGGGTTCATCCCAACACATGGCTCAAAAATGCCAACAACATTTTCTAAAAAAATAACTGATCAAGAACTAGACTCTCATAACTCATGCAGTGTAGCCTAAGGGGTAAAAGCAACCTAAATAAAAGCAACCTAAATAAACACTTTCAAGAGAAGCTCTAGCTCAGTCTCCAGCAAACATGTCTTCAATGTTGAATAATCAAGAAAACTAAAGGAAAAGGGGATCAAGACCATACACACCCCATAACTTAAAGCTTCCTCGGGGGGGGGGGATTTGAGAAGCAAGAATTCCAGGAGGCTTGGAGCACTATTTACCAATTCAGTGTAAAGAAGCACAGAACCTTTGCAGTCTGTCTTACAGCCCACCCAGGATGCACATGTCAGTTAAAACAAGACAGGAGGAAGAACTCAAGCCCCCTTCCAAAAGAAAATCCTTTAGGGAATTCTGATTCTCATTCTGAGGACAATATCTTAGGCCCTAAGAAAAGGTAAGAAAATTAACAAAAGAGCATTTCCCACCACCCCCTCTAAGTTTTCTCCAGTGCCTCCCTAGAAGGCCTGGCACTCCCCATGAACAACATGGGATGAAGCAAGGCTACAGGGGGGAGGGGAAGAAATCAAACAAAATCGGACTTGGATCCTAAGATAACTCAGGGAAGGTTTTCTATCCCCATCGCTCTCTTGTAGTCCCCACACCTCATCCATATAATTCAGGATGGCCCTCCAACATGCTCCTCACCCGCCCGAGGCTTCTCAGGGAGAAGGACAGGATGTCAAACCTCCCTTCTGTAAACTTGCTTAAGATTTTAGGATCCTAGCCTATGGCTGTATCAGGAGCTCTGCTGAAGATGGGAGCACAAAAGTGGCTTGGTTTGCACATACAGTAATTGTCAAAACGCTGCCCAGTGGCTTAACTTTATTATGTTTAGTCTAAAGCCAGGGTTTGTTGTTGGCTTAGGAACCTTGGTGTGCTTTCATATAAGGCTTTGTGTTACATGCAAACCCTTCACCATGGTTTGTTTGCCCACCCCAGATGGTAACCAAGCTACAAAGAGCAGCTGGGGGAACAAACTTTTGAAAAGCAAGCCATGGTTTGTTTGATCATCTGTGGGACAACTCATAGGGGATTTGAGCTTTGTTAAACAAACTCTGTGAGAAACAGGCTAATGACATGAGTTTTCTAAATCATTTTCAAGAACATTTTTCACTTGTCTAAAACCAATGGAGATCCAAGTTAGCATGCTTGACAAAAACATTTATTTACGTAAACAAAGTTTAAACTTTAAAGTCAATGAAACTTAGAATGATGTGTTAATTTTATCTGTTGTAGAAATATCTGAATTAGATATTTAGCAAGCAGTTGTACAGAATCAAAATAGCGTTAGTTATGCTACATAAAAGCATGAAGACAGGTTTCTACAGCTTTTCTGTGACCCCCACATTTGCTGAGGACCCCCCCCCCCAGTAGCCAAAAGTAACTGAACTAAATTGTTGGAAATAGTTTCACTGGAATACATGTAAATATTTTAAGGCATGGCAGTTTAATAGTGTAAGCAAAGTATCAGATTCTAATGAGGTGTGTGTGTAAATATCAGTTTCGCAGAGACACTTGAAGAAAAAAATAGTTACAACTTTGATTTTTCAGTCTGACTAGCACTGTACCCATTGCTGTTGCCCAATTTTACTTGCAATGCATCAGCCTGCTAATTAATTTTATGAAAACAATGCCTTTCTGAAATTGGATATTTCCTGCACGAAAAATGCAGCAGTTTCCTACTCTTCCTCACACCACAGGGAACAAACAGGCTCATGTAGGAAGAGCTGATGAGTGATGGGATGTGGGAGACCTTTGTTCAAAATAAGAATGGTAACATAAATCTACCACGATCCCTTTAGAAAAGGGACTGGAAGAGCTTTACTGTCACTACAAAAGGCAGCAGACCCAGCATTAAGGTAGCAGCTGCAGTATCAGCAGATGTGCTGCTTCTGTTCTACGGGTCAGAGTGAAGACCAACAAATATATTACTTAACCGATATCAGATAGTCAAAATATGTGTCTTGGAATCCGGAGTCCAGTAACCCAGTTGTATAACTTTATCCTATTAGTTACACATGCTGCAATTGCCTAATCCCCTTATGATTGCCACCACCTACAATCATGGAAGTAAGTCTAGGTGGTCCAACTTTGGCATCGTTTCCCTTGCATCTCCCTGGCTGCCAACATTAATCTCTGAAACAAAGGTGGCATTAAAAACAGAAATGCTCAGTCATTTTGCTTCCCTGAATAAGCTCAGTGTTTATAACTGGACTCTGGAAAAAATGAGGTTTGTGCAACAAGACAACTGCAGCTATAGTAAAACTGATTACCAAAACATCTACTTCAGCCCACACAAATGAGGGAAATGATGTACAATCCTAAAATCCATTGGTAAATTATTATGGCCCAAAACATGAAAATTTTCAAGTACAGTCTTTCCAACAGATGCTTTTACTCAATGTTCCCTTAAACAAAGAAACCTGTCCTTAACGCTTCATCTAAATTATGGAAGGATAGAAAATAAGGGAAATTAAATTAGTTAAAAGGTAATCAGTGATAATGTCGCCATCCCCACCATTTTTTCCATCCTATTTACTGTATCTTTTCTCTAAATCAAATTGCAAATTTCAAAGCATTTATAATCTCTAGTATAGTCATTAAAAAGCAAATGGAGTGGGAATGTGATGCTGAAACTCCACCATCTAATACTATCTTTATATAGAATAAAGAAAGTTGATTCTCAGCTTATTTTTTCCTTTTAAATGTAATTTTGCAGATCATGTAAGATCAGAAAGGGCAACTTGTAGTTCCAAAAGCTTCTTTATGAATCCAGCGGGCCTTGGAGGAAGCCAGATAATCTTACCTCTCATTTTAAATATTGCAACAAATATTGCACAGAGGGAAGTGTGTGATTTTCAAGGGGGAAAGTTCTGTGAAATGAAACTTGCTTCCTTGTTTTTTATATTTCCCTATCTTGCTGAAATATTTTCCAGTCTGCAAAAACCTGAATACGGCAAAGTAAATTTCTTTGGTAGACTACACAAGCTGCTTAATTAATTTTGTAAGCAGAATTTATGGGTTTTACTGTTATCAAGAGACATTGACTTGAAGTCTTAACAAAAGACATGGATAATGTCAGGGAACCACAAGGAAGACAAAGGGGGAAACAAGCAAAATTAGCAGAAATGTCAAAATAAGGAGAACAAGAGAAGAGTGAAGAGTTTCCACAGAACTGTCAAGGTCTCTTCATACTGCTTGTCAGGATACTGATTACTGAATCCAGGGTGTGTCCCTTGAGAAACCATACCTTCCACTGATAGATATTGTTAGTGGGATGGGAAAAGCACTGTCTGTAAATGTTTGGCAGACTATGCCATACAACCAACCATCACATGGTAATAAGAATTATGCGATAAACAGGATTTCATGAATCAGATTTATTGTTCATCATGATCAACCTAGAATATGCAACAATGCTTTATCTTTCATTCTGAGTTAGTGGTAATGGTAAACTTTTTTTCCAGCTATGCTGCCTGTCACAAGCCAGAGAAGATACAAGAAGGTTATGAACAAACAGATAAATTTCTGTAACCTTAAAACGCCATTACAGTCTCCACCTTGATTCTCCAGGCAATTCCCCATCATCTCCACACACTACCAGCACTCAAGCTCTCCTCTTGACAGTCACTGAGCTACCTTCCCAGGGCTTCCCTCCAAAAATACTCCAAGGGATCACCTCAGTGTGCGTGCAGCATCCCAAGCTGAGCAAATGAGTTACTTTGGCTGCACCAGTGCCAATCTTAGAATCTACTCCAGAAAGATACCTTTTCGGCAATTCCATTTTCAGTTGTATAGATTGCCATTAGCTCTGTATCTTCCGTATCTTGATCACCACTTGATGTAGCTCCACCATTCATTACAACCTATGAAAAAGAAAAAGGAATTAATATACTGTATAAAAATAGTTACTATAGATTGTTAAATAACTGTATCCTCTAGGGCAAGCACAGGAATTAGTATTCTCAACAAAGAGCGCAACATTTTCAACATACTGAATTCATCGAGAACCAACTCCCATCAGCTTGAGCCAGCTGATGTACAAGCAAAAAAAGTGCAGGTAAAAGCACTGTAACCACTTGCTGCTGCAGCACGCAGCTCCCTTCATGCCTAGGAAGGGAGGCTGGCTGGAAGAGACAGAGAGAGCTGGCTGCTGGTGCTCCAGCAAGTGTGCCCAGCACTTTGACTTGTGCAATGTTTATTTTTCCATTTCATAAAGGAAAAGAAGATAACCACTGTCCCATCCCCACCAGCCCAAAACCAGTCAACATATTATCTGAACTTCATTTTCACCTCACCGACTTTTAGGGCATGTTTGGGTTTACTTCCCTCCCTGAACCGGGGATGGGGGAGCTATTGAAAGACTTGGCACAGTACTAGACAGAACAGGAATACTGCAGCATAAGCACAGGACCCGTCAACAGTATTTTATCAATTTAAAGAGATATACACATTATGCCACAACAGGAAACAAAATGTACACATTAGAAAGACATCAGCCCCTTTGACTTAATACAAACAGCATTGGTATGGAGACCGTGAGTGTAACAGCAGACTAGAAACCCTCTGGTCCAGTCTTATACAGGGCAGAACAAAGCTGGAACAATCCCACAATGCACTATTCAAATACTGGAAATGACAGTTAGACTAACATATAACCATGGTCAGCAAGTTCATGTTTCCATGTTGCAATGAACCAATGTCAAGCTATCATCAAATGCTGAATTGCATTAATTGGAAGTGGTTTGGTAATCTGTGGCTAAATTGTCATAATCATCATCAGCATTTGCATGCAATAGTTCAAAGCCTATCTAGTCAACTGTACTCAAAGAGGTAAGAGTCTGATTGCTTGTGCAATCTAGTCAGTGTACACAACATTTGTACCTGCATTCTGAACAAAGTCATTCATACAGAGCCCTAAAATTCATTTCTAAACCATGGAACTATTTTTTCTTGGTCGCCTCTCCATACTAAAAATACATTCAGAGCTCTTTCTTTCCGAAGATTCAGATTAGCAAGATGGCTTTTACAACAAAGATGAGTTTTACAACCAACTTCTGCTCCAGAAATAAAGATCAGTAAAGTTTTCTGTGAAAGGCATATCACAAGTCACCACTGACCCAATGCAATTTTCAAAGTTGTACTATTGTAAAATGCATTTCCCACACAATGGGAGTTTTTAACTGGACCTCAAGGAGCACACTTTGGAGAATCAGTGCCTAGAAATACCTGGCTGAGAATGATGATTGAAGCAGAAGCAGATATTATGGCTAAGCTTGTGATTACATTGTGCCACCACAGGGAAGCAATGCAACTTTTTGGAGTATGCAACTTACTGGTAGTGTGAAGAAAGCAGGATGCTTGGATTCATCCTCATATTTGCCCTCTGTTGGACTTCCAGTTTCAACTGACTTAGACGTAGTGTTCTTGCCAATTCCCATTGTTTCCCACAATGCTCTAAAATTCACGTAGTCACTAAGTTATTAGTATGGGGATAGGGTTTTCAATTAAAAAATAGGGCACCTCAGGAAGTCAGAAGAGCATCACAGGAGTTCACAATGGAGCATGAGGTCCTGTAAGTAACATGTGCTTCTATGGCACCTAGAAATAAAGAAATGAAACACCATTAAAAATTTGCAGTACAATTCCACAAGACATTTGCTGCAGTGTATAAACCTCACCAAGAATCCAGGTTTTATGCCAAGTTAATTACATTGAGAATTTCAACCAATGTCCAAGGATGCCCTAAAGAAGACAGTCAGCCACAGTCTTTCCCCCCTTCACAACATAGCAGAAAAATCCCTCAAGCCTATTTGATTCTGGTGACAGGAATCTTGAAATAGATATTCAGCCCTTTTCAAGGCTGATGATGCCAACCTGCCCCAGTTCTTCCTTAAAGCTCAAAATGAAGTTATACCACTTACTCTTCATCCCCTGCCTACTGAAACTAACCCTGAGTTTCGAACTGCATATATTCATTCCCTTTTAGCTATACTCCCATCTTTCTCCTCTCCTTCTACTGCACCCTTCATCAACCTGGTACCCTCCAGATGCTTAGGGCTCAACTCACATGAGCCCCAGCCAGCACAGTCATAGGATGCCAGGGCTGATGGCAGCTGTAGTCCAAAACAGCTGGAGGGTACCAGATTGGGGAATGCTGCTCTATTGCCTCCCTACTGAGGAATTTCAGATGATAAACTAACATCATAGTCTGAAGCACCACACCTACTGAGTGATGGTGCTGTTTACATAAATGAACAAAGGTGAAAAAAACTTTGCCTATGCACTTGGTTGTAGGTAAACCTTTGAAAAAGGCACACACAAATGCACATTATGACAATTTAAAGCTGGCCACAACTAAAAAAATGGATCTAATCAAAAGTACAGATGTGAACGCAAATCAAATTTCAGTCAAACTGGGGTTAATAAAACTTAAGCTGTGTAAAGACTGCCTTTGATAAATGAACAAGGATGATTTAATTCACACACAAAATAACTATGCAAACTCAGATTTAAACAATCAAAATATCCAAAGATGTTCCAGAAACAAACCAGTGCGCCATCAATCCGCAGTTAGAATTCTTGGGTATGTACTTCTAGTTCACATACTCACATATTCACATACTCACATTTTAGGCTACTCCAAAACCCTTTTCTATAAAGGGACACAACTTGCAAAATGTCCAGAGATGTTTGCCTCTGTTGACAACTCACTTTACACAGTCTCTTACATCTTGTTTTTGCATGAGTGAATTAACCAATTCCCTTTACTACCAGACTTCTGTACAATAATGCTTCCACTTTAGAACCACTGAAGTTAAAACTCTTAATATGTGTTCTAACTTAATATGAGGCTAACATTCATCTAAAATACTGAGAGCATAGACTGTGTGTTAAAAGTCATGTAGCAATACAGGAGATATAGAGCAAACAAGTGGCTTTTTGGAAATTGGAATGCTACCATTCTGTGAGTCGATGATAAGGCAGGAGGCACATGGAACAGATTTGGGAAAATCATCTTCCTTTAGCATAAGGCTGTTTGAAAGTATATATTGCTGTGAATGTAAAGGGAACAAGAGAGAAATGAAAGACTGGGAAGACCAGGCTTTCAATATGTTAGTCGCATGGGAAGCAAATGAAATGTTAAAAGGGTCCACTTTTAAATGACCTGGGGACAGTAACAATGGCTCTCTCCTTTAGCTCACTTCTATATACCGGTAAGTTGAGACACAGACAAAGGGTGCTTCAGTCCATTCCTCTCCAGAGAAGCAAAACAAAGGCAGATTGGCGGTGGTGGCAGTGGCTGCATGTACATTGGGTGGGCAAGTTAAAGAGCATTTTGCCTTTGCATGAACTAATCGTTGCCATTTTGAATTTTATTGTGTTATTTTTTTCCTTAGTGGTTAACATAAACTGTTATGTTCAATCAACCAACCAACCTTTATGGGCATACAGAGAAGACTGGAATATATGAATAGAAATATAAAATTGGCATCTGTTCACAGGAGGAGATGCTTTAAGATAAAACTATACAGGCCTAGTAAGGTTAGAAAGTACCACTCAAGTCTTATGATGATGTAGTTTCATGGCATGGGTAGGCAAACTAAAGCCCAGGGGCCATATCCGGCCAATCGCCTTCTAAATCCGGCCCGTGGATGGTCTGGGAATCAGCGTGTTTTTACATGAGTAGAATGTGGCCTTTTATGTAAAATGCATCTCTGGGTTATTTGTGGGGCATAGGAATTCGTTCAAACCCCCCTCCCCAAATATATAGTCCGTCCCCCCACAAGGTCTGAGGGACAGTAGGCCGACCCCTTGCTGAAAAAGTTTGCTGACCCCTGTTTCATGGTGTTGCTCAGATATTCTGCTACTTCCTCCATACGATCATGCAGGCAACCATTCAATAAAAAGGAAACCCTGTAGGAGTCAGAACAATTTAACCACTCCTTCAGCAGGGGGCTCAAACATTTGTAGCGGATTGCTGCATAAAAAGGACATTAGAACAAGACAAGTGCAATGCTCTTGACCCATCCACACTGCAAGGACAATACATCTCTGAATATGGAATTTAGTGTTATGACATCTGTTATACTAAGTAATGTTTTTATAGGGTAGGGGGCACTAGGGATGAGTTTATGGAAATGGGGGGCGGTAGTGGAGGCCCTAAAATGCTTGGGAACCACTAGGCTACAGGCAATGTTGGTGGCCACATGAGATGATTGGATTGAGCTCCTGAGATACCAATTATTCCTTCCTCAGTCTAAATTCCTCCTCAAACAAATCAATTCCTCCTCAAATCAACCATATTATTGTGTGTTAACAGTAACCTTGCTCTCAGGTTTTTGCCATTCCTTTAAATCCCATTACTCATTTCCTTTCAAAGAATGGCAGGTAGCCAACAAGCATGTTCTGCTCCAGCTCTGAAATTCTATCAGTGGACACCTGCAGTTTAAAAGCAGTTAACAAAAGTGGTGCTCGACTCCAAGAAAAAGCATATGATAAATCATGAAGCCAGAAACAGCAATAATACAAAATGCTTTCATCAAAAGGCACAATAAAGAGGAATTATTGTAAAAGGCAATCAAGAGTATTACACTGATCTTCCTTCGTGTTAGCTCAAAAAATTAGCCTGTAGCATTTTTAGCCACATTCCTGAAGCAAAAGGCAATGAATGGCCTTTGAGAAATCACCATGAGAAACAAATCCCTGTATAATCTCACAAAAAAATTCCTAACAAAACAAGGACTGTTTCCTTTCTTCTCTCAAAAGCTTGCCTAGAATGATTACAGGCACATTTTAAAACTAGAAATAGGCAAGGAGGGCAAGGGAGAGGGTGGTGGAAAATTATCCTAGAAGGCACAGAATGGCCTGCAAACCAAGTCAATGCAGCCCAACAGAAATTCAGTAAAACCACCCCACCCTGTCTCAGTAGCCTACCAAGGCTGTCTATCAAATACCTGTCAAGCACATCCTGCTGCAGAAAGACCTGGATTCAGGTTGGCTGGGCTGTGAAGGCCTCCAGGAAGGGAACATCACACTTGCTAGAATCTACTGTAATTCAACTCATGCATTCAAGATAGCTGCCTCCAGCTTCTGCTTTCCATTTTCACAACAGCGGAAGGCCTAGCTAGTTATGCAAACTACAAATGCTTCATAATTATATTTCTGCTTTCTCACCTGACCTGAAGGGTGGAAAAACACACACAGCCCTCTGCAACAATTTTTTGGGAGACAACAAACCTTTCTTTTAAGGTGGGGAAATAAGGTGGAAATAAGTGAAAATCAGATTGGCGAAGAGACTGGCATCAATATCAAAAGATTGGCCAGCAGGCCAGGAACATTTTGAAAAAAAATTCACAGACTGTCCTGATTAGCAAAACAATAATGCTTTTAAGCATTTTGAACAAGTGAAGCAGATAATTACTGTATTTGGGCAGAGTTTTGATTAGCCAGAATAGTTAGCTGGCAGACCAATGATTGGCAGAACCTCAATTTTGCACAAAAGACAATTCCCAATTCATTACAGGACAGCAGCTTCTGAGTCTCTATTTGGCACCTGTAAGACCAGTGACACCAAATAAGCCTTTGTTTTCTTCCAGTGGAAAAAAGGGTTGCAGAAAGATGGATGCAAGAAATTTGGATGTACCATTGATAAGATACAAGCTTGCTGGCTTTTCCACAGTAGTCGTATCAACTGGAAAATTCCACATGGACAAGCTGAATTCATAATCCTTATCCATGAAGCTGAGATAAAGATAGCATTTCTAGCAACACAACTTACCAATGAAACTGGGTGAATAGCTAGTTCACACATTTCCCTCATAACAAGGGAGCACAAAGATTCAAACTCAAATGGAACTAACACAAGGGTGGATGTGGAGGTCAAGATAGGGGGGAAAGGCTGTGAATCCCTCTAATTAATTTATAAAGCTTGTTTGTGGCTTATCCGTAAAAAGAAGAAGTTACATACAAGAAAAGATAGATAGCACATCCAATAGCACTTTGATGTACTGAGAGTGATTTCCCAGCTGGCACTGGGCACAGAAGAAGTGATACAGGCATCCACTTCCTCCTCACCACACTCTCATTCTTACTCTCTGCTCTTCCCCTTCGGGCTTTGACAAGAAGCACCTGGGAATCACTAAATACTTGCAAGCACCATGAAACCTCAAGCAGCTAGGCTGTGCAGAAGACAGATGACCAGAAGCTCAAGTCTCACACAGAGGGCAATGTGGGATATTGCGGAGGTACTGTAGGATGATGGAAACTTACAATATTCAATAACCATCAACAATAGTCCAACAGACACATTCAGGACATTCGGGGTGGGGGATTGTTGTTTTTTAAACTCACCATCACCATCTATTTTCATTATATGCACAGCACACTGCATCAATACCACAATTTATATACAGTAGTACCTTGGTTCTTGAATGTAATCTGTTCTGGGAGTCCGTTCGACTCCCAAAACCGTTTGAAAACCAAGGCACAGCTTCTGATTGGCTGCAGGAGCTTCCTGAATCAAGCGGAAGCTGCATCGGACGTTCGGCTTCCAAAAAACATTAACAAACTTACTTCCAGGTTTGCAGCATTCAGGAGCAAATTTGTTCGACAACTAAGCTGTTTGGGAACTGAGATACCATTGTGTATATCTTGGTTTACAAACTTAATCAGTTCTGGAAGTCCGTTCTTAAACCAAGGCACGCTTTCCCTAATGAGGCCTCCCGCCACCGGTGCCCTTCCACCATTCGGATTCCATTCTTAGACTGAAGTAAAGTTCACAAACCAGGACACTACTTCCAGTTTTGCGGAGTTCATAAACCAAATAGTTCGTAAACAGGGCTGTTCTTAAACTGAGGTACCACTGTACACACACATACACACACTAACAAAAGTGCAGAGTGTATTTAGTTCAGCTTTCCTGAACTGATGCCTTCCATATATTTTGGATTATAATAGCCAGTATCCCTGGCCACTGGCCATGACCAGTGCTGGAAACTCACATATATAAGCTATTCGCCAAATGCCACCTTAAACTTAGGTTACGGTCACTACCCTGTTTCTCATATTTTAAGACATACCCATAAAATAAGCCATAGCAGGATTTTTAAGCATTCAAGGAATATAAGCCATACCCCGAAAATAAGACATAGTGATAGGCGCAGCAGCAATGCCGGCTGCGGCAGGAAGAGGAGGAAAAAAATAAGACATCCCTTGAAAATAAGCCATAGTGTGGTTTTTTGAGGAAAAAATAAATATAAGACATGTCTTATAATATGAGAAACACGGTACAATGGAATGTCTAGGCGCCATTTCCCCCCAATTGATGGTGGTGATGATGATTTTCATTTCTATACCACTTTATATTTTAAAGAAAAAACCTTAAAGCGGTTTACAACACATTAAAATGATCAAATACAACAACCCAGAATAAAACAAATTCAAGCTTCAAGGAAAATAAGGGGTCAGCATGGAACTCTCGAGTAGGAATTTCCACCAACTGTGTACACCAACCCAAAAAAGCCTTTCTCTGTGTTCCTATCAGCCATGCCCCAGACACATACATGTAAAAGGGCCTCTTCTGATTACATTAAAGTCCAGGTATGATCAGAAGATGGTCAACCCAAAATGTTATGCTTGTAGGGTTGTGCTGTAAGGTAGAGGTGGCAGTCAGGGTCAAATACCTTGTGCTGGGGCATGTCTCTGCTTTGTCTCTATCGAATCCCATTGTTCACATTGACTGTGGTGGTGACTGTTGCTAGTGCAGCACCATGCTGTATACGCATGGGAGCAAGCTCACACACACACACACACACACAAACAGAGCTGCCATTCACAATGCAAACAGTTTAAGCATATCCAAATCATGCTTCCTGAAAATACCGGTAACTGTGTTTGAGTAATGCCCTGCCTTCTGAAGAAGTGTGCATGCACACTTATCTGAAGAAGTGTGCATGCACACGAAAGCTCATACCAAAATAAAAACTTAGTTGGTCTTTAAGGTGCTACTGAAGGAATTTTTTTTTTTTGCCCTGCCTTCAGTTTGTGATAGCAAAAATATGTTCATTCAGAATTAAAATGCATCTTTTAAATTTAAATTCCTGCTCTAATTGTTACATGATCTCCTGAAAAGTGAAAGGAATTGTTCTTGCTTGGTGTTCATACATATTGCCACTTTTTTGTTTGGATCAGAAAAGGTTACCTGAAAGTAACGAAGCGGGTGGGGGGGTTTTAAGCAGCTGTTTTCTCCTCAACAAAGCACTTCAATGAGCCTCTCAAGCCAAGCAATAAAGATTAAAAAATGCATAATGATTTATATGACTGGTTATTCCTCAAGAAAACTAATATGTAGTCATTCCTTTCTATAGGTATTTTTTTTACAAAGTTTTATCTATTTCTCTGCGCACCCACCAAGTCTCCAAAACTGAAAGCTTTATTCTAAACTACATTTCCTCATCAGACACTCCACTTTAGTGTGTTCAAAGCATTTCACATACCGGTACATTATCTTTTAAACTTTTATTCATATTACTGTATTGCCCCCAAGCTGCAGATTAGATAACTAATGCTAGATATTGACAAGCTGGAAGGTGTGCAGAGGACGATAACCAAGATGGTCAACGATCTGGGAACCAAGTCTTACGAGGAATGGTTGAGGGAGTTGGGCATGTTTAGCCTGGAAGAGAGGAGACTGAGAGAATATATGATAGCCCTCTTCAAATAGCTAAAGGGCTGCCACACAGAAGATGGATCAACCTCTGGAGGGTAGGGCTCAAACTAATGGTTTCAAGCTATAAGAAAGAAGACGCCGACTAAACATCAGAAAGAACTATCTGTCAGTAAAAGCTGTTTGACAGTGGAACAGACTCTCTCAGAAGGGGTGTTCATTGGAGGATTTTAAGCAATGGTTGGGTGGCCATCTGTCGTGGGTGCTTTAGTTGAGGGTTGGACTAGATGACACTTGGGGTCCCTTCCAACTTTACAATTCTATGATTCTATGACAGTGTAGTTTTTGCCTAAGTCCATTTAGTCAGTTCATGGCCATGTCAAGTTTCAAATCAAGTCAGACACTATGCAACCCCACCCCTATTAACAATGCACATAAAATAGTTTTAAGATTAGTCTGGATTTATTTATCTCAGGACACAGAAATACACTGACACTTCTAACTTCTCGATAATTTGGATTTTCATAACCTGTAGAGGGGAGAAACTTCAAGTTATGAAAATTCAAATTTTCAAGTGTAATATTTTCAAGACCAAAACATCAGCATATAACCCATTTAAATTCTCTAGCTGAACTTCTCTTACATTAGCTACAACTTTCAGCCTGTTTAACGACTCCCTTACCTCAAGACACCAGGGCAGATAGCAGAGTCTCTGTGGAATAGTTTCGCCTGGTTCCTACCAGCAGCTGCCAGCTGTAGCGATCATACTAGCACCACAAGCATCATGCAGAAGGATTTATATTCCATATATTGTATAACTGTACTTTATCCTATCAGAGTAAGTGCTTATACATTACACAACTGTTAAAAAAATACCAAGACACACCACATGGTCACACGGTGTTACTACATGCCTCTGACATAACTAGGAACCTTGAGTAAATATTACAGTAGCAATCCCTTTAAACAGTACAGTACACTTGGCTTCTGCAAACCAGGCAGAATGCAGGCGGCATCTGTCATCATCAGTTGTGATTTGTTTTTTTAAAGTACTTTTATTAAAGATTTCTTGATTTACAAAGGTATGTGCAGTGTATCTCTCTCATATTTTTACATGTATCATCTTTGCAAATCAGTTTCATTTGTTGAGACATTGGGAAGAAAGAGGGGGAAGGAGGTGGATAGGGGGTGAGAGGATGGGTGGGGGTGAGATT
Source organism: Zootoca vivipara (assembly GCF_965207765.1). Taxonomy (NCBI): domain Eukaryota; kingdom Metazoa; phylum Chordata; class Lepidosauria; order Squamata; family Lacertidae; genus Zootoca; species Zootoca vivipara. Next base: position 5,355,690 of record NC_142589.1, on the reverse strand, counting down.
GGGTGGCAGCGTTTCTATTTTACTTCATATATGTAGGGTTTGATGTCAGCCTTGCTTGTGCAGGTTGTGTTCTTTTGGTGGTGAGAGAGATTAGGGGTTGGCCTAGGGTGTGGTTGTTCATTTGTGGTGAGCTGTGGTGGTTTTTGTTTTCATGTGTGAGGGGGGTGGGTGGGTGTTTTAAAGTTAGCCATTCTGATTTGTATGCTGTCAGTAGATTTTTGTCATTGTCTTGTTGGGTTGTGTGTGTATAAAGGGTAGCCATACTGGGGTGAAGGCGTCCTCTTCTATTTGTCCCCGTGTCATTTTCAGCTTATTTGTTAGCTTTTCTAGTAAGGCTGTTTCCCATACTATTTGGTACCATTGGTCCAAGCTTACTGCTGACAGGTCTCTCCAATGTCTGGTTATGATGTTTCTGGTTGCTGAAAGTAGATGGGTTATGTCATCATCAGTTATTCTACATACAGCGGTACCTGAAACTGTTCTTAACCTGAAGCACCACTTTAGCTAATGGGGCCTCCTGCTGCTGCCACGCCGCCGGAGCATGATTTCTGTTCTCATCCTGAAGCAAAGTTCTTAACCCGAGGTACTATTTCTGGGTTAGCGGAGTCTGTAACCTGAAGCGTTTGTAATCACTGTATTGTGAAATATGTATGCAAAGCCCCTTAAAGGTGCGAAACCAACTCCTTCAAAATCTGGATGTCCAGTTCTGAAAAAAACTATTGTCACACTGGCAAATTATTCTGGTTCACCCACTTCTATTATCAGTTATAGATATGTAGAGCAATCCATGAAGTTTACTGTTGAAAATACAGGTCATGAGAAAAAAATTAGTCATCAAGTTCCATAAGGAAGCAGCATTCTAACATCGTTCTAACAATCTATCATGATATTGCAAAAAAACATGTGGCGCAATTTGGCCACAACAAAAGCATAAGCACTGACTTTTGCAATTATGCCTCATCTACCATAAGCTGGGATGCAATTTTCTGCCACAGTGGCAAAAGTTTGCTCAAGTTACAAGCTGTGCAAAAGAATCTGCTCCAAAGTACTGTTAGAGAAAGGTAAAGTCACAGATGTGGGGAAACCTTTGCATGCACCCAAACTGTTTCCCCACTCATTTCAGGAAATTTGTTGTATTATTATTATTATTATTATTATTATTATTATTATTATTACTACTACTATACCACCCTTCATCATAACATATCAGGGTAATTCACAGAATAAAATAGAGCATAAAAACAAGTAAATAAGTAAAACAAAACAGCAAAACAATAATCCCCCTTCCCACAGACACATTTAAAAGGCTGTAGAATATTTATCAGCAAGTAACTTAATAACTAATCTCATTTAGTAACATCAAGTATAATAACTATATATTTATGTAAAACATATAAATATAAATTAAAGTTATGACATAAGATTACTGCAGACAACTGGGAAATTGTGTGCAGTTCTGGTTGCCTCACCCCAAAAAGGGTATTGTAGAGTTGGAAAAGGTTAACCACGAAGATTAAAGTTTGGGACTTTTTAGTTTAGAGAAAAGGTGAACAAGAGGTGACATTATAAAAGCTTATAAAATTATGCATGACATGGAGAAAGTAAATAGAGAAAGGTGTTTTCCCCTCTCTCATAACATTAGAATTCATGGACCTCCAATGAACCTGAATATTGGAAGATTCAATACTGTTGAAAGAAAATACTTCTTCATACAATGCACCATTATACTATGGCACTTGCTCCCACAAGAGGCAGGGATGGCCATGAACTTGGATGCCTTTAAAAGAGGATTGGGATGATTTGGCATAACATTCGGTTTGATTGATATATATATGTGTATAATTTGAAATATTGAATGTGATATAATTGGTTTTAATTGGAAAATTAATAAAAATATTTTTAAAAAAAAAATAAAAGAGGATTGGAAGATTCATGGAGAACAAGACTATCAATGGCTATTAATTTTCTGATCAGACGAAGGCATTCTCTCCAATATTATTACACAAGTCAATGAGTTTGCATTTGGTCTTCTCAGTTGTGGTGGTCAAATATGGAGAAGCAATGTATGAAGATAAGTACTCTATGTGTAGAAGGAAAAGTAGCACATCAGATAATTCTGCCAGCCCTACTGGCCACAATGGCTATGTTCTGCCTCCACAGCTGGAAGTCCAGTTACTGGAAACTGAAGGAGAGGGCTTCCCATGAGCATCTGGTTGGCCACTGTGAGAACAGGGTGCTGGACTAGATGGGCCATTGACTGGATCCATCACGCTCTTGTTGTGTCTTAAGTGATATGGGGAAATACCAGGTTTTAGCTGACTAAGTGACCTTTGGGAACCTAGTATCTTTCATATAAGTGACCTTTGGGAACCTAGTATCTTGATATAAGCAGGCAGGCAAACATGGGGCTGACCCTCTCAACTCCTGAAAAGCACAAGTATTAGCTTTGCTTAAGATTCATTAATACCTGTATAACAATGCTGTGTGCCTGAGGGGTCTTTTTAAAAAGCTGAAAGTTTAACCTCTTTGCTTATACAGTTCCATTTGGTTATACAGTAATTCCATAAATAATCATTTATGGCATATAGTTCAGAAGCATTAATATGGTTTGTAGATAATTCAGAATTCAGGCTATTGTGTTAATAGAAAAAGACAGCACAGAATGCAGTTTTCCCCTCACAAAACACCCACAACCTTAATTTGCAATTGCTCTCTCTAAAAAAAAGTTCAAACCCAGACATTTCGATGCAAAAAAAAATACAGTACAAATCAACAGCGCCATCTAGCTTCCACTTGTTGTGCCCATTAAGCTATTGGAAGGCAGGCAGACAAGTGGCCATCATAATTGAGAAGCAAACACATCTGGTCGCTCACTATTTTATTTTATTTTATTTTATTTGACATACACTTCCTTGCATTGTAAGATCTCAGGGCGGTTCACAAGATAAATACTCCCTATTTGCATTTAATATTATTTTAAAATAAATATATTTTTAAAAACCAGAAGTATCTTTCTGGTACAAATATACTTTGTAAATATTAATGCAAATACCCCACAGAAACACTCCCAAATTCATTCACACAAAGGATATGTGAGGAAGCAGAAGCAAGCATCTCTCTTCTGACAAGTTTTGCAACACACACTATATATAACACTGTTAAATCATTTCATGTGTTTGGGGTATAAATGATATACTGTAGAGGTGAAAGCAATTAGGGTTTTTTTTTAAAAAAAAATTGATTTGAGGATTTCACCTCTCACCACAAAAAGTACAGGACAAAACTTACAGTTATATTGTTTCCGCAAAGAGAATTTATATATATATATATATATATATATATATATATATAAAACTTCTTTTAGTGTGTTAGTTTACATAACTCTTACAGGATACACTCACTTAGAAGACAGTTAGCAATATGAAATCCAAAACACAAGGAGAAAGAATACACAACAAAAAAGAATTAACATTTTAAAGAAACTATTTAAAAATGCAACCCTCAAACTTCTGCCCTCTACTCGAGTGATGTTAGCCACCTGAGAATCATAGCCATACTCTTAAAAAGGATGCGGGGGATTTTAGTCTTATTGTAAGCATATTTTAGTTCTTGAACAAAGTCCAGTGTTCATAATTCATTTTGATGGGTAAAATACACCAAGATAATTAGTGCTCATGTCTCCCCATATCAATGTTTCCAGATGAATTTAATTCACTGTGGATTCCTTATTCTCCTTGAGTGTGGAATTATACAGGACCTACACCATAATTAATGCAAATTACAAGCCATGCAGATTTAATTACTGATTTCAGAAGAATGGCATCCTTGTAAAGGATTTTCTTTCTAATGTCAGGAAAGATATGAACATGCAAATAATCAGCATTTCAGAGCTTGCTCCTTCTGCCCCCAAACACACAAAAATAATATCCACTCACCACAAATCTGGGACTATATAAACATGATTTGCATTGGATTTAGTACAGCACTGCAAGTGATATATCGGCGCACAAAAAATGCTCACATCAGCTCATTGCCATGTACTTGCAGGGAAACTTGAGAACCTGGCCAGAGCATGGGAAAGCAGTATGGGAAGGGGAATACATTTGCTTTCCGTGTTTCTTTTTTATACTACCTTTGCTACATTTATATCCTACCTTACTTCTAAGGACCTCAAAGTGGCACACGTGGTTCCTCCCTCTCCATTTCATCCTCATAGCACTCTTTGGGCTAAGCAGCAGTGTTCTACACATATGCACACGTAATGACATCCAATTTCACTGGTTTCTTCTAACACTTGACTCAGTTACAGGTAGGTAGCCGTGTTGGTCTGAGTCGAAGCAAAATAAAAAAAATTCCTTCAGTAGCACCTTAAAGAAGGAATTTTTTTACTTGACTCAGTGTTGGTTTAGCCTTAAGCAGTCTCTTTTCAACGCCTCCAGCAGCTACCGTATGTTCAATTGTTTGGCTTAAGATGAAAAGCCACAATGCCAGAGCCCACAGCTCTAAAATGTTGGTTTCCATCCTGGTCTTTTACAACAGGGCTTGTAAATAACCACTCAGCTGACCTTACCCAGGGCAGGCAAATTGTTTCTACAAGATCAAATAGGAAAACTTTCCTCATGCCTTCCTCCACCCTTATAGACATCAATTAAACATAAAAGACTGGGGCCCCATCTTGTCTAGCATTTTGCTTTCTGCAGTGGCCAGCCAGGTCCAGAGGGCTCCAATGTGAAGCCCACAAGCAGGACATAAGCACAGTAGCCTTCTCTCACTGATATTCAGAGATTGTTCTGGCAGTAGGATACAGCCAACAGCCATTATGACCAGAAGCTATTGATAGTCTTACCTTCCGCGAATTTGTCTAATCCCTTTTAAAGTGAACTAAGGTAACAGTCATCATTAGGACAAATATGTGGGCGAGTGGGTTAGTAAACATTTTGTGTGGGCTTTTGTGGAATCATTTGCCAGGTTCTTCTGAACAACAACTCCACAGGTATAACCTGAATAGCAACTCTTTTCACATTGGCCTGGCATAGACAGTAATTCCAAACCCATCCCTTCTTGCCGTTATGAACTGGCTTCACCACAAGTCTGTGCATTAGGCCAGAATTACATGTTGCATCTGAACATGGGGGCTGTGTTTTAATGTCAGCTAATAAACCAGGAAAATGAGCCAGGGAAGGAGAACTCAGCTTCAATTTTTATTTATGACTAGCTGGCCTGGCCACGCGTTGCTGTGGGTTTTTGTATTAAATGGACCCTTTTCTGTTATATTGACCTTCAGAGTCTCCCTTCAGAGCATACCCTCCAACTCCCGGATTGAAAAATCCAGGATCAGCAGCGGTGTGGCACCGGAAGTTGCTTCTATGCATGTCCAGACATGCGCAGAAGTGACTTCCGGTGCCGGGCTGCCTGTGTCTGCATGTCTGGGCACCAGAAATCGCTTCTGCGCATGTCCAGACATGCGCAGACAGCTGGGAGCCAGGACATGGCCGCCGGCAGGAGCTGCATTCCAAATCAGGGGGATTTACGGGATATAAATCCATTCGGGATAACAGGGGGAAACGGTAACAAAATACGGGGGTTTCCTGTGAAAAACGGGAGACTTGGCAGCTATGCTTCAGAGTCCCCTCACCTGCCCTCTCCCAACCCTGACTCCCCTACTGTAAGTTTCAAAAATAAGACTCCCCCACCCATGCGTGTTGCTGAAAATGTCCCCACCCCCCACTGCTTTGGCTGACTCAGGGTCCCCATGGCTATGTGTTTCCCCCCTCCCTTTGTTGTGCCTCATCCCTATGAGCCCCCTCTCCTGTTGTTATGCTTCATCCCTGTGATTCCCCCACCCTGTGAAAGGCCCTATTCTGTTTGTTTTTGCCTGTGGCCTACTGAATGGTGTGGCCTACTCAGTTTTTCCTGCTTGGCAATGCTGCGGCCTATTGAAAAAGCTGGGCCTTGTTGCTGCAAAAGGACTGTTTTCAGTTGGTTGCTGTGGAATTTTGTGGTATCATCTGGCAGTGCAGCTTTGGAGGCGGCAGGGTGCGATCTGCCTTTCTATTGGATGCTGCTGGAGTTTTCAGAGCTTCTGGTGGTGATGTCTAATTTGGGCGCCACTTTTTTGTGTTTAATCATAATTTTAGGTGTGAAAGTGTGGGGGTTTTTTTTGGTTTTTTTAATGCCAGATCCCTCCCTGATTGGCACGGAATGTTGTGGCCAAATTTGTTACATTACGGTTCAGCAATTATGGAGAAAGGCTGTGACCTCCGCACGCGCAATGCCTACACACACACACACACACACACACACATATATTTCATAAACTTTGGCTTACGAAGGCTCAAACAATAATCCAAACTGGACCATGCATAGTGCATGTTTTAATTTCTTCTCCAGAGTGAATGTCTGGATTTGTTCACTAAAGTTGCATGTGTGGTTTTTTTTTTGTTGTTTTTTAAGTTAGGGTGATACAGGGTGGAAAGTGTTCCATTGCTATATTTTTCATGGAAAGTTTTCATTAAAAAAGAATGAAAAAGAAGCTAAATTAATATTTTTGGATGCTGAGAAGGTGTTCAACAATGTCCCTTGGGTATTTATGAAGAGAATTATGGAAATTATGGACTTTGGGACAGCATTTATCAAAGGGATTGAAGGGTATATGGAACAATGGGTGAAAATGTTAATCAATGGAACAATGAGAGAGAGATGCAGTATTATTTTAAAGATATTTTCAATATTTTTTCATTGCTTTGTGGCTTTATCCCTTGTTGTTTGCTACCCAGAGCTCCTCTGGAAGAAAGGGTGGGATATAAAAGTAATAAACAAACAAGGAAATATTTGTACCAATTTATATAGCACTTTGCACACCTGAAAGTGTTTCATGTGAATTATATTGCTTTAATCCTTACAATAACCCTGTAATGTAGGTTAAATTTATATGCCCTATTATAGATGGGGCGGGGCTGAGGCTGAAAGAGCATGGCCTGTCAAATGCTGCCTGTGAGCGCACAACTGTGAAATTCAAGCAAGTCTCCAAACCATTCTTGTAGTCCTCCACTTAAAGTAAATTCCCCTCAGGAAAGAGATGCCTGAAATTCACCCCAGGCACCCCATTGTTTCTGTTCAATAAATTATAGAGGCTTATAAAATTCTTCATAGCCTGGAGACACTAATTCGTCATACAAAAAATGAGTAATGTGGAATGCAATCTGTGAAACTGTCATTTACAATACTAGCTTTTCATGAAAAATGCAGCTGATGAAGTGGTCTGTTCTACAGGAAAGCTTATACCATAACCAGGGCATCTCATAAAACGGGAATGTGTCCCTCCCTGCTCCGCCCTGCCCCACCCTCACTTTCACAGCCAGCAGAATGTCCCCTTGCACCATACTTGACAAAAGCCAGGGTGCTCCGCCCTGGGGCAGAGAAGATTAGCAGCAATGCCATAAGCTGGAACATCTCCCTCCCAGTGAGGGGGGCATTCTGGCTGCAGAAGGAGTGGGGCAAGCAGGGTGCTGCCTCTTATGTTTTCACTTTCGCTACCTGGTGCTCTAATCTCCTTTTAAAGACACCTTTAAAAGGCGATTAGACCCAACTCTGCAAGTGGCAGAAAAAAAACTACATTCATTTATCTTCTCTCACAAAAAGCCATGAATCCCACAAAAAGCCAGATCCCTGCATCTCCCTACCTCAGAAGGAGAATTCCCAATACAGTATTCATTTTAGAAGATGAAACAAAAGAATGGGTGCACAGAGAATTAGATATAATCAGGAACACCCTCACCTCAGTGTACCCATTTCTAAACTCTCACAACAAAAAACAGATTCACACAGACCATGCTTAAAGCACGGAAAGAAAAAATAGGAATACTGTCCCAAGCCCTGTCCCCTCTAACCCCCCAGTTTACAACCCACTGTTCCCCCATGCATCCCAAAGCTTTCAAATAAAGCTTTGGCAAGCCAAAGGTCTACAAAATGGCAGCCCCATACTGATACTAGAAATACAAGACAAAGTAGGGAACACCCAAATACCCTGATTGACCCAACAACAACTACATGCCTTATTAAACAACCCCAGCAACAAAGGCAACTGCCACTAGGCCCTTGACTAACTTTGAAAAACTCCTACTATCAACAGAGGGACACAGCAAAGGGACAGTATCAGCAATATACAAAGCACTACTCCAAGACACTACACTCCTTACTACAATGGGAACACGTCACAATATACAAAATAAACTCAACCCACTGGTCAAAATTGTGGACTGAATTGCCCTTCAAATCCCTTTCAGCCAAGAGGAGGGAACTCATTTTTAAACTAATCTACAGGTGCTACCTAATACCATAGAAACTGGAAATGATACACCCAGGAACTCCACCTAGGTGTTGGAGAGGCTGCACCACCATGGGTACATACCTCCATATGTGGTGCAGTTGCCCCCAAATTCAATCCTTTTGGATAGCAATCTTACAATAAATCCGCAACTCCAGAACCGGCTCTAAAAATTATCTTCCAAGACAACAATGCACACTCCCATGATAAATACGGTAACTCATAAGGCACTTACTCTCAGAAGTTAGGAGTGTCATAACCAGACACTGGAAGTATCATGAGTGAACATGGACCACTGGTACCAAACTGTATGGGAAACCGACATACTCGAAATGCTAACTAACAAACTGAAATTAGCATGGGGAAAAACAAAGAACGCTTTCACCCGGTCTATTTCCCCTTTATTGCATATATAGACCAACAAGATAAATACTAACCTCCCCTGATAGTATGCGAATTGATATGGCTGGTTTAACCCAGCAACTGCAACCAACCAAATACAACCAGCCATGTCCTGGGCCCTCTGGCCTCTCACTTCACCAGCAAACATAAGATACGCACTCACGTGATGCTGACACAAAAGCTCTGCTCATATAAAAGTTTACTGTTCCCCCCCACTCTATTTCCTCACCTCTCTCTCCCCACTTCACTTCCCCGCTACGCCACATTGCCTATAACAATAATGTCTCACATAACAGACCTGTATGAAGGACTAAACTATTATTAAACAAAGATGTGTTATGTACCTTTGTTACTCAAGAAAAACCTGTTAATAAAAACATACTATATTCTTAAAAGGAGATTAGAGCATTCATATAAAAGAACAGGTGCTTACATGACACATTGCTGGGGAGCGGCAACCGGAGCCCTGCTTGCGGGCTTTGTAAGAAGCAAGACGCTGGACAAGATGGGAGTTTTAGCCTGAATCAGAAGAGCTCTGCTTATGCCCAGTGCAATATAGAGTGACACAGCAAAACTGCTGGCATGTCATTTCTGTGTGCAGAGGTCAAGCTGAAAGGGAAGTTACTTTGATGAAGGGTGGAGAAAGGAAGCAAGTGCTGCAGGACAGAGCAGAGAGGATAAGGGTTACCATGGATGCCTGGGGACATGCATTATAGCAACCCTTCAAGAACTGCTCAAGGGCGTGCTGGAAAGGACATGCCCACCAGCAGTCAATAGCAGTCTACCTCTTACAAGTCTAGCAGGGCTGCTCCTTACATTGTTGTTCTTTAGTCGTTTAGTCGTGTCTGACTCTTCGTGACCCCATGGACCAGAGCACGGCAGGCACTCCTGTCTTCCACTGCCTCCTGCAGTTTGGTCAAACTCATGTCGGTGGCTTTGAGAACAGTGTCCAACCATCTCGTTTTCTGTCGTCCCCTTCTCCGTTTGCCCTCAATCTTTCCCAATATCAAGGTCTTTTGTAGAGAGTCTTCTCTTCTCATGAGGTGGCCAAAGTATTGGGAGCCTCAGCTTCAGGATCTGTCCTTCCAGTGAGCAGTCAGGGCTGATTTCCTTCAGAATGCTCCTTACAGATTAGGCACTAGCAATTATAGGTTTCTTGTTAAGTGAATGCGGGCAAACAGCAATGTATTTATGGCAATAATAATTAATTTAATTGATTGATTGATTAATAATTAATTTTATTATTTACATCCTGCCCATCTGGTTGGTTTCCCAGCTATGTGCTCATCACATACACACATGTTCTTTTTTATGTGCACATCTTAAATATTTGTGAAGCAGGCTTCAGGGCTCCACTAGACATTCAGTAGCAAACAGAAATAAAAATGAAGGGGTAGGGTGCTTTTCTGGGGGAGAAATGGCAGTCAGTGGCTGTTTAACCCAAATCTTCAAGGTTGGGCTTTCAGGTTGACTAGAGGAAACCTGCCTCACCAATGGTCCCTTTGTTGCACCTTAAAAACAAAACACTGGATTGGGAATTCTTCACTTGCAATCACATGTCAAGTTTTAGCTTCAGGGTAATGCTGAGCCTCATACAAAAGGAGAGGGAAGAGAGAATCAGAATGTTTTGAGTCCATTACCTGTACAGGTTATGTCTTATTTGTGGATATTCCAGAATAACTCTGATAAATTTGCAGGGAGGAGGAATGGCACCCAAGGGAGTATATTTCAGGTAGTGAGTTGCAGGGTACTTTGAGTATTCGCTGCTTAAAGACTTCCCATGTGGAGTCTCAAATCACACAAAAAGTTGGTTTTCTAGGCTCCAATCATGTGCTGAACTACCATAGCTCCACTTCCCTGTGACTGTGGGAGTGCAGTCCTGCTCAGCTCCTGTGCATGACCCTAGTCTACAGAGCTAATCGGAACCAGAAGAGTGGACATTTTTACAGCAAACAAGGTCATCTGTTTCATGCTGCAGGTAAAGATGAGATAGCTGGCTCTGTTGCCAAGATAAAAGGTTTGATCTCATCGAGAGATAATGCAAAGCCAGAAAACATCACATTCCGCAGAGCATGAGATAAATATGCCCTTTTCCAGATATAAATCATACCAATGATAATAACCACTTAGTTTGTTTATACTGTATAGCACATTCACAGGGAATGGTGCTTTCCAAAGTATTTCAGGATGGGTCTCTACCCCAAGAGGCATACACTGTATTGGAGGAAACCGAGGAAGGAGAAGGCAATGTCCAAATCGGAGCAATTTAGGCAAGGGAAATAGCATTTTATGGACAATCCTAACTCTCCCCCTCCCGCCCCGCCCCCTGACCCAGAGTGGTGGTGTACCAGGTGACCATATGGCCACCCAACTCACCTACCTAACTCCAAGCCACCCCCCCTCATCCATAATCAAATCATGGGTGATAGATGTTTTATTCAGACAGACCTGACATTTAACAGCAACACCACCAGACCAGAAGAATGGGGTTGGCTAAGCAGTATCCTTAGCAGGGCCGGCTCTAGGTAGACCCCCGGTGGCGCAGGGTACCACGGCGCCGGCCCGCCAGGAGGGCGCCGCGAGCTGCACCCGCCCGCTGGCCGGCCGGTCCGCCGGTTCAACGCGCAGGTGTGCCCGCCCGCCCACCGTGCTGGGAAACGGGGTGGGGGGCGCCGGAGGGATCCGTCGCTCCACCGCGCCAGGGGCGCTTAAGACGGCCCTGATCCTTAGATTCTGAAATACAGCAGACAGAGTGGAAAGAGAGCAAGGGCTTTGATATAACTAACCCACCTCGTCTCTGCATAACTTTGCCCAGCTCCATACCACCCCCTACACAGCACCACAGAGATGGCAGCCTCATTCCCCTCCTCCGTCTCTGGCCCAGACTAATACTGCTGTTAACCCACCTCTAATCATAATAGTAGAATGTAGAGAAATAAATAAAGAGATCAATCCAACCATCCCAGTCAGAAACCACCCCATCTCTCACCTGGGGCACTTACCTAGGGAGGCTATTTGCTTCAGTTATTTGCACTTAAGCCTACTCGTAATTACTATAGCAGGAAGTTCCAGGAAAAAAAATACTTGCCACAACTATGGATTGGATAAGAATGCTCCAAGTTGAATGTGGACATTGTTTATGCAATCACTGTGTTTGGAACAAAAGGATTATGAACAACTTATGAATCCCACAAGTTAATGGCACCTTTTACCACATGTATGAACAGACACGAGAAACTGCTAAGGAAATTGAAAAAAAGCAGAAAAGTTTAAAGCAGGGTAGGGCAAAACCTAACATTCAAGCAAGCTCAAGAGACTCTGGATTTGCAAGTGCCTATCAGAAACATTTAAAAGAACAAAACAAAAATCAGATTTCATTATTGATTTTGTTATGGTTCTAATAAAGCAATCTGCTGTGCAAGATAATTGTGAGCCTTGTCACAAGCCTGGCAATTACCTGACCAATTATATTAATCCTAACAGCAGGCATAACACTTCTGTCCCCCTTCCCATTCATGTTCTGCCATGTTCAAGGTGCAGTGTCAAAAAGAAATGCCATTTCACTACTCCAGGGCCAACATGAACTTGCTGGCACACTAGAAAATGGTTTTCAAGAATGGTTTTCCACAACTAAATCCACCTTCCCCAACCAGGTGCCCTCCCATCAGATTTTGTATGGTGATGGAGTGATAGGCATTGTAGTCCAAAACATCTAGAAGGTAGCAGGTTGGGGAAGGCTGAACTAAATCAACACCAAAAGTCGCAATTTGTGACCAACTAATTATTATAACAATGAGCTATAACTTACTTTAACCAATAAAACAAATGATAAGAAATAAAAACAACTGGAGACCCATGTTTGGGAAACCCTGACTTAGAGTACCAACTCTGCCAATACATACATTTTTTTACACTTGATCACTATTAAATATGTGCTACTACCAGACTGAATATTCTTTCACCAATGGTAGTATAAGAATCATGTCTCATCAGTTGCTTGGTAACACAGTTGTTAGCTCCCCAAAACAGAATACACAGCAGGCAAGGCAATCTGGTCCACAGGTTCAAAGTGGAGGTATCAAGCTTCATACAACATGGATCTCTTTTAGCAGGCAAGATGGCATTACTATTTTTCAATTATATTAAAATTGGGGAAGTCAGTTACTTCTACATATGCATTTTGTTCTAACAGCAAAATTAGGGCAAACAGCTATGAATCTTTTTAATAAAATTTGTTACTGACATGGGGATTTGGAAAGCGGCTAATAAATGATTAATAAATTTAAGCTGTGATCCTGTACCCATTTGCCTGGAAGTAAGCCCCACTGAAATGAATGTGAATTCTTCTGACTACACTGCTAATGTTTGAGGAAATATTTCAAGTTTGTTTTAAGACTTTCAGTGATTTACTCTGTCAGTGAATTAGAGTAGCCCAATTCTTAACTAATGCTGAACCAAACCACCACTACACATGAATGTGCAAGCATGAAGGTACTCAAGAGGGAAACTGGTAGCCACTTCCCTTCCCTCTGATCCTCTTGCTAGCCATACTACCAGGAGCTGCAGTAAGTCATATTTGGCTTAGCATTACATCCCAACCCAGGCTCCAGAGAAACCATGAGCTGCAGCCAAGGTTGCCCTTGGCTTTCTGCTTTGCTTGCGGTGAGACAACTCATGACCCCCACCCAAGGTGTGGGTCAGAGTCCAGACATAATGCATAGCCAACTTCTGGCTTAGCTTAAGGTAGTGCAGAAGGACCAGGAGAGGGAGTGGAGCAGCACTAGTTTCCCTCCAAGAAATCACACACTAATGCATTCGTGTCCAGTCATGGTTTGGCTTAGTGTGGCATGCAAACTATCCCAGTGCATCCTCTTTTGTATAAAACACACCCTGTTTACTTGCACAGCAGCTATTCTTCACATCACACTGTTAAGAGAAGGTTGCCCAGTGGTGCTGGAGTATCCTACAAGGTAGCACTCTATTTGTGGAGTGCCCTTCCCCTATAGGTACATTCAGTGCTGACACCACTGTCATTTTGGCAACAAGGAAAGACATATCTGTTCCCTTAGGCCAGGGTCGGCAAAGTTTTTGTGGCTTGGGCCGGTTCACAGTCCCGCAGACGCCACAGTGGGCCGGAGTGTGTGTGCGCACGCACACGCACACATGCACAAACACTACTTCTGGAACTCCTTCCGGTGCGGAGGAGGCGTGCGCAGCTTCCAATTGGCTGCAGGAGCCAACTGAGCAGGTGGCGGGGGTCCATGAGCCGCTTGTGGCCCATGGGCCTTAGGTTGCCAACCGCTGCCTTAGGCTTTTTAGATGTTCAATGACTGGCTGTTTTAGTCTTTGCTGTTAAGCAGTTTGCAGTTATTTTGTTTGCCATTGTTTCTAGCAATGTTTTGTTGGTTTCACTAACCTTTTTTTAATCACAGGTAGGTAGCCATGTTGGTCTGTGTAAGGGGGAGGGCTTATAGGGAACAGCCCCCCTAATCAGGTCGAGTTCCTCTCAGAGCATCAAGTCCAGTAGCGGATCAGATTACAGGAATCAGGAAGTAGAGAGGGAGGGGAGAGGCTCGGACAGCATGAGAGAGCCTCAACACCGAGTAGAGAAGGAAGCAGCTGGGGAGGAAATGACGGGAGAGCAGTCAAAAGGACGCCCCCCCCAATGCCTGAATTGAGGCGTACGGCACCCCGTAGGGCAAGAGGGAGGCGCTTTGGGGTTCCCAAGCTGTTATGTTGGGTGCGAAACAGAAAGAAGCCATTGCGAGGTTCTAACTCGAAGTAAGCAGACATGTTTTCCAGACTCTGCACTGTAAATAAGATGCACAATAAAAAACACCTTAAAGACAAGCAGGTGTGGAGCGTCGTTACTCAAGAGTAGCTGCAAGAACCTCTGACAGTCTGGTATAGTCGAAACAAAATAAAAAATTCCTTCCAGTAGCACCTTAGAAACTAACTATGTTTGTCATCATAGCTGCCAAGTTTTCCCTTTTCTCGTGAGGAAGCCTATTTAGCATAATGGAATTTCCCTTTAAAAAAGATATAACTTGGCAGCTATGTTTGTCATTGGTATGAGCTTTCGTGTGCATGCACACTTCTTCAGATAGTTTTTAATCACTATTTTATGTTGAACCCCACCCTGGTACTGGTACTGATGAAGAAGGCTGGGTTATAAAAGCATTTAAAGAAATAAATTTGTCTGATGTTTCCCACAGCTAAAGGGAGAAGTTAGTTATTCCCCCTCTTTGAGGAGACCCACCATCTGTAGTGCCTCCAACAGTGATTTTCTGTCCATTCAACAAATTACTAACTGTCACAACAGTGTTCAGAAAAAAAAAACAATTCCAACTATAATTAGTACAACAGATGCATTGTTCCAAGCCTTAAAAAGTTATTGAATGATTGGTGAAAGTCAGAGTGATTCAATATAAAAAAAGCAAACAGGAAAAGAGCTATATTCTAAAAATAAAATTATGGTGCCAACATTGTATATGATCATAACATTTACAGTGGTACCTTGGTTTACAACCATAATCCGTTCCGGAGGTCCGTCTGTAAACCAAAACAGGTTGTAACCCAAGGCACGCTTTTGCCAATGGGGCCTCCAAAAAATTTTTGTTCGTAATCCAAAAAAAATATGGGTTGTAATCCAAAAAAAAAGGTTGCAGACCAGGACATGCACTTCCGGGTTTGATGTGTTTGTAATCCAAAATGTATGCAAACCAAGATACCACTGTACACCTAAAGCTAAATATACATTTACTAATAGAGGGGGCTACAAATGAAGGACCGTAAACACAAGTTTCAAGCACCACATTGGGAGCCAGGCCAGCAGTTGTCTATACCAAGCTTAGCTGAAGCTTAACCAACAGAAATATGGTGCAAAATGCCATTACAGTGGTACCTCGGTTTATGAACACAATTGGTTCCGGAAGTCTGTTCATAAACTGAAGCGTTCATAAACTGAAGCGAACTTTCCCATTGAAAGTAATGGAAAGTGGATTAATCCGTTCCAGATGGTCCGCAGGGTACTTAAACTGAAGCGTTCATAAACTGAAGCGAACTTTCCCATTGAAAGTAATGGAAAGTGGATTAATCCGTTCCAGATGGGTCCGCGCAGTACTTAAACTGAAGCGCTCATAAACTGAAACATGGGTGTAATTGGTTCCGGAAGTCTGTTCATAAACTGAAGCGTTCATAAACTGAAGCGAACTTTCCCATTGAAAGTAATGGAAAATGAATTAATCCGTTCCATATGGGTCTGCGGTGTTCATAAACCGAAAATTCATAAACCGAGGTGTTCATAAACCGAGGTTCCACTGTACATAGCTGTAGCAAGTAGTTTAGAACCATGAGAGCCAATGTTGGCAGAAAGCACCCACTACCCAAAACCCATCTAACAGACCCACATACCGTGTTTCCCCCTTTTTAAGGCGTAGTCATAAAATAAGCCATAGCAGCATTTCTAAGCATTTGAGAAATATAAACCGTACCCCGAAAATAAGCCATAGTGATAGGCGCTGTGCGGAAGAGATCACTGAGCTCCCCGAGTCAGCAGCAGCAACGCCGGCCGCAGCAGTGTTTGCTGAGTCCTTTCTTGCTTTTGGGACTTGGTTACTGTGCTGGCTTGGGATGGTGTGTGTGCAATTGCTGTTGCTGCTTCGTGTTTTTCAGCTGGATTCTCTGGGTTCTAAGCACTTTCCCCCGTTTGTTTGTGAAGCAGCACTCGGCTGCAGCCCCTGCCTCTCCCGACGGCTGCATGAATGCGAGGCTGGATTTGATCGCTATCTCCTTTTCCATTTCTTTTGTCTTTGAGCACCCGGCCCCGCCCCCTCTCCCCTTCGTGGAATGAAGAACGGAGTTTTAGCAGCATTTCCTCATTATAAAAAAAAGGTCAGGAACTTTTACTTTAACCTCAAAAATGGGATATTTCCTCTCTCTAAAAACAACTCTGACCTGAACACCAATATAACGGGGGTAGATCACCTCCAGTTTATAAATCCGCAAGTAGATCGCAGTCTCCTAGAAGTTGGGCTCTATACTTTGGCTGATTGCAAGCCTTTGCATCTTTAAAAAACAAAAACCATGCGCTTCTCAGTCTTAATTTTCCTTTAATTCATCCCCCTATACCCTCCTCCAACCATTGCCTCCTTCCATTCCTTACCCCCCTCCCTCTCTCCCCACTTCCCTCACTCCTGTGCGATCTCATTTAGTCATATACTTGCTTTTTCTGTTGTGTTGTCTATTTTATATTTAATATTATTACCCTTTATGATGTTATTTTTCCCCTTGCGATAATTATTTATTTTTTATCTTTAACTAACTTTCCTTTCCATATTTTTCCATATATAACTCAACACTTTCCCATTCCTTCTTAACTCTTTGGATAGAGTGCCCCCCCATTATTGTTGTTAATTTTACAATTCCTGGATTTTTTATGGAACCGAACAGCTCGGGTGCTTCAGAATGTGCCTTCTGTTGCTACAGGGCTATGGGGCTTCACTATTTGACCCCCCCCCCAGGTTGGGATTTTTAAAGTAGTTCTGTGGGTCCCAGGGCACAGAATCACCCCCGATCCTTTCCTTTGTCTAAACAGACCTATTCCCCCCTGACTTTGGAAGGCTGTGCTTCAAGGGTGATACCAGGGGTTTTTTAAGACCTGCGCCTCTTAAGGATTGTTACAGTCCATAACTTCCATTGCTTTCTACAGGGTTGGGGGTTTAAAGCACTGCCACCCCCACCCCACCCTGCAGGCGCTCGGAACTGGCAGCGCCAACAACGCGCCCAGCAATGTGCAGAAGAGAGCACCGAGCATCCTGAGCCAGTGGGTCCCAGTTGTACCAGCACTTTTTTTTTTAAAAAAAGACACCCCCTGAAAATAAGCCACTGTGTGTTTTTTTGAGGGAAAAAAGTTATAAGACGGTGTCTTAAAAAAGGGGAAACACGGTAGCTGGGTTTCCACCAAATCTGAATGCCTTCTGAAACTTCTTGTCCTTTCTACACTTAATGTCCTTTCCATATCTCACATAACCTTAACAAAGCCTTTCCCGAACCATCTGAGCTTCTCCATTGCCATGATGGTCCCCATACCTGACTAGTCCCCATCATGATCATCTACTGTAGATTAGAATAATTGTCACTTAGGCACTTTATACAACACCCGGCACATTAAATCAGCATTCAGAAGCAGTAATGGTACTGATGAGGCCACAATCTGCATGAACAATCAAAAACATGTCCCATAATTCCATAATGAGAACCAACTAACATGCTGAAACAGAGTTACCTGCATATAGAAAGCTTGAAAATCACTTCTTAAGAACATTTTTGGCAGATCCCACAGAAATCCTTACTAAGCATCCTCCACAAAGTCTGATCCAGTGGGCTCTTGTACAACTTTTGTTCAACTTTAGCTATAGCTGTAGTAACATCTCATTTTTTTCCTAGACCAAATATGGCTTCACCTATCTATAAGCCATTGGCTTTGTGCTTTACATTCTTTCTTGAAACAGCAGCAGCAGCAATGTAGGTGTATCTAGTCTGAAAACTTTTCCTACAGTCCTGATTCTGTAGCATGGAGGTTTGACAAGGAACACAAGAAATTTTTGAACGCAGGTCAGAGGCATTAAGCCATTAAAGAATTATTATGCAAGCTGGTCCTTGGATGAAGGATAACAGCTTGCTTACCAAAAACAACAACACACACATGCTATTTTCTTATTATACAACTTGGACAGAGGCCTAATGTCTTTTTCCTAAAATATGCTTGTCATGAAATGCTTAACAGGGCAAATGAAGGAAGTTCAACTTTAATAAGTTCAGATAGAGGTGGTAACCATCATTAGACAAAGTAGGGCAGCAGATTTTGGGTACCACTAACTGCAGCGGTGGGCAGAGCTAGGTCTGACATATACAGCCCAACCTACTTAGATGTTTTGAATATGAATGCACAACAAGAATTCTACCATCTCCTTGCTCATTTCAACAAGGCTTATACAGGCAACCTTTCTAAAGGAGGGTATCCTAATGTTAAGTAGATGGGGTGTCATTTGGATTTTTTTAACTCAGGCACGAAAATGTCAATTTTCCATATCATTTTTTTGCTTTTAATTACTGCCACAGCTGGAATTCTTCACATTGGGTTCAGTAGCCTGCCTGCTCATGAGACAAGGAGGAAGCATATCAGTAGAAGTTTCCTTACTGCATGACATTTTATTTGCCAAAGGACTAGGCATGGCAGTGACGTTAAAACATATTTTATTCCAAAACACATGAGGAAGAACTTTATGAGCGACAAACTTCTGACAGACATCAAAAATATTTTAAAGTGCTTCTCTATGCTCAAATGTTACAATATCTGTGTTTATGCTTCTGAATATACAGTATTCAAGTTTTTCAGCGGAGAAACAATGAGAGTGGAACGAAGCAAGAATAACTGATCAATGTAAATCTCTTTTTGGCAGAATCAAGCTAGGGTGATTTATAACCATCCCTTCTTCATCCCTTCTTCAACCAAACTGCTTTCTAATCAAATTGCCTACAAATATATATGTATGTATATATGTATAAGAAACCTATCCTACTGCTATTAGAAAGTCTGGAGCTGCAGTACAGATTATTTAAAGTATGGTATGTTGCCCAAACTATTAAGAAATTTTCACATGTATAACGCTTGAACTCCAGTAGCCTGCCGATACTAGATCTCGCATGGTGACACTTAAGTGCTTTAATCCACAAATCCTAAGCTTTTCATACATCAGTACAGAAACAAGTATTCTAGCAACCACTGAAAAGCAGACATTCCAGCTATGATCTAAAAACCAGTTAAATGATTTGAAGCACACTGTCTTTCCTGCAAAGGTTATTCATTCTATAGACTGACATATACGGTAACATTTTTCTCCACATTTATCTTCACCAAGGAGCAGTTACAGATCCCCCAAGTGTCCCTATTTTCCAGAGAGAACCCCAAATTTACA
The DNA here is from genome assembly GCF_965207765.1 of Zootoca vivipara. NCBI lineage: Eukaryota > Metazoa > Chordata > Lepidosauria > Squamata > Lacertidae > Zootoca > Zootoca vivipara. Next base: position 5,335,983 of record NC_142589.1, on the reverse strand, counting down.
GAAGCTGCCCCGGTTTCTGATTTGCCCCTGGAATGTCTCACTTTTCCTTAGGACATCCCTATTTTCACCAGAGAAACATTGGAGGGTATGGAGTTATGCAACCCGTGAGTCAAGGAGATAAGTAACTATACAACCTATAGACGACAGCTGGATGCAGCCCTATATAGGGAAGGTTTTTTAAATGTTTAACATTTTGTTATGTTTTTATATATGTTGGAAGCCACCCAGAGTGGCTGGGGCAACCCAGTCAGATGGGTCGGGTATAAATAATAAAAGTACTATTATTTTTATTGACTAGGACATGCCTAGTAGGAGGGTAAGCAGTTATACATGTTAACTCCTCCTATATACTATCTGCATGCATCATAAGAGATTAGTAACTCCAGTTAGATACCCCATCCTCATTGGTTACTAATAGATTTAGATGATCACATTCAGTTGGTGGATCACAGACAGAGAACTGATCACCAAGCTATCAGAGAAGCTTTCACGTGACACTGAAGGTTGAACAAAAGCCAAGGCAAAAAATAAACAAATGCCAGATACATTCTTTTAAAATAATAATCTAATCTAATAAAGCATAGTGACTCATCAGGTTTCCAGAAAAGGATATTGGGGGAGGGGAGGCAATCAGCATCAGGTATTGTTTGAAGGTTGGTTGGTTTAATTTATAACCTTTTAATTTAATCCTTTCCCCCCCAGGGTATCATACATTGCTTCATACTATTTGATTCTCACAAGACCCCTGTATAGAAGACAAAGAAAACGTTGATTGGCCCAAGGTCACCCATGGCTGAATGAAACCTTGAATCTCCCTGGTCTAACACTGTCACCACATTAACAATACATTTTCTAAAAGTAAAGTAAGTCCACAACTTATGTGGGAGTTGCTTCCCAGGATTTCAGGCAGCAGTCTTTCCCAGCCCTACCACTGAGCTTTTATAGAAAATGTCAGGGCATGACATCTCTCCTGGTAATAAACATTTGAATCCATGATGCTCAGAACAAGAATGTAAACCAATAGATTTCATTTGAAGGTGGGCATGTTACTGAAGCAGAGACTGGCTGCTGCAGATCTACAGTATTTAGAAAGGTGGTGCCACACAAGAGAAATTTTTCATCAACTGTGCAAACCTCAAGCTTTCAAAGAATAATTGGTGAATAGCCTGATTTCTGTTATTTTGAAGAGAATAAAAGTCCTCACTCCTCTACAAATTGCTGGAAAAGTATTTTCCTAAGACTTTTATCAAAACCAAAGATAATCCTTCTGGTCAAAACATGTTCCTCTTTACATCCCATTCCAGCTTTGAAGTCAGCAACAGAACACAGAATGCAGCTTTATTTTCCCATCTTTAATCTTTTTCCTACCTTTCTCGACATCATGAAGGACATTCCCATTTGTTAATATCCTCTTCCTGGAGTTTCTGAGTAAAACAAAAAGTTCATTTTAACTTAATGAACATCTTTTCGTAACAGCTTCTTCAACTATTGTCCAAGCCTTCACTTAAGAATAAAATCCCAACATCTGTCAACTGTTTGTACATTACTTGTGCAAAGTCTGGCCATCCATGCATTTTCAAAATGCCCACACAAGCCTACAAAAATCCAGCTGTGTACATATTCCCCTTCAGTGCTTTGCATTCTATCCTGCCCTGTCCCTAAAATCTTTTGCAATACCTACAACACTCCATAGCGTTGCTTACTAGATCGTTAACATATGACCTTCTTCTTGTGATATCCATTGTAACTGATGGGTATTTTGTAGTTTGCTATGTTATATTGTTTTGATTGGTTGATTGTATTTGTGGTATCTTTCTTTTGTATTACCAGTAATATGTTGTTAACCGCTTTGGAGACCCTTGGGCCAAAAAGCAATACTGTATATAAATAAAACACAACGTAACTTATACTGTCTCAGCCATCCTTGACATGCTGGAGCGGCCACTGTGTTTAAGTTGTTACACAGTTGAGATGCTACTAGCATTACATTTCCCATTCTATGTGTGTCCACTTAAGACACTGTCAAGCACCTCCTGCATCTTTGACCTGTGGTCAAAGATAAATGGCTGCACATCCACAGGCAACAGCAGAAGAGAACTTACAACACCAAAACTGCATCCTGCTCTTACAGTTAATTGCTGAACCACTATTATTTTAGGCAGAGCTGACTTTTCTAACTGCCTACATAACCAATCAGGTCAATAGTTTTCAATTACACTGCTGATATTTGATCACACACAAGGTCCTTATGTCACCTAATTATAACAGCTTACATATAGCTTCATGAACAATCTGTGAAAATCAAAAACTGAGCTTCTATAAAGTTGGAGGGAAGCAGTTTAGTATTCTATAGAGGAGGAAAGTGATATTTCCAGTTAATCCTCACTGATTTCAAGCATGGTTACTTGGAAACAAGTTCGTCTGAAATCAATGAGATCTACTTCCAATATTTACTGGCATTGTGGGCTGTAGAGCAAGAGTTATTAGATAAGGCATTACTATACAGTGGAAAACAATGATTTGGGAGAGGGAACTATAATCCTAATATTTTATACTGTGCTTTGTTATCTACTGTGCCCCCCGGCAATTCACCAGGCATTATGCTCTGCTAGCTAGCAATAATACATGCCAAGGTGTGACCTATCTTTGTTCTTAAAAGTTAATCAGGTATTAAGATGATGCATCTAAACCTATTTACTAGTATAAATTACAGATACAGTAAAAACAAAAAATCCAAGCAACATTCATTTTTGCCCTCCAATCTAGTTTCTTGTTCATTACTTTTGTTTACAGTCTATTAACCAAACATCAATGGTTGTTCCAGGGTAGCTTTTGTTCCTAGCATCAGACCATCAAAGAATTAAGATTTCACACTAAGCTTCCTATCAACTATGATCTTTAGCAACTACCTTTAAAAAACATGCAAGGGAGAAGACTCTTTTTTTGGAATAGATTGCTTCCAGGGCTGCTGGAGTGCAAGATCCAGCCAACAAGGGCAATTCTGTAGATAAGCATACTGCTTGGACTACATGACATGGTAGGATTCTACACATGAATTGTCTGATGTTCTCTCAATTCCCAGTCAGTAGAGGGCTGCAAAAGGCCAATCTATTATTTGCTCTGCCACCACTTCCCATGGTCATTCAGTTCGTGCCCACCTCCCCCAAATGCACAAATCTAAATAGTCAGTCCACACCCACACTCAGTATTTGTGCTGAGCTTTTGTTCAGCATTTCCAGTCCTGCGGAGTCTCCAACTGTCCAGTTCAACAAGGACTAAAATGAGGACTAAAAACTGTCCAGCAACAGAACACTCATTGACCCAGAATCCTTGAGAGACAATGCAATCAATTATGACAAGGAAAAGCAATTATTTCAGTCATTCAAAGCAAATTCATTGATTGTTTCATCTTCCGCTTTTCAAGAGGGGACTGAGCATTCAAAGAAAATAGCTAGAATAGATAATATAGGAGTAGATCAAGGTTGTGTTCCAAGCTTATCTTTGAAGGGCAGGGGAATACCTATGTCAATTTCAAAATGAAGGGATGAAAAGTGAGCAAGCATATACTCCTTTGGCAGAATATACTATCTTTTAAGAATACAGTAAGTGTATGGCTTCAGCAACATTAGTAGGTATCAGCTACGTCATTCAGTTTTAGAGGAGAGGCTTGAATGATGCTGCTCAATGAAAGAGAGAATAATTAATTCCTTGTCCTCCAATATTTTAACATACAAGAAATACTCTCTAGTTTGAAAGGCAGGCAGCTTATAAGTTAAAGTTACAGAAACACACTATCCCTGCATCAATTTTAAATTAGTCCCAACCAGACAGGGAATGTAGTCTATCACTGCAGGTGAATTAACCTAAATTCTTCACCCAGCCTTATATGTCTGCCACCCATTTTGTTTTGTTTTTTAAAAAAGATGGACATACAAGTGAAAGGGAGAGGTTACACCCATGAGTGCGTTAGGGAGAAAGCATTCATTTTTAATCAGATGGATGATTCTCGCTGGCAACAACCCATTTCAATCCTCTTATCCTTTTCCAACAGTCAATTTGAAGGCAAAAACCCTGCAGTAATTAGCTAGATGTTCGCTCTGGTATCACACAGGGAATGCCTAGAATGCTATTATCAATGTACAAACAAGAAGGGAGCAAAATGAGGCTAATATCTGCTGTAGTAGCAAGGCATTACCAGGGAGACAGAGACAGACAGAGAAACAGACGTGATGGAATGAATATACCATACGATAGCAAGGCTTTTGTAGTTACAGCTACGGAGACAACAAACTGGGTTAATATAAAAATAAACAGAAAGATACTTCAAGTGCCCATAAGTGGAGGAAACGGGTTGCTACAAGTAGAAAGCCAGAACTCAAATCAGCTGTGGGGGCAGGAAGGAAAGAGAACCGGGGGCCACTCACCTCAGAAAGCCCGTGAAAAGGGGCAGAGGGTATGACGGCAAATGCTATAGCTTGGCATGGAGGAAAAATATGTGTATCTAGGCTGCAACCATCAGGGTCTAGTGGGGAGAAGAGGAATGGTAGGATTCCTATAGGCAGAATATGCCTAGGTGGAAAGAAGGGGCAACCGGGGGACCACATTTGTGTGCGCACACACATGGAAATCAATGACTCCAGGCACACAGTAAAGAGGAGTTCTCTGAAGGGTGTGACAGCTGTGCATGCTGCAACTATTATCATTGCACAAAACAGTGTACAAAGGTTAGTATGGATTATTCGGGGGGGGACAGAGAAAAGGGGGGGTTGTAATAACTGCCCCTTATAAACCAGGAGAAGCAAAGAGTAGAAAGAAAGCAAAGTCGTGAACTACTGGTCCAGGTAGCCAAAAGAACAAGAGGTGTAAATTCCGAATATTTAGAGGGGAAGGGCAGAAGAGGTGAAAAAATGGGTTATATTGGGGGGTGGGGAGGTAGGCAGATGCAAAAGGACGTATGTGCGGGATCCACCTTTTGGGGTCGGGGGTCGTTATTCTGAGGCAAGGCGATGCTTGGAGGGGCCGGGAAAGGCCGGCCAAGGGGGGTCCCAAGCGGCGTGTGGGCACCTGGGCGGGCGTGTAGGGATAACGGGGCGGCTGTGGGCCTGGCAGGGCAAGAAGAAACCAGCGATGGAAAGAAACGAAATGAGAAAGGGATGCTCAGGAAGGATGGCGAAGCCGCGGAGGGAAGGAAGGAGCCCAGAAATAACTTGGATATTCGGGGGGGCGAAGCATCTGGGGGGGGGGTTCGGACAGGTGGGCGTGAATGGAAGAATGGGGCATTCCCCCCCCCTTTCCCTATCCGAGCGACCTTCCCTCCCCTCACCTGTCATGGCTGGAAGCGGCTAGAAATGGCGGCGGCAGCAGAGGCCTGGGGTGGCTGCGCTCCCTCGAAGAGCGGCGGAGACTGAGGGAGCGCGAGCGAGGGGACTTCGCGGCCGAGGCATGGAAGAGGAGGAGGAGCAGGAGGCGGCGGCGGAGGAGGAGGAGGTAGGACGCGAGGGCGGGCAGGCGAGCGAGGGCCGCCCCCTCCTCACAAGATGGCGCCTTCCACCGCGGCCCCTCGGGCAGCGCCGGGATTCCTTTCTCGCGCCCCCCCCCCCCCGGCGTCGGCGGCGTCTCGGAAGCGTCGGCGGCTTCTTCTCCCACCCCGCGGCCCTTCCTCGGCTTGGAGGGCAGGCCGGGGATGGAGATAGCGCCGCCGCCGCCTTTGTTCTTCTCTGAGGAGGCTGCTGCGCATAGCTGCCAAGTTTTCCCTTTTCTCGCGAGGAAGCCTATTCAGCATTAGGGAATTTCCCTTTTAAAAAGGGAGAACTTGGCAGCTATGCTGCTGCGCTCGCTGTTCGTTTTCATAAACGGATTAATCCATTTGCTCTCTCTGTGTGTATCTCTATATATTTTTATCTGTCCATCTCTAGGCGATGTACATGAAACGGTAAAACCTATTTTCCATAAAATCCTCGGAGTGGAATAAAGGAACGAGTGGACATGCCTAGATTACGTATTCGGACAGTGTGTGTATATACCGGTATATATGTGTATATGTATATATGTGTGTGTGTGTGTGTGTGTGTGTGTGTGTGTATATATATATATATATATATAATATTCATTTAATTTATATGCCGCCTTATACCCGCAAGTCTACCCAAATACGTTAATTTGACCATATGCACCCGTTTTATTTATTTATTTGTGCTAATTCTTTCCCCTGTATTTTATACAGAATATGTTATATGTGTGTGAGAGGGAATTTATTATTGCATCTGTTGTTTGCCTCAGCCAACATCCTGTACTGCCCCTATTGCCCAACTTCCAGAACATGCACTCAGAAAACTGGGTCTTTCCAATAGGACGCCTGGTCCAAAGCTTTTTAGAGGTGACCTACCTCAATGGAGGTGGAAAAGGGGGCACCTCCTATAAAAACAATTTCTTGGTTCATGGTAGCACCTGACAACTTATGGTTGGGTCTACAGTATATTGATTTTTTAAAAAATTATAGGGCACTTTTTGCCTGGTATTATAGGAATTCTAAGGTCTCATATATAAAAATCATATGTATGTACCGGTATGTTTTTGCCTTGTAGATTTATGATCATAAATACAGTACAGTATATAAACCGCATGTCTGAAATAGTATAGAACAATCCTGAAGCCATTTTGACTCTTCCAGCCACCTCTAAAATTCTCTGCAGTGAGAAAGGAAATGGGAAAACCTCCCCATTGTCTCTTTGCTCACAAATCCTGTCTTAAGGGTGTATTGCGTATGAATAGGGTGAGCCTGTGACCTGGATTCAGGAACTACTGGTAAGTATTTATCATCTCAAAAGGAATGACCAGGCTGGCCAGGTGAAGCAATCAAATGACCATTATCAGTATCCTGCCAGACAGGATTTCCGCTATAGCCCGCCTCCTTCTGTGATGTATGTATGATTTTTTTTGGGGGGGGGGGTCTCAGGATGGGCAACTTCAAAAGTCTATATACCGGTAAGGGACTTACAGTATATTGTTCTGGGACTGGGTCCTTCCTGACTCCTGCATGTGGTTGTGAGCACCCTGTTGCAACAGTTAATAAACATCAGGCTTACTAGCTGCCTTGCTTTTCAATACAGTGGACCCTCTGGATACAATCTTAATTCGTTCCGGAGGCCCATACGTACCCCGAAAAGTCCGCATCTAGAGGCACCGCTTCTGCGCACGCACATGGCGTGTTAGAGCACTTCTGTGCATGTGCACATGGCGAAACCTGGAAGTATACACTTCCGGGTTTGCCGTGTTCGCAACCCGAAAGTTACGTTTACATCGGTAACATAACCCGAGGGTCCACTCCACAGTATTCTCTGGTTGGCCTCTTGTTATTTTCCCCTACCAATAGAGAACCTACTTAAGGACTCTATATGGGCTCATATACCCCATAAGGGGCAGGGAGCAGTTTTTTTCTTGTAACACTGGGAACCATGTGTATACTCCCTTGAGTTACATGATGGAAGAAATCAAGATATAAATGTAATAAATAATACTGAGCAATACATGCCTAGGATCATGCTGTAAACCTCTGGAACATTTTTTGGGGGGTGGGGAATGGAGGAAACAAATAGAAGATTTTTAAAAAAAAAACAGGATGGAAAACAGGAAATGGGAAACAGAAGATAAGAAACTGGGTGCAAATAAATAAATAATAAGAAAAGAATTATGGAATATTAGTAGTAGTAAGCTAGTAAGCATGACCAAAAAGAGCCAATTCACCTGACTCTGCCATTTTAAAAACATTTATCAATTCTGTTTGTTTTCATTTCATGGCTTTTGCAGGTTTAAAAGAAGGGAGAACATGAAAAAATTAAAATTGTACAGAACAGAAAGACTACAAAGCATTTTCTTAATCAAATATTTCATATTTAGGGGGGGCACAAATGAAAATATCTGTTTTACCAATTCACAGATGCACACAGATAAATCACCGCACATGTCAAATCTGTGCCCCCTTAAGAAGATGAAATAGTACTGTTGTGGAAATTTGGTCCCCAAAATGCGCTTCCCTATTAGAGGGACAGGCGCTGATCGGAAGCTCCGGGATTGCGCTTGGTTCGCCTCCGCCGGGAGAATGACAGAGACCACACGTTGCTGTCAGGTAAAACTAACAGATCCCTTTATTGCAAAAATGCAGAACTACAGCTGTAGGGTCCCTGCCTCTGGAAAGAAGGAAGGAACCCCGGGAAATGGTGAAGCCCCTTTTTATACCCTCCTGTCCCTGCGTGAAAATCCCTGGACTGGGAGGGAGGGGAAGGACAAGGAGGATGGGTGGCGATCGGATTAGCTGGGTGGGGAGATGACTTTTTCTTTCAGATGGCGGGATGTCAATTGCTCTTCTCCTGTCGCTGATGGTGCTCCCTGTTGTTTGGCAGGAGGGGCAATCAGTCGAGATGGGTGCAGAGGTGGGGCAGTTCCTGGCGATTTCCGTGGGGTGGAAGTCCGCCCGGCAGGTGTTTTCCTCCAGGCCATGGAAGGGTGGGCTACATTGAGGATGGCATTTTATTTGAATAAAGTTGTTCCAGCTAATCCCTCTATTGTCCGTGTGTCCTTGAATGGGTATAGGGTGGTAGTAGGGCAAGGTTCAGGTGGGTTGGGATCATACAGGGTTCATACAGAAAATATACTTGGAAAACATACCTAATACAGGGATTTCTAATTAAAAGGTAGCAGTCCTGACATATACAGTTCTAAGATATAAAACAGCAATTCTAATACAGAGAGATACTAGCAATTCTAATACAGAGGCAGCGGATAGAGATTTCATGGTAAGAGAACATATAATAGGCTGTATTATTAACTTGAGTAGAAAAGTGTCACTTTGGATTTGGGCGGTTTCCCCCCCCCCTTCTTCTGGAAACATTGTTTTGTTCTGGGAGGAGGGGAGGTGGAGAGGGGAAATGTGTGAGTTTATGCTAACTGTTGTGCATATGCAGATCCTTAAGCCTTCCTTCAGGCAGGGTCTCTCCTAGCGGGAGGGGTGGGGAGACAGGGAAGATGGCATTGAACAGGATTCTGGGTATTGCAGCTGTCAAATTCTGTCACCCCTCTCTGTTCATTAATAATGGTGTCCTGCAACACCCCCCCCCCAATATGATTTTATAACAGTACTGTATCACTAAGATGATACAATTGAGACAAGAGCTGGCTGCTGTTCTCTCTTTTCCAAAAAGTTTAGATTTTTTAAGAAAAAAATTGAGGGAGTTTGATGGTGACAAATAAGATTCCTCCAGAAATCAAAGAACATGTGGCAAGCAGCTCAGCTTCCCTGTCCCTGCCAGCCTCATCTCCATACCTCTATGCATTGGACAGTTTGGGAGGGGAAACCTAAGGTGCATTCTGCTCCTTGTACTAGGGTCTCTGTGTTCCCATGCATAGCTTACAGGGATATAACACTCTCCTTTGAAGTTCTTTCTTCTTGGAGTGCCTTGTTATCATGTCATTAGATCTCCAGAGGAAACTGTCCTTGGTGGCATTTGAAGTTTAGCTCCAGTATTCTTGTTGGTACATGTGAACTGACGGACCACTTCAGAACTGTTATCTGCATTAGTTGCTTGATAAATGTCACATTTCAAACCATGTTGCTTTTTCTATTCAGAGGCTGATCTCTGCAAAAGAAACCATAGTGGATCAGGCTTTGTCAAAAGAGCAGGTTGCTCTCTAGGTCAGTGACACAATCTCCAGCATGTTACAACATTCCACTTCCGCCTTCAAATCTTTGTTGATCTTTCAGTCATTGCAAATAATTTCTTGTTTGCCGAGAGCACGGGTGTCAAACACAAGGCCCGGGGGCCAAATCCGGCCCGCCTGACCTCGTCATGTGGCCCGCCGAGCGCCCCAGCCAGCGGGACCCAGCAGCGGGACCTTGCTGCTGAAGCGCCGCGCCGACAAAGCGCCGACAAACAGCTGGGGCCTGGGGAGCAGCGCTGCGTGGAGCACCCCGACCCACAGCAGGAGAAGGAGGAGGCAGCTTGCCAGGTCAGCGCCCAGCAGCGCCGCACGGAGAGTCCCAAGCCTCTGTGACACAGCAGTGCTCTGTAGCACTTTGAATCCTCCTCCTCCTGTCACGGCTTGGCGCCTGGAAACGGCTGCTGCTGCTGCTTCTGAAGCACAGACAAAGCACCCAGCAGCGCCGCGTGGAGGAGCAGGAGGATTCAAAGTGCTACAGAGCACTGCTGCGTCCCAGAGGCTCGGGACTCTCCGTGCGGCGCTGCCGGGCACCGACCTGGCAAGCCGCCGCCTTCTCCTCCTCTTGCCTCATCTCCTCCTCCTCCTGCCGCGGCTCAGCCTCATGAACGTGAGCTCAGCAGCGGCTCAGCCTCAAGAACGTGCAACTCTGAGGCTTTACGCACGTCTCCTAAAACGGACACCCGCTGCCTCAAGCTGCACGGGAAATGCTTTTTGCCCCTGGGTTCCTTCGCGCTCTTTTCTGGCGCTGAATCAAGGCGGCGATCCCCCCCTTCCCTTTCTTTCTTCCTCTCTCTCGTTCTTATTCTTTCTTTCCCTCTCCTTCCTTCCTTCTTTATCTCTGTCTTCTCTCCCTCTTTCTTTTTCTTTCCTTTTTTATTCCCTTCCTTCTTTCCTACTCTTCTTTCTCTCCCCTCTTTCCTTCCTCTCTCCCTCCTGCTCCCTCTTTTCTTTCTTTCTTCCTTACTTCCTTCCTTCCGTCCTTCCCATCTTTCTTCCTCTCCCTCATTCTTATTCTTTCTTTCCCTCTCCTTCCTTCATTCTTTATCTCTGTCTTCTCTCCCTCTTTCTTTTTCTTTCCTTCTTTATTCCCTTCCTTCTTTCCTACTCTTCTTTCTCTCCCCTCTTTCCTTCCTTCCTCTCTCCCTCCCACTCCCTCTTTTCTTCCTTCCTTCCTTCCTCCACTCCCTCTCCCTCTCCCTCTCCTCAGAAACATAGGATGCTGCTTTATACTTCTGGCCCTTAAACCCTGGAACCAGGAGAACAGCTCCAGTGAGTCAACCTCAGCCAGTCCCTTTGGAGAAGGGGGGTGGCTCACTGGCAGAACATCTGTCCTGCATGCAGAAGGACCCCAGCATCTCCAGGTACCAGTAGCTCTGCAAAGCTCCTGCATGAAACCCTAGCGAGCCTCCACCACCCAGTGCAGTTACCAAAAATCATTTTTCAATAAATTGTACAATAATTGTACATTTGAATATCTACTTGCCATTATTCTGACTATGTTAGTTATTACTTACATTATTACAAAAAACAGTAATAATTGAATGCAGTGACAATAATTTATGATAATAAAGAGTGGACACATAGTCCTACATATACAACCGGCCCTTTGAGGGTGACCAAACTGCTGATGTGGCCCCCGATGAATTTGAGTTTGACACCCCTGGCCTAGAGCTTCACTGCTTTCTCAGTCTTGCTCATAGCTGCCAAGTTTTCCCTTTTCTCGCGAGGAAGCCTATTCATCATAAGGGAATTTCCCTTAAAAAGGGAGAACTTGGCAGCTATTGTCTTGCTAGGACAGTAGAGAGAGCTCTGAAAATCAGATAAAGAGAAAATTTCTAGGTAGTCTGATCTCCCCGAGGCACAGTGCTGCCTAAGGTATCCTGTGCTCATGGGATACATTAACACACTTCTCTGGGCCCCCTTCTTTCTGAAGGGGGTGTGTGCAAACCCAGTTAAGTGGAGAAATGAATGGGGTTCCCACTGCCTGTGACAAACACCCTACTGTTGCCCATAATAAAACAGCTGTCAGCCTGATCCTATGCTGGATGCTTTCCTGGGAGGGGAAAGGCCTATTAAGTGAGACTTAAACCCAGGCAGTGCAAGACAGGAGTGCCTGGCGTGCTATGGTCCATGGGGTCACGAAGAGTCGGACACGACTAAACGACTAAACAACAACAACAACAAACCCAGGTATATATGCATATGATTATAGCCTTTACTGACCACTCCTCTCCCATGCCACTCCCCAAAAAAGAATAACAACAATAAAATCCACATTCCTAGTCTTCCTAATATTGTTGGAAGCGGGGGTGTGTGTGTGTGTGTGTGTTAAGGGAAAGTTTCCATTTCAACCATCCTAGATTTACTTGATTGCTGCTGGAATTTCCCTACTACATTAGTAAGCAAAAAGAGGAAATATTTGAATAAGTTATCTGGCTGTTTATTTTACACATATTGCCCAATGACTGTCAGAGGATTCTATTCAAGTTATTTTGCTTTAGCAGTGAAAGCACCTGTAGCCATTGTTTCTTTTTGAACAGGCACAACCATGAATAATAGTGTAGTTTTTCGCTGCATGGGGACTCTCCCAGCATTACTTTTGTATCCTTTTAATGCACGCCATCTGTAGTGTAGGAGGAGTTATTTTGAATACATCTACACCACCATCTATGCAAACAATACCTTCCCACGCAGCATGCTGTACCATTTAGTGGTGGGGTTTGTGTGCAGGTAGAATTATACTGGCATGAACCACTGTATACATAATTATATCAGACTAGAACTGCATGTAGGGCTACCAAAAAGCAGTTACTTCTGGACTGGGAAGTAAAAATGTAACAGCCTACCATTCCTACAACATTTTAAAAGTCTTCCAGCTTACACTGGGCCATCTCAGTCTGGATAAATATTGATTAGGATGCAGAAATCAAACCCATTGATATACCCAGGTATTGCTGCATGGGCGGCAGGTGGCGCTGTGGGTTAAACCACTGAGCCTAGGGTTTGCTGATCAGAAGGTCGGCGGTTCGAATCCCCGCAACAGGGTGAGCTCCCATTGCTTGATCCCAGCTCCTGCCAACCTAGCAGTTCGAAAGCACGTCAAAGTGCAAGTAGATAAATAGGTACCGCTTCAGCGGGAAGGTAAACGGGGTTTCCGTGCGCTGCTCTGGTTCACCAGAAGCGGCTTAGTCATGCTGGCCACATGACCCGGAAGCTGCGTTGAAGCTGACGTGACAACAATACAGGCTAGAATTGATTACCTGTGTTAAATTATGTGAAAAGACTTCAGTTTCTTTCGGAGGAGAGATTCCCCGCTATGTCACACACAGAACAGAAACAGATCAAATGTTAGAAGGACGGCATTCAACGCCTCTTGTCCCAATACCAATTACAAGATTTTCAGGTGACTAAGAAGATGGACAAGAGGCACTTAAGAGATTGTCTCTTTAGGTCCGATGCAGAAAGGGATCTAACCATGATGGCTTCTACCAAGAGTTTGCCACAGTTCCCACTCATTTAAATGGAGCATACCTGGGCCAGTTACCTGTCAAAGCTCCCACTTGCCATGCTTAGAATTGCTTTCACAGAATTATGATTCCAATCGATGCCCTTGGCTGTGTTGGATGGACGCTACAGCAAGGTACATTATGAAGGAAGACTTTGTCTGTGTGGGCAACCCTGTATGGAGGACCTGTGCCACTATTTATTGCACTGCCCGTTATATATAGACCCAAGAGACCAATTCATAAAACCCCTGTTTCCGAATGTAGCTCACTTGAATAGGGTGGAATAATAATAATAATAAATTCCTTCCAGCAGCACCTTAGAGACCAACTAAGTTTGTCATTGGTATGAGCTTTCGTGTGCATGCACACTTCTTCAGATACACTGAAACAGAAGTCACCAGACGCTTATATATAGTGAGAGGGTGGGTAGGGGTATTACTCAGAAGGGTGGTGGGAATGGGTGATTGACTGACTGATAGCTGTTGACGACTGTTAACGACTGCAATTGGTCTTACAGGAAAAAGCAAGGGGTGAGATGGCTAAAGATAGCTTTATCATGCATAATGAGATAAGAATCCAATGTCTTTATTCAGACCAGGTCTCTCCATGGTTTTAAGCTTGGTAATAAGTTGCAGTTCAGCAACTTCTCTTTCCAGTCTATTTCTGAAATTCTTTTGTAATAAGACAGCTACTTTGAGATCTTATATAGAATGTCCTGGGAGACTGAAGTGTTCTCCTACTGGTTTCTCTGTCTTGTGATTCCTGATGTCAGATTTATGTCCATTTATCCTTCGGCGTAGGTTTTGGCCTGTTTGTCCAATATAGAGACCTGAAGGGCACTGTTGGCATTTGATGGCATACACAATGTTAGAAGATGAGCAATTAAATAGTCCTGGAAAGGGGATTGCTGCTGAGCAATACTGTTGGCAGCTAAGAAGATCAGGAGGAAAGAACTAGATAAAATAGCGGTCAACTGCAAAGTGGATTCGGATATTTAATTTGGCACATTTTACTAGAGAATCTTCTGCTATTCTATTTTATGCAACAAACAATCTTAGTAGTTGTGACCGTGGTTTATATTGTATGTGTGGTGCCTGATGATTTTATGGTTATTGCTGTTTCTCCTTTCGTTATTTTTCTGAATGATGCCATGGGCTATAGCTAGAGCAATAAAAGTCTATGAAGAAGAAAGAGGAAGAAGAGGAAGAAGAGGAAGAAGAGGAAGAAGAGGAAGAAGAGGAAGAAGAAGAAGAAGAAGAAGAAGAAGAAGAAGAAGAAGAAGAAGAAGAAGAAGAAGAAGAAGAAGAAGAAGTAGTGGTGGCTTAATCTGTTGTGAGGCATGCATGCAGGAAACTGATGATATGCAGGCCCCAAAAGTCTTCCTAAAGAGCCAGGTTTCCCTAATATGAAGACCCACAGTGTTGGAGCCTGACATACCTTTACTGAACAGGGTGCCAATCCGTTAGATTGGTGCCACACCTGAGAAGGCTGTGCTTCTAGAACCTGCCAAGGATCAGCTGGTGGAGGCACAAGAAGAAGAAGCCTCAGAGGTTGAATAGAGGTATGAGAGGATGCAGGTGGGAGCCAGTGATCCTCAACAGATTCACATCTATTCCCTGTAGCTATCAAAGAAAGGACCATCCCCTGGAACTGAGCCTGGGGAAAACAGGTGACCAATGTGGATTATATAAAATGAGAGTAATTTGCTCTGCGCAGGCAGCTCCACCCAGGGATGTGGCAGCAGCAGCAGCTGATATTTCGGGTGGCTTTTTAAGGCAGCCCAAAGAGACAGACACCTAGAGGTTACTAAAGTATGAATGCACAAGGTTCTCTTGGAAAGAGAGCATCTAACACACCAGCCGAAACTTGTTGTACCCTAGCTTCTCCTGCTGTGACTTTGCACACTCCCCGTACCCCCACCACTGCTATTTTTGAGATCAAAAGTTCCCAGCCACACTTGGAAGCAGTTGCCACATAAGCAGAGTCTGTTGCACTTCTCCCAAGCTCTATGCAGTTCACCAGCCTTCCTTGTAAGGTGGCCACACCTGGAAAACTTACTGGTTTCCCTGCCTGAGGAGGAGGCAGCTTTGGAGAACTGCCTGGTTACTATGCAGCGCTGGTGGGCTGTGTTTGCCTTAGCCTGCCACAAGCTGTGCACTCAACACCCTTTTGTCCTTCATTCTCTGTCTTCCCCCTTGATATTTTAAAATCATAAATTGTAAAACTATGTCTGCATAGGGTCAGGGTTTCCATGTGATATGGAGAACAGTTGTCAGCAGCGTGAACTTTTAATGCTGAGATTATTCATTTATTTATTTGGCAAGCATCTCTGCTGCCTGTTCAGCATTTCATTTTTAAACTCATGCGTGGTCAGAACGTGAAGGCCTCTTTCCATACACGTGATTTTGAGCAAGGAGATGGGAAGACTAGAAGGTCCAGTTCTAATTTGGATGAAAAATGTTGAGAATCTATATTGCACTTTGGTGTTTAAAGAGTTTCACATAATGGTCAAAGGCTGTTGGTAACAGGTGACTGTTTATATCACTGGAGGATGCACAAGCAAATGAGCCTGCAATAGCTGATTGATAATAGAATCATAGAATTTAGAGTTGGAAGGGACCCCGAGGGTCATCCTATCCTGCAATGCAGGAATCTCAACTAAAGCATCTATAACATATGTCAATCCAACCTCTACTTTAAAACCTCCAAGGAAGGAAAGTCCACAGTGTCCTGAGGAAGTCTGTTCCAATGTCGAACAGCTCTTACTGTCAGAAAGTTATTCCTGGTGTTTAGTCAGAATCTCCTTTCTTGTAAATTGAAGCCATTGGTTCAAGTCCTACTCTCCAGAGCAGAAGAAAGAAAGCTTGCTCCATCTTCCATGTGACAGCCCTTTAAGTATTTGAAGGTGGCTATCATATCTCCACTCAGTCTCCTCTTTTCCAGGCTAAACATGCCCAACTCCCTCAACCATTCCTCATAAGGCCTGGTTTCCAGACCCTTGATCATCTTGATTACCCTCCTCTGCACACTTTCCAGCTTGCCAAGATCCTTCTTAAATTGTGGTCCCCAGAACTGGACACAGTATTCCAGGTGTGGTCTGACAAAGACAGAATAGAGCGGTAGTATTACTGCCCTTGATCTGGACACTAGACTTCTGTTGATGCAGCTTGGAATAGCATTAGTTTTGTTTTTTGTTTTTGCTGCTGCATCACACTGTTGGCCCTGTAATAACATTTGTCACGACTCCTTTACCCAGCAGTGATCTAGACACAGAGTTGGAGGCTGCAGGGCCACCAGGTGATGAGATGGGTCTGGGTCAGAGCTCAAAGCTGACTGCGGGAGATTGTGTGCCTGAGACAGTTGGGCAAGAACTCCCAGAGGGAACCTCCAAGACCACAAGGACCTATAGAGCCTGGATCCTCATGGGCACCTTCCCCTGAGCCAGAAGAACCAGATGCCTCCCACCAAATATCAGGAGGGAGGCTATGGAAGGAAGGAACGTACCCATTATCTTCACATTATCTTCAGGGCAGAATATTAGCCCTTTAAGGCTCTTAAGTTCTCTCAAGGAGGTGGAACCTGGAGCCAGAGGCATAAAACTCCCAATCTTTGCTAGAACAGGTTGCTCAGTTGGAGTTGTCCATGGAGCAGCAGCCTTGCCTGTTTACCTTCCCCAGTGGACCAGAATGCAATATCAGCAGTGGCTTAGTTTGCAGGGATATGTGGAATAGATTTAATGCTGTCATTTGTTTGGCTCTTATTTAGTGGTCCACTAAAAGTAAAGGTAAAGGGACCCCTGACAGTTAAGTCCAGTCGTGAACAACTCTGGGGTTGCGGCGCTCATCTCGCTTTACAGGTCGAGGGAGTCGGCGTTTGTCTGCTTCCTGCAGACAATTTTTTCCAGGTCATGTGGCCAGCATGACTAAGCCACTTCTGGCGCAATGGAACACCGACACCAGAGCAGCACACGGAAAAGCCATTTACCTTGCCACCGGAGTGGTACCTATTAATCTACTTGCACTTATTGGCGTGTTTTCAAACTGCTAGGTTGGCAGGAGCTGGGGCCGAGCAATGGGAGATCAACCCATCGCGGCGATTCGAACCGCTGACCTTTTGATCGGCAAGCCCAGGGGTCAGTGGTTTAGACCACAGCGCCACCCACGTCCCTGGTGGTCCACTGCTGCTCTTTAATTGTTCAACCTTAGGCCTATAGCTTTGCACACAGAAAGTCCCAGGTTCAATCCTCAGCTAGTGCATGTGTGTGAAATATAAAGAGTTTTGGGTGGATGATCCTGAACTAGAGACAAAAAGGTTTGACTCATTTGGGTGGTGTGAGGGGCAAGGGGTATCGCGAAGCCCCTCCCCTCCTGAGTTCCAGCCCAGCCCAGAGCACGACTGAGAGCAGGGAAAGATCCAGCTCAAGTGGGGAAACAGGAAGTGGGGTCCAAGGCTCTGGCAGGGTAGAAGAGCCAGCGTCCCAGGTGGGACAGGAAGGAGGAAAAAAGGGGGGCAGACCCATCCCCCCAACTCCGGAACTTCGCAGAAAACGTCGGGGGAAGAGGATGGGGCTCCCCAAGTTGTTATGCTGGCGCAAGACGCGCCAAACGCCATTCGGAGGTTCTGATTAAAGCTGAAAAGATGTGTCTCTGTAAATAGCTCTACCTTTAGCACTGTAAATACGCAGCACCAATAAAAAGATAAAATGCAGAGCGGTGTAGAGTCGTTACTCTGAAGTAGTCCCATCCGGCCACTGTGACAGGTGGGGAACCTTAAGAAAGGAAGGTTTGGGTGTTGAGGATGATCCAGAAGGACAGAGAAAGTGTGTGTTTGTGGGTGGAAGATTCTGGGAGAGAATGGTTTGTGGTTTGGTGATCGGGAGTAAGAAAGTGTTTGTGTGATTATCATAAATGCAAGTAAGTTGGAGACTGATTCTGAGAGAGGGGAGGATGGTCATTTTGTGAATACTGAGTGTCTCCATGATTGACATTTTGTGGTGATGCCCACATCGCTTTTTCAAAATTCCAAATGTGCCCTTAGCCCGCCCCCCCAAGTTGGAGATTTAGTATTTTCTTCTTTATGTCCTTAAACACTTAGAATGTTTATATCAAGAGTAGGTCACATCACTTCCTTAAGATTTAAAAATATTCCATTAAAATCCCAGTGTTCTAAGATGGTTGTTTTCTTCTTTTTTATACAGTAGCATTATCGAGGTTTTTAAATGAAGTGACACACTTAACTCATGAACATAACTTCCCCATGATAGATTATGGATGGTTCCAGCAAAATACTAGATGCAAGAACAGTCTCAATTACATTAGAGCAAAATAATTCATCATGGAAGGAACATAAACCCGCATGCTCTTAGCACACTCCATTTGTTAAATGTCTCGTCTCAGAAATAAACTTTGGCCTGTGGGTCTTTTCTTGCTTTCTTTGGAACAATTAGCAACAACCTCTGCATGGACTGTGAACTGCATCCAATACGCCAGTTCCAATGAGCAAGGCTTTTGAAATGCATGCGTACAGACTGTAGCAAGGTGCCTCCAGGTGAGGAACAGCCAGGATAATCTATTAAAAAAAAACACAGGTCCTAACTATTATTGAATTGAACCAGTGCATTTTCAAGTCCTGTTTATAACGTAGTGCAAAACCAGCACCATTAAAGCAATGGCCAAATGATTTTAAACACTCTTTGCAGCTGTTGTGGTAATACCGGTACTTCTGAAGCTTACTCAGCTTCTCCAAGTGGTGACATGTTCCAAGAGCAAAATGCTAAGATAGATTCCGTTTTCTTTGAAAGGATGTCACTGGAGGCTTTTGTTGCTTTGTAGCATTTTTATTTATTTACTCAAATATACAAGTGTCAGGCACAGCTAAGCACTCTCAACAGGCAGCCCAAGCCTCTGAAACGAGAAGCTTCCTTATACACAGACACTTGGGGTCCATCTCAGTGTTGCTTAGATTGACTGGCAGTGGCTCTCCAGGGCTTCAGACGGCAGGGCTTTTCTCAGTCCTACCTGCATATGCTCTCAGGGATCAAACATGGAAATGCCTGCATGCTCAGTAGATGCTCTGTTACTGAGCTAGGGCAGCCAGCAGCCCAAAATGTTTTTAGTGTTTAGTGTCCAAACTCAGCTTTCTCTTACTCTCTTAGCTATCTTTTCCAGTCTCACTAAAAACAGCTCTCTCTGACTCAAACTGCAAGGTGGTTGTTCTTTGCTTTTTTTGTAACCCTGTTTGCACGGACAGTTGCTAAGATTGCATTGTCCTTAGGTACCGGTAGTAGTGGGGAGATAAAGGTGTTTCATAGCCATTCAGAAGACTTTGCCTTGCTACTGGCAGGGTTACCCTGATATTGCATCTTCCTAGTGCTGCACCAGCCTAGCACTTTGTCCTGTTGAAGCAAAGGGGAATTTAGAGCCTATCCTGATCGACCAGGCATAACCCAAAGGTAGGATCACATCCTGTGAAGAATCACAAACTTGTAGAGTTAGAAGATATCAAAAGGGTCATCTAGTTCAACCCCTTCAATGCAGCAATCGCAGCTAAAGCATTCCTGACCAAGGGCCGTCCAGCCTCTGTTAAAAACTTCAAATGAAGGAGAGCCCACCACCTTCTGAGGGAGTCCATTCCTCTGTCAAACAGCTCTTACCATCAGAAACTTCTTCCTAAGATTTGTCAGAATCTCCTTTCTTGAAATTTGAACCCACTGGTTCAGGTCCTCCCCTCTGGACCATGTGACAGCCTTCTAGATATTTGAAGATGGCTATTCTCTTTTTCTTTTGTGTGTGTGTCCTTTTTTAAAAAAATGTAATTTTTATTCATTTTTGCACATATTTTCCAAACATAACATCCTATCCAATACAACATAACAAACCTTCGGCTATCACAACCTGAGACTTCCGTCAATCTTGACTAATGGTTTTCTAACTTTCTTTCTAATTTTGCATTTTATTTTAATAGTTATTGCTATAAAATCCATATCCTAAATAAACCCCTTCTTGATCCTCTTTTACAATAATTCATATGGTTCTCCTTACAAAACTTATTGCAACCCTACAAGCAATGTCAATTGATTACAATTGTCTTTCAAATATATCACAAATTTCCTCCAGTCTATCAGGAAAGTCTGGTCTTGCTGGTTCCAAATTTTCCCAGTTAATTTCGCCAACTTGGCATAGTCCATCAGTTTCATCTGCCACTCTTCCTTTGTTGTCCTAGTATTCTTGCTGCAGTTGTCACATATAAAAACAATTTTTTATCATGCTTGTGAATCGCTGTACCTACTATACCAAGTAAAAGGGCTTCTGGTTGTTGTTTTTTTACAAATGTATATTTCAACATTTTAAACATTTTAAAATTTTTCATTATAAATCATTTCCCAGAAGTCTTTTACTTTCTTAGATTCCCACCACATATGGTAAAAAGTACCTTCAAAGATGGCTATTCTCTTCTCTTCTCCAGGCTAAATAGAACCAACTCCCTAAAATGTTCCTCGTAAAGTTTAGTTTCCAGACCTTTTATCATCTTGGTCACCCTCCTCTGCTAGATATAATGCTAGACTTTATCAGTATTAATCAGGAGAGAGCCTTGTGTGTTATCCCCACTTTGCAGCCATGGAACACGGGGGGGGGGGGCAAGGCAGAGAGGGGTGGTTAGGGAGACAAGCAGGTTGTTGTCCACACTACTTTTCTTCTCCAAACAAGGATCTCTTTGGAAACATTTTGGCAGAAAAACAGAGAGCCTATTGCACGCACCACTTTCTGCTGCACTTAAGAGTTCCGCACTGATGTAGTTAGCTTGGGTTATAAAACTCACTCCAGTAACTCCATCAGTCCAGGAGCTGACTGTCCATATGACGACACTGCCCTGACCCCACAGACCAAGTGAGACATCTGAAAAAGGAATCGAGTAAACAGGAAAACACACTGGAACAACGCGCTTATTGTAATTAATCAAATTCAAGAGCTTTTGGTTTGGATGAGTAACTTAGCTTTTTTCAGGATTAGTCTGCCACAAGAACAACCGATACCTTGAGTTTTGTGGCTCCATTAAAGACCAGCTGATTCGTTGCAGCATCAGCTGCTATGCACTAGAAATCCACAAATCTTCTGCCCCACAAAATCTATAAAGATGCCTCAAGCTGATTCTTTTAATCTTTATTTTTGTAGCACAGACATTGCATTGATCAAATCAATCTTAGAGCGGCAAGCAAAGGTCAGGGCTCCTTTGGAATAAGGAGTTCCTGTTTATTTTTTGGTTTTTGGTTTTGTTTTCTTAATGTTTTGGAAAAATAAAAATAAAACTTAAAGGGGGGGGAGTGTTCCTCCTTTTTTCCTGGGATTCCTTGGTGCGACTTGCCTATGGCATCATTGTCATAGCTGCCAAGTTATCCCTTTTTAAAGGGAAATTCCCTTATGCTGAATAGGCTTCCTCGTGAGAAAAGGGAAAACTTGGCAGCTATGATCATTGTGCAACCAACTTTCCCTAGTGGGGAAAAGGGAGCAGGGGGTGACGATGGAAGCAGTGGCCTGGGGAGAGTCAAAGGAGGCCATTGCAGCAGAGTCAGTAATGTGGGAGAATTGAAGGAGATTCATGTAGCGGGTGGAAGGATGGTCAAGTAGTCGGTCAAGTAGATCATCAAGTATCAAGTAGTTGGTCAAGAACAGGCACCCCCAAACTGCGGCCCTCCAGATGTTTTGGCCTACAACTCCCATGATCCCTAGCTAACAGGACCAGTGGTCAGGGAATATGGGAATTGTAGTCCAAAACATCTGGAGGGCCGAAGTTTGGGGATGCCTGGTCAAGAA
This sequence comes from Zootoca vivipara, assembly GCF_965207765.1. Classification (NCBI taxonomy): domain Eukaryota; kingdom Metazoa; phylum Chordata; class Lepidosauria; order Squamata; family Lacertidae; genus Zootoca; species Zootoca vivipara. The sequence continues at coordinate 5,313,953 of NC_142589.1, read as the reverse complement.
GCATAATGCACCTCCTGCAGCAGCAGCTGCATATACCAGCAATAGAAAAGCTTCCCAAAGAGACAACCTTGGACTTGCTTGGTGTCGAGATCATGAGGCAAGGGAGCCCCTTCAGGTATCCTTTTTATTGTGCAGTCAGGATGTTTCCTGCTCTTAATGGTATTGGGGTGGTCTCACATGCACTCCTGTATCCAAGCTGGGTTTTGCCCACAAAACATTTGGGACGGTCATCACACATGGTGCACATAGCAATCCTCGCTTCAGGTACCATTGGGAGAAAGAAGAGGCTGCATCTCAGCGTATAGCCAGCCTTCTGTGAAATGCCCTCCTTTGTGAAGCCCACCCTGCTCAGCCACTTGCAAGCTCCCAGAGAATTGCAAAAACATCATTGCGTTACATGATCAGAAATCGAAACGAGCAGCATAACATGGGGCTTTTAACATCCTAATTTTGTTCTGCTTTCTTGACTGGCATTTTGGTTACTGTGCCAGACCAGTTTAGCTTTCCTGGGCCTGTCATGTTGGGAGAAAGGCATAAAAGTGATTGAGTGAAAAAACAAGCAGTGGGATGGGTAGGAGGACACAGCTCTTGAACTGCTCAAAGATTTGATCGGCTGAGACAGCAAAGTGAGAAGTGCTACGAGGCAGTTCCTGTGACAACTGAACATGTATTCCCCCTCAGAGCCCCAAAGTATTCTGGACTCAGCAGTGGTGAATGGTGCTGCTTGGCTGCCCGGGGTGGCACCCCCTGGGGCAGGGCATCGCTCCACAGCGCGCATGCGTCCTGACGTCACAATGCACGACACGTGCACCAGGTCGAGCCAGGACACATGTCTGCACATGCACAGCGTCCGGGTTGGCGCTGCTGCTCTGCTCAGGCCGCGCGCTCGGGTGGCAGTGCTTGGCCAGCGCGCTCGGCTGGCACTTTGCTTCAGAGCGCGCTACGGAGCGGGTTGCTGGGCAGCGGTTTGCCGTCCAGCCACCCACTCCGTAGTGCACTGTGCTTGGGCAGAGGACGCTAGGTCAGGGGTCAGGGGCGCTGCCCCCCACACGCTGTTCCCACGCTGCCCCCACCAGACTGGAACTAGGGGCAACCCGCCCCCTACGCCCCTCCCTTGCTACGCGCCTGGGACTCAGCGCTGTCCTGGTTTCTGACATCTTCGCTGGAGCTGTGAGGGGTCCCATGGTGAAAGGGCATGTTCCATAGGCCACAGCTATTGACTGGGGGCAGTCCCAATTTCCTGATCTCTGGTCATTCACTGTCTGTTTTACTCTGATGCTTGCCATTTGTGGATACATACCAGTTGTGAATGGAAACTGCAAGACTTCTTGCCATCTTCCAGCATTTAGCTTCCGCCTGGGGAGTCTCAGATCTCTGACGGAAAAAGGGATAATGACATGTCTTCCCTGTCCACATGCAGAGACCCAAGTCACTCACAGCCTGACAATACAGCTGCTCATATATTTACTGAGAAACATAATCGTCTGCAAAACATTATCAAGTATATTTTTAATGGAAAAGAACATTATTTTAAAAAAAAAACCAGGGATGAAGCTATTGCAGAGTAAACAGCTACAGAAGGCAGAGTAGAGCCTTCTGTAATGTGTAATACCCCTGTAGGGGGGAGGTTTTCAGACAGGAACCCTCGATATCAAATATAGGTTATTATGAGGATTGCCCTAATTTCATTTGTAATACGTTGGAAGAAATGCTGCCTTGTCACTTAAGTCCATTTCATTATATAAATCCAGTCTTCCCGCTGGGTGCTTTTTGGGCATTACTAATGCCTTAACAGAACAGTCCTGTGCCGGTTGGCAGAGAAGTTAATCCCACTTAGTTCAAATAGAGTTTCTCCCAGGTCGGTGTCATGGAGGAGATTAAGGCTACTGATGTATGGTTACCAGACACCCCTGTTTCCCGGGGACAGTCCCCGGATTTACAAATCTGTCCCCAGATAAAATCTGTCTCTGGAATGTCCCCAGATTTCATTTAATGTTCCCGGATTTATATTTTAAGTGTTGTAGATTTATTAGTAGGGAATGAATGTTACGTGGTTGGTTCAACAGCACAAGACACATCATATGGGGACTTCCAGCAAGGCAAAATGGCGGCCGCCACGGCAGCGAGCAGCTTCTGAAGCCAGCCAGAGCCAACCGTGCTACCAGGCTGGCTCCGGGCTGCTGAGACTGCCGCTGCCACTGCCGAGGGGGAACCGGGGACACCTGGCATGTCAACTGGGGGAAATCTCCCCACGATCCAAATCGAGCTAGGAGCGAGAGCACCTGGCCACCGGGCCGACTCCCCAGTGGCACTCCAAGGCCAGGAAAACCCCGGAGCTGATGCAGGGAGAAGGAGGAGAGGAGAAGGAGAAGGAAGAAAGAGGAAGGAGAAAAAAAGAGGGGAGCCCTGACCTTGCTGCGCCGCTGCCGCTAAGGAGGAGAGGTAGCAGAGCACCGGGAGGGCAAGGACATGTGGCTGAGCCCAGGCCTGAACCGAGCCTACTCCATGGCGGCTAGCGCTCCAAAAAAGCAGGCCAGGGCCCAGAGAAAGGCCACGTGACAGAGGAGACTACAGAAGAGAAGTTATTACTTCTTTTTTAAAAAACAACAACCCCCAAAACCTCTTTTTAATAACTTTTTTTTCTCTTTATAAAAAAAGTGTTCCCGGATTCTTTGAAAAAAATCTGGTAACCTTATACTGATGGCTATGCTCTGCCTCCTTCAAACCTGCTCTCCCCTCACCTGTCACCTGGAGACAGCCATTCCATCAGGCGGCTTCAGTGGAAGAGACAGAGGAAGCTGCAGGGTTCATTGCTAGAGGCTCACCTCCATCAGACATCTCACGTCCCTGAACTGTGCCCCCTAGCCATTTTAGGAACAACAGTTCCGAAATCAGTGAATGAGTTTTGATTTTCATCTTTGTCTTCCCTCCCTGTCTCTTTTCCCTCCCTGTGTCATGTTTCTTTAGGTCGTAAGCCACGAATAAAGCTATTCTGAGCACTGGCTAAAATCAAAGCTTGAAGGGACAAAGCTGCCTCTTGAGCCTCCATTTGTCAGTCATGTTTGGTTAAAAGCCACAAAATGTGATGTGATAAGTCCTGCCAAGCCCAGGAAGCCGATGTGAAGGAGCAGGACCATCGCAACCTATTGGGTGTGTAGCGTTGGGGCAGGGAGGAAGCTGTAGGAGCCAGCAACAAAAACATTCTAGCAAGCAGAAGAGGCTTTTCAAATTCCACAAAGTCATACTTTCTCCTGATTCCTAAGCTTATGCTACTTTCCCAGCCTCTGCTGATTACCACCAAATTTTTAATGCTGTTTACCATCACATTTTCAATGCAATCCCATGAACAGAAGTCTAGTGTCCAGATCAAGGGAAGGAATAGTACAGCTCTATTCTGCCTTGGTCAGACCACACCTGGAATACTGTGTCCAATTCTAGGCACCACAATTGAAGAGGGATATTGACCAGCTGGAAGGTGTACACTGTGCAGAGGAGGGTGACTGAGATGCTAAGGGGTCTGGAAACCAAGGGATGAAGATCAGTTGAGAGAGTTGGGGATATTTAGCCTGAGGAATAGGAGACTGGGAGGGGATATGAGAGCCATCTTCAAATATCTGAAGGGCTGTCACAAAAAAGATGGAGCAAGTTTGCTTTCTGCTGCTCCACTAGAGTCAAATGACAAGAGATGAGAGTCCAGCTAAATATTAGGAAGAACATTACAATGGTAAGAGCTGTTTGACAGTGGAGTAGACTTACTGGGAAGGTAGTGGACTCTCCTTAGAATCATAGAGTTGGAAGAGACCACAAGGGCCATCCAGTCCAACCCCCTGCCAAGCAGGAAACACCATCAAAGCATTCTTGACATATGCCTGTCAAGCCTCTGCTTAAAGACCTGCAAAGAAGGAGACTCCACCACACTCCTTGGTAGCAAATTCCACTGCCGAACAGCTCTTACTGTCAGGAAGTTCTTCCTAATGTTTACATGGAATCTTCTTTCTTGAAGTTTGAATCCATTGCTCTGTGTCCGCTTCTCTGGAGCAGCATAAAACAATATTTCTCCCTCCTCCATATGACATCCTTTCATATATTTGAACATGGCTATCATATCACCCCTTAACCTTCTCTTCTCCAGGCTAAACATACCCAGCTCCCTAAGCCGTTCCTCATAAGGCATCGTTTCCAGGCCTTTGACCATTTTGGTTGCCCTCCTCTGGACACGTTCCAGTTTGTCAGTATCCTTCTTGAACTGTGGTGCCCAGAACTGGACACAGTACTCCAGGTGAGGTCTGACCAGAGCAGAATACAGTGGTACTATTACTTCCCTAGATCTAGATGCTATACTCCTATTGATAGACCCCAGAATTGCATTGGCTTTTTTAGCTGCTGCATCACAGTGCTGACTCATGTCAAGTTTGTGGTCTACCAAGACCTCCTTCATGGGAGGTTTTTAAACTTAAGTTGAATTGTCATCTGTCAGGGATTCTTCAGTTGTGTTACTGGCATTGTAGGGGGTTGGTTTAGATCAGACATGTCCAAAATCCGTTCCGGGAGGCCAATCCGGCCCGGCGGTTGGTTTAATCTGGCCCCTGTGGCAGTTTATTTCCTAGGGTAAAATCCTAAAAAACCTCAACAACTTCAATCCTAAAAAAAAGGTTGGCCCTCACGGCCCTTCACTTCATCAAATCTAGCCCTCTTTGAGAAAAGTTTGGACACCACTGGTTTAGATGACCCTCAGGGTCCCTCCCAACTCTAACTTGAAGATCTTTGGATCACCATGAAAGAACATTAACAAACCCGAGTGCTCCCCTTTTCCCTCATCCTGTCTTCCCTACAGGTCTTGGATCAGGCCTCAGCACGGGGTTTCATTCAAGAACAGTTGTCGGATTGTACTCAGTTCCCAGCCTTCGCACCGTCTTGCAAGGGTTTTTGCATACACCCCTTCCCCCGGGTTTGGCACCCCAGAGGCAAGGCAGCAGGTTTGGAGGGTCTAGAACAGGCCTCTCCAAACTTCGGCCCTCCAGATGTTTTGGACTACAATTCCCATCTTCCCCGACCACTGGTCCTGTTAGCTAGGGATCATGGGAGTTGTAGGCCAAAACATCTGGAGAGCCGCAGTTTGGGGATGCCTGATCTAGAATCTCTTTGTCCTTGTTCACAGCAGAACTGTTGGTACCATAGGAAAGAAAATGGGAAGCATTGCTGCAGCAAAGCAAGGCCAAGTTGCCTGACTGCTCAGGCAATGCCCAATGGGCCCACTACCTCTTTACGGCTGTGGGAGAGCCAGGCTGCCTTGAGATCCACAACCACAATGGGGCTGTTTAAAGGATGCCCCATCAGGCAAACTCTCAGCCATCCTGCAAGTGCAGAACAGACCTGGCCCTTTCAGTTCTAAGTCGTAGCCACAGACCACCAGATGGTCAAGGAAAAGTCAAGGGGCATCTCCTTCCTTCATATTCTGCTTTTGGCTGTCTGCTGATGGGAAGAAAGTGTTGGGCTAGAGCAGCCTTCCCCAACCTGGTGCTCTCCAGATGTTTTGAACTGCAACTCCCACCAGCCCAATGGTTGTGCTGGCTTACAAGAAAGGAGATTCCAACTAAACATTAGAAAGAACTTTCTAACAGTAAGAGCTGTTCAACAGTACAGTGGTACCTCGGGTTACGTACTCAAACTGTTCTGGGGTGCCGTTCTCAAACCGAAAAGTACGCAACCCGAGCGTCCATTTTGCGCATGCGCAAAAGTGCAATACAGTGCTTTTGCGCATGCACGACCTGTGCAGAACGTTTCTGCGCATGCGCAGACCGACCGCACAGCGAAAAGAGGCAAAAAATACTTTTGGGTTCGCGGAGTACGCAACCCTAAAGTATGCAAACCGAAGCATACGTAACCCGAGGTATGACTGAACGGACTCCCTCGGGAGGTTGTGGATTCTCCTTCCTTGGAGGCTTTTTCAGCAGAGGTTGGATGGCCATCTGTCATGGATGCTTCAGCTGAGATTCCTGCATTGCAGGGGGTTGGAGTAGATGACCCCTGGTTCCCTCCCAACTCTACAATTCTCAGTTGGGGAAGGCTGGGCTAGACTGACCTTTGGATCTGATCCAGCATTGTCATGATTACATGCACATGTTGTTCTTTGCAAACCTGTGACTGTCTTCATAAAAAGATAAGATCCTGATTTAGTTACACTTGCACACTTGTATGCCTTATTTCAGGCATCCCCAAACTGCGGCCCTCCAGATGTTTTGGCCTACAACTCCTATAATCCCACCTAACAGGACCAGTGGTCAGGGATGATGGAAATTGTAGTCCAAAACATCTGGAGGGCCGAAGTTTGGGGATGCCTGCCTTATTGCATACAAGGCTGACATTCATGCAGGTCTGAACCTTCTGCCCCCCCCCCCAAAGGAACTTCTGGAAATTCACCATTCCTTTTGCCTTTGGTGTCTCAAAGAGCAGGAGAAGCAAGCAGTTAAATCTACCTGAATTTTCTAATAGCCTGGATGTTACCATTTTGTGCGCCAGCAGTTTTGAGCTTTCCCTTGGTAGCATGTAGAAATTTCAACTTGCTAATGTTATATGTATGTATACAGAGAAAATAAAAACAATCAGAATGCAATGAAAAGGATTAAATTGATTCTAGGGAAGATGAGTAGCCATGGAGGGAAGTTAAACAGGGCGGTGGGTTTATTTTGTTTTGTTTAAATTTTTTCTTTTTCTTTTTTAGATATTGTATAATGATTTAATGTGTAATGATTTAATATTTCTTTTCTGTTATGTATTATTTCTCTTTTTTTATTAAATTGTATGACGGAAAATCTAAATAAAAATACAAAAAAAGAAAAGAAATTTCAACTTGCATGTGTGCATGCAATAAATCAGTACCAAGAAATATTAGAACATGTGCACACATGCACACAAGGACCAAGAGTCTACATCAGGCATCCCCAAACTTCGGCCCTCCAGATGTTTTGGACTACAATTCCCATCTTCCCTGACCACTGGTCCTGTTAGCTAGGGATCATGGGAGTTGTAGGCCAAAACATCTGGAGGGCCGCAGTTTGGGGATGCCTGGTCTACATCCATCTCGGTCTCTCCCCAGTATTGTTAGTCAAGCAAGTGTTTTTCCTCAGTCCTAGAAGATGTTATTTTATTTGATGCTCTCAGAATCATCTTGAGAAAGGGGAGAGGGAGGAAGCTGGCTCTGTGGCTTGAATCAAACAAGAAGAGACAGGAATGGAGTTCCAACAAATCATCTCTTTCTATCCTCCAGGTTTTCGTGTCCACATTTCTGCAAAACAAAAATCCAGGCTGTCTACAAAAATAGCAGCAAGTCTCCGAGTTGCTCAACGGCAAATATAGGGTCATATGACTAATCAGCCGCTACAAGCAAAGTCTCTGCAGCCAGATGCTTTTGCTGAAATAGATGTGAACCTGTAGCTCTGTGGTGCAGGCAGCACGCCTCTCTTGCTATGGCAAACAGGAGCAAACCTGAATGTGTATTAATCAAGATGAATTATCACTAAACAGAATCAGCCTATGACTACCCCACCATGCCTCCCATCGTCAGTGCTTCACCTTCAAGACTTGCGTACTTTCCCCTCCAAGCCATTCTGCTGCTGAAGGGAAAGCTATGCACCCTGACACAAGACGCTGACCAGACACTGACTCATCCGCATGAATCAGCCAACTGCTTTCCTCGCCAGCTTTCCACGCCTAGAAGCAGTTTTTGCTCAATGAATTGTACAGCCCTTTGGCCAATAAAGCAGGAGCATCTGGGAACAGGCCCTGAGATCAGATAGCAGAGAAAGCACATGGCATTTGCAAGAGGAAAAATAGGTCTGCATGATGCAGCAAGGTGGCGATCGACGTCACGTCGCCTTGTCCAAGTCACAGACTGGAGTAGCAGAAGAGGGAGCAGAAACACTGAATGTGCTTAATTCAATGAGGAAATGTCTGTAAAGGTCCAGATGAGGTAAGTCAGCAATCACCAGGGTGGGCCCCCAAGACATTTTGTCACCTGAGATGAACCACAAAATGGCACACACACACCCCATTCAGGAACAAGGGATGAGTGAAGATCTACATTGGGAACAAGGGGTGGGGGATCAAACCAACATTATCCAATGGTTGAAGTGAGAATCAAAGGTAGGGGAGAAAGGGGCTGCTCTGAATCCTGCCAGGGGTGGGAGGAGACCAGCACTTTTCCTATTTGCCAAGAGGCAACTCTAGAGGCAGCTTGGTGGGGTGGCTGCTGAGGAGATGACACATCTGGCCAGCCGTTGCTGCCACTGCAATACGTTCCTCGGAGGCTGGATCTGGATGGCACCAAGCAAACACCTGTGGAAAGCTCACAAGCAGGACGTGAACACAAGAATGCTGTCCCCCGTGGTTTCCAGCAGCTGGTATTCAGAGAGGCACATCACCTCCAGCAGTGGAAGCAAAGCACAGTCATTGTGGCTAGAAGCTAATGATAGCCTTGCCCTCCGTGAATTTGTCTTCAACCCCTTTTAAATCATCCAAGTTGGTGGCCGTCACAATCTCTTGTGGGAGCATATTCCAAAGTTTAACTGCGCTGGGCGAATAAGTGCTTTTGTCTGTCCTGAATCATCCAAAAATGTCAAAACAATTTCAATACCTTGGTACGCAATACAGTTATCACAATACACAAAAGTGCAACAGGCTTAATAATAATAACTAAAAATTTTATTGGTTATTTCCTAACGTAAAGGTCTAGCCCAGTATGTCCTGAATCTTCCAGCATTCAGCTTCATTCGATTTCCATGAGTTCCAGTGTTATGCAAGAGGGAGAATAACTTTTACACACATTATGGACAATTTTATACACTTCTGTCAGGTCTCCTATTACTCGCCTTTTCTCTCAAGTAACCAGCCCTGAACATTGTAATTTTTCACCATAGGGGAGTCGCTCCAGCCCATTGATCAATTGGGTTGCCCTTTTCTGAAACTTGTACAATATCGTTTTTGAGGTGTGGCAGCCAGAAGCAATCACAGTAATTTCCCCAACATGTTTTGCATAAGAGCACTTTAAGATAAGGGATGTGGGTGGCGCTGTGGGTTAAACCACAGAGCCTAGGGCTTGCCGATCAGAAGCTCGGCGGTTCGAATCCCCGTGACGGGGTGTGCTCCTGTTGCTCAGTCCCAGCTCCTGCCAACCTGGCAGTTCCAAAGCACACAGTGCAAGTAGATAAATGGGTACCGCTCTGGCGGGAAGATAAACGGTGTTTCCTTGTGCTGCTCTGGTTCGCCAGAAGCGGCTTTGTCATGCTGGCCACATGACCTGGAAGCTGTACGCCAGCTCCCTCGGCCAATAACACGAGATGAGCGCTGCAACCCCAGAGTCGGTCACGACTGGACCTAATGGTCAGGGGTCCCTTTACCTTTACTTTAAGATAGGCAGTTTTATTTTTTCATATTTCTCCTAACAGTCCCGAACACAGAATTCGCTTTCCCCAGAAGGAAACCAGGCTCATTAAAAGGAGAGGGCTGGCGAGTCAACGGAGCAGCCATCCCAACACAACCACAATATCACTGTCCTTGGCAGTCACCACAAAGTTGGATTTTTTGCCCCAATGGGCATTATCACTTTACACTTGTTTGCACTGAATTGCATGTGTCATTTTACTGCCTGGGAAGGGAATGGCATAGAGTAGACTGTGTTTGGTAGTGCTCAGATGTGCTTGTTCAGGCATGCCCTGGAGGACAACTCTTTCAACTATGCATGCATAGCTTTCTACCCTGCAGGGCTCATAAAAGCAAATGAACAACACTCTGATGTAACATTTGCCTCTCCTGTAGAGAGGCATATTCCTGAACAATTCCTTTAGGCATATATGTGATAAATGTTAAGTCAAACAGAGAGTTAGGGTTTTTCTCATTGCTTATGGTATCATTCCAGAAACTTCACGCTGGTGTAGAATTCTGACACAACGTTTTCCACAAGTGTACCTCCACAGATATCATTCAAAGGTGGCCCCAACAGAGGCTACTTGGGAGTTAGGAAGCATCACTTCCAGCTGTACCAAAAGAGAAACAGTAAAATTTCAGCTTGGAGAGATCCTTTTTGGAGCTCCTCATAATCTAATTTTCTTGTTAGTGTCATCAGCAAACTTGGCTTCACACTATTCACTCCTAATTCCAGGTCATCCCCCCCCCCCATTAAACATTCCCTGTAATTTATTAACTGACAACATTTTTGTGGAATCACCATTATGAGATGGACTTTAAAAAAACAGAAGGAGCCCAAACAGTAGAGTTGAAACCTGAGGCTGTGGGATCCTAGAAAGACCACCTTTCATCACGTTCTTTTATGGTTTATGGTTTATGGTTTTGAAGGTATTCTTGAAGATGCTTGGGCAATGCTTAGGGGAAGAGAAAGAGAGAAGTTCACTCTGTATCCTACTGAGACTGAAATTAATTACGGTAATGCATGCATATTTATGGTATGATAAAGTAAAGGCCCACAGAGGCTTTAAAACACATATAATCAGAAAATCATTGTATAGTGTTTGGTCCAGGTACAAAGATCTGTTAGAAAGAAAAACACCTAAATGGTTATCACCATTGGAGGCCAAGGTTCGTAAAAGAGTAAACATGGAAACCAGTTGGCCGAAATATAGAGATTTGTTGATTCAAGAAGGAGACCAATTTAAGTTAAAGACCTATGAGGAGTTGAAATGTAAATTAGATGATATCCAATATCACCAGATAAATGAAGTTTTCAAAATGGATAGACTAGTTGGTTTTCAATTAGAGAGGTCAAAGTTGGAAACAGAATTGTTAGAACCTAAGATGAAAACACTTTCCAGAATGTATAAATTGTTGCTAGAGTGGCATACGAAAGATGAACAAACAAAGAATGTTATGATTTTGTGGGCAAAGGATGTTGGTCATAATATTATGATTGAGGATTGGGAGAAATTGTGGAATGTGAATATTAAGTTTACTGCGTGTAGCCTACTACAAGAAAATTTAATGAAGATGATGTATAGATGGTATCTTACACCAGTAAAATTGGCAAAGATATATCACAACCATGACAACAAATGTTGGAGATGTAAGAAAGAAGTAGGATCCTTTTACCACATGTGGTGGACGTGTCCACTAGTAAGTGACTTCTGGAATAAGATTTACAATGAACTTAAGAAAGTGTTGAAAAACACATTTGTGAAAAAGCCAGAAGCATTTTTAGTGGGCATTGTAGGGAAAGAGATTCCAAAGAAAAATGTGTCCTTTTTTCTGTATGCTACGGCAGCAGCGAGACTTTTGATTGCTGAGAACTGGAAATTACAAACACTACCAACGATCGATGACTGGCAGATGAAGATGATGGAGTTTATGGAACTGGCTGAGATGACCTGAAGAATCCGCAACCAGGGAGAGGAAGCGACGGAAGAAGAATGGAAAGAGTTTAAACTATATCTTAAAAAACATGCTAAAGTAACAGAACAGAAATTAAGTTGTAAATGAACTGTGGAAATTAGTAATACGTGAAAAGATAACTAGAAAACAAGATATACAAGGTGATTAAGATGATATAGAATTTGCTAATTATAAATGTGTTAAAGAACCACAGGGAGGGAAGCCCGAGGGGGTCCCTTTAGACAATGTAAGGGGAAAAGGAATATGTAACTTGATTTTGTGTTTATTTATTTCTTGTATTGTTATTATTGTTGTGTCTTTTCTTTTGTGTTTTCTCTTTTCTTTGTACTTTGAAAAATTCTAATAAAAATTATTATTTAAAAAAATGAAATTAATTACGGTAATATTGTTATGGGGGGGGTTAAGACTCCCCCAATATCTCTGGATTCAGTAACAGGATTAGAATTTAAGCACACCCCATAATTCCTGGCTTTAACCAATGGATTTAGCAGGGTAAAAATACAGGCTGGACTTTTTTTTCCTGACCTGACCAGGAAATTGCCTGGGGATGCTCCATTATGAAACATAACCCATCAAGAAAGCAATCAACAAGGCAGAAGACTTTCTGCTGGACACAGGGGGGGGGGGAAATTCCCCACCGTGTCAGATGGTGAGCAGAGAGCAAAGCAGTTTAGGATTTCCGGGTGGGTGACATAAGCAAACAAGGGGAAAGTGTCAGCTTTGCAAGCAGTTTGGCAATGCAGGGAAAGGGTGGTCTCAGCCCCATGTGGGTTGGGTGGGACAAAGACACATAGAGCATGGTAGATTTCTCCATCAGGATGAATATATAAAAAATCTTTATGATCTATTATTGGAATGGGAAACTAAAGATGAACAAATAAAATAAAAAATGATAAGATGGGGACAAGACCTAGGGAAAACGATCATGTTAGAAAAATGGGAAACTTTGTGGGAGAGAGATATGAAGTTTACACCCAATTATGATTTAAAGGAAAATCTACTGAAAGTGCAATATAGGTGGCACTTAATGCCGGAAAAATTAGCAAAAATGTACAAGGGAAGCAACAATGTATGTTGGAGATGTCACAGTGAAATTGGTACATATATACATATTTGGTGGTTTGTAAAGAAATTAAGAAATATTGGGAAATGATCTATAAAGAATTGAAAGAGATGCTCAAATACTCTTTTAAGAAAAAGCCAGTTATTTTTATTGGGAATGATGGACAAGGAGATCCCAGCGAAAGATAAAGGTATAGGGACCCCTGACCATTAGGTCCAGTCGTGACTGACTCTGGGGTTGCAGCGCTCATCTCGCGTTATTGGCCGAGGGAGCCGGCGTATAGCTTCCAGGTCATGTGGCGAACCAGAGCAGCACACGGAAACGCTGTTTACTTTCCTGCTGTAGCAGTACCTATTTATCTACTTGCACTTTGATGTGCTTTCGAACTGCTAGGTTGGCAGGAGCAGGGACCGAACAACGGGAACCGCTGACCTTCTGATCGGCAAGCCCTAGGTTCTGTGGTTTAACCCACAGCGCCAACAGCATCCCTCTCAGCAAAACATGTTGCTGTTGTTGTTTAGTCATTTAGTCGTGTCTGACTCTTCGTTACCCCATGGACCAGAGCACGCCAGGCACTCGTGTCTTCCACTGCCTCCCGCAGTTTGGTCAAACTCATGTTAGTAGCTCTGAGAACACTGTCCAACCATCTCGTCCTCGCTCATCCCCTTCTCCTTGTGCCCTCAATCTTTCCCAACATCAGGGTCTTTTCTAGGGTGTATTCTCTTCTCATGAGGTGGCTAAAGTATTGGAGCATCAGCTTCACGATCTGTCCTTCCAGTGAGCACTCAGGGCTGATTTCCTTCAGAATGGAGAGGTTTGATCTTCTTGCAGTCCATGGGACTCTCAAGAGTCTCCTCCAAGCACCATAATTCAAAAGCAGCTCTCACTTCCATACACCACTACTGGGAAAACCATAGCCTTAACTATACGGACCTTTTAAGTTTGTTATTGGTATGAGCTGTCGTGTGCACGCACACTTCATACCAATAACAAACTTAGTTGGAAGGAATTTTAAAATTTTGTTTTGACTACGGCAGACCAACATGGCTACCTGCCTGTATACGGACCTTTGTCAGCAAGGTGATGTCTGCTTTTTAAGATGCTGTCTAGGTTTGTCATCACTTTTCTTCCAAGAAGCAGGCGTCTCTTAATTTTGTGACTGCTGTCACCATCTGCAGTGATCATGGAACCCAAGAAAGTAAAATCTCTCACTGCCTCCATTTCTTCCCCTTCTATTTGCCAGGAGGTGATGGGACCAGTGGCCATGATCTTAGTTTTTTTGATGTTAAGCTTCAGACCATATTTTGCGCTCTCTCCTTTCACCCTCATTGAGAGGTTCTTTAATTTAATTTAAAGAGGTTGTATGTATGTGTAAATAAACCATAAATCATAAAGACACCACCGTCTCCACTGTGCCTCATTTCCAAACAGAAATAGACCTTGGAATGTGCGCGTAGTACCCCTGGAATGTCGCTCGGCTCAGAGATTGGGGTGGCGTGTAACAATATTCTTCCCCACCACCCCTGCTTGCATCTCCCTTACTTTCTGCTGTCGTTTCCTACGCCAATGTTTAGACTGTCAGCTCCTCGGGGCTGAGATTGCACATTGTGCAACACACGAGGAATGCTGATGTGAACAAAGGAAGCTGTTATCACCTACAAAATCTTTCCCAGATCTACCTTGAAATGTCAGGGGCTGCACTTTCTGCATGCAAAGCAGGGGTTCTATTATGGAGGTAGACTTTTTCTCTGTGGCAGCATCTCCAAAAAGGGTTTTGTGGTTCTAGACTCACAGGTGTTGGCTGTCCGCAAGGAATCCAGTTTCTCAAACCCCTCAAAAGTCAAGCCCTGAAGCGAAGTTTGCTAGTTTCTGAGAAAGGCTCTGGAAAGTAGGTCAAGTGGTCAGGGTAAAGGATTTCTTCAGAACAGCCTGTCCCTCCTTTGTGGCCCCAGTTCCTCCATTTCCCCTTGCAATGTTATCCACAAAAATCAAGAACCCTTCATATTGCTTAGATGATGACATTAAATCAAGGTAGAATATTGTATGTTCTTTATTTATATTAATTACATATTCTGCAAGCACAAATTAAAACCTCATTGCATACATCCTCTTTTGCATTCTAAAAGCTGTGCAAACCTAGCGTGGAACCCAGACTTTAGCAGAGGTTTAGACAAAACAAAAGGAACTCTTATGCAGACTGGGATTTATCTATGTATCCTATTTCAGGAATACTGCATAGCATTTAGGCCAGCCTCCTCTAAAGATGGCACCCTCCAGGTACTTTGTCCTACAGCTCTCATCTACCTTGCATGGACTGGCTGGAGCTGATGGGCATTGTAGTCCAAAACGTCCAGAGGGCACCAGGTTGAGGAAGGCTGATTTAGACAGTGGACAGAATAGACAACTACAGCATCTTTGAATAGTTGTGTCCCACCTGACAACAGTTTTTGAATTCTGCTGGGGGAGGGGGGAAGAGATGTAATAGGAAACCTTTTGGCATGGTACCTGGGAAAGAGACTTTAGCAGGGGCTGGAACTGATCTAATCTGGGTCAGCCAGACAGAGGTGTGTCAACTTTGGTGTACATTGGATCACCCACAAAAGTGAGAGACTTTGTCGGACATGGCTTACAAAAGTGTGTGCATGTGGTTTTTTTTTTAATGCTTTCTTATGCGGTTTCTTTTTTTGCTCTTGAACTAATTGTTTGAGAGGAAACAGAGTGTGTATGCCATGGAGGATGTGCTCCCCCCCCCCCAGCCCGAGATTTTATTTTCTGGGTTTTCAGTCTTTTCTCTATTTTTAAGTATCGCATAGTTTTATGGGCTTATTGGTAAATGTCATGTTCTAGGTGGTGTTAAAAGCCACCCTCTATTTTCCTTAAATTTTGACTGGCTCCTCAAAAGGCCAAATTGCGAGAATGCCTGCCTGAACAGATTTCTTGGTCACACAATCATTAACCACTAGTTCCAGTTCTTGCTTTGCAGATGTTCAGCTCTAGATAAAAAGTCAACTGAGAAGAAATACCAACAGACTTTAAAAAACCCCAAACAAAAACACCTGAGTTTCTTCCTCCCCCTTAAGCTCACGTGCCTCCATATGGTGCTGGGCTAAGAGGCACAGCTGCATTTGCCGCCCAGAAATAACTTCCCATCTCAAAGCAGACATGTTTCCCCTGACAGCTGCTCACATGATTTGCTTTGCATGATGTAGCAACATTCTCCGTGAAATCAAAGGGAAATTATGCAGAAACCCCCATTTTCCTTTTGTGGGTTTTTTTTTTGCAAAAGTTGCAAAAACTTCTCTTCCTAAAAAAAAGCTGTGTTCTGCCATATTCTAGTCATCAAAATCAGGAATGTCGTCATAGGAATAGCCCCTGTAGCCTTTGGAAGCAAAATACGCAATACGCAAATGATAGAAGCCAGGAAGGAACACCAGGATTCCGATGATCAGAACAGGGATCGCTCGATCGGTTCCCTGGAAAACAAAAGAGAATAAGGGCTTTTTCACACCTGGGCCTGGAATAGCCCGGCCTCCCCAAATCAGACAACTTGCAGCTGGAGGTTCAGACTGGGGTGAGGAGATGTGCAAGTTCTTCCGGCAATGGCCCATTCACACATTGAAAGTTGCAGCCATCATCTGACAAAATATTGCACAAGAAAACCAGCACTAAGACTGTGAAAGCCAGAGGGAGCAGGCCACCCAGTCCAAACTGGGACCATTCACAGGTACAGTACTTAAAACACTGTACAAAGGGTTGGACTAGATGACCCTCGGGGTAATTTCCAACTCTACAGTTCTGTAATCCTGGATGTTTCCAACAACACACACACACATATTAGAAAGGAACACTAACTTTCCCCAAGGTCACTACCAAATTGAATTTTGGGGTGAGGGTATTCCAGTACTGTATGTAGTGATCAGTTAAAGACTCTGGAGAGAAGACAAAAGCCACTCAACTCCAATATCCCCAAAGAAAAAAAATGACTTATTGTTTGGAAATCCATGCCACTAAGTAGCTCAGTTCTTGATCCCAATGTCATGAGATAAATGGAAGGGGGAGAACCCCCAAGATCAGCCAATGACATTCTAAAGGAGGGTGGGAGAGCTTCAGTGTGTGGTCAATGCCATGGCACTTATGTACTGCTTTCTGGCTTCCAACTGAGGCATCTGGTTTGCCACTGTGAGAACAAAGTGCTGGACCAGTTGCAGGAAAGAGGACTCTCCTCATGTGCCTGAAGTGGAGCGCTGCATTCCTTCCTCCATGAGGAAATGTGGATGATGCAATGTCTCCACATGTGGAATGTGCCCGTCCTCAGCTCTGGGGTTTCAAAAGTGTGAGAAAAGGAAGTAAAACTCACTCAACAGATTCCCCCCCCCCCTGTTGTTGTCAGGCCCATGGAACAGCCTGAAGGAACATGACACACACCAACTTCTAAAGTTTAGCAAGTTAACAACTTGACAACTTGGGACCAGTTTACCTACAAGATCACCCTCGCCCTTTATGTGCCCACTGGGCTGCTTCGATCAGCGGAACTGGCATTGCTACAAGTGCCACATAATGCCTTTCTTGCATTTGTAAGAATTCAATCTCTTAGTGTGGCAGTACCTACACTCTGGAACTCCCTGCCTATTGACATCAAGCAACCGCCTTTGCTGTACCCTGTTCAGTGCCTGCTAAGAACATTCCTGTTTAGGCAAGCCTAGCCAGATGTTTAGAAATTCACGCAATGTGCTGCTAAGGTACTTTAAATTATTGTTGTTAATTTTTCCTATTGATAATTTTATCGTTTTGTCTTTTCTGTAAACTGCTTTGAGGTCTTTTTTGCTTTTTACAATCAAGCGATGCACAAATACTGTGAAAATAAATACCTGTGCCTAGTTTTATCTGGTCCCAGGATGGGAGACCTCTTGGCGGGTGGGGAAGCCACTATTCGCAAGAGCTGTAACTATAACTTCTTCAATGCACACACAGAGACCCTGCTGGTCAAAACTGAGACAAAATGGCAACCCCTCAGTTACTGTGCCCCCTTCCAAATCCTGCATCCAAAATAAATGACTCCTATGTACAGGGCAGCTCAGCAAGAATGCAATTTTGATGTCTTGTATCTCAGTTAGTTTCTGATCGTTCCAAGGTCAGGTCACCCCTGGCAGAAGAGCTGAGCCACTTACTCCTTTGCTGATGTATCCTGCCAGGAGCAGAGCCCCAATGATAATGAGAAGGGTGCCAATCAGGAACAGCACAGTGGCCAGAGCAATGGCCTTGTAGGGGATCTTGGGGGGGCTCCTCTTGAACTAAAGGAGGAAGAAGAGACAGGTCAGCATCAAAAGCATCATTGGCCACTTTTAGCCCGGTTACGAAAGCATCACAATTCTGAAGGCACTTCCATGGAACCACCTTAGCCACCTGCATGGATGGCTTTGGCAGGAGGAGTAGACAAACGTGCAGAAGTCAGGCTGATCAGCAGGAGATGAGAGGAACCTGCATGTTCACACACAGGATGATCCTCAAGGATCTGAAGACAAGCTTAGTCCATCAGCATCAAACTCCACTGAGAGTTTCAGAACAGTGGGCTAGACAGACTCGGGGTCAGTTCTAACAAGGTCACTGAGAGGGGCAATTACAGCTCCCCCCCAAAAAAATGTTACGTGCATTAGGTGGCGCTGTGGGAACCCAGGTGGCGCTGTGGGTTAAAGCACAGAGTCTACGGCTTGCTGATCAGAAGGTCGGCAGTTCGAATCCCTGCAATGGGGTGAGCTCCCGTTGCTCGGTCCCAGCTCCTGTCCACCTAGCAGTTCGAAAGCACATCAAAGTGCAAGTAGATAAATAGGGACCGCTCCGGCGGGAAGGTAAACGGCGTTTCCGTGCGCTGCTCTGGTTCACCAGAAGCAGCTTTGTCACGCTGGCCACATGACCCGGAAGCTGTCTGCAGACAAACGCCGGCTCCCTCGGCCTATAGAGCGAAATGAGCGTCGCAACCCCAGAGTCGGACACGACTGGTCAGGGGCCCCTTTACCTTTACCTTTGAAACAATGGGTAGGCTGAAGAGGAAGGGAATCTTTCCTGAAGATACAAGTTGTAACCCAACTCCTTCAGATAAATGTTGAATAGTACTCCAGAGCCAGTGATGTAACCAGGAAACGGAGCCATTGGTATGGGTGGGTGGCTGTCAGGCTTCATCTAAGCAGCCCAAATCAACTCTCTTTTTAGCACTGGAACAGCCCAGCAAAAACAAAAACAAAAAAACTCCTTGCATGGGAAAGGGAGCAACTTCTTCCACTGGCAGAAGGAGTGCACTCAGACTTGATTATCCTGGAGTGCTCCCAACACAGGTGCTTCCCACCCAGGAGGGTTCTGCTTTACTGACTCCAAGTGTCATTGCCAATGGGGTGGTGATAGTAAGAAGAAGAGGTAAAGAGCATCATCTAAGGACACAGACAATTGCCAGGTCTCCAAGGAAAAGCCTCCTAGGGAGCAAATGTTACAGAAAACGCCTCTGCATGAAACCTGGGATAAATGCTGCCGGCCTGGGCTGGACAGTCCAGCGGCCTGCCTTCAGTACAAAGCTACTTTGTACGTTCAGCCAATATAGCAGGCAATTCCAGGTCTGCCTTAATGCTACGCCCAGCCAGTGTGACAATGCTGCCTCCAAGTGGCCCACTTTTAATGCATCCTCACAAACGCACAAAACACAGGAAGAGCGAAAACCCCAACCAACCCTGGAACAGAAATGAAAGGTTCTGGGCGGGTTTGCCGCCCTCTCACCCCAAAACCCAACTTCCACTCTGATGGTAATATCTCCAATTGGGTCTGGCTTGCTTTTCAACCCTTTCCTGAAATTATCACCTGCAGATATCAGCTCCCCATTTAGACCCGAATCTCCTCCTCTGGTCTTGGCAAACGAGGATGCTTGAGGAAGTTGCCCAGAGTGAAGTTACAGGAAAAGCTTCCTCCTCTGGAGCCAACACCCCACCCCCAAGGAAGGAAGGAAGGAAGGAAGGAAGGAAGGAAGGAAGGAAGGAAGGAAGAAACCCACCTTTGCCCATCTCAAGTGACTCTTAAGAAACAGCATGAACAGTTGTACATTTGCACCAGTACCCACAAATCTTCGCTTGGCTTGCAATGATGGGGTCATCTACCCCTCTATTCTCCTGAGCCTCCTCTCTTTTACGCTGAAGTTTTGAGAAGAGAAGGTACAGCAGAAGAGGCTTCTCCTAATGCTTACATCCTCTAAGCTGCCATGGAAATGCAACCTTTTGGGACGGAGGAAGAGGCAGGCGTGTCTGAGCTCTCAGCTCTACAAAAGCAAAGCAAGGAGGCCAGGCTTAAGCATACAGGAACTGCTTATTTGTGTTGATAGGGGCTTTAACATTTCAATAGCAACCCCAAGATGTTGACTGGGTTAACACTCAAGTTCCCAAAGTACAAAACCCCTTTGGGTTATACAGAATGCTCCAGTCCCAGTAAACGGCTGCATGTAATAGCAGGAGGATTATTGCCACCTTGTAAGGAATATCTGAACGCAAGTGAGGATCACAACACAAGAGGAGGTGGTGCTTCTAAAATGCAAGGTATTCATTTTGTCCTCCCCCCCCCCCCAATTTTACCTGCAGGTCAATGTAGCCTTCATCTGTGCTCGCAAGCTTGGAATATTTCACTTTGCTGCTGGGGATTGAAGCTGCCAGGTTAGTTCGGGATGGCATCTTTACCAGTAGGAAGCATCAGCACCTACAGACTGGGAGAGAGAGAAAAAGCTTTTGAGCAGGCATCCCCAAACTTCGGCCCTCCAGATGTTTTGGACCACAATTCCCATCATCCCTGACCACTGGTCCTGTTAGCTAGGGATAATGGGAGTTGTAGGTCAAAACATCTGGAGGGCCGAAGTTTGGGGATGCCTGCTTTTGAGGGTACGGGAAGAGAGTAGGAACAGCAGATTTTAATGCAGGAGAGGAACTGAGACAACAAAGATAAGGAGCCTATGTTACTAAGGGCTTGTTTACATTTGAGCATTAGTTTAGTTGTTAATCCGTAAGAACAGCGTGCTGGATCAGGCCAAATGGCCCATCTAGTCCACCCTCCTGTTCTCACAGTTGCCAACCAGATACCTGTAGGAAACCCATAAGCAGGATTTGAGCTTAAGCCCTCAAACAGAGAAGTCCCCATCTGCATTGGTCCACAATTTAAGTCACACAGAGGTTTCAAACAAAAGGAAACCAAATAAACCTCAGACCATATAGAGGAAGGTCTGGACTACTTTCAGCCATCGATGGGGACTCACAAGGTGTAGAAATGCACAGTTGTTTTAAAGCATGCATGGAGAATGCAGGGCAGACAATCCTGTTTAAAAAGCAGAGTTACTCCTGGCATAGATATGCCCCTAGAAGCCAGAATGGCCCTGACAGAAAGGGTGAACCAGTCGCCTGGGGAAGTGGCCAAGGAGGTTTAGGGGTGAATAAGTCCTAGCCTTCCACCTGCTGTGCTATTTTAACACTGCAAACCGCTTTGACCCTGGACTTTATAAAGCCCTGTAATTTCTTCCTGCTGGGGATCGAAGCCCTGTGGTTTTTATGCCATTAGCAAGTTACATTGCAAGCTACATCCACAGAGGTTGAATCAGCAGCTTTTGTTCTGGGGTGGGTGGGGGGTGGGAAGGCATCCAAGGAGCAAAAACATCCAAGGAGTGAAAACATCTGGTCCAATGCCAGTACAGCCACAATGTGCTCTCTCTCTCTCTCTCTCTCTCTCTCTCTCTCTCTCTCTCTCTCTCTCTCTCTCGGAGGTTCTTCCTAATGTGTCAAACAGTGTTTCTCAAACTTGGGTCCCTAGCTGTTGTCAGACGATAACTCCCATCATTCCTAGCTAGCAGGATCAGTGGTCAGGGTGATGGAAATTGTAGTTTGAGAAACACTGTGTTAACAGAACACAAGCTGACACCACCCCAATCCCTGCAAACAGGAGAATTACACTTGAATAAACAGGGGGAATACATCAGGTATTCTGGCCAGGGCTAGGCTAGCTAACACGCTCATCAAGAATATATTGTTTTGTTTTTTCTAGCTCACCCTCCCTCTTGATAGCTATCCATGGAAGCTAACAACTGTAGTTAAACGTAAGTCATAACAACAATAATTAAAATGCATCAAAAATCAGCAAGAAAAATAAATCAAGATCTGGAAGGCACAGGGAAGGTGTTTGTTCAAGTATTTTTGCCCCAAGCTGAATGGAGCCTGGCAGCCAGAATTAACTAGCATTTCCCTTTCTCACTGCACAAGAAGCCCTCAGCTCAGTTTAAAATCCCACTTCAGCCGTAATGATCACTGAGGTAACAAATAGGACCTCAAAAGCACTTTAATCGTTCAAAGCAGTCACACACAGTTTTATTTTTTTCATTTTTTAGTTACTTACACAATGGTCCTATACCTCTACAGACGCAAAAACAATTCTGCTCCAATGTGAGAAGCAGCATTGTCCTCGCCACTCCCTGCCACACACAGCAACATCTCAAGTGGAGTCAGGTATCCGGCCTCCACTCAGCTAGCTTAAGGAAAGGCTTGAATTTCTCCCTGCTTATAAAAAAAAAAAACTCGGAAAAAACTACTAAGCTGACAGCTTCCTAGAAGGCACTGAAGTGGCTAATTCTCTTTTTATAGGTTCCATTTCTGAAAATCACAATTAATATCAGGGATGCTAACAGCTGCAGAAACATATATTGAAAGGCACTACAGAAATGACATTACTACCGGTAAATGAAACAAACTAGTATTACTAAGCACTGGATTCTAATTCCTCATACATTTATGGAACACAACTGTCCACATTCACTTTAGGAACAATGTAGTAAAGGTCATTGTCTCTTGAGAAGGTGACCCCCCCAACCCACTGCAATATTAATTCGAGATCAGATTTCACACACAGATCCACATAAGAAAAAGAATGAAATATAGAAGGGCTTTGCCTTTCTTCCAAGGACAGTACATTTATTCTTTCAACAGTCACACGAGAGAAGGTGGTGATTGACCCCCAAACCAACTGACAATTTCCATAGATGATTTGGGAGGGGAACCCCCATCCTAATACTCTATCCACCACATCTCTCCCCCCCCCATCTCTCTGAATCAACTTATCCTAGTCATCCGTGTCACACTAAGGAGTTAACAGAGCTTTGCTTTTGGAGTTAAGCTTTAAGAAAGCTGGAGGGCTTGTTCCATTCAGTCCCATTTTGGGAGTCAGAAAGGTGTTCCTGGAAAAGTGTGGCCACTTTCAAAATCCTTTTAGAGCACCACACCAGCGGTTTAGCACCCAAAAGCACACTGGAAGTCCCTCCCACGGCAGAGGAATGTAGAATCTGCATCCAGCAGATCCTACTGTGACCCAAACCACAACACCATGCTGACTTTTAAGCACCTCACCTCTATGTGATTCAAGACAGCAAAATAGAGGGTGTGATCCAACAAAGGGGAAAGCTTTGCCAGAGCCTCTGCTACTGTTCACACTAAGAAGGAGAAGTTCAAAGAGTCATTTGTGGTTGGTAAAGCCAGTGATTCTGGTCCTTCAGCCCCACCCCAGTGCAGTTTTAAAAGGCAGCCTGTGTTTTCACTGCTGCTCCAATGCACAACAACACGGTTATTTCTATTCTGGCCAAGTTAAGAGCATAAGACAGACCAACAAGGGCCCATCTAGTCCAGCACCCTGTTCTCATATGGTCAACCCAATATCTGTGGGATTCGAGCACAAGAGCACTCTTCCCAGTTGGGAAAAATCTTGCTCCAAAATGTCCCACTTCTAAAACTATATGCACTGGGGTTCTTTTAAACTGCTTTCTGCAATTATAAGCCTACACCTAATTTTAAAAACAGTAACAGAAATCATCCAAAGCTACATCGTTTTGTCAATGGCTGAAGACGGCATGGAACTTTAGAAAGCAAGAAAAACTGGAGTAAAACATGCCTCCAATCGAAGAGTCAAAATAAATGAGAGATGCCTGCAACTTAAGCAACACCAGGCAGCAGAAGAACCCCCACATGGATTCCATTCCCCCAAAATGTTCTCACCCTTGTGGAGCTTTATGCTGCTCTTTTCCCATTTTAAAATCATAATTTATTTTTATTTTGCAAGCCACCTAGATAATTTTATGCACAAAGATGACCACAGCATCAACTTAACAGTAAACAAACACACCACCAGCAGCAACAGTAGCCCTTTTGGAGCTACTGCTCAAGTTCCCCAATGACGTGATGTTCAGCACCTTAAATTGTTTTAAAACACACTCCTGCAATCAGGTGCTCCCAGATGCTTTGAATGGCATCTAGACGGGACCAGGGTAGTGTGTTAAACTAGGATCTGCATAAACTAGGGTTCAAATCACTGACGCAGGGCCAGTCACACACTCTCAGCCTAACCTACCTCACAGGGTTGTTTTGGGGATAAAATGGAGATGAGGAGAACTATGTAGGTCACATTGAGCTCCTTGAGGGGGGGAAAGGCGAGTTTATAAATGTAGTAAGCAAATGAATTTTGTTTTATTTATTTATTTTTGTCGCAGGTGCTGTTTTTAAGCAGCAAGATCAAGGATCCTCCAGAATCTGGCGCCAGATGCAGAATGCAAATAGGAGCAGACAATGGCTTCTGGGAGAAGGGCAGCTTCTTCCCCAAAAATGGGCAACCTCCCCCCCCCAACCCCAAATAAAGAAAAACCCCACAGCTTCTGCACCGCACCACTGGACGGGCATTTTGCTTTCATCCCGCCTCTTTTGGACTATGACCAGGGTTCAAATCACTCACTCGGTCATGGAGGTTGCTGGGCGACGTCTCGGCCGAACCTACCTCACAGGGTTGTTGTGAGGATTCAACTAGGAAGCCGCCCGCCACCTTGAGTTCCTTGGGGGCAGGGACGGCCCAAGGATTGCTGGCACCCGAGGCGAACTTCCCCTCCCCTCCCTCCCTACCTGCAGGCCAGCGCCATCTCTCCGCTCCTGGCGGCAGGAAAAAGTGAAATCCACTTCTGTCGCACCGATTCGGCTGACTGTCCCCGCCACCCCGACCGGAAGTTTACCGTCCTCGCGCCTGAGCCGCTTCCGGGTCAAGACGCCTCCGTCTGAGTGGACGCTGTCGAAGCTGGCCCCGCCCTCGCACGGCAGGCACTGTTGAGCCGAGGGCCGCCACAAGGGGGCGCTCCACGCCCAGGGATTTGCCTCGTCTCGTATGCGCTTTTTCAGGAACGACCGTATTTATGGATGCTTTTGATACGGTATTGCGCTATAATGGTGTAATTATTATTAATTATTATACACCGCCTTTCTGGCTACGTTTCCCCAGCCACTCTTGAGGGCTCGAAGGTGAAGGGTTGGTAACAAGTAAAGGATTTAACTGGTTTTTTGTTTAAAATTCAGCCGCTGAACCCAATTCAAAAAACAAAGGCTCTTCATTTTTCTTTGATAAGGGTTATCAAAGCTTGGGTTATGAGCTTGGGAGCTCAGACGTAGAGTTTATCTTGATTTCACTAAGGGACTTCTGGGTAGGCATGCATAAAATTGTGTTTAAGGCAGAACCTAATGCAATTTTACATCATGTATCGGTGTCACTCAGTTTGAGTTTGACCAGGTCACAGTGGGAGCCCTGTGTCTAGTTCTGCAGACCAGAAATTGAGGTCTAAAATTGACACATCCAGAGGGTGGCACATGGGAGACAGCCATAGGAAGTATAGAGTTGGGAATATTTAGCTTGGAAAAACTAAAGGACTGTCATAAGCACAATGAACAATTTTGTTTTGGGGTGTGTGTGTGTGTCCTGGACCAATGTGTGTGATCTGGACCAATGAATTCAATCAAATCTTTTTTCTTACATGTTAGGAAAGCTTCCAGGCAGTTCTTTCAAGTGAAACAAATTGTTTCAGGAGATGGAGGGCTCTCCTTTCCCAAGGTTTTTAAGGACACTGGACAGCTACCAGTTTCCAGAAGCAACCATGACTGAACTTTGAGATATTTCCAACTTGCTGAGGCCCATGTTTAAGTGCACAAAGGCTTCTGCCCCTTAACATCCACTGCACAGCAAACACACCTAGCCCTCTGGTGTTGACTATCCCACAGCTTTGAGTAAGAGGTTCCTGTCCAATTAAAGCAAATTATTTTCAGCATTGTAAGTTATACTTGAGGATTGTTGAATATGGTTGGTTTTATTTCAAGCAGCAGTTTTTGCTGCTGTCACCCACCTTGCAACATTATGGTGAAGGACAGATAAGAGATGTGGGCCAGTGTTGGAATAGGAACTGCGAGACCTAGGTTCAAATCCCCACTCAGAACAAAACTCACTGGGTTGACCTTAGGCCAGTTGCTGCCCCTCAGGGTTGTAAGAATAAAATGGGATGGGGGGGGGGGGAAGAGCCATGAACACCACCACAAGCTCTTCAAAGGAAAAGTAATTGAACAGTAATTTTTTAAAAAAGCATTAAGGGAATGCTTAAGATACAGGTATCCATTAACAAGGCACATTTAAGAGTTTAGATTTAGAAAGACAAGCAATAAGTTGCCTTGAAACCATCCTGGAGCATGACTTACACAATACATTTGGAATTTGTGGAAATGCCACTGGCAGGCATTTCTTGGCAGGGGCAGCATGCTGGATTTTTTTGGATAAAATATTGCCATACTGTAGCTCTAATTTGGGCTCCAGGACCAAGTAGGTGACGTTTCATCACTGTGGCTGACTGATCGCTGAATTGACTTGCTTTCTAAGCTTGGAAATGGGGACAACTTGGCCTTCAAACATTAAACCATTAAAACAAAACAAAAAACCCCAGGCATCCAACATTCATACACTGACCCCCAAAACTTCTAAGTATGCAGGTAAGACTTCACCTGCTAGATAGGAATGGGCTGTCATCACTGCCTGCACTGGCAGAAGCTGCTCAGTATTGAGTAGCTACCTACCATCACACATTTCCCATAATGCCATGGCATGTACAGCACAGCACCTCTGGACATGTAACATATTAAAATGGCACTGCTTCAAAGGACCAGATCTTGGGTAACTCACACACCTGATCCACTCCACCAAAACTTGGAACGAGGCACAGCTTTAAGCCTCCTTAAACTCCCTTCCTCTCTCCGTTCAAAGCCA
Organism: Zootoca vivipara; assembly: GCF_965207765.1. Classification (NCBI taxonomy): domain Eukaryota; kingdom Metazoa; phylum Chordata; class Lepidosauria; order Squamata; family Lacertidae; genus Zootoca; species Zootoca vivipara. Next base: position 5,287,381 of record NC_142589.1, on the reverse strand, counting down.
CGCAGACGCAAGTTAACAAACTGAATATTCTTTATTGACAAGTTTTCAGCTCCAAGGACTCCTCCTTCAAGACAAATAATTAAAATCCAATTTTTCCAATCATTATTACTTTTAGAAATCGAAGAGCAGCCTCACTGTGAAGAGATTGCCATAGAACCTCCTTGTCTTTTTAAATACTGTACTTTCTGGAGTAAAGGGTTAGCTATAAAAACAAGGTATAAAAGATATGGGGAGGGAGAGGGAGGGATTTGCAAAACAAGTGAAAAAAGTATTTACACAGATATCTACAATTGGACCCAAGTGCATATATGATAATTCCATGCACCAAGACAGAATGGTGAACAGGCTTCCAGCAGAGGTTCTTCTTTCACAAAACCCTGATTATTTCCACCAAATTCTTAAGATTCTTCTTGATCTTCAATCTTCGGAGCCAAATAATATTTCAAGTGTCCCATGTCTGCTATCTTATATTCAACAACTGCAGGAGACCAACAAACAAAAGTTAAGTTGGATTTAAATTGAAACCAAAGTTAAAACCAAATTATTTGCAGAGATAGCTTCCTAATGAAACTTACCTAGTGGGACACCTGCAGACATACTGAGGGTAACGGTAGAAGACAATGGTGTGGCTTTGGTGAAGAAGTTCAAGTACCTCAAAGCAAAAGTCAGCTGGACTGCCTCATTCATCTCTATTGTAACCTACAACAAATTAAATTTGAATAAAATATTCAATAGCACACTGTTTTAAAAGTCCAACAAACTTAACAACTGCATTAGAAACAGGTTTATCACAAGCAAGGTAGGCAAACTGTTCTGCAAGTCAGGTTTATGGAGGGGAGAAAAGAGATTGTAAAGGACAATTAACATTTACTCTACAACCTGCAGTTAAAACTTCACCAACTTACAGATTCTTCCTCTTTATCCACATCACTGGTTTGTGAGAGTTTTATATTTCCACTTCCGAGCTCTCCAGTAGCAGAAAATTTAACACCATCTTTTGCGCAAGAGATTACAACAGCATCTCCAATGTGGCTAAGATCTCTGCAGATGCGAGCAAATTCACCAGAAGGCATTTTCACCACACAGCTGTACTCCTGTTCCTGAAAGAGCAACACAGAGCCTTACTTTGAGCAGCATTTTCACAATGTCTGCAGGAGCAATTCAAACCAAAATATTCACAAAAGCAGAACATAAATAAATAGTTCTATTGTTCATTAAGATCAGATGAGCAATAAAAATGTGTCTTCCTATGGAAAAAGGAATCCCTTGCTTCAATCCTCCTTGAATAATTTTGGAATAATTTTGTTAACCATTTTTGCAGAACAAGCTTATATTTAAAGCTCAGTTAATTACAATAAATTTGAAGCAAAAGTGCACTTACTGGAATTCCAAGCTGTTCTACATCCAAGTCCATTAATTTCATTTCATAGTCAGACACCTTCTCCTGATCTAAGGGAAAAATGGGAGTATTAGTCAAGTATATAATCATGACACATAACTTAAGAGATCTCCTCAGCCAAAAATAGTTTTGCAGGAAGTGATTACTGGCCAACCTTTCCCATAATATTTAAATCTTCTTTCCAAGGAGAGACATTATGATGTACAGTGGTACCTCGCAAGACGAATGCCTTGCGCAACGAAAAACTCGCAAGACGAAAGTTTTGCGTTGCGCGAGGAGACTCGCAAGACTAGGTTTTCTATGGCCGCCGCTTCGTCTTGCGAAGCGCGGCCATAGAAAGACGAAGCAGCAGCGAGCAGCAACAAAAGGGGAACCAGCTGTAGCGTGGAAAGAAGGCAAAGGAAGAAAAGCTGACAGCTGATCTTCCTTTGCCTTCTTCCACGCTACAGCTGATTCCCCTTTGTGTTCTGCTGGTCTCTGCCGGTTGGCCCGAGTCCGTTCCTCTGCTTCTCCCCCCCCCCCCCGCCTCGCACAGAGCCCAGCATGGGGAGCCTTGCCGGGCTGTTGCCGCCTGCCTGCCTTCCCTGAGCCAAGCGACCGAGTGCCGCTGCCGCCAGTCCCCCGGAGCCCATAGGAACGCATTAATTAAGTTTCAATGCATTCCTATGAGAAACTGTGCCCCGCAAGACGAATTTTTCGTAAAACTAATTGACCCGCGGAATGAATTAAATTCATCTTACGAGGTACCACTGTAAAACCCAATGACAAGACCACATGCTTCTTCTACAGTGTTACTAGCAGAATTCATGTCTATTTTGTTTCTGGTGCTTCTAGTTTTTCAGTGGTGACAATTCTAACAAGTTTTGCACGTGCACCAGGAATCTACTGTTTCAATAAATTATGATCACTTCATCTGTGATTCTAAACTAGCTTAGGTAGTTGAAGAGCGCAATAATTTTATGGCACTGACAACTGATCTGCTCAGATAATCATCAAGTAGCCATCCTTGTTACAGATAACGAACTTCTGGGAAGCTGAAGTTACATCTTCTTGGCCAGCTCCAGAATTAGAAGTTTAAAACAAAACATTTGCAGCAGACACTTGCACAGGTTTATGTGGGATCATTCTGCATGCATGGACACTGGGACAGGGATGGCTGTGAAGAGCCTGCTTCATTTTTTTGTGGGGCACTTAGCAGCTTATTACATTGTCTCAGGAAGAAAGGAAGCAATTCTGTAAGTCAACTTTGTTAATGTCTCTCATCTCTCTCCCTCTGCATGGTTGCAAACTGACAGAGGCATTCTCTGCAAGTGTTCAGAAGCACAGAGAAACATCACAATTTCCCATTAGCTTGAGAAATAAGTGAACTTAAGAGCAGTCTGATTTGGGCAAGTGCCCTAAATAAATATAACCTCCAGATCAAAACTTAGCTATTTTGTATCCGTGAAGTTTCAGTTACTTACTTGGTGTCTCAAACACCAAAACCAGTGTGTCTGCACTGTCTTCTGCTCTCAGGGTGATGATATCATCATTACCTGCGCACTTCAGTATTTTGGACATACTAGGAAAGAAAGAAACATATTCTTATCATTTTAAGAAAGCATTGCCACTGGAAGCATATGAAGATCTTACGAAGGGGAATGAAGGGAATGACTGCTCACACCAAAACACCAGCAAGTAGCATCATACCACTATGAGATGGTTGTTTTTAGATTTGTATGAATATCCAAACTCAATCAGGCAAGGATATCCCAGTCAAGAGAGCATGCATATGCATACATTGCTACAGTGGTACCTTGGGTTACAGTCGCTTCAGGTTACATACTCCGCTAACCCAGAAATAGTACCTCAGGTTAAGAACCGTTTCAGGTTAAGAACGGACCTCCAGAACGAATTACTGTAAGTTCTTATCCCGAGGTACCACTGTACTGGAATCAATAGTAAACGCCTTTTGTGCTGCATTGTTGTTTCATCCATATTGCAAAACAGGGAACACCAACAAGGCAGATGCAAACCTACTTGAATATTTGCCCGCTTAGGTACTGCCATGGGCGGGAGGGGGGGTGCTTGCTACACAGGGGCAGGAGAAAAAAAGTATGTGCAAACGTGCCAGTCAAATTTTAAGGGGCCACGAGCCTCATTGCTGGCAATGAAGAGGCCTGCCTACTTCTGGAAAAGGTGGCCTCATTCGCGACCATTAAAGGATCCTCTCCTTTCCACCACGAGTTCCCGCCAAATCCCTTTTCAAGGAGTAGCAGGATACGCCCGCCTGTATTAAAACTAAAGAAAACAAGCCACACCCACGACAGGCCGCATCGACCAATCAGGGAAAAGCAAAAAGGCCCGTGAGAACGGAACCAGCCAATCCGCTCCGCGATTCCGGCGCGCGCTAAAGGGCTCACCCCCTTTTTTTAACAGAAGCAGAACCCTCCCCTTCCCGCGCGCTTTTCCCGCCAATGTCAAGAATGGCGGGACGCTTCTATCACACGTCACCCGACCGGCGCCGCCACCGCCTGAAAGGATTTGGCGCTCTTCGCGCGCGCGGCGGAACAACAGCGGCCTAATCCTCCCTAACAGTGCCCCTGTGTGAGGGAAACTCCCGCCTTTTTCGCCGCCCTCCTCCTCCTCCTAAGGGAGGGAGGGAGAGAGGACCGGCCGTCAGACAGGCGCGGCGCTTCTCTTCCCTGGCCGGGCTCGGCCGCCCCGCTTCACCTGGTGAGGTTGACTCCCATGGCGATGTTCCGGTCGCAGCGGTAGGTGTCGAAGCCCTCGGAGCGGAGCGTGAGCTGCACCAGGGAGACGTGCGAGGAGTCCATGCTCTGCAGGCTGATGCCGCCCGAGCCGAGGTCCCAGCAGGCCTCGGTGATGAGGTCCTTGAGGGCCTCCAGGACCTTCTTCAGGACGGAGCCCTGGATGAGCCGCGCCTCGAACATCTCGCCGGCGGAAGGAGACAGAGAGGCAAAGAAGCGCACGCCCTCCCACCAAGCAGCAAGCGCAAAAGAAGGCAACGCACTTTGGCGCCGGCGGGTTCCGGACGGCCGCTTTTATACCTCCCCTCCCTCACGCCCCCTCGCGAGCCGCTCTTCAGCCCTTAAGCCAATCCCTAGCATCTGCAAACGGAAGGCGGGCACGAAAGGAGCTCCGGCGCGCATGCGCCGCCTGTGCAACGCCCCCACGAAAGCGTCCCAAGAGTTCTCCCGCGAACAAGTGCTTTTGAGCGGGAGATCAGCGGTTACGTCGTTAAGTGGAGGAGCCAATCGCATTTCACAGGAGTTGGTCCGTCCTCCCTTAATCAGCCAATTAGAGGGAGGAGGAGGAGAAGGGGGCGGGCACTTGGTGGGAGCTCCAATTTTCCTGCGCACTTAGCCCAGGCTTGTCCGTGCTGCGGAGCAGGAAGCCTGGCTGGCAGAGGGGCTTACTCTCGTGTTGACTTGCCGCGGTATTATTCACGTATTGGAAGCCACTTTGAGGGGTTTAAAGAAAAAATAACAGTGTATAAATATTATGAAATAAATTAAAAATATATTTATGCATGGAGATGTGAAAGACTCCCGAGAGACTTTACCAAGCAATGAAGTCCATGCCCCCTTACTGCTGAAGAAAATGTGGGGAGTGTGAGGCTCGTTTCTGTATATGTGGTGGGAATGCAAGGTGGTTAACTAATTTTGGTTTTATATATATAAATCAAATACTACTCAGCAAAACATGCTTCCTGGCCCCTCTTACCGGTAGCTGTTCTCTCTTTAGAGAGCGATGCCAATCCCTCCAATACACATACTGTAAAAACCCACTTTTAACGTTACTAGCGGCCGCCAGATTAGTTATTGCCCATCATTAGCAGTCTCCTGGCTCTTTACCGTGTGATGCATGTTTCACCAATCACCATCGCTTTGTCAGAACGCTTGACCAGACATAGTCTAGGTTAGGGGAGGCTGCTGCAGCCGAAGAGGCCAGTTGTCATGGCAGATGAGAGGAGGAAGATGCACTGCTGGTGGCAGCCTTTGCAAAGGCATCAGCCCAGCGTAGGCAGGCAGCGGAGAAGCACCCACATCCGGGCATCCGCGGGGCGGGGTTAGAGGAGGCTTAGGAAAGTGGCAGCAAGAGCATGCATTCAGAACAGGAAGAGTCGCACGGTGCGCGGCAGCTTCCGAGTTAGCTTTGTGAGTTTTCTGCAGCGTTCCATAGAAAACGAGGGAGACATTCAGGATTACAGCGCAGCTGAGGGTTAGTTATTATTTTGTTGCATTTATACCCCACCTTTCCTCCCAGGAGCTCTGGGGAGCATACTGTACATAGTTCTCCTTCTTCCTATATTATCCTCACAGCAACCCTGTGAGGTAGGCTAGACTAAGAGACAGTAACTGGCCCAAGGTCACCCAGTGGCCATGAGGATTCCAACCCTGGTTTCTCCCAGGTCACAGTCCAACACTCCAATCCAGGGGTGCACAACCTGTGGCCCTCCAGATGTTTCTGGACTATAACTCCCATCAGCCCCAGACAGCATGGCCAGTGATCAGGGATGATGGGAGGTGTAGTCCAGCAACGTCTGGGAGAATGACCAATACCAAGATGGGTCTACCAGGCTTGTGTGTTGAGCACACTGGGCAACTGACACCAGCTAGATTACAGTGTTTCCCAACCAGTGTGCCTCCAGATGTTTTGGCCTACAACTCCCATGATCCCTAGCTAAGAGGACCAGTGGTCAGGGATTATGGGAATTGTAGTCCAAAACATCTGGAGTGCTGAAGTTTGGGGATGCCTGGGAAACACTGAGCTAGAAGCAACACCTCAGTGTGTGCTGTTTCAGGAAGGTTTTGGGCATCGCATGTCTGACACATAGATATGCTCTCCCAAGCCCACATTACCAGCATCCTTGCACTCTACAGGGAGCTGGCTTCAGGTACCAGGCCAGCTTGCAGACCAACTCTGCGTTACAGAGCTGTCTGCAAACATGATGCCAAGGCTGGCGCCGTCAACCCTACCATGTGGGAATCCCTTGCAGATGACCAAAGTGTCTGGAGATAGACAGGTCATGTATCCACTCCACAGCAGGGACCAGTGAAGGAATGGCTGTTGGGAGGAGTGGAGAGAGCATCTATAGCAGCGCAGCCCGATGCCTTCATCTGCCCCAGCTGCAACCAAACATGTTTCTCCCATATCGGTCTCTACAACCACAGCAGGCGCTGTAACTTTCCAACGCGTTGACTTCATTCCCAAAGGTGCACTCCTCTCTGGGAGGCAGACGGGTGCCAACCGTTGTGGAAGGCTGAAACGAAATAGCGCCTGAAGAAACCAAGAAGTTGTACCTCCCTATAATGGAGTCGTCCCTCTATCCTTTTAGGTTTTTTTTTTAAATGAAAGATCTATGCGTAGAAGAGCGAACGGGAGCCTCCCATTGGCCCGGCCGCCTTGGCCCCGCCTCAATCCCCGGGCCCTGCCATCTCGCTGGGCGGCTCGCGCTGCGTTCGCTGCTGTTGCTGTTGCTGCTTCGCTGCGCGGTGCAAAGCGGAGCGGAAGGCGAGGGTGGAGGAGCCGCAACGGGAGTGCAAGATGAGTGAGCTCCGGCAGAGGCTGGGCCGGGATGCCGACGGGCAGCAGCAGGACTCGGAGGGGAAGGTGAGCGGGCTGGCGGGCGAGGGCACGGAGGCAGTGGGTGGGACGCGCTTCTGCATAGGATCCCGGCCGCGCACAAGGGCGCTTACTGAGGTTGCACGAGATGTCTCCGGGGGTGCAGCGGTGACGCGTGTCTCGTGGGGAGGGGAGAGCTACCTCCTCGCGGAAGGGGCGCTGCTCCTGTTTCCTATTGTGACAATACTGATGAGTTGTTTTGTAACGAGGAGGGCCGGGGGTCCTTCCTTCCTTCCCGCTTCTCCCCTCGGGAATGCTTATAAATAAGTTTTAAAATAACGTGCGTAGGATAACGGATGGTTCAGCCTTCATCGTGCGTTCAGCAGCTTCCGAGATCGGTGTCTTCGGGGTGGGGGGGGGTGGGGGAGGGCCGTGCAAACAGGCGTTGCCTTCGGTTTGGCGGAGCTGCTGTGCAATGTGTCAAACGCCAAGCCCCTTGGAAGCTGCTCTCGGCAAACTTGTGTCAAGGCCTCCAAGAAAACTTGATGACTTTATATGCAAAAGTGATCTGAGTTTTTCCCTTGTTTCTGCCACCCCAGGAGCTTCTCTGTTTACAGTTCAAGAGGGCTAGAAACATGGAGAGCTCAAATGCACATTGTTCCATTTTGAGATGAAGTTTTTATGCCACATGCCATGAACCAATGCAACATATTGGGAAATTTAAATGTCTGAGCAGCATGTGGTCATCTGTGTGTTTTGCTCAACATTTCCTGTGCTTTCAGTTCCCATTTCTCACTTGTTGGTGGTTTAAATGGTTTTTGAGGGCAAGGTGGTATATAAACACAATATATATACAGTGTTTATGTACCACCACCTTTTTTCCAAGAAGCTCAAGGCAGAGTGCATTGTTTGCCTCATCACCACAACAACCCTGTGAAGTAGGTCAGGTTGAGAGGCAGCGACTGGCTCAAGGTCACCCAGTGAGCTTCATAGCTGAGTGGCGATTTGAACCCACGGTCCCAGGGCCTAGTCCAGCACTCTTAAGCACTACTGGTTTTATATTCAGTCAGACTTCCAGCACATTATCATCTACACTGCCAATTCTCAAACTCCACGGTTTCAGAAACCACTCACTGAACATTTCCCCCCCTTCACTGCTGGCACCATGGCCTAAAAGTCCCATTTTAGGACAGTCACAGGCTCTAGAGCAGGTTGCTAGGAAGAGCCCCTTTTCAATGGTTGGCCTTTGGCGGGGCGGGGGGGACATCACCAGCGCCATACTATGAAAATTATGGCCCCAAACTGGGAGATTGTTAGTGTATTTTGTAATCCGGCCTGGTGCAGATGGCTTCTATGTCAGTCGTCAAGAAAACAGATCAGCTGTAGGGCCAATTAGAGATGTTCCTGACTGACCCACAACTTTTCTGAGGCCTAAATGGAAACCCTGGGCCTGTTTAAGAAGCCATGCTGTACACCTCAGTTTTCTAACAATGGGTTACACCCCCCCACACTGGGTTACAGCTTGACTTGTGGTGTAAGAAGTGAGTCCCAAGTGCTAAAGGTCTGGTCTGAAAAGTGTCACTCCAAGGACTGGCCTTGCTCTTCCAGGTTTGAGAGGCTTGCCTGGAGGTGCTGGTGGGATTTGAACCTGGGGCCTTTAGTGTACAATGCAGTTACTGGGGATCTCGAACGGAGGGGGCTGCCGCTGTTGCACTCAGGTGGGAAACAGGAGGATGGACTAGGTGGGCCTCAGCCAGATCCAGCAAGGGGTGGGGGCGCAGTCCTCTTGTGTTTTTTACCACTCAGGCTGCATACATTTAAAGCGCGCGCACTCGCCCACCCCATAGCCACAAGGAATTCTGGGCACTGTAGTTTGCTACGGGTTGCTGGGGGTGGTAGCACTGCTCACAATTCTAAGGGAAAGAATGTGCTGCAAAAGTTATTGTGTGATTGCAGCCTGAGTCTCCCTTCCCTGCAGTCCTATGAATGCATGCTTGAGAGTAATCCACACGGATTGCCGTGATTTATTCAGGGTAAACATGTGTAGGACTCGACATAATGGGTTGTATCCAGTGCTAGCCCTACTCAGAATAGACCTGTTGAAGTTAGTGGACATGACTGAGTTTATGTTCAGTAGTTTTGAGTTGCTTACAGTGAGTAGGACTATTGTTGAATACAAACCCGTGTCTTGCTCTGTGCTTGATCCCTCCCCTGGCGGGGATGCTTTTTACTCAACGCCGGCCTTACACAGGTGCAGCTATTGGATCTCCCACCTGCAATGTCATAGAATCATAGAGTTGGAAGAGACCACAAGGGCCATCCAGTCCAACCGCCTGCCAAGCAGGAAACACCATCAAAGTATTCTTGACATATGCCTGTCAAGCCTCTGCTTAAAGACCTCCAAAGAAGGAGACTCCACCACACTCCTTGGTAGCAAATTCCACTGCCAAACAGCTCTTACTGTCAGGAAGTTCTTTCTAATGTTTAGGTGGAATCTTCTTTCTTGAAGTTTGAATCCATTGCTCCGTGTCCGCTTCTCTGAAGCAGCAGAAAACAACCTTTCTCCCTCCTCTATATGGCATCCTTTTATATATTTGAACATGGCTATCATATCACCCCTTATCACCCAGGCTAAACATACCCAGCTCCCTAAGCCGTTCCTCATAAGGCATCGTTTCCAGGCCTTTGACCATTTTGGTTGCTCTCTTCTGGACACGTTCCAGCTTGTCAGTATCCTTCTTGAACTGTGGTGCCCAGAACTGGACACATGTCGCAAGTAACCCAACTGCAGCAGTGCAGCCAAGAAGTGTGTGATCCCAAGCAAGCAATGAGGGGCGTAGGAAAAGCATTGGTGTTATTCATGACTATTTATTGCCTTTATATTCCACCTTTTTCATCCAAGGCACACAAGGTGACATATGTAGTTCTCCCCCTTGTCATTTAATCCCCACAACAACCCTCTGAGGTAGGTTGGGCTGAGAGGCAGTGACTGGCCCAACGTCACCCAAGGAGCTTCATGGCTCAGTGGGGATTTGAACCCAGGTCTCCCAGGTCCTAGTCTGTCACTCCAACCACTGCACCATACTGGCATTCAGCATCTAGTTAACAATGCCATGATTGGGAGACACACACACGCACCACTTAACCCATGCAAGGGTGTGTGCTGGGTTATTGTAAGAATTATAAGCTGCTGGGTACTAAATGCTTTGAACTCCCTAATGCACTGCCTAAGTGCTTATTGGGACCCAGGTGGCGCTGTTGGTTAAACCACAGAGTCTAGGGCTTGCTGATCAGAAGGTCGGCGGTTCGAATCCCTGCAACGGGGTGAGCTCCCGTTGCTCGGTCCCAGCTCCTGCCCACCTAGCAGTTCGAAAGCACATCAAAGTGCAAGTAGATAAATAGGGACCGCTCCGGCGGGAAGGTAAACGGTGTTTCCATGTGCTGCTCTGGTTTGCCAGAAGCGGCTTTGTCATGCTGGCCACATGACCTGGAAGCTGTACGCCAGCTCCCTCGGCCAATAATGCGAGATGAGCGCTGCAACCCCAGAGTCGGTCACGACTGGACCTAATGGTCAGGGGTCCCTTTACCTTTACCTTTACTAAGTGCTTATTATTCTGCATTAGGGGGAAAACTTGAAATGGCAGTTCATGGGGTGCAGGACCTCAAAAGCTCCACAGAGCTTGCAGGAAGGTCTTGGGTAGCTCATTCCCTACCTGGGTTTTTTTCTCACCTGGTGCTGTGCAGTTGAACAAGAATCCTGCCTGCCTTGCACCTCTGGGAATGAAAGGGTGACCACCGTGTGAAATGTTGGTTAACAATAAAGTTCTGCAAACATTTTCAGGTCTGAGGTGCCTCATATTTTCCAAACTTGGCTGTGAATCTTAGCGAGCAGAAGCCGAACTTCAACCAGGGCTGGTTTGAGGGCAATCCTATCTGTTTGCACCAGGCTCTCCTCTGTTCAGGGGAGCGAGCTCAGTGCCTTGTGATTTGAGAGGTGCTGCTTTTGGGATACAACTCTACAGTCTCCTCCCTGCTGGCCTGATCCAAGGCTGAGCGACAGCTGGAAGTTATATTCCAGCCTTCATGCAGTGCAGAGTTAAGATGTAGAAGTCTCTCCAATGGGAGGCAGTGATGGCAACCAACCCAAGATGGTTTTAAAAGAGGATTGGACAAATTCTTGAGGAGAGGGCTATATTGATGACTACTAACCCTGATCGCTATGGTCTGTCTCCACAGTCAGAAGGCAGCAGTGCTTCTGAACAGCAGTTGCTGGAAACCACAGGAGGGAAGAGTTGCTCTTGTGCTTAGATCCTGCTTTTAGGTTTCCCATTGAGGCACCTGATTGGCCACTGTGAGAATAGGATGCTGGCCTGGACGGGTCCGTTGGCCTGATCCAACTTCCTTGGCATATCAGTGGATACAGAAAGGATCCATTGAAGGTGGAAAATCTGAAACCTGTGGGAGCTCAGGACAGAATAGCACCAGAGGGGACTATTTAGAGTAGTTCAAAAACATGCAAAGCCACCACATGGCTTATGCATTGTTAGTCTTAAGTTATTTTGGGGGAAGCTATGCCCTATAAAGGCCAGCTTTTTCTAACAAGAGGTCAGATGCTACATCACTCGAAGTTTGCAGATGGATAAAATCAGCTGCCTATAGCTTGAAAGCTAAATATTTTCCCCTTCTCTCTCTCTCTTTAAAAAAACATAGCAACTTGTCCACATACTGCAGGTTACTAAAGCCCAAATAGGTGGAGGATCTGCACCAGAGATCCTTCCAGTTAAGTCAGGCTCAACAGCAGTAAATTTTTGCCAAAGAATTATAACTTAAATCATAGGGCATCAGTAAAGCAGTTATTTTAATTCCATCAGTTGCAAAACTGCTTTTTAATAAGAATAAAAAAACAGACCTCTGGGTTGTATCCAAATGAATTATACTCAGAGCAGACCCACTGAATTTAGCTGTGTTTGTTAACTTAAATGAGCTTACTCTGAGTAGGACTAGCATTGACCACCCCCCTTTATTCTCTCTCTCTCCCTTTCCTTTAAAGATTAGCAATGATGAGCTCAAGTCAGCAAACGTTGAGTCATCATTTAACTTTACACAAGCTGCCTAGTGCCAAAGCTGGTCTTAGCAATGCCATATGAGAAGATGTCACAGTAACATTGTTAATTGCCAGACTGTGTAATTCTATAAACTGCATATGTGCAGCAAAACTGGGAAACGAAACCCCTCTGCGCTTGCTAGAACTTATGCCCAAGTAAACATGTGTAGGACAGAGGCATAAAGGGATTTGAATATCATTTCCTGCAATTCCTGGCATCTCTTAGAGCCAGAGATTGTGAAGGAGCCAGCCCCACATGACCCACAGGCTCAGGCCCACAACTTCACAGGCAATTCACTGGTTCCAGCTTTGGGGGGGGGTAACCATCCTCTCTTGGCATCCACCTGCCTTGAGGGACAACAGAGTCTTGGGCATGCTGCTTGCTCAGGGTTTAACAATCTTGTTTTGCTCTAAGATTGGCTTACTCGGGTTCTGCCATTCTAATCTGCTTTGCGGCCGACTAAAATTAGCCAGGTTTAAACTGAAATAAGGATGACAACTTGCGAAAAGAAGTGTCCATGCGGTGAGCTTTTGTGCCTCTGTTTATGGGCTGGTGTGCGCAGGATGTTTGGGGTAGGATGGGACACTTATGTGCCCCATCCTATATGGGGATATATGGGGTGCTCTGTGGCTGTTCACATTCGCGCCAAAAGGGTTCAAACCAGCACAGCGCCTTAAGGATTGTGCAAATTGCTGTCTCAAAACCACAGGCTTTATGAAGCATTATGAGCAGGGTTTGGGGCGAAAGTGTGGGTTCCACCAAGCCCTGCTTAGGCTTTGAGATGCCCCACTGAGTACCTCCTTCCAAGGAACCTGCACTCAGGCTGGTGTGAGTGCCAAGAAGGGCAATTCCAGTAATTGCAGGAGCTTATCTTCTTGCATGTAGATTAGAATAGCTTGTCCTGTTCTTCCTGAAAGATGCACTCTGAGAAGGCAGCCGAAAGCGGAACCAGCCCAGGTGGCTACAGATTGGCCATTAGTCTAGGCCGCAGATCCTAAGATTTTGGAATATGCGAGATGGTTGGTTTCAAGGCCTGGAAGGCTGTTTCCCGCACCAAAGATCTCTTGAGCTTGCACTTCTTCTCTGTGGGGCATCAGAAAATGTTTCCATCCATTGGCTGAGTGCTTCCATTCCATGAACATCTCTCCCTCTGCTGAATTGCAACTCATTACCAAGCTTAAAACCATGGAGACACCTGGCATGAACAGAGACATAGGATTCTTATCTCATTATACATGATCAAGCTTTCTTTAGCACCTCAGCCCTTGCTTTTTCCTGCAAGACCAATTGCAGTCATTAACAGTCATCAAGAGGTTTACCACTCCTATCAGCCCATCACCCATTCCCATCACCCACCCACCCACCCACCCTCTGAATATACATAAGGGTCTGGTTACTTCTGTTTCAGTAACTATCTCCCTCTGGAGTTACTCGTCCGGAGACTTCTTTTAATCTGAGGATGCAGGGAAAGGCTCTCAGTGGGCTTTTAAATCTTCATACTTGTTTGCAAGATTGCTGTAAACCGCCTTGCTCTTTAGACATGTTCTATGTACATATATAATTAACATATTGGCTGCTGATAAAAGGCCTTGAAAGCTGGCCGTTTCCCCTGACCTTTTCCTCTCTTCGCAGCAGTCTGCATCTGCCCCTGACTTTGCTGTTTAGCTTCTGCAGTCAGAATTGGTAAGGGACACATTTCCTTTTACGGGCTTGTGCTTTCGTTCCTGATTTTGTGTGTGCGGAAATAAAGCCAGGAGCTCAAGTCTTCCTTCCACTGTCCTTATAGGCTACAAATGTCGCGAGTTTCTGCACACAGTGAAAGGATGCGCGTCAGGCGTGGTGCAGCACAAATGGAAATGGTGATCTGTCTCTGTATCTCCCCCCCCCCCCCCGGTCACCTCCACTTGTTAGACAAGGGGGCAGGTGGTAGTCAGAAAGCAGGTGTGGCCAACCTGGGCATCCATGCAGCACTTGGATTTTTTTGTGGTCCTGGCTTGTTTGAAGCAAGCTTTCCAGAAAAGCGCCCTCTCTATTGGGGAAGGCTGCTTTAGACGGTGGTGATTTATTAATTTTTTGCTGCATTTATCACCTGCTCTTCATTGAATATTTTCAATGGCAAACTAAGTGATAAAAATAAACAGAAAAGCAACAATATATTTTAAAAACACGGAATAATATTGTTGTTGTTTAGTTGTTTAGTCGTGTCCGACTCTTCGTGACCCCATGGACCATAGCACGCCAGGCACTCCTGTCTTGCACTGCCTCCCGCAGTTTGGTCAAACTCATGTTCGTAGCTTCGAGAACACTGTCCAACCATCTTGTCTTCTGTCGTCCCCTTCTCCTAGTGCCCTCAATCTTTCCCAACATCAGGGTCTTTTCCAAGGATTCTTCTCTTCTCATGAGGTGGCCAAAGTATTGGAGCCTCAGCTTCAGGATCTGTCCTTCCAGTGAGCCCTCAGGGCTGATTTCCTTCAGAATGGATAGGTTTGATCTTCTTGCAGTCCATGGGACTCTCAAGAGTCTCCTCCAGCACCATAATTCAAAAGCATCAATTCTCCGGCGATCAGCCTTCTTAATGGTCCAGCTCTCACTTCCATGCATCACTACTGGGAAAACCATAGCTTTAACTATACGGACCTTTGTCGGCAAGGTGATGTCTCTGCTTTTTAAGATGCTGTCTAGGTTTGTCATTGCTTTTCTCCCAAGAAGCAGGCGTCTTTTAATTTCGTGACTGCTGTCACCATCTGCAGTGATCAAGGAGCCCAAGAAAGTAAAATCTCCCACTGCCTCCATCTCTTCCCCTTCTATTTGCCAGGAATAATATAAGGCAGCCCAATAAACAAGGAATGAACCATTCTGTCGTAAGGCAAACGTACGTGATGGCGATGTGCCTGTGTGTGGCAGTTCATAATCAGAGCTTCCAACGTGTCCAGAATTGAGTAACAGCTTTCAAAGGTCTACAGGATTGGCTTTTGAGTCGCTATACCCGTGCCTCTGATGAGATAAGCAAGTCACCAGGTTATCTTTCTTTGTTTTCTTTGGGCAAAGCAACCTGTATCCTTGTATTCTCTTCCAGTATTTTTTTTAGGACTGCCTGCAAACAGATTCCTAGCAGATATATACAGTATATACCTGATGGTCTTTTTCACCAATGGACTGGCTAATTGGTTAAAAATGCAAATGAATCTGCTTGCTTCTGAAACCTAGTTGTCCCTCAGCAGGGAGCTGATGGAAACTGCCTTCCAAAAGATCTGCTTGACTCGGGCATCCAGGGTGGCGAAGAACGTCCCTGAGCTGTTAAAAGAAGTGTGAGAGCTTGCAATGGAATAAAAACAAGCTGCTGGGAGAAGACAATCTTCAGTATATTATTCCTTAGTATAGCAACAAAAGCAGCCGCGGCATAATCCATCTTGAAGCTGCACTTCTAGACTCGGGGTGGCCAGCATGATACTTTCCATTCTCCTGCCCCATTGGCCATGCTGGATGGGAGCTGTAATTTGCAGCGTCTGGAGAGCACCAGGCTGGCTGTCCCTGTTGTAAATGGTCCCATAAATATCCCCACCAGTGGCAAGTGTCGATCCTGGCCCTGCCAAGCCCCCAGCCAGGCCAAAGATCCTCATCCTGCTGGGCTTTTTGCTGCTGAGGCAAGGTGCACCTCAACAAGCTAGCCTTACAGAGGTGCTGAATCACACGTTCCTAATGATTTGCACAGGCATTGTTTTTCAGGGACCCAGGTGGCACTGTGGGTTAAACCACAGAGCCTAGGGCTTGCTGATCAGAAGGTCGGCGGTTCGAATCCCTGCGACGGGGAGAGCTCCCGTTGCTCGGTCCCAGCTCCTGCCCACCTAGCAGTTCGAAAGCACATCAAAGTGCAAGTAGATAAATAGGCAGGAAGGTAAACGGCGTTTCCGTGTGCTGCTCTGGTTCGCCAGAAGCGGCTTTGTTATGCTGGCCACATGACCTGGAAGCTGTATGCCGGCTCCCTCGGCCTATAGAGCGAGATGAGCGCCGCAACCCCAGAGTCAGACACGACTGGACCTGATGGTCAGGGGCCCCTTTACCTTTACCTGTTTGACAAAAGCATGGCAGGCGGGAGAAAAGAGGAGTCTGTTCTTTACGAGGTACTGAGTTTATGCAGCTCCCCTGGAATTTTGCTGAAGACTGCAGAAGCATTCAAGCTTTCAAGCTCTCCTTTTTAGTGATTGTGAAATGGATAGAGGCAATGGTTTTAGGGTAGTTACGGTTTCCTAGTTCAGTGCTAGCACTTGAAACTGCAGTGGAGTATGAGGCTGCCTTGTGTGACTTAAATGTTTCTCCATAGCTAAGTAAATAAAGCAATCCCTTGCACACGAAGAACTAGCTTTTCAGGGTCCTTGGCTAGCCTGTTCCCTGATGTGTTCATTTTCTACAAGCAGGGAGTGCTTCTTGTGTTGCGCAACAATCCTTGCTGTGAGCCCCGATGAGGCACAGCCCAGGTGGGCTGCCTTGGGGAGAACTTGGCTTGTGTTACCTGCTGCTCTGAGTAGGTCTACAGGTGGTTGCTCAGCCCTGTTCACCAACCTCACCATGGCAAGTGCTTTTTACCAGCTTTTCCTTGTTCGGCAACTATGGCCTTTCCTGGACAAGGATAGCCTGATCATTGCAGGCCATGTGTTGATAACTTCGAGGATGGATTACTGCAGTGTGCTCCAAGTGGGTCTGCCCTTGGATCTTGTTTGGAAGCTCCAGGTGGTGCAGAATGTGGTGGCCAGGTTGCTGATCAGAGCTTCTGGCTGAGAACATGTTGAAGCATCTGCACGGGCTGCTCATCTTCTGTTGAGCCAGGTTCATGGTCCTTGCATTAATTTGCAAAGCCCTGAACGACCTTGAGTCGAGTCCAGGGTGCCTCAGGGATCTCCTGAACCCTCATATCCCAGCTCAGTCACTGAGATCATCTGCAGGAGCTTTGCTCATTGTCCCCAGAGTCGGTGAGGCTCCTTTCACAGCAAGAGAGGGAGCATTAAGCCAGTGTTACCTTCCCTGTCCTGTGGAACACTCTGCAACTAGAGCTTGAGCAGGTGCCTTTTCTGCCAACTTCTAAATGCCTGCTGAAAACCTTCCTATTTAATCAGGCCTTTGCAGGCAATCCAAGACCAAATTTTTCCACAGTGGTTAATTGTTGCCTGTTTTAAACTTTTTTATTGGGTTATATTGTACAGTTTTGTTTTATTATTGTAAACTGCATTGATGTAGGTTTTATGACATCATATTTTTTAAAATAATAATAATACATAAATTATCTGGCCAGGGTGATGAGTGCTGTCCTGCCATCCTCTCTTTGGCTTTGCTGCCATTTAGAGGTTCCTCCTGTATCCACCTCTCCAGCTCTGAACTTGGGCTTTCTGTTTGGGTTGTAGGTTTTAGCTTTGCCTTACTTGGGGTTTAACTTGGAGGAAGCATGATGTGTTTCTCCCCAGTTTCTCTCTCTCTCTCTCTCTCTCTCTCTCTCTCTCTCTCTCTCTCTCTCTCTCTCTTTCATTGCCTGCAATAGAATTTCATTTATTTTCACCTGCGTGTAGCTTTTAGTTCTTTAATGCTGCATTCACCTCCATCTGCAAGAAAGGAGCTCTTCCAGGTGCTGGTGGTCTTGGTCTGCAGCAGGAGTGACAAATGAATGATGATTATGATGATAATAATAATAATAATAATAATTTATTATTTATACCCTGCCCATCTGGCCGGGTTCCCCCAGCCACTATGGGCGGCTTCCAACAAAATATTAAAATACAGAAATCCATCAAACATTAAAAGCTTCCCTAAACAGGGCTGCCTTGAGATGCCTTCTAAAGGTCTGGTAATTGTTGTTCTCTTTGACCTCTGGTGGGAGGGCATTCCACAGGGTGGGTGCCACTACCGAGAAGGCCCTCTGCCTGGTTCCCTGCAACTTGGCTTCTCGTAGCAAGGGAATGAGGCCCTTTAGAGATTTCTGGGGTTCCATCTCACATCAGTCCCAGACAGAAAAGTCAGGGGACTGAAGGGAGTTGTAGCCCTCCTCTCTCTCTCAACACTGCAACTTGCGGACAACCAACGAAACTGAACGCTGGAAGATTCAGGAGAGATAAAAGGAAGCCGTTTCTGCAGTGCATAGTTAAAACTACGGAACTTTCCCCCCGCAGGAGGAGGCAGCGATGGCCACCAACTTGGATGGCTTTACTAGAGGATTGGAGAAATTCAAGGAGGAGGAGGAGCAGGCTATTGATGGCTATTAGCCACAGTGGCAATGCTCTGCCTTCATGGTCAGAGGCAGCAAGGCTTCTGCTGGCCACAGTAAGAACGGGATGCTGGACTAGATGGGCCATTGGCCTGATCCAGCAGGCTCTTCTTAAGTTCTTATGTAGTCCTGCATTATCTGGAGGGCCAAAGGTTAGCCACCCCTGGCCTACTAGCATAGTAATGATTCTCTGCTCAGCTCTGAACTCACTTCGAAATTTTGAATTTCATGAGGGTTGCTGTGGTGAATCAGGCTTGAGTTTGTAGTTTCTCGTGTAACATGGGAATCTAGAAACAGCGCTGTGCCGAGACCATTGGTCCATCAACCTCTGCAGATTCTCTCCATCATTCCCTCCCTCCAGGTGATGATGGAACCAGAACCTTTTGCAAAGCAGCCACGCTTCCCCAAGCTGCGGCTGCTCTTTCTCTCCCCGTAGGCTGCTGGTGAAAGCACAACTGTGTGCATGCATGATTTTAATAACAAATCGCCATAATTCAAATTCTTGGGATTGATAATATTGACAGTCCACATGGCCCCAATCACAGAGTTTTTGTGTGCGTGCGTGCGATTATAATGCTTCATGTTTGTGCATTGACCCAGTTGTGTAAGAATTGCCAGGAGCAACGGAGCCATTTTCATTCATTCTGGCGCGTGAGAGCAGGAGGTGGTTGCCATAGAAACTTCTGGGGTGGACCAGAGCACAGCACATCAGAAAGCAGCCAGCTTGGTCCCCTGATCAGCTGCTCGAGCCAGTGATTTGCAGAGGGACAGCTGTGATTTGCACGGTGATGGAAAGGTTGGCAATTAGCAAGCCCCTCCACTTCCGATTTTTTACTCCTCCCACCCACCCACCTCTCCCAATCCTATATTAAACACAGCTCTGTGTAACACAGCTCTAAGTCAAGAAATCCACCCTGACATCTCTGGGTTTGCGATTCTTCTTTATTCAGTTCCTCTTTCCCCACCCACTGGTGATTTTATGTATCAATAATAATAATAATAATAATAATAATAATAATAATAATTTATTTATACCCCGCCCATCTGGCAGGGTTTCCCCAGCCACTCTGGGCGGCTTCCAACAGAAAAAACCCCACAGTAATCTATTAAACATTAAAAGATATCTATATCTCCCACCTTTCCCCCCAGACTCAAGGTTATGTGCACAAATTAAAACAATACAGATGCCATGCAGACTGACATTCTGAATAAACCTTTTTAGAGGGAAGGGGAGGGGGCAGTGGGGATGAGCCCCTGGAACCAAGGGGGTCCCCTCCCCCCCAAAAGCTTGGGAACCGCTGGCTTAAACTGTGGTTTATGTGACATGCACACTGGACCAGTGCTTGTCCTTTGCTTTTAGCTGCGAAGTTTTTATTGATTGCTTGTTTTTATGTCAGCATATGAAGGGGCGTGGGTGGCGCTGTGGTCTAAACCACTGAGCCCACGGCTTGCCGATTGGAAGGTTGGCGGTTCGAATCCGCGCGATGGGGTGAGCTCCTATCGTTCGGTCGCTGCTCCTGCCAACCCAGCAGTTCGAAAGCACATCAAAGTGCAAGTAGATAAATAGGTACCACTCTGGCGGGAAGGTAAACAGCGTTTCCATGTGCTGCTCTGGTTCGGCAGAAAGCGGCTTAGACATGCTGGCCGCATGACCCGGAAGCTGTAGCCAGTAAAGCAAGATGAGCGCTGCAACCCCAAAGTCGTCCGCAACTGGACTTAACGGTCAGGGGTCATTTACCTTTACCTTTATAAATTTATATTTTGGGGGTGGAATGTTACTTTGGGGTTCTTCTAAGCAGAAAGCAATAGCTTTCTGACATGCAGGTTGGATGGAATAAAATTTCTAGTTTGGGGCATCTGTGTGCTGAAGGCACCATGTTGGAGATGGCAGGTGTGCTTTTGTGCCTGTGTGGGGGGCAGCTTTTTCTTTGCACGGTCGGTTCAGAAAGCGGCTTCTTTTTGCAGCCGAGACATCGGATAGTGGGAACTTGGCTGTCCTTGTCCATTCTAGACCTCAGAAGATAGTGGCCTCTCCTTCCTTGGAGGTTTTTAAGCAGTGGCCACCAAGGATTCTTTAGCTGGAATTCTTGCATTGTCAGGGATTGGATGAGATGGCATTTGGGGGGTCCCTTCCAATTTTACTTATCTGTTGTTGATGTTGCAATTCCCTGATGGCTTGAGGGCATCTTTGCACTTTGGGAAGCTGGTACAATGACTCCTTCCATTGCTGATACAAAGGAGTCCTGTGACTTTTAAATGAGTACATAATACACAGTGCCAGTGCCAGCATTTATATTATATCTCATTTTCTGTTGATGTTATCAATTTCCTACCTGGCGACGGCATCCTGAGCCAAATGCATCCGAGTACCAATGCAGTTTAAACCTTGCTGGAAGGAAGAGGGGCTAGTGCCTTCCTCCCTCTGGTCCTGCTCTCCTCACAGCATTTGAGTTGGTGCTGGGGTCTTGTACATTTGCATGCACCCTTCTCGCTCTGGGACGGGCCCTTTCTCCCTCTCCTTTCCATGACTTGCTTTAACTTCAACACAGTTTGTAGAGGGTCATTAATCCAACTTGCAAAGGGAGCTGGTTAGCGTTAAACCAGGGTAAGCATGTTTGCGGAACAAAACCATGGTTAGAGCAAACCATGGGAGGGAAGGATTTGTGTAGAAATGGTGAAAAAGTAGGAGGAGGGAGCCCCTGCGATAAGAAAATATGAAGAGCCTGCTGGATCAGGCCGGTGGCCCATCTAGTCCAGCACCCTGGTCCTCACAATGGCCCATCAGATACCTCTTGAAATGGCATCGCCTTTTCATTCAAGCCCTGGGCACTTGTGCAAAAGCTTCTGATGGCTGTTCCATAAGACTCCAGAGTGCAAGGCTGGGAGGAGCTATATAAGTAGTCACATGGACTTGGGCGGGGCTTATGGGGAGTATATAAGAGAACTCTGCTTAAGTTTTAGCTCAGTTGGCTGGGGGAGCATCTGAGATTTAGCCAGGGCAGCCCTGGTCTTGGAGGGCATATCTCAGCTGTTGCCTGTGGATAGGATCACCAAGGCTTGCATTGTTTGGGTGCTTAATGGCTATCGATGGCTATCGATGGCTACTGGCCGCAATGGCTGCTTTCCGCCTCCACAGTTTGAGGCAGCATTGCTTCTGAATACCAGTTATTTGAAACTAGAGGGCAGTGGTGTCCAACAGGTCATTCAGGAGCGATTGTTCGATCCCCAGGAGGTTCTAGTAGATTGCAGTTGATGGCGGGCTCCTTTTCGTTTGCCGTGTCCTCCATTTTCATATGTTCGCTGGAACGGTTATTGCTGTGAGGCAACTTGTTTTCTTAGCACTAATTTGGTGAGTGAGTTTCCCCCTTACCCCTTTACTCAAGTTTGACATTCTCCTTCCCCAAAAATGGGACTCCCCCCCAAAAAAAGCTCAACAATTTTGACCTGAACCCCCAGTTTTTTATTCTGAGAATAGATCGCAGTCTCTTGGGAGTTAGACGCGCCTGCTCTAGGGGAAGAGAATGCTCTTGTGCTCGAATCCTGCTTGCAGGCTTCTCACAGGCATCTGGTTGGCCCCTGTGAGAACAGGAGCAGGGTGAATAAAAATCAATGGTTTTTTTAAAAAAATATTTTAAAAATCAGATTTTTTTTATTTAAATCAGATTTTTTATTTAAATCAGATTTTTTTAAATTTAAATCGGATTTTTATTATTTAAATCAGATTTTTTAAAATAAAATGCTTTTTGAGGAAAATATATTACCATCCAAAGGTTATTCTATCATGAAATAAAGATTAGTTTTTTAATTATGTAGAATAAGGTTGTATATGTTTAATTTTTTTGGTAAATAAATTCCATTAATCCATTCACAATGTCATGCTCTTCCAGAGGTTTTTGTAAGATTATTGGGCAGTTTCTCTGCCTGCAAGATATTATCACAGATGCTTGGTTTACTTTTGCAGTTCTCAAAACTGAATTTGACTCAACAGAGATCACATGCCTCTTCTTCACAGCAAAAATGTTATAACATGAACAGAGTTGAGAAAAAGACCTTAATCCTATTGTTCTACAAACCTATGAATACAGAATCAACCCCTTCAGTGCTAAGTTTCAAGAAGTTCAGTGAATAGAATAGAAACAATATTTTTCTGATTGTTTGGAGTGGACAGTATTTAAGTTTTTCATGTGTAGGCTGGGCTGACAGTCTTAAGTTTCTTAAAATATATATATTTTGTTTTTGTTTAGCCAAATTACTTAACAAACATGGATGTTTGTTTAAGCAAATAACATATGCTGTAATGCTGTAACATATGCTGTAATGTTGTTGTTTCAGTTGAATAAATCTATTTAAATTGTTATTATTAAGGTAATGATTATTTTTCTCCTTCCTAAGTACAACAGAAAAGTTGTCCAAATACAGTATGAATGTATTATATTACTCTACAGGTTGCTAAATTCCTAACAGCCGTCCTCTCGTACAAGAGACGGAATGGAATGTTAGCAGATTATTTATAGTTATAAGAATTTTCTATAATGACATCAGATATTGATTTTAGCGTAGTGCCTAAATTTTTTAATCATAATCTTAAACTTTTCTTTTTTGATTGTTAATATTTGTCCTTGTGAGCTGTGAATTGTGTTATATTATTTGTGGCTTGAACGAGTCCGCTGTTTTATTTGATTTATTTTGTTGAGTTGTGTTTTATGATGGGCGTAAAGCCGAATAAACATCCTGATGATGAGGGAGGAGACCGTATGAATGATTAACCTATTAAACTGGGGATAAAAAAACTAATATGAAAAGTTGTTATTCTAAAAATCTTCATCTACCAGCATATTAAAGTTATACCAGCAAGAAAACTATGATTTAAATCAAGCCTTACTGACTAGAGATTTAAATCGTGATTTAAATCAGTTGTTTGATTTAAATCAAATCCACCCTGAACAGGATGCTGGACTAGATGGTCCAGTGGCCTCCTATTATGTTCTCACAAAGCAGCATTCACACGGCACTGACTGCAATCCATATTGATCCTATAGCTTCTTGATAAATGCTGCTGTTTGATGCATTCCCCACCCACCACCACAAATCAGCTTCAGTCCAACTAGGATATCACATGCAATGGTCTCTAAGGTGCTACTGGAAGGATTTTTTTAAAAATTTATGTTTTGACTATGGCAAACCAACACGTCTACCTACCTGTAGGCAGGTCATGTGTGCAGATGGAAGCCCTTCACCCTGACCCCCCTTGCTTCTTTCCATTAAACCTTTGCCTCTCTTGTCCTGCAGGAGTTAGAGTTTGAAAGCAAGCTGGATGGAGAAACGGCGTCAGACAGCGAGTGCAAATCAGAAGTTGCCCAAGCAGCGCCGGTGGATGACACCCCAGAGGTCCTCAACAGGGCTCTCTCCAACCTGTCCTCCAGGTAAATGCTGATGTCAAAACACACTCGGACGTTTTGCAGCAAAGCCCACTTTTTATTTATTTCATGTATTTTATACACTGCTTGATATTGGGGAAAAACACAAATCTCAGCATTGTTTACAAAGTAAGGCAAAATAATAAAAGGATCGGTAAGAAGAATCAGTAATGATTTAAGACATTCAAAAACTTAAAATCTCAATGGACTGAAAACAGCTTAAAACTCACATCAACTTTCTTAGCATCTGGGTAGGCTTGTCAGAAGGTGCCTGCCTGATATCAATAGGCAGGGAGTTCCAAAGTGTAAGTGCTGCCACACTAAAAGATTAAAGTTCTTACAAATGCGGAACAGGCATCATGGGGCACCTGTGAGACTGAAGTGGTCAAGTGGAGTAGTGATCTCACAAGCATTTCTCCCTCCCCCAGGTGGACCTGAAAGGGTGCTTTATCTAATAGTTATGGTGTCATAGCTCTGCCGAGGAGCAGGAGCCAAAATGGCAGGGGCCTGTATGCAACCAGGACTCCCCACCCCACCAACCTCCCCAATCCTACAGATTTGCCACCATCATGTGTTATGAGAGGCTGGGCCCCCCACAAACAGCACAGGCATATAGGAAGCTGCCTTGTACAGAGACAGGCCATTGGTCCATCTTGCTGAGTATTGTCTACACTGACTGGCAGCAGCTCTCCAGGGTTTCCAGCAGCCATCTCTTCCAACCCTGCCTGGAGATGCAACTGGGGGTTGACCAGGGGCCTTCTGTTTGCAAGGCAGATGCTGTGCCACTGAGCTCTGGCCCTTCCCCAACAAATACTGCTTGGTGCCCAGTCCCATCAAGGCTGGCCCAAGAGGTTATGGTGGCACCTCTCTGCCCACCCCCTGCCCCGTCTACTAATGAGCAAATAATAAATTAACGAATTCCTATGCCCCACAAATAACCCAGAGGTGCATTTTAAATAAAAGGACACATTCTACTCATGTAAAAACACGCTGGACCATCTGCGGGCTGGATTGAGAAGGCGATTGGGCCGGATCTGGCCCCCGGGCCTACCAATGTGTTAGACAAATGCCCTCCCATGAAGAGGCATTTTCCAATTCCCCCCAGCACTGTCCAGCTCTGGCTGCCTTGACCAGCCTGGAAAGACCACTGGCAATGTACACATCATGGCCCTTGTGGTCTCTTCCAACTCTATGATTCTATAAGGTTGTTTTCTGCTGCTCCAGAGAAGCGGACACGGAGCAATGGATTCAAGCTACAAGAAAGAAGATTCCACCTAAACATTAGGAAGAACTTCCTGACAGTAAGAGCTGTTTGGCAGTGGAATTTGCTACCAAGGAGTGTGGTGGAGTCTCCTCCTTTAAGCAGAGGCTTGACAGGCATATGTCAAGAATGCTTTGATGGTGTTTCCTGCTTGGCAGGGGGTTGGACTGGATGGCCCTTGTGATCTCTTCCAACTCTATGATTCTATGATTCCAAGGATGCTGTCCACCTTCTTTGGCTTTCTTCATTAGAACAGCCTGCTTTGAGGGGGTGGGGGTGGGGGTGGGAACGGACTCCAGGTGCCAGAAATATGATTTGTTGCAGGCATGACACATTTTTTTGGCTGGGTGCTTCCTCAGGGACACCACAGGGTGATGTAGTGGTTAGAGTCTGTCTAGGGCCTGAGAGACCAGGGTTCAAATCCCCACTGAGCCCTGAAGGTTACTGGGTGATCTTGGGCCTCTCACTGCCTCGCAGGGTCGTCGTTGGGATTAAATGGAGAAGAGGAGAACCACTTACGCCACCTCGAGCTCCTTGGAGGAGAGGCGGGGTAAAAATGCAATAAAGAAATACAGTGGTACCTCTACTTAAGAATTTAATGCGTTCCGAACGCACATTTGTAAGTCGAAAAAAATTGTACGTTGAATCCCATAGGAATGCATTGGGAGAAATAATTCGTAAGTCGAAGCAACCCTATCTAAAAATTCGTAAGTAGAATAAAATCCTATCTAAACCGCATCCAAGATGGCGGACGGAGCTCCATTCGTAAGTACAGTAGAAACATTCGTAAGTAGAGTTATTCGTAAGTAGAGGTACCACTGTAATGCATAGGAAGGAGTATAAATAGCTAAAGCTGGACCATTAGGTCCAGTCGCAGACGACTCTGGGGTTGCGGCGCTCATCTCGCTTTATTGGCCGAGGGAGCGGGCGTACAGCTTCCAGGTCAAGTGGCCAGCATGACTAAGCCGCTTCTGGCGAACCAGAGCAGCACACAAAAACGCTGTTTACCTTCCCACCAGAGCGGTACCTATTTATCTACTTACACTTTGACGTGCTTTTGAACTGCTAGGTTGGACCGAGCAACGGGAGCTCACCCCGTCGCAGGGATTCGAACCGCCGACCTTCTGATCAGCAAGCCCTAGGCTTTGTGGTTTAGACCACAGCGCCACCCGCTTCCCAGGAAGGGGTATAGTGAGCACAAAACGCAATGAAGTATAATGCTACTTTTTCATCATCTCATTCCAAAGGAATGCCACGCAAAAATTATGAAATTTCTCCTATATATGGTAAAAGTCACTAAAGGAACTAAAAAATGTCTAGAACTAAATAAAGAAAAATACAAATCAAATAAAAAAGAGGACACCTTAAAAAAGAAGAGGTTTTTTGGGGTGGGAGGTGACTGTCAGTGGTACTATTTATTCTCTATCTGCTATCGTTGGCTACTGGCCACAATGGCTGTGCTCTGTCCCCACAGTCAGAGGCAGCAAGGCTTCTGAATATCAGTTACTGGAAAGCGCAGGACAGGAGGGGGCTGCTCTTGTGCCTGGATTCCTCCTTGGGGGTTTCCGTTTGGGGCACCTGTGAGGACAGCATGCTGAGCAAGGTGGGCCACTGGCCTGATCCAGGAGACTCGCCTTATGTTCTTACGTTACGCTGCTCTCAGGTTGTGTTTCAGTCTTGCGTCTGTTGCTGGTATGTGTGTGTGTGTATGTGTTTCACAACGGCGTCTTCTGCAGGCCTCTGTTTCTCTGGCAGGGTCTGGAGCGTGACCTTCTGCCAAGAGACCCCGAGGGAGAATGGTGTGTGTGTGTGTGTGTGTGTGTGTGTGTGTGTGTGTGTGTGTGTCTGTGTTCTCTCAGGAAGCAGCCTGGTGCCAGAAATAGCAGTTGCCTTTCGCCCTTGCTAGGAATGTGCCAAAACTTTGAAAGCCATCAGGGAGCGGATCTTCCGATTCTGGGAAGAGTAAATTTCCACAGCGGGGCCTCTGTTTCTTCCCCTGCAAGCTCTCTCATAGACTCAAACAGGGCGGATTTGATTCAAATCAAATCAATTTAAATCAGTAGTCAGTAAGAGTTGATTTAATCACTAGTCAGTAAGACTTGATTGATTTATTACGGTTCTTGACCAGCACACATAAATATGCAATACATAAAACAATAAAGGAAAAACAGTAATAATCTAAAAATAGGCAATAAATATAGGTTTTAACAATTGTTTAAAAGAAAACTGATTTAATCAGTAAGACTTGATTTAATCACTAGTCAGTAAGACTTGGTTTAAATCATTTTTGACAGAAAGGTTCAACCTTGCTGGTATCCTCTTAATATTTACAATCAGGTGAAGGTTTCATTTTTGGAATAATAAATTTTCAGAGTAGTTTTTACAGTTATATCAAAAATTACTGCTTTGGTTATACTATCAGAAATACATAGACAGATAATTATTAAATTATCTATCTATCTATCTATATATATACAGTCGTACCTCGGGTTACGAACACCTCGGTTTGCGAACAGTTCGGGTTACGAACTGCGCAAACCCGGAAGTGTTTTCGCCGCACGCGCGTGCGCAAAAGCAGCGCACGCGGTCTGCGCATGCGCAAAATGGCACTTTGCGCTGCGTTCGGGTTTCAAACTTTTCGGGTTACTGTATATGTAGAAGGTCCATATTTGTTAGGCCGTGACGTTCTCCGAAACCGCTTGCCCGATCGCGTTCAAATTTGGCCACAGCGTCACATGGGGATATCCGAGTGTTTCCATGTGCTTAGATTCCTCACATCTCACACCTGTGCCACGAAAACCAGGTAAAACCCACTGGTTTGAAACCCTGAACTCAGAGAGCCAGGGAAGCTGGGAAATAGAAGGCAGAAGAGGTTGCAACACAGTGCCCTCTAGTGGCTGCTACACTGGTACCACAGCTAGAAAACCTTGGCCCTCTATCAGAGGCTACACTGGTACCATGGGCGTACCCAGGGGGGCAGCTGCCCCCCTCCAGAAGCCAAAAAAATTACCTCCCTTCCTTCTCTCTCTTCCCTCCCTCCCTCCTTCCTTCTCTCTCTCTTCCCCTCTCTTGCCCCCCCCCTAGTTTGGATCCTGGGTACGCCCCTGACTGGTACTGCAGCTACTAGGCCAAATGGAGACTCGCCTTTACAGACTAGGCCGAATGGAGGTGGGGACTCGCCTGGGTGTGGGTTTGGGGCAGGAGGGGACAGGGTAGGTCATGGATCGGGACAGGGTGGGGGGAATCACAGGCATGAGCCACAGCAACGCGTGGCCTGGCCAGCTAGTTGTTTATATATGGCCAACTTTTCTGCTGTACTTTATTGGAAGGAGAAAAACAATCATTTCCTTAATAACAATTTAAACAATTTAGTTAACTAAAACAATAACGTTATAGCATATGTATCCATGTTTGTTAACTGATGTGGTTAAGCGATTTTTAAAAAACAAACAAACAAAAAACTAGACTGAGTTTTAGCACAGATGAAAAACTTTAAACAAATCCTTATTTCCTGGTGAATAGCCTTTGGACTAGAATGTAACTTAAGTAGAAAACCATCTTTAGAAAGATTTTTCCTCCAGAAGCATTTTATTTTAAAAATCTGAGTTAAATAAGTAAATAAAATCTGGTTACCGCATTTTATTTTATTTTTGAAAAAAACATTGGTTTTTATCCACCCTGGACTCAAACACTTGTTGAGTTGGAGAGGTCCCAATCTAGTACCACCCCCTGCAGTGCAGGAGTCACAGCTAAGGAATCCCTGATCTCTTTTGATGCTTTCCTTCCTCTGCAGATGGAAGAACTGGTGGGTGAGAGGCATCCTGACTCTGGCGATGATCGTCTTTTTCTTCATCATCATCTACCTGGGACCAATGGTCTTGATGATGATCGTAAGTCTTTGTGGTCTTTCTGGTCTTTTCCCGATGGAGGCCTGGGGGTTCGGGAATGGCTTCAATCTTGCCGGAAGGCAGGGCTGGATTCCACCTCCTCACGAGTTTAAAAGGCCATGGGGAAAGAGGAATGCTTTTGCCTGATGCCTCAAATTATGTACTGAGGGCTCCAGGCAAGCCTCCCTGGGGAGATAATTCCACAAGCAGAGAGCCATCCATTGAGCATAGCTGCCAAGTCTCCTGTATTCCCCGGGAAACCCCCGTTTTCCCAGCTGTTCCCAGCTGAAAAAACGGGTTTTTTTTGTTTCCCCCCGGTTTATTCTGGCACGGCGGCCATTTTGGAACTGGACGGAACATGCTCAGAAGCGACTTTTGGTGCTGCTCTGCCCAGTTCCAAAATGGCTGCAGGGCGACTTCTGGTGCGGCGGCCATTTTGGAACTGGGCAGAGCAGCATCAAAAGTCGCTTCTGAGCATGCTCCGCCCAGTTCCAAAATGGCTGCAGCGCTACTTCCGGCCTGCTACTTCCGCTCCGATCCCTTATTTTTCCGGCAGGAACTTGGCAGGAATGGCATGGGATATAAATGTAATATATAAATACAAAAAAAATATGCAAGAATGCTTCTTGTTCTCTTGAAGTGACCTGTAAATTTATTAGAACTCGTGCCCCCTTGCTGTCTGTCTGTCTGCAAAAGCATATTTAGGGGAGCATGACTGGTTTGGTTGCACTGGGTGCAGAGCCTCAAGGGCGCCACAACTATGATGTAAAATAGAAGATGTATGTGAGTGCCAAATGTTGGTGTCGTAGGAAATTTGAGACCCCAAAGTCCACCGCTGCTGTCTGTCTGTGTCTGTCTCTCTCAGGTGATGTGTGTGCAGATCAAGTGCTTCCAAGAGATCATCACCATCGGTTACAACGTTTATCACTCCTATGAGCTGCCCTGGTTCAGAACCCTAAGTTGGTAAGTGGAATCAGAGTTTGAGCTACCTGAGTAAGCTCTTGAAGTCTGCTTTCCCTTTTCCATGAGGATATCTCTATGCAGCTCTGTTCTTCTAACCAGCTCAAGGCGGCGGCTGTTGTTAACCTTTTCCTTTATAACTGTTAATTTATGACTGTTACCCAACAGCGCAGGGCAGTACATCATACCATGTAGAAAGCAAACAATAAGAAAAAGGAACCAATATAAATCAAGGCTCCTGTGTTCCCGAAGCTTTAATGGATGGTAAATGTTGAGCATCTAATTCTGAAACACAGGAAATAAAACCCCACCAGATGGCATAAAAGCCTTCTGGACCCTCTATCCCCCCAGAGACACAGAGTTTATGTCTTATCTTTTTCTCACTGGCCAAAGTCTGTAAGTTATTATGCCACAAAGCTAAATGCAGATTTTTCAGGCGTTTCCATTGCTGGACTACTGAAATCCTGGCTGCAGTCCACCAGCTGGTGCTGCAAACGTGGGTGGGCCGCCCCCAAGCAACTCACTTTTGTCCACCTGCTGTCACTCCCTTCCCTAGCCATTGATTTCTCTCTCAACCATTCTCTGAGTGTCTCATTCCAACGGCTGGTGAGAATTCCATGTCTAGCTGGGCTCTCAGCTGCCTTTACCTCAAGTCTGGAGGTTGGCTGAGCCATGTGGTTCTTGACCTGTGTCTCCCCCTAAAAAAGCTCAACAACTCAGCTCAATCCTCCCCCCCCCAAAAAAATGCTCCACAGCTATGGGCAATGACAATGGGTAGATCACTGCCAGTTTTATTATACAGTGGTACCTCGACTTACGAATGCTTCAACTTCCAAAGGTTTCGACTTACGAAGTCCGCAAACCCGGAAGTATTTTCGGCGCGCGTGCGTTCTGCGCATGCGCAGAAGCGGGGGGCACGGTATGCGCAAATCGCACTTTGCGCATGCGCAAAATGGACGCTTCGACTTACGAAGGATTCGACATCCAAAGAGCGCCGCGGAACGGATCGCCTTCGTAAGTCGAGGTACCACTGTACTTGGAGTAGATCGCAGTCGCTAGAGAGTTGGACGTGCCTGACCTAGACAACTTTCTGGTGTTTTCCAGCACCAGGATTCGATCTGTAGCTTGATCAGCTCATTCAACCGGGTGAAGAAGAATTTCCAAATTTGGTTGAAGTATTTCTCATGAAAGGAGCCTTAGGAACCTCTATGAAAAAGACAACGTACTGTATATTCTTTTAGGTACTTCCTGCTCTGTGTGAACTACTTCTTTTATGGGGAAACCGTGACGGATTATTTCTTCACTTTGGTCCAGAGGGAGGAGCCCTTGAGGATCCTTAGCAAATATCACCGCTTCATTTCCTTTGCCCTCTACTTAACAGGTAAGTGGGACTCTGCTCTCCCATTCAGGACAATGGCACTTGAAGGGGCTTCTTCAAGGATTCCTGGAGCCAGGCGGCAATATGGAGACACGGCGTCCTTTTCTCATTGGGCGCCATGTTTTGATAGAAGCAGAGTCTAGTCCAGTCGCCCACTTGGTCTGAAGCCAGCCCTGTGATTGGCCAGGATGTACTGAAGGGGGGGGGACATCAGGTTCTCATTTAATTATTTTATCTGTTTCTGCAGGCTTCTGCATGTTTGTTCTGAGCCTCGTCAAAAAGCATTATCGACTCCAATTCTACATGGTAAGAGAGATTTTCTCTTTTCAGAGTTAATAGCTTGTGAAGGGGGAGAGAGAGAGAGAGAGAGAGATAAGGAACAGACTGTTCTTATCTTGCCTTTGACTGGCCTTCCCCATCCAGATGCCCTCCAGATGTTTTGACTACAACTCCCATCAGCCCCTACCAACGTGGCCATTGGAGGGTACCAGCTTGAAGAAGGCCTTTTTCTTTTTTTGGTATTCCTTAAAACACTTTACGTATTTTCTTTGGTGTGTGAACAACGGATTGAAGAATGGGGAGGCCCACAACTCCTGCCAGTCTTAAAAGTTTATTTTGCAATTGCCTAAATCTTTTTAAACACCTGAAAACATATGTTAATAAACAAACGGATTAAGTATGAATTCATTACACATGAGTTTCCAGGTGAACTCAGGCTTGGAGCTGACCACCCCGGGGCTGGATTACTGCAATGTGTTCTACGTTGGGCTTCCCTTGAGTTTGGTTTGAAAGCTCCAAGGGATGCAGAATGCAGTGGCCAGGCTGCTGATCGCAGCTTCTGGCCAATAACATGCAGGACCCTGGTTGAAGCATCTGCGCTGGCTGCCCATCTACTACTGAACCAGGTTTACACTCCTTGTATTAAGCTACAAAGCCCATAACAACGTAGGCCCAGAGTACCTCAGGAACCCCCTGAACCCTCATATCCCAGCTTGATCACCAAGATCATCGCTGGTCATTCCCCGAGTTGGTGAGGCTCATTTGACAACAGCAAGGAACTGAGCCTTTAGTGTCACAGGCCTAGTCCTGTGGAACCCTCTGCCACTAGAGATACAGCAGGTTCCTCCTGTGCCAACTTTTGAACGCCCGCAGAAAACTTTTCTATTCTGCCAGGCCTTTGTAGGCCATTAAAGAATAAATCATTCTGCAATGGGTTAATTGGTGTCTGTTTTAAACATTTAAATGTTTTTTTATTAAACAGTTTTGTGTTTTTATTGCTGTACAGTGGCACCTCGGTTTAAGAAGAGTCCGGTTTAAGAACAATTTGGTTTACAAAATCCGCAAAACCGGGAATAGTGTCTTGGTTTGAGAACTTTACCTCGGTCTAAGAACGGAATCCAAACAGTGGAAGGGCACCGGCGGCGGGAGGCCTCATTAGGGAAAACACGCTTCAGTTTAAGAACGGTTTTGGTTTAAGAACGGACTTCCGGAACAGATTGAGTTTGTAAACCGAGGTACCACTGTAAACTATTTTGATTTTTTTTTAATGCCATAGAGGCACAAACATGTTTTTATAAATAGATTAATAATACACAATGTACAAGGTTGTGAAAGGGCAGCAAAGGTTCCCACTTCTGTAAGCTATTACTGTGGCTTTGGCAAGGCCAGCCCTTCAGCACCACCAGCTGCCACAACCCCTGAGCAAAACCAAAGGCTCAGGCCATTGCTGTGAGCAGCTGTGGCAGCTAAAGGGGGGACTCTCCCTGGGCCTCTGCTGGAGAGGAAGGAGCTATGGAGTGCTTTGCCCATGTCTCAAGTTGCGTGGGAGGATTCAGTGGACAGAGCCAATGTTGCTCCGGGGGGTGCCCGCCCCCCCCCCTCGATGTTGCTGGGCTCCAACTCCCATCATCCCTGGGGATGATGCTGGCTGGGGAGGATGGGGGGGGGGGAGGTCCAACGAGATCTCTAGACCTCGCCTTTGCCCAGTTCAAAATGAGGCCTCTCTCAACAGCCGAATTGCTGATCAGAACCCCGAGGATGCAGATATATCCGGATCTGGTCTGCATGGGAGAATGAATGGTGGGTGGACCTTTGGTTTTTTTGTTTTGTTTGCAAGAAAGAAAGCATGGACAGTGGGCCTCCTGGGAAGCGATGATCGGTTTTGGAAGGGGCTCCCCCTTGATTCCAGACTAGAGACAAGCTGCCGTGTGTGTGTGTGGTCTTTTTTGCTAATGCTGTGCCTATCGTTGTGGTACGTGGGGTGGCAAATTCCCTGATGTTTTCTCTCTTTCTCTAATCAGCATTTTGGTGTGTGTTCTTGAGAAATGTTGTTTTTTGCCCCCTGCAAACTGGATTGCATGCTGTTCTTTCTTTCCAGTTTGGCTGGACCCATGTGACTTTGCTAATAGTTGTTACCCAGTCCCACCTCATCATTCACAACCTGTTTGAAGGAATGATCTGGTGAGTTGGTGCTGCTTACTGACTTTCTGCTGTGCTGCCTTGAAGGACAAAGAACATAGCATGGGGACAGGCCTCCTGCATGGGGCTTCACTAGTAGGAGCAGGAATCAGTGGGCCGCTGGCTCATGCCCCCTCTGCCCACTGCTCCACCTGCCTTGGGGCAACTGTTTTGGGTTGGCATGGTGAGATCTGGGGGGAGTTTTCCTGGCATTAACCAGGCAAAAAGGAGGAATCCCAGTCTGCTTTTCTGTGCATGCATGTGCTCTTTCTAAATATTGAGGCAGCCACTTAGTGGGCCTTGCACAGGAACTGCTCTCTGCTCAGCAAAAAAAGCAGGTACGCTTCGGGCATTTTCCTGCATGAGGCTTAAAGTTCAGCTCTTGCTTCAATCTGATTTGTAAGGCCAGCATAAGACCAGTTCTGAATTAGTAGCGCACGAGAGGCCCAGAGGCGACTTAAGCTTCTTGTCTGAAAATGCCCTTGCAACCTGAATTGTGTGGTCTCCATTTCTGTCCTCATCCAGGACAGGCTGCCTACTCCGTTCCCTAACAAATTGCAAGCTTGGTGGCCTAAATGAAACCACCAGCAGTTTGAAAAACTGCAAGACCCTCTTGGAGCCCACTGTCTACTCCAACTCAGTCCAGCTAGGAGAGGCCCAAATGACAATGAGTGCCATCACCTAATGTGAGACCTGGTCCATGTGTCCCATCTTTTCCCCAGGTCATCTTCTGGGATAATTCAGCCTGGCAGGAATCCCCACCCCAAATCCATCCATTGGCTAACCTGTCCTAACGGCTATCTCAGAGTGAAACACTCACAGTTGGAGGGAGATCACTCTCATTATGCCAGGTGCCATAAAAATGAATAACCATTCAAACCATGCCAGCATGAAATGATAACACATCAAGGTTCCCACAACCAGTGTCTTTTCAGCTGGCTCTCACTTTTGCATAAATTGTAATTTCATTTGTCCAGAGGATAAGGATGCCTTTGGCACTTACCAAGGGAGCCATCTGTAACATGGCTATCAAAATACATTTAGCGTAGCTTGTCAATCAGCATAGGAAATGCAGCCACTGGCAGGATTATCTGTTTGTTGTTGTTGTTTTTGCAGATCAAACCAATATTCACACCCTTTAAGTGAAAACATAGCAACTAAAGGCCAAACTAGGCATGATATTCAGAAATGCCAACCTTTAAAAAATGCATCAACAAGGGGGTTGGGAAGGCAAGCTAATAAATATTGGGATTGCAGCAAACATGGAGGGAGAATTTAAGAATACCCTCCCTGCAGTACCGGTAGTCCTGGAGAAAACTTTTCCTCAAAAACTAGTATTTGCAGGGGTTGGGGAGAATCCCTCTGGACACTAGTGGGAAATTTCCTTTCAGGGCAAATAGAAGCTTTCAGCTGTAGCTTTTAGCATCATGTATAGTTAGTCCCTTGATGATAATGATAACCATCCAAATATTTCTCGGAACCATGATGTGAATTTCATCACAGAATGCAGAGACGTGTTTAGCACAGAAAAGCAAAATCTAGCTTTGGCAGCTAATATCTTTGAAAACAACCGCGAGGAGGGGTGTGAAAATCCATACACTTGAATGATACTTGTGGTTTCTGAAAGCCGAAATATCTGCTTAGCAGGGTGTAAATTCTCATTTAAACTGAGGTTCGAGAGAAGCTCTGGGCCCTTAATTTGCACCAGGAGTTCTTTCTATAAAATGAAATTATGAAAGCACTATTAGGAGTGGGAGTTTTGCTGATTGAAATGGCGCCTGCTGGTTCAAATGAACGCATCCATCCACCCGTCAGGGGACAGGCTTCCAGAGTGCCATTTCTAAATTAGCAGCTAGAACTCCCTGCTGGCAAGAAGATCTCTAGGTCTGAGCCACAGCTGTGGGCTGCTGCCCCTTGCTGTTGTCAAGTGTGCTTCTCTCCAATCCAGGCAGGTCCTTTGAGTGGTTTATCGAGGTCTTTTTCCCTTCCCCGCTATCTAGGTTTATCGTCCCAATTTCCTGCGTCATCTGCAACGACATCATGGCCTACATGTTTGGCTTCTTCTTTGGACGCACTCCGCTGATTAAGGTTGGTTCTGGTCCCGAGATGGATGGACAACTCTTGGGAAAAGCTGTTCTTGGAAAAAGCTGGGTTTGAATGCCCTTCCAGGGAGGCACCTCCTCGGTTGCATCCAGGCTGATAGTGCTGTGTGAGAGGGTGGAGTGTGTTTGGCAGGTGCACTAGAGCACAGGAATGTAGAGAGCTGCGTTATACTGCATCAGACCATTGGTCCATCTAGCTCACTATTGTTTGCACTGGCTGGCAGCAGCTCTCCAGGGGTTTCAGGCAGCAGACTCTCCCATCCCTACCTGGAGATGGAGCCCGGGTCCTTCTGTCTGCAAGGCAGATGTGCCACTGAGCTATGGCCCTTCCTCAATGCTTATACAGCGAGGGGGAGGGAAGTATTTGATTCCCTACTAAATTTCAATTCCCTACTAAATTTCAACTAAATTTCCCTACTAAATTTTAAGCATCAAGAATTGATGCTTTTGAATTATGGTGTTGGAGGAGACTCTTGAGAGTCCCATGGACTGCAAGAAGATCAAACCTATCAATTCTTAAGGAAATCAGCCCTGAGTGCTCCCTGGAAGGGCAGATCGTGAAGCTGAGGCTCCAATACTTTGGCCACCTCATGAGAAGAGAAGACTCCATGGAAAAGACCCTGATGTTGGGAAAGATTGAGGGCACTAGGAGAAGGGGACGACAGAGGACGAGATGGTTGGACAGTGTTCTCGAAGCTACGAACATGAGTTTGACCAAACTGCGGGAGGCAGTGGAAGACAGGAGTGCCTGGCGTGCAATGGTCCATGGGGTCACGAAGAGTCGGACACAACTAAACGACTAAACAACAACAACTAAATTTGCCCATTTGCCCTCTAACAAAAAAATGACCAGTCCATAATTTTAATGGTAGGTTTATTGTAGCTGTGAGAGACAGAATAACAACAGGAAAACCCCCAGAAACCCAGAAGACAAAAGTCAGAGATTGATGTGCATTATAATGAGTGAAATAAGCATTTGATCCCCTATCAACCAGGCAGATGTCAGTCTACCTGGTATCCTCACTGCATGTAACGAGCTGAGATTAGAAGCACCTGCTGTAAGGGAGAGGTCTTACCTGTAATCCCAGCTCGTTACAGTACCTGTACAAAAGACACCTGTCGACAGAAGCAATCCATCCAGCAGATTCCAAAGTAGCCACCATGACCAAGAGCAAAGAGCTGTCCAAGGATGTCAGGGACAAGATTGTAGACCTGCACAAGGCTGGACTGGGCTTCAAGACTATTGCCAAGCTTGGTGAGAAGGTGACAACAGTTGGTGCAATAATTCGCAAATGGAAGAAAAACGAAATAACTCAACCTCCCTCGGTCTGGGGCTCCATGCAAGATCTCATCTCGTGGAGGGAGTTGCAATGATCAGGAGAACGGTGATGAAGCAGCCCAGAACTACACGGGGGGAACTTGTCAATGATCTCAGGGCAGCTGGGACCATAGTCACCATGAAAACAGTTGGTAACACACTACGCCATGAAGGACTGAGATCTTGCAGAGCCCGCAAGGTCCCCTTGCTAAAGACAGCACATGTACAGGCCGGTCTGCAGTTTGCCAATGCACATCTGAATGACCCAGAGGAGAACTGAGTGAAAGTGTTGTGGTCAGATGAGACCAAAATCAAGCTCTTTGGCATCAACTCAACTTGCCGTGTTTGGAGGAGGAGGAATGCTGCCTATGACCCCAAGAACACCATCTCCACTGTCAAATATGGAGGGGGACATATATTATGCTTTCGGGGTGTTTTTCTGCTAAGGGGACAGAACACCTTCACCGCATCGAAGGGACGATGGAAGGGACCATGTATCATCAAATCTTGGGTGAGCACCTCCTTCCCTCAGCCAGGGCATTGAAAATGGGTCGAGGATGGGTATTCCAGCATGACAATGACCCAAAACACATGGCCAAGGCAGCAAACAAGTGGCCAGTGTGGTGTAGTGGTTAAGAGACTCGTAATCTGGGGAACCGGGTTTGTGTCTCTGCTCCTCCACATGCAGCTGCTGGGTGACCTTGGTCTAGTCACACTTCTCTGAAGTCTCTCAGCCTCACTCACCTCACAGAGTGTTTGTTGTGGGGGAGGAAGGAAAAGGAGATTGTTAGCCACTTTGAGACTCCTTCGGGTAGGGATAAAGCGGGATATCAAATCCAAACTCTTCTTCTTCTTCTTCTTCTTCTTCTTCTTCTTCTTCTTCTTCTTCTTCTTCTTCTTCTTCTTCTTCTTCTTCTTCTTCTTCTTCTAGAAGAAGCACATTAAGTTTCTGGAGTGGCCTAGCCAGTCTCCAGACCTTAATCCCATCGAAAATCTGTGGAGGAAGCTGAAGGTTTGAGTGCTTACACATCAGCCTCGAAATCTCACTGACTTGGAGAGATGTTTGCAAACCTGGTGGCCCCCTACAAGAAACGCCTGACCTCTGTAATTGCCAACGAGGGTTTTGCCACCAAGTACTAAGTCATCTTTTGCAAAGGGATCAAATACTTATTTCCCTCATTATAATGCAAATCCACCTCTGACTTTTGTCTTCTGGGTTTCTGGGGTTTTTTCCTGTTGTGATTCTGTCTCTCACAGCTGCAATAAACCTACCATTAAAATTATGGACAGGTCATTTTTTCATCAGAGGGCAAACGGGCAAATTTAGCAGGGGATCAAATACTCCCCCCCCTCACTGTAACTTAGTTTTGGGACTTCTGTCCCGTCCGATGTGTTCATGGAGTCTCTGTTGTTTTCTGCAGCTCTTACCTTTTAACGTTCTTGCCTCTTCCTGTATCTGCAGCTCTCCCCAAAGAAGACCTGGGAAGGCTTTATCGGAGGGTTCTTTGCCACTGTGGTGTTCGGCCTGCTAGTAAGTTGCTTCTTTCCTTTTTGGTTAAGAACAAAAGTTGTGTTGGGCCTTGGAGCAAGAGGCTGTGTTACCCGTAAAGCGACCTGATGGAGATAGATGGTGGAAGTCTGGGACCTGTTGAGGGCGAGGGGCCTGCCCCACAGAGCACCATCAGCCCACCAAGGAAGTTCTCTGAATGGTAGCCTCCTTTTGTGAATTTACAATAATCACCTGAGGTCCTTCTCCGTATGCTCCCACCATGGGAGGTCTGGGGGGCGGCAACAACATGAGAGCGGGCTTTTATAGTGGCAACTCCTCATTTCTGGACTGCTCTCCCCATGGGGGTGCTACTGGCGCCAGGCAAAAAGTTTCCTCTTCGACCTGGCCTTCGCCTTTTAACTATCTATTGCCTATTTGGCTGGGTAGGATGTTTAAATGTAGGTGGTGGTTGTTTTGCTTCAGATATTGTAGGCCACTTGGAGTTGCTGTGGGGGGGGGGGGGAAAGAGAGAGCGACAATTTTGATAATAATTCAGTTCAGGAATCCAGAACTGAAACATCAAGTAGCTATCCAATACAACAATAATATTTGGGCTCAGAGCCTGAAAGAAATGTAGGCAAAGCATGAGAATAATTCACACATTTCTGTCATGTCTGGTTCCCAAGGCTCCTAGCCATCCAACTGGTCCACTTAAAATAAATATCTGAAGGGCTGGTCCATGGAAGACGGAGCAAGCTTGTTTTCTACTGCTCCAGAGGGTAGGTCCTGAACCAGTGGATTCAAGTGACAAGAAAGGAGATTCTAAATAACCTTTAAGAATATTCTGCTGGGAAGAGTGATTTGGCAATGGAACAGACTTCATTGGTTGCTGGTGGACTCACCTTCACTGGAAGTTTTCAAACAGAGGTTTCTCTAGCTCTGATTCCTGCTTGCAGGGGCTTGGACTAGATGGCCCTTGAGAGCACCTTCCAACTCTGCTGTGATTCATATCAGAGTCCCTTGGCAGTGACTCACCTTTTGCCTCTTCCGTTTCCCTCTCTGCCAACCCAGCTGTCGTATGTGATGTCTGGATACAGATGTTTCGTGTGCCCCGTGGAGTTTAACAACGACAGCAACAGCTTCACTGTGGACTGTGAGCCCCCCGAGCTCTTCCAGCTGCACGAATACAACATCCCCTTGGTGCTTCAGTCTGTCATCGGCTGGGTAGGCAATCCGGGTCAGAGCGTTCAGGTTTGGAAAACTTCTGAGAACATAAGAGCTTGCTGGATCAGGCCAAAGGCCCAGCCAGTCCAGCATCTTGTTCTCATGGTGGCCAACCAGATACCTATAAGCCAGGATTTGAGCACAAGGACACTCTCCCCTCCTGTGTTTTCCAGCAACTGGTATTCATAAGCATTGCTGGTTCCAGCATCCTAGCCTAGTAGTCATTGATAGCCCTCTTGTCCATGAATCTGTCTAACTCTCTTTTAAAGCCATCTAGGTTAGTAGTCAACACTGCCACTTGTGGGAGAGAGTTCCATAGTTGATAACTATGTGCTGGTGCGTGATTTCTTATTATCTTTAATTCATTTATATCCCACTTTTTTTCTCCAGGGAGCTCAAGGCGGTTCTCCCTCTCATTAAATTCCGCACAACAACCCTCTGAGGTAGGACAGGCTGAGAGGCAGTGACTGGGCCCCCTGAGGTTTATGGACAAGTGGGGATTTGAACCCTGGTCGACAAGGTCCTAGTCCAACCACCTAACCATTGTGCCACACTGTTTTACTAAAGCAGGTGTGTGCGATGATTGACAGTTAACCAGCTTATACGTTCAGCAGAATCAAGCACGGCTTTCCTCGGACTGTACCAGGGCAAGCGAGGGATGGTCTGAATCTACCCTACAAATGCGAGCTCTTTCATTGAGAAAATGAGGACGTTTGAGAGAAATGTTCTGCCTCTGCGTTTTGCTACTTGTGGACGTTGTGGGAAGGGGAGGTCTGGGGGGGGGGAGGATTTGTGGGGAGCACATATATATATACAGTAGTGCTTCCTCCCCCTACACAATTGCAGTCCAAAAATGGTACGGGCCAGAAAAGAAGAACAACCCTCCTGAACTTGTGGACACCCAAGGAAGCTGAATGTTGGGTGATTCAGGACAGATGAAGGAAAATGTTTCTTCACGCATCGTTAAACTAGGGAACCCCCTTCCACAGGAGGCACTGATGCCGGATGTAAGGGGAAGAGAATATAGGGATCCTCCTCCCCTCATCAGGAGCAGCTCCTCCACTAGCAGCAGTGCCAGCGAGGATGGGGAGGAGTCCAGTGAGGAAGGGGAAAGAGAGGTCCAGGGCTCTGGCAACACAGAAGAGCCCCTGCTACACGTGAGGGAGGAAGAGAGCGAGGGGGAAAGGGGGGAGAAGGAAAACATGGAGCGTAGACCCTTTTTTCCCCCGGTTCCGGAATTACGCAGGAGAAGGAGGGGAAGGAGATTTGCCGTCCCGAGACTCTTATGCTGGAAGAAGTCTAGGGGCGGTCCATTGCCGGATTCTGCATCGGACTGAGCAGACATGTTCTACACACCAGTTTCACTGTAAATAGACTGCACTAAATAAAACTGTCTAAAGACAAGAATGCGGAGCGTCGTTACTCTAGAGTAGTCGCAACAACCCCCTGACACCAACCAACTTGGGTAGCTTTCAAAGAGGACTGGGCAAATTCATGGAGGAGAGGGCTCTGCTCATGCTTCTGAAGGCCTGTTGCTGGATATCGCAGGAGGAGGAGAGTGCTGTTGTGCTTGAATCCTGCATCCGGAGTAACTGGTTGATGAGAAGAACAGGATGCTGGACTAGATAGGCCATTGGCCCGATTCAGCAGGCTATCCTTATGTTCTTAAAGTCAGTCGTAAGGCTGCAAGTATAATAGGCAGGGTTTGCAGAGCCGTTTTCCAGTTCGCCTCTGCTGGCGTGGCAGAGCTTCTTGAAATGACAATGACCCCCCCCCCTCTCCTTTTTCTAGAAAACAGTTCGGATGTACCCCTTCCAGATCCACAGCATTGCACTCTCTACTTTCGCCTCTCTCATCGGTCCCTTCGGAGGGTTTTTTGCCAGCGGATTTAAAAGAGCTTTCAAGATCAAGGTATGGCACAACTGGAAAGAGCATGGTCAAGATGGCAGGTCTATCGAACCCACATCAGTTCTAATAAAACATTTCCTGGAATATATTTGTATTTCTCTGTATCCTGCCTTTTCCCCAGACACAAATTAAAACAACACAGATAAAATACAAAAAAAGCTAAAAACATGTAAAGTATTATTTTTAAAGTAATTAAAACTCTAATGGGATAGTTATTTAGATATTATATTATACCCCACTTTTATTATCTAGACTTTGAAATGTCTTGCAGTGATAAAAATGTACAGTTTACAAAACTTTAAATAGTTTTTACTGTACTGTATATGTCAATTTACAGGTTTTGTTTTTTAAAAAAAATCAAATGTTTATATAAAATATAGAAGCTTTATTTCAAAAACAGAAATCCTTCTCCTTAATGTCTGGGTAAGTAAACAAGAAGTGAAACAATTTAGATTCCATAACTTCCAGTGGGGTGTGAACAGACTGAGTGAGGACTCTTTGTTTGGTAAGGGGCTAATGGGGGTGGAAATTAGTGATGATCTTTTCCTCTTCCCTGTTTCCTCGTGTCAGTGTCAAGAGGGCAGGTGGGTTTGGATCAGGAATCCCCTCCACCTGCCAGGGCATATACAAACTCTACTTTCCCCCTCTCGATTGTGCAGGACTTTGCCAACACCATCCCAGGGCATGGAGGCATCATGGATCGGTTCGACTGCCAGTACTTGATGGCCACCTTTGTGAATGTCTACATTGCAAGCTTTATCAGGTGAGATGATGGTTTGGTTTGCTTGCGGATCGCACCATCAATCCTTGGGTTCTCTTTTTCCTGAAAGTATATGTTTATCGGCTTTTGAAAACGCAGCTGTAAAAAGGCAAAGAGATGTACAGATCATTAAAAGGAGAACAAAACACAGCTCTGACTGAACAGAGTACAGAAGTTGTTTACAACATCATCGATATTAGGAAATTAATGTGGAGTGGTGGGTGAGAGTGAAATCAGAACAGAAGCCATTAGGAAGAGAATTAATTGGTTGGGGAAGGGAGCAGTCAGAAACAGGTCTAGGCTAGGCAAAAGAAATATCCATCAGGAGGAAGGCAAATACCCCTCCAGAGCTATGCATGAGTCATTGGAGGTTTATATAATACGCTATTATT
The DNA here is from genome assembly GCF_965207765.1 of Zootoca vivipara. Classification (NCBI taxonomy): domain Eukaryota; kingdom Metazoa; phylum Chordata; class Lepidosauria; order Squamata; family Lacertidae; genus Zootoca; species Zootoca vivipara. Next base: position 5,244,506 of record NC_142589.1, on the reverse strand, counting down.
GCTTATGAAAGTTACAAATGACTATATCAAAAGGGTCTTGTTTAGCCAAACCTCAGTTGACTCTGGGACGGCGAATCAAATATTCTGACAGTGCAATTTCCCCACACCACCTCTAATAATCCTTGTGTTCTCAGTTCAGAGTTTAGGAGGGTGGAGAGAATGTGAGGCTGGGATCAAAGGGATCCCTCGCTCAGCATCAAAGGAGAGCCTGACGGTGGCATTGAAAGGAAGACTCGCCTTAGCCATTAATCCTAGTAACAAAACTAAACAAGGCGTGGGTCTACAGCAGGGTTTTCCAATCCTGGGCATCCAGCTGTTTATGGACTACAACTCCCATCATCCCTAGCTAGCAGTACCAGTGGTCAGGGATGATGGGAGTTGTAGTCCAGCTGGCGACCCAAGTATAGGAAACCCTGGTCTTTGGGAAGCCTCCCTTTCCAAACGTTCCCAGCCTGGTGAGGTGAGGTGATTGCCTTATTCTTTTTTTTTTCTCACTCCAGGGGTCCTAATCCGAGCAAGCTGATCCAGCAGCTGCTAACTCTGCGACCGGATCAGCAGGTGAACATCTTCAACACGCTAAAGGCCCACCTGGTGGACAAGGGCATGTTGGCTGGCTCTGAGGACGCATAGGCGCCTGTGCTGTCAGGATGGAACTGAGCACGGGCAAGCCCCCCCTCACCCCCCAGAGGAAACCCTCTCCCAGCTTGCCTGATTTAGGACAGTAACCAAGCCTCATGTCTCACACTTCCTTTTCCGTATAAAAGGTTTGCATTTGTGCATTTTTTTTAAAAAGAAATGTATCTATATCTCTGTGGCGGTGGTTTTGAGCAAACAGAGGGCAGCTTTTAGCTGGGAAGGAACCGTGGCGCGGAAGGAGACGCTCAGCTGATGGTTTCGGAAGGTGGTTTTACCCCTCAGATCTGCCCGGTGGTTTTTCTTATTCCCAGATGTGTATAGAAAGTCGTGCAAGGCTCGTTCTACTCTCAGAGCAGCGGCGTTTTTGTAGCGGGGAGAGGGAAGAGACAGGAAAGAGTGCCAAATAGCGTGGGTTAAAAAAAGAAAGAAGGCAGGCATGTTGAATCAAAATTACCTGGATTATGCACCCCTGTTCCACCATCCTGGCTTCCTTATCCATGAGATGGATCCGGTGCTGCGTATTGCATTTGGCAAATGCCCAGGTTCCTAAGTGCAGTGAAGTGAGCAGCTTTCCCCAATCTGCGTCCCTGTTCACCACACAGACATCCGGCAATGTGGTGGTGCAGAGACCCATCCTTAGTGCCAAGTGTATAATGTTGAGTGGGTTTTCATAGGGGTGGGTTGGAGATCTCGCCCTCCCCCCGGCCAGCCAAGAAAACTGGGATCCAGGGGCACTTTGCTCACAGAAGCAGCTCGAGAGCCAAGAAGACTCAAGGACAGCTATGCTGAATGTCCCTAAATGGCGCTTCTGCAAGGGGGTGGGGGCAAGGCCTGCCATCCTGCCCTGGAAACAGCTGCCCTTGTCTCGCTTCCATGCAGGGGAAATCCCTGCCAGCAGGAGAAGCCGCTTCCTCTTGTAACCCAGTTTCCTGCGCAGAAATGGATGCATGTTGCTGCCTGTCCTTGTGACGTTGCCCTATTTCTTGCGTTGCTGGCAGAAAAGGATGCAAAGTTCACCTGCTACTGTGCGGTTCTTGATAAGCAGAGAAGATCAGAGCATTTATCTTCATGTTCCCGAAGCAGAGCAAACCATTTGCCACAGAAAAATTTGGAAGACCATGAAGGCAAATGCATTTTTTTGTTTGTTTAGGTTTTATTTCACAAATCCTACTGAACTTTTTTGGGGGGTGTTTTTTTTTCCCTTTTTCTTTTTTTAAGCCTTCCTTCATTTTGGAGGAAGAGCACCTGAATAGATGGATATGGAAGCAGGACATTTGGCCTCCTGGGAACTTAAAGGGGTTGTAAAGGAGCGGAGGCTGGCCTGGGTGCCCAGCCATTGCAGTGCCCAGCTCATGCAGCTGTTTGAGTCCCTGCTGTTGTGAGGCTCCTGTTTATCTTCTGTCCCCTCAAACACTCCCACTGGAGTCCCCGTTCCCAAGGCAGTGGTCCCACTTTCAGTTGCAGAAGGGGACTCATATGACTGAAAGCTCGTGCTTACAAAGGCATTATCAGGACTCAGAAAGCGAGAGGGTGAGAATAAAGATTCTGTTAGCTTTCCATATGAACGCACGTGGGTGTGTTTTGGGGTTTATTTGTTTTGGGGTTTTTTTGGAAGGAGGAAATTTCAACCACGTTGAGCCCCCCCACCACAGCCTGAAGTGGTCCAGCCTTGATTCAGATTGATGTATGCTTTGAGATCTGGGCCTGAGTCACTGAGCAGCTGCTAGCTTAGGTACGATGCCTGATCTCTTTACGTGATTCCACTTCAGGGTCCCCTTCGCCACCTGTGCTGTCACTTCCTCTCTGACAGAAGAGAGTGCGTGAGGAGCCCTTTGCGCTAGGCTGATTAGCTTTTTTTTTTTTAAAAAAAAAAAAAGGTGTATTTTTTGAAAGCTGCTCATTTATACTGTTTTGCTGCCTCTTCTGGTATATTCCCTGATCCCATCTGCCCCAAACGCTCTTGGATTCAGAGTCCAGGCATCTGAAACCACATAGTGGGAGAAGCTTATTGAGTTGAGGGGGGTTGCAGGGAAAGATTTTTTGCCCCCCTCTTCCCGTTCCTCTGCTGTCAAGACACACACACCCCTCCCCAAAGGAAACAGTATTTTTTCCTGACCTAACAATCGCCTTTTAACCGCAGCTGACCCCTAAATTGAACATGCCTGCCATTTTGATGGGAAGTTTTGGGTTTTGATACCTAAAAAAGGGTGTGTGTGTGTGTGTGTGTTTGAACTTACTCAGTGTTTTGACCTTGGGGGAAGCAGGACAGAAGCAGAATGGGTATGTGGGGCAACGAGTGGCCATGCAACGGTAATTAATTAATAAAGAAAATTGGGGGAGGGGGCTCAAGGGGGGGTCCCTGTTTCATTGAAATGTCACTGACATGCCCTGATTCCAGCTAAATTCAGTTGTTTGGTTGGTGGCCACAATTCCTTGCATCCTGCCTACCAAAGGGAACTGGAAATGAACAGTTTATCCTAGACTCCACACACACACACACACACACACACACACACACACACACACACCTGCAGCAGCCAACAACACTTCTAATATATAAGGCCCGTTGTGTGCACTCTGGATAGTTGCGCACTGTTCTGGGATTGCTTCTCATGTCAGTGCATTTCAGGTACTGGGTGGGTTCAGTGTCCCAGCAGTCCACACATTCTTGCAAGATTCAGTCTTGGGTATAAGTCAAACAAAGTGTTGGTGTTTCTGTTGCAAAGGCACCACAGTTGCACCCCTGAGAACTGGCACTCATTTAAAGTTACCCAGAATAGGAAGGATTCACATCCTGGTTTTAGTCATTAGATGACAACATTATGGACAACTTTAAGTTCGATACCTTTTTTTTTTAATTTAATGGCTTATTAGTTTTCTCTTTGGGGGAGTTTAAAGACGGCCGTGACCCATCCATATTAGAAAAGGGCTGCTCAGGGATACAGAGCATCAACACAGAAACAGCCGGTTCCTCCAAGGGGCTGAGGTGTAAGTGAGAGAGAGTCTCTCCTGCCCAAAGGGAAGCCTGTGGGTCTTAGTTCAGTTGCACACAGGTAGCAAAGGTATGGGGAGCAGCAGGTAACAAAAGGCAGTTTGGTATGCAGTGGAGTTGCGGTAGGGGTAGTTAGCGGTGCGGGTGTATTTGCTGGTGAAAACCCCGAGTTGGCCTGGAGTTGAGCAGGATTAGTTTGGGGTGCTGTAGCTGTTACTAAGAGGAGTGTGTGCTCCATATGCTAGGCCTAGTCCGGCCAAAGTGTGTCCTTTTCCATGGTTGGCTGGCCTGATTGCCTGGCACACAGCGCGCACGCACCAGTAAGCCAGGTGGAGCTGGAGGTGTGTTGCGCGTCACACCTGAGCCAGGTGACCTTGGCCCACCTCCCCACAATCCCAGTGGTAGCTGGGCCAGCATCAAGGGAGTCCTTGCACACCTCTCACGGGATGGGGAAGGTGGATCCAGAGGGGTTGTGTGAGGAAGCTGGATATCACAGGGGTTGGAGCTGGGTCCAAGTCCGGATTCTGCATTCTTTGGGGCTAAAGAGAGACACTGACACAAAGCAGTGTCTCTGGAGTGGAAGACAGGCACTCACTTGCGAGGCGGTTGTGATGATTTGAGTGGAGATTTGGAAGGCTGGCTATGTGGAGTTGGGGACAGAAGAACTGGGGAACACGGGTCAACTCACCCCCCCCCCCATTTAAAAGACCCTTTGCTTAACGGGTACTGGTTGCTTAGCAGAAGTATGAGATTTAACGTTTCAGGAGCTCTAAGGCTGACGTCCTCCTAACTCCCCTCTGTTATTTCAAAGAGGGGGTCCCAGGGCATATCTTTTGGGATGTTCTGCCACATGTATCTGAGGGGGACTCCTTGCCCCGCTTGCTAGCATGGGCTCCCAGAAGGAAGTGCTTCTACATTCCTTAACTGCCTCTAGACTTGCCAAGTATCAAATCAGACTCTTAGCCATCCCTTTCCAACCTTTCTCAGCCCCCCCCCAATTCTTTCTGGTAACAGCTCTGTATGTTTGGAGGGGTAGCTTAGGTTGACAGAAAAGTCCCGCATTCACAATATCTAAAGCTGGCAATACAACCTTTGTGCTCATCGGCATGTCTGTATCAATGAGAACTTGTGAGCCCCTTTAATGTCCCTGTGACATCTTCCTCCACTCACAGACCCCACTCCCACCCCTGTTTTCCTTCTTCTGATGGGGATGTGCTTATCCCCTCCACAAATCCTCTGCTTTATTTCTCTGTGCTTTTGTCTTTTACAGGAGGAATGTTGGTGGTTGGTTTCTTTGGGGTTTTTTTTGCAGACACTTGTAGGCTTGCCTCTTTTTGGTTCATTTGACTGTCAGAATGTGAAATATTATATAAAGGTATTTTATCCTATTTATATACGGTAATATTGTTAAATAAAAATGTATCTAAACTGTTTGTGTGTGTGTGCGTGCAGTTTTTTAGGCCAAGCAGAAGGGTTTGTTTTATTCTATTTTTTGTTTTAAATTTTTATTTGCATTTTCAAAAACAGGAACAGAGAGCATATTTAACCCCCTCCCCTTCCCTCCCCTTCTCCCTGTCCCACTTACAACTTTAAGGGGGATGCTACCCCCCGCTGTCCCCCAGTAGCTCCATTTGAGCGACTTTCCATGCTCGCTACAGGAATTGGAAGTCCCATATTGATCTTATTAATGGTGCATTCATTCTCTCCCCCCCCCATTCAATATGTTTCAAAGCTTGAAATGCTGATCATTAAAAAAAAAAGGACCCAAGAGGAATTAAGCTTCTCTTAATGATAAATAGAATGAATCCTAAATCTTGAGCCAGCTCCTCTGGTTACCCCCAAGAAAAATTATCACACCCAAAACATAATTCTTGGTCTTGTTGTGCATTATAAAAATTGCCTCAGACACAAATGCAACTACCAGGAAATACAGCTGCAATTACACTGCTTCCACAATATACCCTGAAGCTAAGAAAACCAGACTCGTCAGATTGCTCATTACCTGATCAATAAGCATTGCACAAGTCCAGTAAACCACAAGTTGTAATGCAGATAAGGTGTCGTCTTCAAATAACACCTTTTATGAAGCGTTTTCAAATACGAAGTTTTCCAGATGTAAACCTAGTCCAATCTGGGGTTGAACTAGATGACCCTCGGGACCCCAACTCTACGATTCTATGATTCCATAAGTGCTTCTTTCTTAGAATTACTGAATTGGAGATCCCAGTTTTGGGATCCAACACTGCTTCCTCTGTGATCTGTGCTTTTAATGGTAGTGCTCTGCCTTCCTCCTGGAGCACATCCTGCTTAAGGTGCCTTGGACCATTATCATAGCGGTGGGCTAGGAAGGGCTGGTGGGGAAGATGGTGTGTCGCACAAACTGAGCTCTCTCCCCCCCCCTCACTTCACACCTCCCCAGAAGTTTTAAAACACACTACAGTACAATCACACCTTATATGGGGGCTCGGTTCCAAAGGTTCGGCCTAAACATAAAAATCGCATATACCCAAATCCTTGGAGCCGCCCCACAGCTAGTGGGTGGGCAGGAGAGAGAGAGGGAGGGGGTGTCAATCCTCAAGCTCTCCCAGAACCTGCACGCCAAGCGGGCCTTGCTCAGCAAGCAAGGTGAAGAGCTTAAAAAATTTGCGCCGGCTAACCAAAGCAGACCTGTCGCAAAAAGAGCTTTTTGAGCTCTCCACCTTCCTTGGATTTTAGTTGTTCACCATCTCAACCAGGCCTGCCTTCTGCTGCGTATGGCTGAAATCACACAAGTTAAATGCCTGTTAAGATGCGATTGTACTGTACTGTGTCCAGGGCAGCTGTCTATCAGCTCCATCTGGTACGCAGGCTGAGACCCTACCTGCCTGCGGACTGTCTCGCCAGAGTGGTGCATGCTCTAGTTATCTCTCGCTTGGACTACTGCAATGTGCTCTATGTGGGGCTACCTTTGAAGGTGACTCGGAAACTACAACTAATCCAGAATGCGGCAGCTAGACTAGTGACTGGGAGCGGCCGCCAAGACCACATAACACCGGTCTTGAAAGATCTACATTGGCTCCCAGTACATTTTCGAGCACAGTTCAAAGTGTTGTTGCTGACCTTTAAAGCCCTAAATGGCCTCGGTCCAGTATACCTGAAGGAGTGTCTCCACCACCATCATTCTACCCGGACACTGAGGTCCAGCACCGAGGGCCTTCTGGCGGTTCCCTCATTGCGAGAAGCCAAGTTGCAGGGAACCAGGCAGAGGGCCTTCTCGGTAGTGGCGCCCACCCTGTGGAACACCCTCCCATCAGATGTCAAAGAGAAAAACAACTACCAGACTTTTAGAAGACATCTGAAGGCAGCCCTGTTTAGGGAGGCTTTTAATGTTTAATAGATCACTGTGTTTTATTTTTCTGTTGGAAGCCGCCCGGAGCGGCTGGGGAAACCCAGCCAGATGGGCAGGGTATAAATAAATTATTATTCTTATTCTTATTCTTATTCTTATTCTTATTCTTATTCTTATTCTTATTCTTATTCTTATTATTATTATTATTATTATTATTATTATTATTACAACAGCAGGAAGTTGTGCTGGTCGGGGACGCTGGTGGGGAGTCCAAAATGTCTGGGGAGGCTGGCCTCATGGATCACTGTCTGTGCCAAATTTGTAGCAGTGTGTGTGTGTGTGTGTGTGTGTGTGTGTAGGTTTTACATAACTTTACACATTTTAACTTTAACCATTTCAAACATTAAAATAAAAAGTTCATTCAAACCTTCAGACCTCCTTCCTTCCCTCCATGGGTTCTGTGTTTAAAATAAAGTATTCTGCATCTTTTACCCTTATCCAGCTATTATATATCCACGGTTACCATAGTTAATTCCACTTTACAAGTGTGATTACATCCCTGCCAGAGTTTAACTGTTTACAGTGGTCTTTTAAATATATGGAAAATTTACAACAGTCTTTTAGGAATCCTTGATCTTCCTGTTTTCTGACCTTCGCCGTCAGTTTCGCCATCTCTGCATACTCCATCAGTTTAGTCTGCCATTCTTCTTTTGTTGGTACTTCTCCATCCTTGCATCTGTGGGCTAGAAGCATTCTCGCTGCCGTCATTGCATACATAAAAAGTATTTTATCTTCTCTTGGTAGCTCTTCACCTGTTATACCTACGGTAGTAAAAGGCAGGCTTCTGATTTTTTTTTTAACAAATGTTTTTTTAAAACATTTTCTTTGGTTCATTAAATATCATTTCCCAGACAGCCTTTACCAATGTACATGTCCACCACATATGCATAGCTGCCAAGTTTTCCCTTTTCTCGCGAGGAAGCCTATTCAGCATAAGGGAAAATCCCTTTAAAAAAGGGATAACTTGGCAGCTATGCATATGGTAAAGAGTACCCTCCTTCCCTTTACATTTCCAACACAAATTTGAACTAGTTTCAAACATTTTCGCAATTTCAGTTTGTGTTAGGTAAAGGAGCCCCTGACCATCAGGTCCAGTCGTGTCCGACTCTGGGGTTGTGGCGCTCATCTCACTCTATAGGCCAAGGGAGCCAGCATTTGTCCGCAGACAGCTTCCAGGTCATGTGGCCAGCATGACAAAGCTGCTTCTGGCGAACCAGAGCAGCACACGGAAACGCCGTTTACCTTCCCGCCTTCCCTATTTATCTACAGTACTTACACTTTGATGGGCTTTCGAACTGCTCACCCCGTTGCAGGGATTCGAACCGCCGACCTTCTGATCAGCAAGCCCTAGACTCTGTGGTTTAACCCACAGCGACAATACATGATTTTCATATCATTTCCCTTCAATGAGCAGCACGTTTTAAACTTTTATGTCCTCTTTCCATAACTTTTCCCAAGAAGAAAGTTGTATAGTATAACCAAAATCTCTAGCCCAGTGCATCATCACTGCCTTAATTTCTTCATCCTTTGTATATCCTTCCAAAAGCAATTTGTACGTTTTTGATAATACAAATTTGTAGCATTGTTCGCAGTCTGGTCTAAAGGCGACGCATCCTGTTAAGAGAGGAAGGGGTTGCCACGCTCGCGGCATGTTGCCAGACATTTCCCACAGTCATGAGCTGAGTTGCACATGAAAAACCTTTAATACTTTCTGGTTGTCCTCTCTCCCCACCCCCAGGGCCAGATTTAGGTTTGATGAGGCCCTAAGGTAAAGGGGTAATGGGGCCCTTTATATGTCCAACTGTCCTTTGTCAACAACAAATTGCCACTATTTTTTGTGTTGAATATATGCTATAGTATATAGTAATTTATGGACCTAACAGGTATCTAAAGCCATTTGTACATGCAGAATGTAGGCACCCTATATATAGAAATGAGCAAACCAATGATATTTTAGGGAGCAGGCTAGCCATTACTTACATCATAGGAGCCTAAAGGTAAAGGTAAAGGACCCCTGACAGTTAAGTCCAGTTCTGAGCGACTCTGGGGTTGCGGCGGTCATCTAGCTTTACAAGCCAAGGGAGCCGGTGTTTGTCCGCAGACAGTTTTCTGGGTCATGTGGCCAGCATGACTAAGCTGCTTCTGGCAAAACCAGAGCAGTGCACGGAAACGCCGTTTACCTTCCCGCCAGACTGGTACCTATTTATCTACTTGCGCTTTGACGTGTTTTCAAACTGCTAGGTTGGCAGGAGCTGGGACTGAACAATGGGAGCTCACCCCGTCGAGGGGATTCGAACTGCTGACCTTCCGATTGGCAAGCCCTAGGCTCAGTGGTTTAGACCACAGCGCCACCCGCGTCCCCTCATAGGAGCCTACACAACACAAAACACTGTTGCTGTATGTAGGTTATATTTTATTTGTTTTTTATCTTATATTTTGGAAATGTACATCCAGTTGTTGTTTTCCTTTAAATTTTTTTAGGGGGCCCCAAGAGAGTGGGGCCCTAAGCTATAGCTTGTTTAGCTTATATGTAAATCCGGCACTGCCCACTCCCCAGTGCATGAGTAATGTACAAGCGGCAGCCCCCACTTCCTCAAATGCGCTAACATAGTAGCACCCATACAGCTCCATGAACCAAGCCTGCAAACTGTTTCAGGGTGTGTACATGTGCCGGTCTTAAAACATGTTTGCACATTAGCAGGGAGCTAAATGCAGCTAGAGCTCAGGTGCTCTCCAAAGCCCTTGGAGGAATGGGGGTGGGTGTGTGCAGGTTGGAAACAAACTGATATTTGCATTGCACCTAGAAATTGAAGAGACTGAACTGGAAAATAAAAATAGAGAAGTCCTCCTTTGGGTTTCTCACAGAAGATCACAGGAAGTTGTTGGCAAACCAACGTCAACCGAGACTTTTCTTCTTCTTTCATGTAAGCCCAGAAGGAAATTAAATATATATATATATATAGCATGCGCACACAATCTGTGGAAGGGATTCAGACCCGCAGTTCAGACACATCTGCGCAGACCTTCCCGCCACTGGAACCGGGATGTCTCTCAAGCTGCCACGGAATTGGGATTTCAACCTGAAGATGGACATGTCTAAAATAGGTACGGCTGTTTTTTTCTTGACTACATTTCTAGCCTGCAGCATAGATGGCCCTCCCTCATTTTGTCCTCTCAACGACCCTGCGAGGGAGGCTAGGCTGAGGCAGAATGACTGGCCCAAGGTCACCCAATGAGCTTCCTGGCTGAATGGCGATTTGTACCCAGATTTCTCTGGCCCTTGTCCAACGCTCTTACTGCTCTTGTTTCCCTAATCTCTTGCGTGTATCGAGGGCTGCTTGGGTTTCATGAGAACTCGGGAGTGAAGCTCCCCCTTTTAGCCAAAGGCAGACTTCCTCTGCTGTCACAAACCTCTGCACAACATTTCCCCCAGGCCGTTTTACAGAGGCCACGTCTACAAAAAGATGTCCAGATTAGCTTGCCTCCTTATCTCAGACATGTTGCCTTTCTTCTCTACGCATCTTATGATCTGATGCAGTGTCCACATTTCAGCTTTTAATTCTTTTTTTATATATAAAAAGGAGGAAGTTGGATTGTTCACCCTTTTAATTCTGCAAATGAGCAGGCAGTGATCACTCGAGGACATGAAGTTTCTATGCTCTGAAGTTCTGTCCTCCTCTTCTACAAGAAAGAAGATTCCACCTAAACATTAGGAAGAGCTTCCTGACAGTAAGAGCTGTTCGACAGTGGAATTTGCTGCCAAGAAGTGTGGTGGATTCTCCTCCTTTGGAGGTCTTTAAGCAGAGGCTTGACAGCCATATGTCAAGAATGCTTTGATGGTGTTTCCTGCTTGGCAGGGGGTTGGACTGGATGGCCCTTGTGGTCTCTTCCAACTCTAGGATTCTTTGAGCTCTTTGCCCACCCCCAATCCTTGCCACTCCATGCTCAACTACATCATGTCATTATTCCTCAGTTGCCCCTGTCTTTCTGGCCACCTCACAGCTTCTGAACAGAGGGAGCAAATGTTTGTCCCCAGGGCCTCTGTGAATAGACGGACCCAAGGCAGAAGGATTAACCACAGCAGTTCTGCAAGAGAAAAATATTTGCATGTCTATTGGTATCACTTGAATAAGCCCCTGGGGGAAGGGATAAGATCTTGCAGCAGAAAGGTCCTAAAGGGCATACTTTTCTCTCCTGCTCCTCCCTGGTCTCTCTGTCACAGGCGGGGCTCTAGGTCCTCATAATCGGGGTGTGAAAGCAGCAGCCCCACATCTGTCCTCAGCACCTGACACTCTCAAATCCGCTGCTGCTGTGAGTTGAAAAGCAGGACCTGCTGCATCGGCCTGTAGCCATGGCGGCAGGGGTGGGGCAGATTTGGGGACACCACCCCTGTCCAGAACAAGGCTGGTCTACCTGTGTCCTGTGCTCTTTCCAAGGTGGAAGAAGGTGCACCAGAGCCAACTCCTAGGGGCCAAGGGAGCTTTGGTCCCCCAATAAAATATTTGAGGGGCTGCCCCCCCAAGTTGATGGGCATTGCCATTCAAATGGTGTGTGTGCACCATGTCATGTGATTGACTATGTGGGGTGGGGCTTACCTGCCCCCCCAATGTTTTATTCAAGCTGTCACCACTGAGTGTGTGTCTTTCCTTTGCTACCTGCTTTGCACAAACTGTCTTCTTTTGGGGGTGGGCACAGGTAAGGTAAAGGTAAAGGTGCCCCTGACCATCAGGTCCAGTCGTGTCCGACTCTGGGGTTGCGGCACTCATCTCGCTCTATAGGCCGAGGGAGACGGCGTTTGTCCGCAGACAGCTTCCGGGTCATGTGGCCAGCATGACAAAGCTGCTTCTGGCGAACCAGAGCAGCACACGGAAACGCCGTTTACCTTCCCGCCGGAGCGGTCCCTATTTATCTACTTGCACTTTGATGTGCTTTCGAACTGCTAGGTGGGCAGGAGCTGGGACCGAGCAACGGGAGCTCACCCCGTTGCAGGGATTCGAACCGCCGACCTTCTGATCAGCAAGCCCTAGACTCTGTGGTTTAACCCACAGCGCCACCTGGGTCCCTGGAGGTGGGCACACTGTGGAACAAAACATTCTTCTGCGTTAGTGCTGTCAAACCTTCAGTTAATATGGATTTTCTGCCATTCTGTATAAGCTTCTAAATGTGACCAAACACTTGGTTACTTGAAGTGTGTCCCCCAAAGCACAGGAGATGCACAAGGGGTGCTGATATTGCAGCAGGGTGTGCAAAACGAGTAAGTCACTCTCCTCCTTCGAATGCTGCAATCAATAAACCCACGTAAGCTGGGCTAACTCCAGGGCCACTTTATTCTGAGTAATGGCACCAACCATCGGGCCGTTTAGCACATTCTCTCTGCTTCTCTTGACGTGGAGAAGGTCATCTCAAAATAAACTGAGAAAAGCTTTCACAAAATAACGGATGTTTCCAGCCAGGAGCACAACAAGCACTAAGGTTTTTTTTTTTTTTTTTGCTGAGCGCCTTGAAAACATGAAGCATTGCTTCTTCCTGCTTGTGTTTTGAGAGCCTGCAACAGGAACCACCCGGAAATGGCCTGCAGCCGACATTTCGTGTCTGAGCAGTTTTTTTTTCAGTGTGCAGAAAATGCCATCAAGGCATGTGCATGTTACATGCAGTTTCCTTTCAAATTGAAATATGAGGTGCACATTTTGCAGCTCTCTATGAACTTGCTCTTCTATCTGTAAGTTCTCCGGCTTGTATCTAAGCATCTGCTCCAAGCCTATTTGCATTCATTCCGCCATTGTTTTCACTGTCAGTTCTTTCGGAATCAGCGGTGGGGTTGGGGGGGCATCAAAGCAGTCCAGAAGGCAGGACACAGGTTGAGATTTCCTGCTGCACAAAGAACCACAGTTCTTGAGCAACTTGTTTGGAGAGACGGAATTTGTGCAAAACAGGGGTGCTATCCTTAGACCAGCTAAGCAGCTGCTAGAGTTTGAGGAGCACTGTTTTATACAGTTTAGTTTTTGTTATATCCTATAAATTTTGGATACTTTGCGTTTATTTTATATTTTGAAAGCTCTGATATATATATATATATATATATATATATATATATATATATATATATATCACACATACTTGGAATGGTGGAAAATTCAAGAGAGAGAAAAGAAAATCCTTCCATAGCTCAACTATAGAACTTGCTCCCATAGGTAAAGGGACCCCTGACCATTAGGTCCAGTTGTGACTGACTCTGGGGTTGCAGCGCTCATCTCACTTTACTGGCCGAGGGAGCCGGCGTACAGCTTCCAGGTCATGTGGCCAGCATGACAAAGTCACTTCTGGCGAACCAGAGCAGCGCATGGAAACACCGTTTACCTTCCCGCCGGAGCGGTACCTATTTATCTACTTGCACTTTGACGTGCTTCCGAACTGCTAAGGTTGGCAGGAGCTGGGACCGAGCAATGGGAGCTCACCCCATCGTGGGGATTCAAACTGCCGACCTTCTGATTGGCGAGCCCTAGGCTCTGTGGTTTAACTCACAGCTCCACCCGTGTCCCTAAATGGCTTTAAAAGAGGGTTAGATGAATTCATGGAGGGGAGGGCTATTGATGGCTCCTAGCCAGGATGGCTCTGTTCTGCTTCCATAGTCGGAGGCAGCAAAGCAGGCCCGGCTCTAGGGGTAGTCTCGGAAGCGCGGGGTGCCAGGGCGCTGGGCCGGCAGGTGGGCGCTGCGTGCTGCGCCCGCCCACTAGGGCGGGGGCGCCAGAGCGATCTCCGTGCCCCGGCGCCAGGGCGCCCGACCTGCTTGAGACGGCCCTGCAGCAAAGCTTCTGAATACCAGTTTCTCTGAACCTCACAGGAGGGGAGAGTTGCCCTCGTGCTTGAATCCTGCTTGCAACAGGCCACTGTGAAAACAAGGTGCTGGATTAGATTGGCCATTGGCCTGATTCAGCAGGCTTTTCTTACGTTCTTAAAAACAACAGCAGCAGCCCTTTTTGCTGCAATATTTCACACACACACACACACACACACCCTTGCAGACGTTTGTGCTGCTGGGAAATAAAGAGTGTTTTCTCCAGCAGAGGAAACAGCTTCGAACCTCTGGGAGGTTTAGATCAGAACATGGTGGTGGCAGGAGGGGAGGAAGTGATCTTCTCCGGAAGGTTTCTTTTCTTTAAAGGAAACAGTGGGAGACCTGATTATGAATCTCTGGTGTCTCGCCTTGATTGGGGCTTTATGAGACAGATCCACGAAGCTCTCGCTTAGCAAAAGCTGGGTGGCTCATCCTGTCATCATTTGTTCTTCCTGCAGCTTTTTCAGCCAAAAGGCTGATAATGACAAAGGCAATGAACTTCAAATGCCGAGGATCAAAGAAAGGAGGCAATACGTTAATTCCACCTTACGTGAGAAGACAAAAAAATGAACTGTGAGCGTACAAAAGAAACACAGAGTGCAAATGAGTCAAAGCAGGCATAGGGTCTCACTTTCCCTCTCCTGCTGCCTCGGTTATCACAGTTGTGTGTGTGGTTGATCAATGACTCAACAAGCATTTGGGCTGTTTGGAAACTCCACTTGCAGCTCAGATGCCATTTCTGGACATTGGAAGCTGCCCCATATGGAGTCTGATCCGTGGTCCTTCCAGGCCAACCTCCCCCAAGTGCATGCTCTCCAAAAGCTTGGGACTACAATTCTTTTCAGATCCAGCATCCTAAATTTGAGCCAGCTGGGGCTGATGGGAGTTGTAGTTCAAATCATCATCATCATCATCATCATCATCATCATCATCATCATCATTTTATCATTTATACCCCGCCCATCTGGCTGGGTTTCCCCAGGGCAACTTCCAGCACATATAAATGGTTTTTTTGTTTGTTTTAAGAAAAGAAAAGTGTTAACAACATCCCCAAGAACAACAGAAGAACCTGAAGCACCAGGCCAATATGGCCGATCTAGTCCTGTTCTCATGGTGTGCAACCAGATGCCCCAGTGGGAAGCCTGCAAGCAGCATTTGAGCCCAACAGCCCTCTCCCCTCCTGTGGTTTCCAGCCATGGGCATAGCAAAGGGGTGTGTGGTAGGTGTGGTCTGCCCTGGGTGTCCCCATTGAGGGGGGTGACAAAATGGCGGGCGGCCCTCACTGTGGGGCCTGGAGCGCACTGGAGCCACGTGCCCCAGGCACCCGCAGGCTCCATAATAATGATAGTAATAATAATAATAATAATAATAATAATCTCCTGCCAACCTAGCAGTTCCAAAGCACGTCAAAATGCAAGTAGATAAATAGGAACCGCTACAGCGGGAAGGTAAACGGGGTTTCCATGTGCTGCTCTGGTTCGCCAGAAGTGGCTTTGTCATGCTGGCCACATGACCTGGAAGGTATACGCCGGCTCCCTCGGCCAATAATGCGAGATGAGCGCGCAACCCCAGAGTCGGTCACGACTGGACCTACTGGTCAGGGGTCCCTTTACCCCTTTACCTTTACCCTAATAATAATAATAATTTATTATTTATACCCCACCCATCTGGCTGAGTCTCCCCAGCCACTCTGGGCGGCTCCCAATCGAATATTAAAACAACACAGCACTAAATATTAAAAGCTTCCCTAAAAAGGGCTGCCCTCAGATGTCTTTTAAAATTAAGATAGCTGCTTTTTCCCTTGACATCTGATGGAAGGGCGGGTGCTGCTACTGAGAAGGCCCTCTGTCTATTTCCCTGTAACCTCACTTCTCGCAATGAGGGAACCGCCAGAAGGCCCTCGGCGCTGGATCTCAGTGTCCGGGCTGAACGATGGGGGTGGAGACGCCTGCTGCCTCCCCCCCCAGCTGTAGGGCGCCTGAGGCCCTGGCCCCCATGCCGTGCCCTGTCCCTAAGGGCATCATGCCCCCCACCCTGTCCCTCTGGGTGCCGTGCCAGGAGCCCGAGAGCCTTTCTCTGCCTTGCTTGCTAGACAAGGCCTGTTCAACACTTGGAAGGCAAGGGGATTCTCTCTTTCTCGTACTTGCACCCGCCTCAGCACGGGGGCAGCTCCAAGGGTTTAGGTATACGCACTTTCCATGTATACCCAAGATGCGATTGCACTGCGATGAATTCACATCTTCTCCTTCTACCCACGACCTGATCCACAAGCCTCCAGCAGAGGGAGCTCATTAGCTAATAATGACACTTAACCTTTATGGAGTTTGAGAGAGTCTTATGCATTTACCTGGTGACAACAGCCCTGTAGAGCAGGTCAGGCCCCATATTACAAGTACTGAATCTGAGGAGGAGCCCACATGACACGGGCAGTTGAGTCTGCCTAGCTTCTGGTTTACCTCTCAGCAGCTGCAGAGTCCGACTCAAATCAGTTTCATTTCCACTTTGCACCTTATTGCATCGCTGCTGTGTTTCTGCTGAAGCAAATATTTGAATGGCCTAATTTAGCCATTGGCACTTTGGGGAGGAGTCTTAGCCTGATAGGGCTGTTGTTGTTGCCTTGGCTTCAACAGCACCTCCTGTTAAGGGATTTGGGACAGCAAAGTTGAGGAATGAATGGCCTGAATGCAGGGCCGGATTTAGGTGTGATGAGGCCCTAAGCTACTGAAGGTAATGGGGCCTTTTATATGTCCAGCTGTCAACAACAAATTGTCATTGTTTTTTGTGTTGAATATATTCTATAGCTATATGGTCATTTATGGACCTAGTAGGTATTTAAAGCCATTTTTATCTTATATTTTGGAAATGTACAACCAGGTTTTGTTCCTTTGATTTTTTTGGGGCCCCCAAGAGAGTGGGGCCCTAAGCTATAGCTTGTTTAGCTAAATCCAGCACTGCCTGGATGGAGATCGAGGCAACACAACAGAAATATAAAAAAACTGTGCATGGCATGGAGAAAGTGGATAGAGAAACACCCCACCCCACCCCGTCTCCCATAGGAGGCTGTCATGGCCACCAGCCAAGATGGCTTTAAAAGGTTGTTGGTGTCTGTCTGTCTCAAGAGACAATGGAGTGCACCTCCAGGGGTGATAGTTAAATTGCTGTGTTAGATGCTACAACCAAGTGATGGCATCCTCCAGACAAATGGATGGGTCTTTCCTCCACAAGCACCCATAGCTGCTAGGAAGGAGAACAATAGTCAGAGAGAGTTGTGGGTGAGCTGAGCTGGAAGAAGGCTGGCCGCTAGAGGCACAGAGACATGCTAGTTCTGTGCTGAATCCAAAGCTGCGCCTAATGGAGAAGAAAGATCTGTTGGGGTGTGAATGCTGTGAGCCCCAGTTTCACGTTCAGGATGTATGTTGTCAGCATCTGTCTGTCTCGAGAGACAATGGAGTGCGCCTCCAGGGATGAAACCAAACTGCTGCGTTAGCTGCACTGAAGTGACCTCCCTGGGGCACAAGCCACCCTGGTCTGCCCAGAGGACAAGGCGCTCCTCTTGTCCTCACTGATGTGGTCCAAAGGAAAGCAGAGCAAGACGTTTGGCACCAACAGGAGTTGCTGGAAGGAGGCGTACAAGGCTCCATCCAATTGTCTTAGGGACTCCACTCCGGATTAGCCTTTTCTTCTCCTGAAGATATCCTGCAAAGCAGTGGAGGTTTAGGAGCAGAGTTTTCCTTCTCCTAACGGGCTTCCTTCCCCTCACTTCCCTCCTACAGCACATGCAGAAATCACCTTTCTAACCATTGGACCCACTCTTGGTCTCACCCACTCAATCTGCTGGAGCCCTTCTTCACATGCAGGGGGATGTCCCTAACTCACTGAGCGTTTGAGGCCCACTGGCTACCCTCACTTAGTTTAGTCGGCCAGTGAAAGCTGTTTCCTGGGGTGTGGCCACTGTCCCACGCACGCGGACAGCTTTTAAGAGTCACAGGTGAGAGCTGAGTGGGGAGCAAAGGTGTACAAACTCCCCCAGAAGGAGCATTCCTCCTCCTCTGACACCCCAAAAGATAAAACAACAAAATTATCAATAAGAAGAATTAACAACAATAATTTCAAACATTCAAAGGTTAAAATAACAACAGACTGAAAACAGGTTAAAACTCCCATCAACTTTCTGAACATCTGATTAGGTTTAGAATCATACAGTTGAAAGGGGCCATGAGAGTCACCTAGTCTAGCAATGCAAGAATCTTTTGCCCAGTGTGGCATTCCTGGCACGTGACACAAATGTCCTGTCCTGATTTTTCTTGGTGGCTGCCGAGGAAGGCCCCGGCAGGTCCCCCTCGTTCCTGAACAGCCGCATTTAATAAGAAAATCTGATGTCCTGGTTGGTGGCAGCTTTCGGTTGCTTGCCTGCATTTGTAAAGACGAACGCCCACGCAGGAAAAAGGAAGTCCATTTGAACAAATAGCTGCAGTGGCTTCCTTTCTCAAAGCTACGGGCTGCCGTGAGCCCCGCCATCCGGCAGCAATACCTCCTTGGACTCACTCCTCTGCTCTTTGCTCCGTTGTGGAGGTGCAATGGTGGACTTTCCTCCCTGACGGGCTTGAGCCACTTCTGGGCCAGAACTGCCCCCTGGCTTTGCTCTGGGGTGTGGGTGTGTTCTCCCTGCTCCAGCTCACTGCCCCTCGCTTCTCCCCCAGTCCGCTCCCAGAGCATGATGGCCGTCGACCCGAAAGGCTCGGGCAGCTGGTCCCATCCTCCCAACCTTCTGGAGCGGCCCCTGAAGACCGGCTGGCTGAAGAAGCAGCGCTCCATCGTCAAGAACTGGCAGCAGAGGTACTTTGTCCTGAAAGGGCAGCACCTGTATTACTACAAGGATGAAGAGGACCTCAAGCCCCAGGTACTGTTCAGGAAGAGGGGCCAGGGGGATCGCCCTGGGCCAGGGGGAAAGAGCTCAGTCTCAGGCAGAACTGGCCCAAGATGTTCTGCCACCTGAGGCCCAATGGCCGCTTCTGCCACCTGAGGTGACTGAAAATGGCCAGGGGAACCCCCGGTGCTCTGAAGGTGGAGAAAAAAGGAAGCTGGAGAGGAGCAAGTGGTGGGGCAGTGGGCGACAAGCCCAGGAGATTGGGAGGGGGAGCACCCTTTGGTCCTCCAGATCTGCTGCCCCTCCCTACTGTCCTGAGCCTGCCGCCTGAGGCAACTGCCTCACAGAGCCCCATAAGTGGGCCGGCCCTGGTGGCAGGAGAGGCTGTGGAAGCAAAGTCAGTGAGGTTCTTGTGAGGTGGGCTTGGGGGGAAAAGGGCTGATCATATTGTCACACCTCAGAAGAGAGAGGCAAGATGGAGCTGCCCCTGAATTCTTCCCTGGCTCAGATTGAAATCCGAGCCGGAGAAGTGATTCTGGCTTGTCTCCTGCAAGTTCTCTTCTGCCCCACCCGCCCCACATGCAAGCTAGTGGAGCTGCTTCTCTCTGCTAGATTGTATGGGGAGGAATCTTGCAGGGGCAAAATCCAAAATCCAAAACCCCTGTAGTGCAGATATGGGAAGGGCAGGGGAGATGGGCAAGCCAGTTTCAGAAACTGTGGTTTGACGTAACCTTCTTTTGAAACCAACCAGTGTTTCCTAAAAACCATGATTCCTGCTCTGGACAATATGACAAACTAAGATTCAGAGAAAGTGGACAAAGGGGTGGGGGTGGAGAGCTGGTGGTCCTTCTCCTGGCTGTGGGGAGGGGCTGGGGCAGGGCTTGTGGAGGCTCCTCCCTGCTTATGCAGATCTCACTATACTTCAGCTAGCATAAGGTTACCAGAATTTTTTTCAATGAATCCAGGGACACTTTAAATAAATAAATAAAGTAAGTAAGTTCGGGACGTTGATGCTCCAGCGATGGCGGGTGCAGAGGGGCGGCCGCCGCCTTCACCTCAACCGCCATGTTTCCCCTTCCTCCAAGGCTTCTATCTCCTTTTCCCATGAGCCTGGGTTGTTGGTTTTTTGGTGGTGGTGGTGGTGGGGAAGCGGTGCGCGGTGGGTCAGGCATGGAAGGTGGAGAAGGAGGCCCGAGAGCAGCAGCGGCGGCGGCGAGGCTCGGGCAGCGCGATGCCTCCCTTCCCGTCGGAGCAGCGCCAATCCCATTCCTACTTGCGTGCAAGCAGGAGGGGACGGGGATCCCTCAGCTGGGAAAGGGGGCTTCCCGTTGCCCAACTGAGAGATCCCTGCCCCTTCCTGCTTGCATGCAAGCTCTGATCGGCAGCGTGAAGCCTCCCTTCACAGCTGAGTTGCTGGGGTCAGGGAAGGTGGAGGCAGCCCGGAAGCTGCATCTTAGAGCCCTTGCACCACCATCAGATGGGGATTTCCAGGCAGTTCCTGAAGCCAGCCAGAGCCAACTGAGCTACCAGGCTGGCTCTGAGCTGCTGAGGCTGCTGCTGCCGCTGCCACATTTCCAGGGGACATTAGATGAAATTAATTCTGGGGATGCAATTTGTCCAGGGACAGATTCACAAATCCGGGGACTGTCCCCAGGAGACGGGGACGTCTGGTAACCCTAAGCTAGCATAAAGTGTGAACCAGATTCTGAGCTTTAAACATCTTGGTAATGTTATCCAATATAAGGCCTTTTTAGTTTCCTCTGCATCTAGTGGCTTCCCACTGCTGACGTTGGTAGTGTGCCACAACCCCATATCTATCCTGTTGTTGCTTATGGAAAACTGCGTTTTGATACATTTCCCCCCCAAACCAGCTTCAATCTGAATTGAGAAGAACGATGGCGTAGCTGCATTTTTAGCTGGCAATGTGTACACAGCCTTGGTGGCGTTTTCATGTTTTAAGCGCTGGCTAAATATATACCCAGCTTCCTTCCCCGTTTCACAGAGCAGCTGGTATTACACTGGTGGACTATAAATTCTCCTTCTTTCATGATGTAGATTAAGATTCACGAAACCAGATTTTGTGACACCGTCACCAGAAAGTATGCAAGAAAACATTTGTAGAACGTTTGCAAAATGATAAGCTGCCTGGAGAGGGAACTTTCCCTTTCTTTTTCAGAACAGTAGAATTTGAGCCACCCCCTTAAGTGGATTCTGCCACTGGGGAGCTCACTCCCACAAGCTTTAAAGGTAAAGGGACTCCTGACCATTAGGTCCAGTCGTGACCGACTCTGGGGTTGCGGCACTCATTTCGCATTATTGGCCGAGGGAGCCGGCATATAGCTTCCAGGTCATGTGGCCAGTATGACAAAGCCGCTTCTGGCAAACCAGAGCAGCACATGGAAACATTGTTTACCTTCCCGCTGTAGCGGTTCCTATTCATCTACTTGCATTTTGACGTGCTTTCGAACTGCTAGGTTGGCAGGAGCTGGGACCAAGCAACGGGAGCTCACCCCGTCGCAGGGATTCGAACCACCGACCTTCTGATAAACCTCAGTGGTTTAACCACAGCGCCACCTGGGTCCCTTCACCCACAAGCTTTAGCAGTGGGCAAATGTTTAATGGCATGGATGTAATTCACCAAGGACAAGTCTTTTCAAAGGGCTCCTCAATAGAACCTCCATCTTCAAGAGAAGTCTATCTCTGAGTTTTAGGAGCTGGGCACAAGGAGCGGGAGAAGGTCACTGTTGCCTTTATGCCTCTTCTGCTGCTTCTCAGGGGCAGTGGGCTGACCACAAAATGGGGGGCTAGAATGATGCACTTTGCTCTGCCTCACCAAGACAGTTCTTTTATTTTTACTTTTCTGCACACTGCTGGGGGTGGAGGAAAGGCCTTTCCTCCCACCCCAAACCAAATTACCTCTAAAGACCCTCACTCATTGGCAGTGATCTTGTCAGCCCCTGCTCAAGAAACTCTGCACTAGGGGTAGCGACTGACTTACAATAAACAATGTACCCCCAAACAAATCAAAACCCGCTAAAATGGAGAAACATGGGCCCGGATCCTGTGCTTCGAGCAACAGGTTAATCCGCAAAGATCACTAGGTAGAGTCACCTAGAACCACAGAATTATAGAGCTGGAAGGGACCCCCAAGAGTCATCTAGCCCAACCTCTTGCCATGCAGGAAGAAACATTCATGGTGCGGTGGAGATGAACTGCCCATAGCTGCCAAGTTATCCCTTTTTAAAAGGGATTTTCCCTTATGCTGAATAGGTTTCCTCGCGAGAAAAGGGAAAACTTGGCAGCTATGGAACTGCCATCAAAGGCGCAGGAGCAGGGGCTGGTTAAACAGCTGGCAGTCTCATCTGCTAGAAGCTGCTTGGCTTCTCCGCCCCCTTCTGCCCACCAATATAGTTCCTCTCTTCTGATTTCGCTTCCCATTTGCACAGGTCCGTCCTGGGTCTCGCTCCACCCACACGTCTGCTTGAACCCCCTCCTGCCTTTGACTTTTGCCACAATGCTTCCTGTGGCAGGAAAAGACCCTGCAATGCCACACACTTAATCTGTCACACCCACGAGTTATCTGGCAATGATGTGCAATCTTCACGATAAAAATACTTTGCACCTTTTTAAAAAAAAATATAAAAGTGCAATACAGTTGAGTAACCATGAAAACACCCAAGGCAGCCCTTGCTACCAGTTTGGCTCAAGTCATCTGCCTTTTCCTCGTGACTGCCCTGACTCATGACATTGCTGCCTGAGCTCTTCCTTGGGCATGAAGAAAAGGCTGTGATTCCTTTCATTGGGGCAGGGCTGAAATTCCACCCTGCCTGCCCCCCGCCACCCGGTTTCCCAAAAATATTTTCCCCTTGCAAAAAAAAAAAACAGGGACTGATTTTCTGTTCCTTTCTGGATGGGGGAGTGGGGAGTAATAGCACCACAGAATTGTAGAGTTGGAAGGGTACCCCAAAGGCCATCTAGTCCAACCCTTTGCAGTGCTGGAATCACAGCTGAAGAATCAGTGACAGGCATGGCAATCCAAACTCTGTTTTAGAAACTTCCAAAAAAAATAGAGCATCTGGTTTCCAGGTAATAGGAGGACAACTTTGCTGCTGTTTCTGGTTTCAGGGATCGATGCGCCTTCACGGAAGCACCATCAGGGAGGTGGCAGCCACCGGCTCCGACGAAGTTGGGAAATTTATCTTTGAAATCGTCCAAGGTGAGCAGCCCTGAATGGCCTGGCGATTTCAGTCCTCCTTTCTTTGCTCTTCTTCGCTCGGTGACAAAGGCCCTGCCCATGCCGCCCAGTTAAACCAGTTAACGGTCATAGCTTCCCTCTGTGGTGCCCTTGGAATTTTCGTTCAGCTAAGAATCTGCAAGCCTCTCTTGCTTCCCTGAGCAGGAGGAAAGAAAGAAAGAAAGTACGTCTTCCTGCAGCGCATAGTTACCGTAAACTACAGGATTCACTCCTGCAGGAAGCAGTGATGGGCACCAAACCTATAGGTGGCTTCAAAAGAGGTTTAGACAAATTTATGGAGGGAGAAGCCTGTGGGAGGCAGTACTGCAGGGGTCAGCAAACGTTTTCAGCAGGGGGCCGGTCCACTGTCCCTCAGACCTTGTGGGGGGCCGGACTATATTTTGGGGGAAAAATGAAAGAATTCTTATGCCCCACAAATAACCCAGAGATGCATTTTAAATAAAACGACACATTCTACCATAGCTGCCAAGTCTCCCGTATTCCCCAGGAAACCCCCGTTTTTCCAGCTTTCCCCAGCCGAAAAAACGGATTTTTTTGTTTTCCCCCGGTTTATTCTGGCGCGGCCGCCATTTTGGAACTGGGCGGAGCATGCTCAGAAGCGACTTTTGATGCTGCTTTGCCCAGTTCCAAAATGGCTGCAGCATGACTTCTGGTGCGGCGGCCATTTTGGAACAGGGCAGAGCAGCATCAAAAGTAGCTTCTGAGCATGCTCCGCCCAGTTCCAAAAGGGCGGCAGCGCTACTTCCGGTCTGCTACTTCCAGTCCAGTCCCTTATTTCTCAGGCCGAAACTCGGCAGCTATGCATTCTACTCATGTAATAACATGCTGATTCCCGGACCGTCCGCGGGCCGGATTTAGAAGGCGATTGGGCCGCACCCAGCCCCCGGGCCTTAGTTTGGGGATCCCTGCTGTACTGTTTCTGAATCCCAGTTGCTGGAAACTGCAGGAGGGCAGAGGGCTCTTGTGCTTGGGTCCTGCTTGCAAGTTTCCCACTGGGGCATCTAGGTGGCCACAGTGAGAACAGGATGCTGGACTAGGTGGGCCACTGGCCTGATCCAGCAAGCTGTCCTGATGAGGATTCAAATTTGCTACACCTGGCCCCTGCCCCAATAAAAATGTTGGTACTGTATGCCACTGGCTGGAGTCCACGCCATCTGTTGCACACAAGGAGGGGAGTTTCCCAGTATCCTCTCTGCAAGCCTTTCTTAGTCTTAGTGCGCAAGGCAAAGAGAATTTAAAATAATGCATCCTTGATAGGTGGGAGCCCCTGCAGGGCAGTGGCTTCCAAAGTGGGTGGTACCTCCCCCTTGGGGTGGGGGTGGGATAGGGGGATTACGTAGGTGGGTGCTAAGAGGCAAGCAGGTAGCAGCGGGGCTAGATTCATTGCATCAAGTTCATCAGTTTTGTTGATTTAATTAGTTTAAACGGGGTTTTGAATAAATGTGCAATTAACTGTTGCCATTCTTAATTTCGTTGTGTTGTTACCTTCCTTAGCGGGTTGTGCAAACTGCTATTCTGAATCATGCTTTTTACAGGGTCTTATTATTGCTATTATGATTTATTAAATTTATATGCCACTGCTCTTCATCAAGAGGTACCAAGGTGGTTCACAGAATAAAAATACAAGTGAATATTTAAACCAAAACAACAAAACAATAACCCCCGCTTAGCACGCACTGGGGAGTTGTTTTTGGAACCAAGCGGGGAGTGGCCAGAACTGCTGTTTCCCCATTTTTTTAAAAAAGCTAGCTCTGAATAATGTTGATTTTAAGTGCGCTTTTTGGATTCAGTCCTGGGGAAGCACTGCTCCTCTGAGTCACTGCCATAATTTACAGGCAAAAGCCTGTTGGGGAAAGACATTAGTAGGGAGAGAAATCCATTTGCAGCATTTTCTCCACTTTCCAGGATGAGTAACTTGCTTCCCCCTCCCCTCCACGCAGGAATCTCGGGAGACCAGAATCGAGCGGGACAAGACTCTTACGTGCTGATGGCCAGTTCCCAGTCTGACATGGAGGACTGGGTGAAATCTCTTCGCCGCATGGTGGGGTCTCCCTTAGGAGGTAAAGGGGGATGCAAAGCTCTTTTGTATCAACATGCTTTTGGCCCAACCACCATTTAATGCACTTTCCATCCATTTCAGTAGGACAAGAGACATCCCCACTTTTCATCTTCATCACTGTGGGAAGTCACAGGATAAAATTTCCTGTGATGGAGGTTTCTGAAACTCTGAGGATGTGAGAAAGCTGTGGGGTTGCAGCATTGTGAGGGCTGTGTCATAGCCAGCCTCAGCAATGCAAGAGCTGTTGTTCTGTTATTCATTACCTGCCCTTCACCCCAAGATCCCAGGGCGGGTGGCATCATTAAAACACAATATTCAAAACAATTTGCAGTCTTAGAAATCGGATGAGTTCTAAAAGCATACATGCATGCTGAAGAGCCAGGTGTGAGTAAGGTGCTTTTGGTGCCAAGGATGCAGGTGGTGCTGTGGTCTAAACCACTAAGCCTCTTGGGCTTGCCGATCAGAAGGTTGGCAGTTCGAATCCCCATGATGGAATGAGCTCCTGTTGCTCTGTCCCAGCTCCTGCCAACCTAGCAGTTCCAAAGCAAAACCAGTGCAAGTAGATAAATAGGTACTGCTGTGGCGGGAAGGTAAATGGTGTTTCTGTCCGCCCTGGCTTCCGTCACGGTTCCGTTGTGCCAAAAGCGGTTTAGTCATGCTGGCCACAGACCTAGTAAGCTGTCTTTGGACAAACGCCGGCTCCCTCCTCCTGAAAGCGAGATGAGCGCCGCAACCCCATACAGTAGTTGCCTTCGACTGGACTTAACTGTACAGGGGTCCTTTACCTTTTGGTGCTGGAAAATGGGTGTGGAAGATCCATACTTAGCCCCTGATTTCCAGTTGAATGTTCCTGGGGTGGGTGTGAGTGAATGAGACATGTAGGGGTTAGTGTCGGACTAAGAACTGGGAGACCAGCGTTCAAATCCCCACTCGGCAATGACACTCGCTGGGTGACCCCAGGGGCCAGATCCTGCCTCTCGGCCTAACCTACCTCACAGGGTTGTTGGGATTACACGAAGAGGGGGACAACCTTGGAGGAAAAGAGTGGGACAGAAATGCAGCAAATAAACAAAACAAATATGCATTTTATTTATATGCCATATTTCCAACAAACTGCATAATTTTGTAATTAGTTTGGCCTTGGCAACAAGAGGCCACCTTAGTGGTGAAGACAAGGAGGCCTTGATGTGATGAGGACCCAGAGATGCTTGTGCCTGTTACTGGCAGATGGCTGGGCTTCCCTAGGCCACCTCATGAAGAGCCCACTGTTAGCCGCTTGTCATTGTAGACCTTGATTCGACTGCAGGCTCCAGAGCTCCAGAGCCCTGCCTCTGACATGGGCAACGTCATAACTGACACAGCCATATCCCTGTTGGAGAGACTTTGGGCTCCTGGTCGATCATCCACGGAGCATATTGATTTTTCAAAGTGCTTTAGTCTTTGGCCTCGTAACAGCTGGGGGAGGCAGGCTGTGGACACCCTCCCTTTTGAAGGCTGTGCCATAATTTCAAGGCAGAGGGCGAGATGTGATCCCAGGCCCCAGGCTGACTAGCGCTGAATCGTGGCGCCGTTTTGGAGGGAAATGACTGCCTCTTTCTTTTGCTGCAAAGAAGGGAGCCGTGATGTGGAGAGGGCAGCTTCAGTCTGAGTGAAGGAAGTCATATGCAGGACTCAGAGTAATGGAAGGAAGCACCCGTTTACTATGCACAATGACAGGTTTATGATGATTCTCTAAAAGCCAAAGAGCTCTTTGTAAACCGTCGGATCCTTGCCCCTCTTGGCGTTCCTGGGAAGAAGGATGTGTGGACGCTGGGCTGATTTGGAAAGGGAAGAGACTCCAGGATTTCCTTCAGAATCTGGAAGCAAGGATGAGAACAGGAGCCCGTCAAAAGGCATAGAAGCAAGTTCTGAAGTCCTTTCCAGGTTGGAACTTGGACTTCCCTGCCATCCTCTTCCTGCCTGGACTCCCGATGAAAGGCTGGGAGTTGGGTTTTTGCTTTCCAGACCTGGAGATGTTCTTTTGCTGGGAGTACAGGAAGAAGAAGCAGCAGCAGCCCATGGCCCACAGGAAAGGTACTGCTGCTGCCTCCTTAAATGCCAGCCTCTTAGAAATTCCATGCACAGTGTGGCCTTCGTTTTGACTGGTGCAGCAGCAATGCACACAAATGCGTCCGGAGCTCTCTGAAGAGGCGGATTTAGGAGAGTGCAACCGGTTTGCCTGCCCTGGGCGCTGAGCTGAAAGGGTGTTTGCAGGGGACACTGCAACAATGACGATCAATGGAAGGCAGGGGGTAGGGGGCCTGAATTTTGGTGTTGCACAGGGTGCTGCTAAAAATGTTGAAGCCCAAAGCCCGCCACTGCTCTCTGTGTGTTACACAGCAGGACTTGACTTGCCAAATGCCGAGAGCCATTGAAAAGCTTTTGTCTCTAAAGTGGTGAAATAAACTGGCAGGGATGGCTGAGCTGTGAGTCAAGGAAGTCTCTGGTTCAAATCTCACCTCTGCAATACTCAGTAGGTAGTCTTAGGAAAGCTACTATTCTCCCCCCTTCTCATCTACCACAGGGGGATGAGAGGAGCCTACATTGCAGGGCTGTTGTAGTAGCTAGTAAGGTTTTTGTGTGTGTTATTTCATCATTTGTACTCTCATACATTTTTTAAAATGCAAAAGTACTTTGTTGTTTCATTTTTTGCACTTCTGTATTTTTTTAATTTAACAGAATTTCAGTTAAGGGTCATCCACAGGAGCCTTCCCTCAATCTGGTGCCCTCTGGATGTTTTAAATAAGTGCTTGCCAAAGTGTTTTCAGCACACACCCCACCCCTAGAGGAGCACTAAGGGGCAAAAGGGTGGCTCTAGTAGTGTACATGGCCATCAGACTTTGAAAAGCTGGCATTACTGGATGAAGTCCATCCATTCTGTTGAATTAATTAAACTAAATAGTTTTCATTGGGTTTTGAATAAATGTGCAATTAATTGTGACTGTTTTGAATCTTATTGTGCTATTATCTTCCTTAGTGGGTTGTGCATAGGGTAGGGTAGGGGGGCCCTGGGGGTGAGTTTATGGAAACAAGGGGACAGTGGCCTAAAAAAGGTTGGGACCCACTGTTCCCAATTTTGGACTACAAATCCCATCAACCCACCAATGCTGCTGTCAGACCAGCGTCATATGGCTGGTGGGAGTTGTAGTCTGTAAAATCCGGGCAGGCTGATCTATAGGGATGCAGAAACAGAACTGAAGATTAAGTGGGCTGGTTCCCGGATAGGACCTTTTGAGAACCCATCTTTCTTTTGTGTCTTCTTCTCCCCTCCTCCCCCCCACAGTAGTTTTTGGGCAACAGCTGGTGGAGACCATGGTGTATGAGCAGAAATTTGGGCAGCATCAGGTCCCCATCCTGGTTGAGAAATGTGCCGAGTTCATCAGGAAGCACGGCCTGAACGAAGAGGGCATCTTCCGACTTCCTGGCCAGGACAACCTGGTGAAAGAGCTGCGGGATGCCTTTGACGCAGGAGAGAGGCCGTCCTTTGACCAGTAGGTGGCGCATTTCTCAAGGGAATCCATGGCTGCAGGTTCTAGGGGATGTGATTGACCTTTAGATTTCACACCCCACATTCTCCCCACACTTTAGGCTCACATGCATGCCTTCAGAGAGATGCTGGAATAAAAGTGTTTTGATAGGAAGCTCTATTTGGGTGCTGAATTATGCCCCACTTTTGAAGTTTCTTAAAGCGAAACCTAGAGTTACACGAGTATGACTCGTCCCCGTTTTTCCAGCACTGTTTGTGGGGTCTGCTCCTGCCAGGAGCAAGGTCCTTTGGATGCCTCTCTATCTCCTCTCCTTATTTTGCAGAGACACAGACGTGCACACGGTGGCTTCTCTGCTTAAACTCTACCTCAGGGAACTCCCTGAGCCTGCCATTCCTTGGACACAGTATGAGGACTTCCTCTTGTGCGGCCAGCTCATGACGGCTGATCAGGCAAAGGTTCGGAATAACGCACCTCTTATCAGCATTCTCATGTTATTTTCTAGGATGCAGTGAATGTGCACACTTTTTGTATGGGTTATGTAAACAGCCTGAGCTGCCTTGGGATACACCTCCAAGGGGCAGTACAGCGCTATCCCGGAAGTCAAACAGAATCCGTTCCGGAAGTCCATTCGACTTCCAAAAAGTTCGGAAACCAAGGCGCGGTTTCCGGTTGGCTGCAGGAAGCTCCGGTTTCCGGTTGGCTGCAGGAAACAACTTTCGTTGTTCCCGCAAGGGGACAATGACAATGACAATAAAGATAAAGATATCTAAAGAAAGATATCAAAACCACTTGAACCAATGCTTTGTAGGCCTGGGAGAAGTGCAAGGATAAGAGCTTTTGGTATTGAAAAAGACTACCTCAGAATGTTTTTAAACGGAGGTTTGGGGGTCGGCTGTTCGGGATCCTTTAGCTGTGATTCCTGCATTGCATGGGCTTGGACTTTTGTTGTTGTTTAGTCGTTTAGTCGTGTCTGACTCTTCGTGACACCATGGACCAGAGCACGCCAGGCACTCCTGTCTTCCACTGCCTCCCGCAGTTTGGTCAGACTCATGTTTGTAGCTTTGAGAACACTGTCCAACCATCTCATCCTCTGTTGTCCCCTTCTCCTTGTGCCCTCCATCTTTCCCAACATCAGGGTCTTTTCCAGGGAGTCTTCTCTTCTCATGAGGTGGCCATGGGAAGTATTGAATCCCAAAGTATTCAGGATCCTTTAGCTGTGATTCCTGCATTACATGGGGTTGGACTAGATGAGCCTTTGTGTCCCCTTCCAAGTCTACAATTCTATGAAATGATCATGTTATTTTGTGCCAGGGATAAATGCTTGTGACAACTGAAAACCCAGCCTTATCTTCTTCTAGGGTCATCAACAGCTAGTGAAGCAGCTCTCTCTTCTGCCTCGGGACAATTACAACCTCCTCAGTTACATCTGCCGGTAGGTGCCCATTCACTGATGTATCCGTAGCTTGCCATTTTATACCAGGAGATGTACAAGTTGCCACAGCCAAAACCCTCTTGCTGTCAGGGCGCTCATTTGCAGACCACAGTGTGCTGTGAATTTCAGTCCCAACTTTTGGCACCTTCACATAGAAGTCTTAATCTTCTGTTTGTCCAAGAAAGAAGTAAGCAGAAACATTTGGTAATTTTCAAAATCTTCAGGACTGGGACAAGCCCCCTAAGTAGCAAGAATGTGTAGAGCACTGGTTTTGTTTTAATATGTATGTTTTGGTCTCGTTTTGTATTTTTATGTTGTGAACTATCCTGTGATCTTTGCATGGATGGAAGTATAATTTTTTAATAATAATAATAATAATAATAATAGGTTCCCAAAGTGGGCACTGGAGATATAAATGACAGGTATCATTGGACCAAGTTTATAAGTTTTGTTGAATTAATTGTTATATGTAAAAAAAGCAAAAAAAACATATATATATATATTTTAAAAAGGGGCCGAGATGCTTTCCTTCCATCAATACACAGATGAAGTACCGTATCTGCACAGGCTAAACTTAGAAAGTGTTTTTTAAATAAAATAAAATAAAATGCAATCAACTTGCAGCTCATGCATGGCTACTTGTGTAATTTCAGCTTTACGTGCTGCCGACCAGCCGGTTGAAATTGCACAAATTAAGCTCATGGGAGGGGGAGAGCTTAAAAGCTCTATTTTTTGCTTGAGGGGGACAAGACCTTTTTGGCATTCCGGGTCTGGGAGATAAGATTGCTTGCACAGTTGCGCTTCCAAGTGGTTGTTTTGAGTACCTACGTACATACATACATACATACATACATACATAAAGGTAAAGGTAAAGGGACCCCTGACCATTAGGTCCAGTCGTGACCGACTCTGGGGTTGCGCGCTCATCTCGCATGATTGGCCGAGGGAGCCGGCGTATAGCTTCCAGGTCATGTGGCCAGCATGACAAAGCCGCTTCTGGCGAACCAGAGCAGCGCACGGAAACGCCGTTTACCTTCCCGCTGTAGCGGCCCCTATTTATCTACTTGCATTTTGACGTGCTTTCGAACTGCTAGGTTGGCAGGAGCTGGGACCGAGCAACGGGAGCTCACCCCGTCACAGGGATTCGAACCGCCGACCTTCTGATCAGCAAGCCCTAGGCTCAGTGCTTTAACCCACAGCGCCACCTGGATCCCAATACATACATACCGGTAATTTTATTTGTATGCTGCCTTTTGATAGTTCAAACCATGTTCAAGGCAGCTTACAACATGAAAAAACCCAAAAATCACGACATAACAAAATTACAGTAATAAACAATAAACAAAACTTCAAAAAACAAACAGCCAAATTGAACAATTTCCACATGAATCATAGTAAGATTTAAAACAATGATGCAAAAATTAATACCGATAACAGCAACCCTCCCCCCCCTCCACACACAGCCCCCTAAACAGTACTCCAACCCAAGACCTCACCTTCCCAGGCCAAGGGGAAAAGGCCTGCAAGGCGCAGGGAGCAGGTCTTCCAGGACTCGCAGCCAAGACGGACTATTTGCAATTTTGACTTTACACACAACTCGCCCCACTGCCCTAAAGCATAACCCCCGTGCAAATTGTGAGTTGACTGTAATAATAAAAACAAACAAACCTATGGACCTGTTGTTGCTGGACTCTCACTGTCAGGGATGCTGGTGGCTACCCTCGAGTAACGATGCTCCACACCTTCGTGTCTTTAAGACTTTTATTGGTGCACTAGTGTCATTCAGCCCGTTAAATAAACGGGCGCTAGAACATATGTGAGCGTTGCGCGGAGCACCGGATCAAGGAGCCGGTCTGCAGAGTCAGCGCCCAGCAACGCCGTGCTGGATTGAGGAGGTGATGCTCCGTGCGGCGTTGCTGGGCGCTGACTCTGCAGACCGGCTCCTCGATCCGGTGCTCCACGCAGCGCTGATCAGCACCGACCCAGCAGGCCGCCGGATCAAGGAAGCGGCCTGCCGGGTCGGCACCCAGCAGCGCTGCACGGAGCACCGGTCTGCAGAGTCAGCGCCCAGCATCACCGCACGGAGCATCGCCTCCTCAATCCAGCACGGCGTTGCTGGGCGCTGAGTCGGACACAAGGACACAGGGACTGGACGCAGAGAAACTTGCACTTTATTATATAGGATACTTATTTACAGTGCAAGAGATAAGAGAAGCATTAGTGTTCTTCATCAGAATCTCGCAATGGCGCTTTCTGGCTACACGCCCAGCAAAGTAGTTTGGGGACCCCAAGGCGCCGCCCCTTGCTCCTACGGGAGCTGGCACGCCTCAAATCAGGCGTTGGGGGAAAAGGACACCTGTCCGATGCTCCTCCGCTGGCCATTTCCTGTAGAGGAGCTCTAGGCTGCAGTCGTGGCTCTTGGATGCTGCCGGAGCCCTGTACCGACCTGCTCATTTCCTCCTGCCCTTCACTGGACCCGCTGCTGGAGCTCTGACTGGTTGAGGAGCTGGACTTTATGATGGGGGGGCCGCTCTCTGTAACTCCGCCCCCTTACACTCACTTCCCCATTTTCTGGCCTCTGGATTCTGGCAGGTTCCTCCATGAAGTCCAGCAGAGTTCTGCCACCAACAAGATGAGTGTGGAGAATCTGGCGACAGTGTTTGGAGTGAATCTCATCAGACCAAAGATTGAAGACCCTGCCACCATTATGAGAGGTGCAATGGGGCAGAGGGGTGGGGTGTTTGGGTGAAACGAGGTGCCCCATTTATCCAACAAGGTGCACCCCATTTTGCAAATGTTCATATAGGTTAGTGCAACCTACATTTCTAGATTGTTAAATGAAGCTGATATTGTATAGATCAGTGGCTCCCAACTGGTGGTCCTTGGGCCCCAGGGGGTCCATGGCACCATTCCCCATGCCTCAGGCTTCTACCTAGCATGATCCTTTGGTGTGTTCCTCCCCCCCCTTGCAGGCACTCCTCAAATCCAGAAGGTGATGTCAACCATGATCAGCGACCATGCAAAGCTCTTACCCATATCGAAAGACATAGCACCTGCTTCGCCTCTGCAGAACAGCGACTCCAATAAATCTCCAATTCCTCGCAGCTCCGTCGGCTGGGATGCTGCCCAGAGGCCACTCATGGCCAGGGCGGGGAACAGGACTCTCCTGCGGCAAATCGTGAGCAGCTTTTATTATTATTATTATTAATTAAACTTGTACCCCACCTTTCCTCCAAGGAGCTCAAGGCTGCATACATATCCCCCCCTTTTAATCCTCACAACCACCCTGCGAGGTAGGCAAGGCTGAGAGTGAGTGAGTGGCCCGAGGTCACCCAGTGAGCTTCCTGTCCTAGTGGGGATTTGAACCCTGGCCTCCCAGGTCTCAGTCTGACACTCTAACCACTGCACCACACTGCCTCTACGTCTTTCTTCGTGGCCTCTGCGTCTTACCCATGCGCCGCAGGGTGTGTGATGCACATTCATTTACATTCATTTAGTTGCTTACAGAAAGGCTTACAGAAACCACAAAGTGGCTTCCAAAATAACGAAAAAGCAACACGAAATTTAACCCAATGCAGTAGGGATATGAAAACAAATAAAGACAGGTAGAGCGAGATGCAGGCACAGCAACAAGACTTCACTAGCGGCAAATAGAGCCAAAATGGTTTCCAAGGCATGAATCTCAGAAGAGCCTGCTGGATGAGGCCAATGGTCCATCTGGTCCAGCATCCTGTTCTCACAGGGGTCAACAGGATGCAACCTATGGGAAACAAGCAAGCTGTGGGAATGTGCAGGGTGGCAGGAGAAGATATATTGTTTATTAATATCCTTCCTAACTTGCACTAGCAAGTTCCTTTTCTTAGCAGAATTTACATTCCCCTTTTTACACGCACAGCAGATAGCTGGTTGCAGGCTTGTGTAAGCCTCTCACTATTATACAATTCAGTCTGTCTCAGACTGAATTGTGCGTTCCTGGTAAGTTCTCTTGAATCCCTCTTAAAAGAATAAAGACGTCACAATCTTATTCAAAGTCAATAATAGAAGTTTACTCACATCAGTTCACAGTTGGATTCCTGAAGGCAGACTTAGTTACAAATATGTACATGTGGATCTACCCCATATGGGAGAATTATTCTAGTGCTTCTGCTAACTGGGAGCTAGCAGAGCAGTCCTAGCTAAAAGCTGGTCAGACAAAGAAGGAAGGGGGGGAGAGAGGTGCGCTGCGTGACTCGTCCTTTTGTTACCTGGACAGGTAAGGTCATGCCCAATTTCTATCACATGCAAAAGGAAGGATGCTCCAGCCAGGAGGAACAGGAAGTTTCGACTGGCTGGACCAAACACCCCCTTGCATGTCCACTCTAGGAAAACAAGGAATGTTGTATTTCACTGCTCCCAGTAGATTACATCCCACACAAGCAGGATTGGCACACAAGAACAGCCCTCTTCCTTCCCATGTTTTCAAGCAACTGCTTGCTATTCAGAAGTATTGCTGCCAGCAACTCTGGAGGCAGAGGGTAGCCGTGATGGCTAGAAGCCATTGATAGTCCTCTCCTCCTCCATGAATTTGTCTACTCCTCTTTTAAAGTCATCTAGGTTGGTGGCCATCACTACCTCCTGTGGGAGGGAGTCCCACAGTTTTAACTCTGTGCTGCCTGAAGAAGTCCTTTCTTATATCTTTCCTGAATCTCCCAACATTCGGCTTCACTGGATGTCAATGAGTTCTGGCATCGTGCGAGAGAGAGAAATGCTTTTCTCTATCTACTCTCTCCAAGCCATGAATAATTTTATAAACTTCTGTTTATCCACATTTACCTTTTCTCTGCTCCTTCCAGGTATGGTTCATGCTTTAAAACTCCACGGCAGAATGCCCCCCCTTTCTTGCTCCAGAGCTTTCCCTGCAAAAACCTACTCTTTAAAGCTTAATTGGAGCAAACAGAAATCCACAGAAAACCTGAATTTCCATTTGTTGAGCTTCAGCTTTAAAGAAAAAACAACAACAACGCTCAGTCACTGAGCTTTTTAACATGTGGACCTGTTCCTGAAAAGTGTGGAGCAAATTAAGTGTGGATGATGATGGCGATGACGATATTTATTTATTTATTTAATACTCCGCCCATCTGGCTGGGTTTCCTCAGCCACTCTGGGTGGCTCCCAACAGAATTAAAAGCACAATAAAACACCAGACATTAAAAACATCCCTAAACAGGACTGCCTTCAGACATCTTCTAAAAGTCAGTTAGTGGTTTATTTCCTTGACATTGGATGGGAGGGCGTTCCACAGGGTGGGCGCCACCACCGAGAAGGCCCTCTGCCTGGTTCCCTGTAGCTTCACCTCTTGCAGTGAGGGAAACACCAGACGGCTCTCGGAGCTGGACCTCTGTGTCTGGGCAGAACGATGGGGGTGGAGATGCTCCTTCGGGTATACTGGAACCGAGGCTGTTTAGGGCTTTAAAGGTCAGCACCAACACTTTGATTTGTGCTTGGAAACATAGTGGGAGCCAATGTATACGTCTTTGAGGACCTTATCGTCCTTTCTCAAAACTTAGAAGTCCTGAATGCTGCAACCTTTCTTCAAAGGGGGGGGGTCTCTCCACCCCCTTGATCATTTGGGTCACCCTTTTCTGAACCTTTCCCAGCTCTAGAATGTCCTTTCTGAAGTGAGGTTGACCAGAACTGGATGCAGTATTCCAAGTGCGGTTGTACTGATTTCCCTGAAAAAACCAGCCCTTCCCTTCCAGTGTCTAGTTTGGCCTCGGCATCTGCTTGAACGCTTCTCTCTTCTCTTTCAGAAAGACAACCCTGACGTCTCCATCTCTGAATCGGCTGCCAGGTCAGCTCAGTCGGCAGAAGGTAACGGGGAGATGCAGCCCAGCGATGTTCTGGGGACATGGACAGAAGAGCCCCGGAAAAGGACTCAGACACTACCGAGCAGGAAATGCTTTTCTTTCCTTTCCTCCAACAGAGGGAACCAAAGCACAGATGGAAATGAGATTTTCAACAGTGAATTTTGGTCCTCACCTTCCCCTTCCCCAGCCGGCTTGCAGCCTGTTTCTTCTACAGCTGCCCACAAAAGGACGCTCTCGGGGGGACTGTCCAAGTGGTTCAGTCTCCCACAGGCTTCCAACTCCCACACCCTCAGTGGTTCAGCGCTGGAAACGAGGAAGGAGGCCCACGATGAGAGGCCATTGGACCAGATTAGTGAAATTTCAGGACAGGGTTCCCCAATACATGACATTCCTCATCCTGGGCAAAACGGGGCAGTGGTTGCAAACCCCAGTCCTGAAAGCAGGAGCTGCCATTCAGAGGACCCCGAGGTCCTTCGGAAGATGATTGCGGAGCTTAAGGAGGAGATGGAGTCACAGAAAAAGGACTACGAAGAGCAAATTAGGAGGTAATGCAGATATCTCGGTTGAGTCTGTTTCTCTCTGAAGCTGATAGTTTTATTTTATTCATAGCGGCCAAGTACTCCGTATTTCCCGGGAAACCCCTGTTTTCCCTTACCGTTTCCTGGCGGTCTCCCGTTTCAGCTCCTCTCCCGTTAATCTCCCTTATTTTGGCTCATGTCGGCGGCCATTTTTCTGGTGTCGCTTTACCCATCTATGGGCACCAGAAAATGGCTGGCGCCAGAAGTCGCATCTACGCATGTCTGGAAGTGCGTAGATGCAACTTCCGGTGTCGCTTTGCCCATCGATGGGCACCGAAAATGGCCGACGCCAATTGGCAAAAAGAAAGGGGATAATGATAAGAAAACTGTTAAAGGAGAATTAAAAATGAAGACCGGGGAAGGGGGGAGGTAGGGGAAGCCTTCAAAATAATGTTTATGGATAATGAATGGATATAGTATTTTTCTTCTTTTTTTCCTGTTTTCTTTTTTCTGTTTTTCTTTCCTTTTTTATTTTTTGTGGGGGTGGGGTGGGGCTTTTCTTTTTTATAAGATATGTATAGATAGATAGTTGGGTGGACACCCTCCTTTATCTTCCCTCGCCATCCTAGAGCTCCCTGGTGGCAGGAGGGGGCTCGGGGGGGAGGGAGGAGGGGACAAACCCAACTATAAAATGGACCACCTTCAACTATCCACTTTGCATGGGACTCTCTCGTGGCAGGAGAGGGCTCGTGGGGGGGGGTAGAAGAAGGGGGAGAATATGTTATGTATGTCTTGCTTTATTGTGTAAAATTAATAAAAAATTATTCTAAAAAAGAAAAGAAAGAAAGAAAATGGCTGACGCCGGCACTGGAAGTTGCGTCTACGCACTTCCGGACATGCGTAGACGTGACTGCCATTTTTGGTGCCC
Source organism: Zootoca vivipara (assembly GCF_965207765.1). Lineage (NCBI taxonomy): Eukaryota > Metazoa > Chordata > Lepidosauria > Squamata > Lacertidae > Zootoca > Zootoca vivipara. The sequence continues at coordinate 5,207,223 of NC_142589.1, read as the reverse complement.
ATAGATGGGCAAAGCGACACTGGAAGTTGCGTCTACGCAACTTCCGGTGTCGCGCGGCTGCCGATCCCAGATTTCTCCGCGAGAGACTTGGCAGGTATGATTTTATTATTTATTTGTTCCATTCCCACCCCACCTTTTTCTCCATGGAGCTCAAAGTACATGGTTCTCCCCACATTCCTCCTTTAATCCCCACAACAATAATATTCTGGGGGGGGGGGTTGTTATTGTTATTGTTGGTTATTACTGTATAGTATGTACAGTATTTTTTGTATTTCATCTAATCCCAATGCCCTGCAGTCATCAGAAAGAATGCACATTCTCTCCTCCCCACCCCCAGAAATTTCCCCAAAGAATTATGGAAAACAAGTGACATTTATATATCATTTCTTACTCCCATCAAATTGATCTCTTAATGGATAATCCTGCAAATACAGAATGTGGCTGTTTGCTGGGTGCTTGAACCATCTTCAGCAGGCATAGGCAAACTCAGCCCTCCAGATGTTTTTGGGACTACAATTTCCATCATCCCTGACCACTGGTCCTGTTAGCTAGGGATCATGGGAGTTGTAGTCCCAAAACATCTGGAGGGCCGAGTTTGCCTATGCCTGATCTTCAGCATCCTTCCTGAACTTTGGGCTCTCCTGATCTTTAGGACTTCAACTTCCACCAGCCCCAGTGTCCATCCAGCCATCTTCTCATGAGCTCCAGCATCGTAGGGCTGTGCTGGGGAGAGCAGATGGAAGTAGCAGCCCAAAGCAACCAGAGGGAGCACCATGTTGAGGAAGATAGTACAGTAATAATACAGTAAAAATGCATCCATCCTCCCTGCCCAGCCCCCCTGTGCGCACATCTGTCCTGGCTACCAGCAAACCATGCTACACTGCTGACAAGATGGCATCTCCCATTCCAAGGATAGAAACTAAGTGGAGGATAGAAACTAAGGATAGAAGGACAGAAACTAAGAAACACATGCACCCAGGTTAAGATAAGATAAGATAAGATATCTTTATTGTCATTGTCCCCTTGCGGGAACAACGAAATTACTCGGTTGCTACATCCACTCAGATAAAGCATTCCGCATAATCCAAAATTACAAAAAGCTAATTAAAAACAGTAATTATACTACAAAATGACAAGTAAAATAAGATGACTTCAAAGTCCGGGCTTTCCATTTAAGGCCAAAATTGCTCTAGAGAAGAAACTGTTCCTGAGACGGCTCGTTTTTGCCTGCATTGTTCTATATCTCCGTCCTGATGGCAGGAGCTGAAAGAAATGGTGACCAGGGTGCGTTGGATCTCTTGATATATCTAGTGCTTTTCTATGGCACCTGGTGGTGTAAATTTGTTCTAAGGTGGTGAGTGAGCAGCCAATAATGCTCTCTGCTGTTTTAATAATTCTACACAGCCCTGCTCTGTCCTGGGAAGTACAGCTTCCGTACCACACACATAAACCGTACGTGAGCACGCTCTGTATGGCACAGTGATAGAAGGCAAGCAGCAGCTTTTGTGGAAGATGGTTTTTCCTTAAAATTCTCAAAAAATACAGTCTCTGCTGCGCCTTCTTCACAAGCCCCCTTGTATTAACACTCCAGGACAGATCCTCCTGTAACTCAATGCCTAGAAATCTAAACGTTGTTACCCTCTCCACACAAATTCCATCAATCAAGAGTGGCTGGACCTCGTTCTTCTGTCTCCTAAAGTCCACCACAAGCTCCTTAGTTTTCTTTGTGTTTATGAGCAAGTTGTTGACTCTGCACCACTCTGTCAGCCGCTCCACCTCATCTCTATACTCAGTTTCACCCTCCTTATCAGAGATGAGCCCGATGACGGTTGTGTCATCTGCAAATTTGACAACCCTATTTCTAGGGTGGGCAGCGACACAATCATATGTATAAAGTGTATAAAGGAGCGGACTAAGCACGCATCCTTGTGGTGTTCCTGTGTTAGTCCTAAGCATGTTTGACATATAAGGGCCCAACCGGACCCTCTGGGAGCGATCTGAGAGAAAGTCCAGTATCCACCCACAGAGTGATCGCGGGAGCCCCAGATTTCCCAGTTTCGTTATCAGACGTCGCGGTAGAATGGTATTGAATGCCGAGCTGAAATCTACAAAAAGCAGTCTGGCGTAGCTCCCCCGCTGCTCCAAATGTGCAAGAACAGCTTGGAGGGCAATCGCCACGGCATCCTCTGTTGTTTTGTAGGCAAATTGGAATGTGTCCAATCCCTCTGGTAGGCAGGCAATGACATAATTTCGTACCATAATTTCGGTTAAGGGTGCATGCGACAGGCCTGCTTTGATCTCCAACAGAATGGCCAAAGGCTCAGGAGGAAGGGCTGGGGAGAAGTGGGGAAAGCTATATCTGAAATCTGCTCATGACCTGCCACCTGAGGCAGTTGCCTCACTCTCCTAACGGTAGGGCCAGCCCTGCCTGTTGACAACACTTCCCATTTTTTTTGCAGCCTCGAGAAGGAGAACTATGAGGTCTGGGCCAAAGTGGTAAAGCTGAACAAAGAGATCGAGAAAGAAAAGAATAGGTTTGCTGAGCTGGAGAGTAAGCTTCAGGGCGTCGAGCGTTCCCAGGCTGACGTTGAAAAGAAGAACAAACTTCTGGAGAACTCCATTAAGTCCATGATCCAATCTGCAACGAAAAGTGACTAAGGGAAAGGGCCGCTCATTCTGAACAGAAACTAGCCGTGCTCCTTGCAGGGCAGGGGGGCGGTCGGTCAGAGGCTTTTTCAAGCACCGTGCCTGCCTTTCTTTCAATGGCCTGTTGTGCTGGGTCATGAGTCAGGCCTGGTGGAGACTGGTGAGTCCCAGGCAGCTGATAGATGCTCTTAGTATATGCTGGAGAGCTGCAGGCTGCAACCTCCTCCCACGCCCAACTCTCTTTGCAGTAATAGCACAGCCGCCTCAGGCCATTTTCCTTCCTGACCCCCATTGATTAAACATCCCGTTCTTGTGGCCAAATCGCAAGAGCTGCCACACACACCCCCCCAGCATTCTTTCACTTGCTGGCTTTTTTTGTGTGTTTTCATTCCATGTTATATTTATTTTGCCAGCCCTCCTTTTAATCCTGCTTGGCAATCTTGATTGCAGGACCAGGCATCGGGTTCCCCTACCCCAACTCATGCAAATGAGAGACCAACGAGGCTGGTTTTTTGGGGGTTATTGAATACAGATGAAAGAGGATTGGCTTAAGCATGGGGCAATCAAAATACTTACAGCCCGCCCGCTGGAAGTGATGCGTGGTCAATCCAGACGGGGGTTCCTAAGACTTACATCAAATAGGGTGGCCCCCGAAGGGACCGCCATCTGGGGGAGTGCCTTCGGTCCTGGCCCCCCCTGGGCATGTGGACATAGCCACTCCCCATGAATCTCTTTAACGGGATACCCCAGCGTTTGGAGGGGCAGGCAGAAACTACAACCTCCCTTCCATCCAAAACAAAGGATTGCCCCAATGCCCAATCAGTTGTGACGATTGCTATGAGGTAGGCAAAACCAGTGGGTCAGTGTCAATTAGCCCGGTGGGCAAATTCCTACCCGACCCCTTAAAGAACGATGACCACCGTAGCCACAGCAAAGCCATTGACTATCAGCTTAAACCAAGTGTGGGTGGGCAGGAAAGAAACCTGGCGAAGGAACAAACAGGTACAGTGGTGCCTCGCAAGACGAATTTAATTTCGTTCCACGAGTCAATTCGTTTTGCGAAAAATTCGTCTTGCGAATCGTGGTTTCCCATAGGAATGCATTGAAATTTCTTTTTTTTGCCCATAGGAACGCATTAATTAAATTTCAATGCGTTCCTATGGGAAACCGCGATTCGCAAGACGAATTTTTCGCAAAACGGATTCATCTTGTGAGTCACCATCAGATCCCAAAACGCATTCGTCTTCCGAAAAATTCGTCTTGCAGGGCATTCGTCTTGCGAGGTACCACTGTAGTGCCCCAGGTGTGGGCTGCTTAAATGGGCAAGGGGCGGATCCAAGGGAAGCCTACCCGCTCTGTTGGCTCTGCCCCTGGCAGAATTGTAGAGCTGAAAGGGACACAACCTCTGTGCAACCTCTGTGACGGTGGCCTTGTGAGTCCAACAATTTATTTCCCATTCTAATTTTGGTGCTGGCCACCCTGTTGCATGTCCCCTCCCAACCAACAACTTTGCCTGGGAGCCGTATCAATCCAGTTAGCTGTTGCCTTCTTGGGTTTGATGGTACGTTCTATTTTATACTCACTGGCTGTGGCCAATGGTGTCTGAAGTCCAAAACCTCTGGCGCTTGGGGAAAGACAGCCCTGGAATGAAGGAACCCTACAGAAACTTGACACTGAAAAGACTTTGTCTACTTTCACACTTTGGTGTTTTGTTTAGAGCTGAAATGAAACAAAATGTTGCCTAGTCGTCAGATGAGCAAATATTACACACCTGAACACAGTGTATTGAACCTTTACACCCAACCCTTGAACAGTATCTTTTTTAAAATGAAGAAATGTGTGTGTGAAAATGTCCAGTTGTTGCAAGCACTGGAGGGCTGGCTGGATAGCTTTAAGATATTAAGCAGCCCAAAAGTGTGGATCAAGGTTCTAGTCCTGTGGGAGTCTGGTGGAGACACAAAACTGCTGAAGTGAAGAAGAGATCTAACCTCAAAGTGGTTTCCTCCTATGCTGGAAGAAATACTGGCACATAAAATGATGGTTTCATCTCTGTATAAAGTCTCTGACATTTTGTGTTCAAACAGTTCCTGAAATGCTCTACTCTTGAGCTGAGAAATGGGGTGGGAGCAGGACACCATTTCACTGAGGGAGGAGAAATTCTGCAACAGCCTCACAAGCTTCAGGCTCACAATTTGAATTTCTTTCTTTTTCTTTTACTAAGGTTTTTCCAGTGGCAGCTAACATAATAAAATTAAAATAGAACAATAGAACAACTTATTAAAACAAACAAAGCAGGGTAAAGGTAAAGGGACCCCTGACCATCAGGTCTAGTTGTGTCCGACTCTGGGGTTGCGGCGCTCATCTCGCTTTATTGGCCGAGGGAGGCGGCATACAGCTTCCCGGTCATGTGGCCAGCATGACAAAGCCGCTTCTGGCGAACCAGAGCAGCGCATGGAAACGCCGTTTACCTTCCCGCTGTAGCGGTACCTATTTATCTACTTGCACTTTGACGTGCTTTCGAACTGTTAGGTTGGCAGGAGCAGGGACCGAGCAACGGGAGCTCACCCCGTCGCGGGGATTCGAACCGCCGACCTTCTGATCGGCAAGCCCTAGGCACCACATACAATTGTGGAGTCGGCAGGAACCCCCAGGGGCAGAGGCATTCCTAGGACAAGGAACTGTATTGGCACCCTCTGTGAAAATACCACTTCTCCCTCTTTTGATCTTGCTGCAATAGCGGCTGTGTGTCACCAGCACAAGGGACCCTAGTTAGGCCTCTGGAGATGCAGAAGAATATACAGAAGAGAGAGAGCCTAACTGATCACATTCGTATAGGGAGACAGTTGGCCGAAGAGAAGAAGAGGTGGCTTACGGTGTTTCGAATGACATTTCCTTATCTCAGGTTGTGCTGAGAAGCATAGAGGAAAAAAGGGGCACATAGCTAAACTCTCACTAGGTGCAGTAAAGTGGCTTCTGTTTCTTTAGCACAACAAATCAACTTGAAATAAAATTATCAGGACTTTTTGCAGTTTGGAAAGTGTCAGGGAAATGCTAGCATGGGATGAACGATTAACTCTAAACACCCTGTAAGCAAATCGGGAAGAACGCAGAACAAATGCTCGCAGTCACCCAACAGCTCAACAATGGATAGATATAATCTAACATCTGCGTAAGCTTTGTGCAAGCAAATCAAAATGAATGTTCTGGCGCTGCTGCTGCTGCTTCCTTCATCTCCCCTTCTCCTTATCTCTGTCCAGAGCTGCTTTGCCTACCGCAGCCCTGAACCCAATGAAGGAGCAAAAGGCTGCCTTTGAGTCCCGACTCCTCTTCCCCTTTAGACAATCTCTTTATTTCTCGTCTCCGGGTTGATTAAATGGTGCTTAGCTTTAGAATAAGTCCAAAAATCGTATATAAGAGGTCAAAATCTTGTAAACATGGAAAGGTTATTTTTTATTGGGGGCGAGCCAAGGGGGGTGTAACACAGAACTTAGCAGTCCTTAATTTTGGGGGTGATTTTTTCCAGACACTCCCGGGCCTATGCCTCTGGCAAGGGTCAGTTTTGCCAATCTCTAGGTGGTACTCTGATCATATTCTAGCCCAAACTCCTGCAATGCAGGAATCACAGCTAAAGAATCCCTGAAAGATGATCTAACCTCTGCTTCAAAACTCCCATCGAAGAAGAATCCACCACCTTCCAATGGAGTCCATTTCAGTGTCAAACAGCTTCATTGGCTCCCGGTACGTTTCCGAGCACAATTCAAAGTGTTGGTGCTGAGATTTAAAGCCCTAAACGGCCTCAGCCCAGTATGCCTGAAGGAGCGTCTCCACCCCCATCGTTCAGCCTGGACCCTGAGATTCAGCGCTGAGGGCCTTCTGGTGGTTCCCTCATTGCGAGAAGTGAGGTTACAAGGAACCAGGCAGAGGGCCTTCTCAGTAGTGGCACCCGCCCTGTGGAACGCCCTCCCACCAGATGTCAAGGAAATAAACAACTATTTGACTTTTAGAAGACATCTGAAGGCAGCCCTGTTTAGGGAAGTTTTTAATGATTGATGTTTTATTGTGTTTTTAATATTCTATTGAGGGCCACCCAGAGTGGCTGGGGAAACCCAGCCAGATGGGTGGTGTATAAATAATAAAATTTTAATATTATTATTATTACTATTACTGTCAGAAAGTTCTTCCTAGTATTTAGTCGGAGGCCTGTTTCTTGTCATTTGAATCCATTGCTTTGGGAGCAGCAGAGGCTAGATGGCAATCTTCCAGGGGTCCTCTAGATGTAATTCCTGCATTGCAGGGGGTCAGACCAGATGACCCCTTGGGTCCCTTTCAAGGCCACAGTTCTGTGATCCTATGCACCACCTGGTTAGCGCTCCATGCACTTTGTGTAGGTGAATAGGTTCGCCAACTGCAAGCCTGCAAGAGAAAGACATGAAGGCTTCTGGTGGTGAAGAGTTAACAATGGGCTTTGCTCACATTTCAAAACATTTTTCTTAACAGGCCAACAGCACATTTTTTCCCCCTGCCACACGAGAGCTTGCCTGTGCGGCAAAGGGCTCTGAGACCAGGCCAAGTGGGTGTTCGTTTAGCATAAGCTTAGAAATTTCACCACTTCCTCTGCAGATAGGCCTGTATGAAAATGTGTCTGTTTCTAAAGAGCGGCACTAACCTCTTTGAATTATTTCTGCGTCCCCCCCCTAAAATCCACAGGGTTTATAAGAATCGTACGCAGAGAGTTTATTTGCAGCCAGAAGGTCAAGGCAGTGGGAAGTTTGAACTGCTAATGGTTATTATATTTATAGAAAGGTCGTCCCTTGGGGCCAGTGACCTTCCTGAAACTTGCACTACAACATCTGGTAGATGAAAACATGCCCTCCAGCGCTGAGGATCTTAGATGTACTAGGCCTGTTTTCTCAGGGAATTGTCACAGCTGCTGGTATACAGAGCAAATCTTTAGATTGCAGCCTTCCTCAACCTGGTGCTCCCCAGATGTTTTCACCGAGGCATGGAGCTGTAGTATAAAACATCTGGAAGGGTGCCACATTGGGAAAGGTGCTTTAGAACATATTCCCCAGGCCTCTCCCCCATGGGCGTACCCAGGATCAAAACTAGGGGGGGCAAGGGGAGGGGCCAAGGCACGGAAGGGGAGGGGCCACAAAGTGGGCGGGAACGGCGATCTCGCGCTCCGCCGGGCTGTGCCCCTCCCTAGCAGCAGGGCTGGTAGGCGGAGGCGGAGCCCAGCCCAGCGGAGCGCGAGTTCAGCGTTCCCGCCCACCGCGCCGCGCTCCCTGGTTCCCCGCCGCGCTTGGCCCTTGCTCTCCCCACCTGATAAACTGTTTCACTTTATTTATTAATTTCATGAAATGTATACACCACTTGACTGTTTGGGGACGGGGGTGTGTGTGGCGGAAACCACACACACACACAGTTTACAAGAATGATAAAGCGATAAAATGATCTATGAGAAAAATTAACAGCAACAGTTCCAGACTTTCCAAAAGTTAAAATAGGTAAAGGTAAAGGGACCCCTGACCATTAGGTCCAGTCGTGACCGACTCTGGGGTTGCGCGCTCATCTCGCATTATTGGCCGAGGGAGCCAGCGTACAGCTTCCAGGTCGTGTGGCCAGCATAACAAAGCCGCTTCTGGAAAACCAGAGCTGCACATGGAAACGCCGTTTACCTTCCCGCTGTAGAGGTTACTATTTATCTACTTGCATTTTGACGTGCTTTCGAACTAGGTTGGCAGGAGCTGGGACCGAGCAACGGGAGCTCACCCTGTCACAGGGATTCGAACCGCCAACCTTCTGATCAGCAAGCCCTAGGCTCAGTGGTTTAACCCACAGCGCCAGCACATTAAAACTCGCAACAACTTTCTAAATACAGTGCTACCTCGGAAGTCGAATGGAATCCATTCCAGAAGTCTGTTCGACTTCCAAAACGTTCGGAAACCAAGGTGTGGCTTCTGATTGACTGCAGCGAGCTCCTGCAGCCAATCAGAAGCTGTGGAAGCTGCGTTGGATGTTTGGGTTCCAAATAATGTTCGCAAACCAGGACACTCACTTCTGGGTTTGTGGCGTTCAGGAGCCAAAACATTAGACTTGCAAGGCGTTTGGGATCCAAGGTACGACTGTATCTAGGTAGGCTTGTCTAAATAAAAATGCTTTTAGCAGGCACCTGCCTGATATCAATCGGCAGAGAGTTCCAGAGTGTAGATGCCGCCACACTTAAAGATCGGCTCTTGCAAATGGAGAGCGAGTATCCTGAGATTTCCCATCCTTGCCTAACGGTCCACATGCAGCCTGGCGACTTCAACCTTTGCCTTATCTTCTATTAATAGTAAATTGGCGTTTTGTGTGCATTGCAGGCCTGGCCCCCATATGCCTCACAGTGAGAAAGAAGTGAAAATAAAACTGTCAGTATCATGATGCCGTTATACAAATCTATGGTGCAACCATGCTTGGAATACTATGTACAGTTCTGGCCGCCTCACCTCAAAGCAGATATTGCAGGGTTGGAAAAGGGCAGCCAAAATGATCAAGGGGGTGGAGCCGCTCCCCTACGAAGAAAGCTTGCAGTATTTGGGACTTTTAAGTTTTGAGCTGGAGAGGCTTTCTGCCTCTCACAGAACACTGGAACTCATTGACACCCAAGGAAGCTAAATGCTGGAAGATGCATGACAGACTCTCTCACCAGAGTGGTGCATGCTCTAGTTATCTCCCGCTTGGACTACTGCAATGTGCTCTACGTGGGGCTACCTTTGAAGGTGACTCGGAAACTGCAATTAATCCAGAATGCGGCAGCTAGACTGGTGACTGGGAGCGACCGCCGAGACCACATAACACCGGTCCTAAGAGACCTACATTGGCTCCCAGTACGTTTCCGAGCACAATTCAAAATGTTGGTGCTGACCTTTAAAGCCCTAAACGGCCTCGGTCCAGTATACCTGAAGGAGCGTCTCCACCCCATTGTTCAGCCTGAGATCCAGCACCGAGGGCCTTCTGGCGGTTCCCTCACTGCGAGAAGCAAAGCTACAGGGAACCAGGCAGAGGGCCTTCTCAGTAGCGGCGCCTGCTCTGTGGAACGCCCTTCCATCGGAGATCAAGGAGATAAACAACTGCCTGACATTTAGAAAACACCTAAAGGCAGCCCTGTTTAGGGAAGTTTTTAATCTGTGATATTTTAATGTATTTTGGTATTTGTTGGAAGCTGCCTAGAGTGGCGGGGAAAACCCAGCCAGATGGGTGGGGTGCTGTTGTTGTTTAGTCGTTTCCGACTCTTCGTGACCCCATGGACCAGAGCACGCCAGGCACTCCTGTCTTGCACTGCCTCCCGCAGTTTGGTCAAACTCATGTTCGTAGCTTCGAGAACACTGTCCAACCATCTCGTCCTCTGTCGTCCCCTTCTCCTAGTGCCCTCAATCTTTCCCAACATCAGGGTCTTTTCCAAGGATTCTTCTCTTCTCATGAGGTGGCCAAAGTATTGGAGCCTCAGCTTCAGGCTGTCCTTCCAGTGAGCACTCAGGGCTGATTTCCTTCAGAATGGATAGGTTTGATCTTCTTCCATGGGACTCTCAAGAGCCTCCTCCAGCACCATAATTCAAATAATAATAATAATAATAATAATAATAATAATAATAATAATAATAATAGAAAGTCCTTTCTCACACAGTGCAGAGTTAAACAATGGCACTCTCTTCCGCAGGAGGCAGGGATGGTCATCCTTTTAAAAGAGGATTAGAGGAGAAGGCTATTCATATTGGCTACAGTCTGCCTTCACATTCAGAGGCAACGATGCTTCTGAATACCAGTTGCTGGAAGGGGAGGCGAGAGGCTTCTTGTCCTGCATCTGGGTGGCCACTTTGAGAACAGGATGCTGGACTAGATGGGCCACTGGCCTGATCCATCAGGCTCTTCTGATGTTCTTATGCTGCTACTGATGGCCATAAAAAGCGCCACCAGGGTCTTCCAACTTGCCGAAAGTGCTCCGTCCGAATTTGGACCTGCTTGCACATTTCGACATTCAGAATCTGGCCGTAGGTTGGGGGAGGGAGAGAAAGGCTGTCTTCTAGGCGGTGCTATCGTCTGCAGCAGCTGGTGAAGCTTGTGAAAATTTGACTTATCACGTGTAAAAACGCAGGGCGATCTTTCAGCCCACTTGACACAATGTGCCGATGACGGGAACTGGGAAGGAGGGAATTTGGCTGCACAAGCCCCTGCTGGCTGGATTGTTGCTGCATCCAGAGAGATATTTTCCACAGCTGGAGCAGGAGGGGGGGGCGGGCATCGGGTTCATTTCTTATTAAAGAAACTAGGACACACTTGAGAGAATTTGGCATCTGCTCCCCTGAGCATGAGTTGTTGCTAATTTTCCCCTTCCCTGGCAACCTTCGGAAATTCCTTTTTTTTAAATGAAATGAAATAGGGTGCCTTTTTTTGCTTCTGGTTCACTCTTCCCTCTTCCACCCTCATTTTATCTCCCCCGCCTTGCCTTTTGAGCCCAGTTCACACAGCATTGCGGACTGCGTCATCAACCAGGTGGAGCTCATGACCTGTGCCTTCTGACCTCAATACCCACACGAGACGTACCCAGCATAGCTGCCAAGTTATCCCTTTTTTTAAGGGAAATTCCATTATGCTGAATAGGCTTCCTCGTGAGAAAAGGGAAAACTTGGCAGCTATGGTACCCAGCTGTACTCTTGCAAAAATAAAGTATATTATTCACTGTATCATATTATAGATTTCAACAGAAATAAGCCATAAAATACAACGGAAAAAAGCAGAAGAGTTAATAGATCAGTTCACACTCTGATCAGTTCATGGATCAGGTCCAAACATGTGCTTGTGTCTATTCCACCTGCGTCTGTTCATCAGGTCCACGCAATCCACACGAAGAGTTGTTATAGTTCCACAGAATCCTTTCACAAAGTCTGGACAAGGATTTCCAGAATATTGGCCTTGTTTCACCGTCCTGGGCTTCATCAGTTGTACAAGTGCTGGGTAATGTAAAATCATACAATGTTGTGATCACAAACATTTTTACAAAAGGAATAATATAAATACCATAAATAACTGTGCATGCCATATGTCAGGCTTCCCCAAACTAAGGCCCGCGGGCCGGGTGCAGCCCGCAAAGCTCATTTATGCGGCCCCCGGCAACCTCCGCCACCTGCTGCCGCCGCCCGCTCTCACCGGCGCAGTGCGGCGCGGCTGCCCACCTCCAGGTCGGAAAGGCGCCGGAAATAGCTTGTGCGCATGCATATGGGTGTGCGCTCATGCACGCTCCCCCGACCTCCAGCCCACCACGCAATTGGTGCTGCGGGCACTGGCACGAAGCCGGATAAGTTTGGGGAACCCTGCCATATCTGATGTACCAAGATAGTGGATCTATGGCGTAGTAGTTGCTGCAATAAACAACAACAGTTACAATGTGGGGTTATATGGACAAGCACAATATTGATTTCAGTTATAGGTGTTAGCAATCCACAGATACAAGATTTCTTTCTTAAAGTGACCCATGTGGCACCGTAGAAGTAAAACCAAATTAATCCATACTCAGGTGTTATACATGTACATTAATGCAAACACGCACAACTGTAGTCAATTTCCAAATCTAAAACAATCGCAATTCACAGATACACAATTTATTTCTTAAAGAGACCCATACAACCCACAAAAACAAAACACGCGTAGTCCATGCTCAGGTGTTCTACATGTCAACATTGGTGCATAGGGTTGCCAGAGGACAGGACTTCTGTGCCTTTAATTGCCCTTCTCTCTTTTGAGTCTGGAAACCTTAAAGAGAAACCAGCAGACCCTTTGCTTGGAAATTAAGCAAAGGGTCTGCTGGTTTCTCTTTAAGGTTTCCAGACTCAAAAGAGAGAAGGGCAATTAAAGGCACGGAAGTCCTGTCCTCTATTGAGTCTGGCAACCCTATTGGTGCACACTCATAAAAAGCAACTATAATCAATTTCAGTATTCAGTGTAAGGTATTAAGTAAGAAAATAAACCTAGTTTCTTTCTGCATGATGATTTTTTTAGCTCGTTCTACAGGACCCAAATACGTCCAAATTGCAAAAAATGTCCTCATCTGAATGAGAAGCTTCAATAAAATGTTGTACTAGAGGAGCATCTATTACATTGTTCCTGATCCTAGAATGGTGCTCTGATATTCTTACTTTTATAGGTCTGAGAGTATGACCTACATACAACAAACCACAGGGACATCTAATCACGTAAATTACACGTGGAGCAGCACACTTCTGACCTCTGCACAGAACATCGGCACATCAGAACCGATATAAAAATTTGGCTATTCAAAATGGGATTTCAAAAGGATTGGGTAGGGAAAAAGCGGGTAAAAATTGGGAATCCTTTGAATCTTATATGAAAAATAAGGTAGGATAAGCAAATCTTGTGGCAGAGGTATGAAGGGCAAGGAAATTAGAGGGAAGGAGAAAAACTGAATCGAGTATGCATCAGAAGAAAGAAAGATAATCAACATATAGGAATGACTGGAAGTCACCAGGGGTGGAGGGCAAGGGGGAGGGTAATCAAACTTTTTAACATTAATGGTGAAGATGAATTAGACTAGAACCCGGGAAGAACAGGGGGCTAAGCATGGATGACTTTTTGAAAGAATATATGATTTGTTTATTCTTATTTGGCTTTATTATAAGTTTTTTTATCTTCTGTTTGATGATTAAGATTCTTTATGTCAGTTTTGTTATTATTGTTTTGTTACAATTATGATTTGGATACATTACAAATATTGTTTTGTTTACGTTATTGTCTTTGATTATAAGTTTTCCTTTTTCCTTTTTTTCTTAGTTCTTTTTCCTTTTATGTTTACCTTATATGTGTATGTGTATGTTTGTGAGTGTATTGTTTAAATAATCCTAAATAAAGTTTGTTTTTTATAAATAAATAAAAAGAACCGAGCTTGCCCATGGGGAAAGTGCCTCCTGGGAATGAGATAAGGCTGTGGATCTGGCTGCGTCTGCTATCCCAGTGCTGTCGTTGCACTGAGGTAAGCAACACCCTTCGGCACATTTGCATGCGAGGGTTTGGAAACTCGGGGAGCGCAAAACAGGAAGCGTCTTCCACTCGAGTGTCACCAGGACCTTGGCAGGGAGTCAGGAGCATTGTGGAAAAGTTGCAGGCTCCCATGTTATCGCCCGAATGTTGCTCACGTCTTCCTCACTCTCGTGCGTAAGGCCTCATAAGGAGCTGAACAGAAGACCTGGTCTACCACGCATGAGGCAGAATGAGTGGGCTATTCCATTTCTAAAGTCAGGGAGGGGCACTGATTCTGAATGTGCTCTCATATCAACAAGAACTCCCTGGCAGTAAAAAAAAAAGCATTTTGGAGAAAGGGGTTTCAGCCTAGCCAATTCCCTGTTGTGCTCGTTCTTTTGAATATATATATTTTTAAAAAAAATCATGGGAAGTTTTTCAGCCCAGAGAGAATATTCACAAATGTGATTTTGCACCTCCACCTCACATTTGGAAGCGTGCCAGTCAATTCCTCAGCCTCAGCACTCCAGCGCCACATAAGAACGCCAGAAGAGCCTTCTGGATCAGGCCAGTGACCCATCTAGTCCAGCACCCTGTTCTCACAGTGGAAAACCAGAGGCCTGTGCGAAACCTGCAAGGAGGACATGAACACCAGAGCACTCTCCCCTCCTGAGATTCCCCTCCAGCACCTGATATTCAAAAGTATTGTTGCCATCAGTATCCTCCATGAATTTGTCTAATCATCTTTTAAAGTCATTGGTGGGAGTCGGTTCCATAGTTTAACCATGCACTGCATAGAGAAGTCGTTTTTCAGCCCATGAGTTCTAGTGCCACGAGAGGAGTACAATGTAATGCACATTCTCATACCTGCCAAGTTCCTGCCGGAAAAATAAGGGATCGGCAGACTGGAAGTAGCGCTGCCGCCATTTTGGAACTGGGCGGAGCATGCTCAGAAGCGACTTTCGATGCTGCTCTGCCCAGTTCCAAAATGGCCGTCGCATGTCCAGAGACTCCAGACGTGCACAGAAGGAGCCTCCCCTAGCCGGTAAGTAAACCAGGGAAAAACAAAAAAATCCATTTTTAGAGCTGGGAACGGCTGGAAAAACGGGTTTTTTTCATGCCATGCATCATTTTATAAACTTCTATCATGTCACCTCTTACTTACCTTTTCTTTAAACTTAAAAGTCTCAATGCTGCGACCGTTCTTTAGCATTACAGGATTAGTGAGTGAGTCGTTTTATTACCGTAGCTAGGGAACAATAGCATTCACTAGACTAGAGAGTCATTGCATTAGAGAGGGAAGGAAAGTGATTCAGGGAATCTTTGTGTCTATGAAAATGTAGAATCGTGGAGTTGGAGGGGACCACCCTCCAGCCCTAGGAGTCCTCATAAGGGAGCTGTTCCTGAAGGAAGAACTGTGAGAGGAGAGACTCCATCAGGCAAGGCCTCCTTCTTCCACCTGCCTTGATCCACCCTCTAGTCTCTGCTTCTCAATCTGTATTGTATTGTATTATTTTATGTACTGTGGCTTGCTGTTGTTTTATTGGTTATAGTTTAGAAATTATTTATTGTAACTGTTGAGTGGATTTCTGTTTCACATTTATATGTTGATATTATTATCATTTTATGCTATTCCAATGATTGTTGAATGTTACTTTTTTGATGTAGGTTGCTTATTTTAAAGTTATGTTTTATTATCACATTTTTGTATTGCATTAGATTGTTATAAGATGTACATTTTTTGTTTCTTCTGCTTGTAGTATTGTATCTGCTTGAGTATTGTAAGAGAGAAAGACAGTATACAAATTAAAAATGATGATGATGATCTAGTCCAACCCACTGCAATGCATGTAAGGACGATTTCTTAGCAGTTTCTGTTTTCTGGGTCTGTCACTATCAGTGAAGACCTGGAATCATAGCGGACCACCCCTCCACAGCCACAGCTGGATTATTTTCAAAACATTGACCTCAGGGACCAGTTCATTTGCTTCGAGTGAAATGGCTTGCCTTTTCTTTTGCAGGCATATTCAGAACAATATGCCTGGAAGGGCCTCTTGACAGAAATATCAGGCGCCTTAAGTCCAGTGCAGCGATACAGAAAATGAAGACTATGGATGCAAGAAGTTAGCAAGGCCCCTTCTGACACATATTACAGTGGTACCTCGACATCCGAATGACTTGACTTCTGAAGGTTTCGACTTCCAAACCTTCCCTAACCCTAACCCTAATGCCTGCGCAGAAGCGGCGCGCGTGGTTGGCACATGCGCAGAAGCGCAAAATTGCGCTTCGCGCATGCACAAAACAGATGCTTTGACAACCGAAGACTCCGACTTACGAAGAGCGCCGCAGAACGGATCGCCTTCGTAAGTCGAGGTACCACTGTAGCAGCAAGCAGCACTGCTTCCCTTCTGCTGCGGTTTGGCTTCCATTTAAAACTAGCCTTGCTGTCCATGGTGGCCACATTTAACAGATGATTATTTACTTAATGGCAATGTTCTTGTGTCCCTCGACATCACCCATTTCCATGCAAAGGAAATATCAGGGGAAAGGGGGGTGGGTGGGATGAACATTGTTAATGACATATCATTTGGAGACTGGAAAAAAGAGACTGGCTCGCATCCCCTTGCCTGATTGCTGATTCTAAGCACAAATGAACACATGAACTGGGACAGTTTTTGCTTCTGTGACTGCTCAGAGCAGAATTATCCACCATACCTAATGAAGACATTTCCAGGTTCAATTCCCAAGGGCATCTGGGAGAGAACTCTGCTTGAAACCCTTCTGCCAGCCAGTTGTACACAATACTGAGCGAAGTGGACCCAAGGGTCTGACGCTGGATGGGGCAGCTTCCTATGTTCCTATGTCTCCTTGTTCTTTTAGTTCGATAATGAATTCTAAGGCTAGTTAAATCACCTTGTAGGGTTTCCCTGAAGTTCCCTGTTTCCCTTCTCTTGAGATCTGCCCTCCTGTTGCTTCAGGTGACGGCCCCACTCCATAGCACGCACTAGAGCAGGGGTCAGCAAACTTTTTCAGCAGGGGGCTGGTCCACTGTCCCTCAGACCTTGTTGGGGGGCCAAAATATATTTTGGAAAAAATATATATGAAAGTATTCCTATGCCCCACAAATAATCCAGAGATGCGTTTAAAATAAAAGGACACATTCTACTCATGTAAAAACACTCCGATTCCCGGACCATCCGTGGGCCGGATTTAGAAGGCAATTGGGCCAGATTGAGCCCCCGGGCCTTAGGTTGCCTACCCCTGGGCTAGAGTGCCGCAGGGTCTAAAATTTAGGCTGCGCTTCTGGCACTTTGGCCAGTGCAAACTTGCTGCCGTGCTGACTTTGTCCCTTTTGACTCTGCCTGAGCTGTGGTGGTGGTGACAGCTCAGGAAATGGATCCCACAATAAAATCTGTGCAAGTAGCGATTGAGAAGACTCTAATCTCTGCGGAGATAAGGAGTTGCTACAGCAAACGACAACATGAGCCCGAAAGTGATGGATGCTGGGAATGTTTGGCGACTGTTGTTCTTCAGCTCCAGGGTTTGTGGCTTTCAGAGGCCCTGCTCTGAAAGCTCCTCATTTAACTCAGCACGGAGCTTTTCAACACCATCTGGGGCTCACGCCTTGCTTAACCTCATCAGATTGAGGGCCAAAGGTGCCTGTGCTGGAAGCTGCAGAGAGCAAATATTGACGATATTATTATTCATAAAGGTATGGCGGTTTGGGGGTCAAAGTGCTCTCCAAGACCTTTTGGTGTTTGAGGTGAATACATTTAAAATTACACAAATGCACAGAGTATGTTTTCAACAACCTGTGCTTTAACCTTGCATTCTCCCCTCCCCCCTTGGTGTTGAAGGGGCTGTCACCTTGGTATAAAAGGTAAAGGTAAAGGGGCCCCTGACCATCAGGTCCAGTCGTGTCCGACTGTGGGGTTGCGGCGCTCATCTCGCTCTATAGGCCGAGGGAGCCGGCGTTTGTCCGCAGACAGCTTCCGGGTCATGTGGCCAGCATGACAAAGCTGCTTCTGGCGAACCAGAGCAGCGCACAGAAACGCCGTTTACCTTCCCGCCGGAGCGGTCCCTATTTATCTACTTGCACTTTGATGTGCTTTAGAACTGCTAGGTTGGCAGGAGCTGGGACCGAGCAACGGGAGCTCACCCCGTTGCAGGGATTCGAACCGCCGAGCCGACCTTCTGAACAGCAAGCCCTAGACTCTGTGGTTTAACCCACAGCGCCACCTGGGTCCTAGGTCACCTTGGTATAGGGTAGCTTAAATTTTCTCTGTATGGGATTCACAAATAACCCCCCCCCAGTAGTTTAAGGGTTTGCCTCATTTCAGGGTCTGTTCCCCTGCGATGGGAGAGATCCCTGTTGATTCGCCATGTCTTTGTAATCTGCACACTGAGTTTGTGAGAGCAGTCGGCATCAGCCTGCTAAGCATCATCATCACCCCCAGACAAACAATATTCTATGGAGACACCCCCCCCTCCAAGCACAACAAGCAGGAAAAATTCCAGTTTATGGCCGGCTACAAAAATCAGTGTTCTCTCTCCATTGAGCTTTCTTTGTTTTGCCACATAGCTATCTAGAGAGAGAGCACTAGGCTCAGGAAGCTTCCCGGTGGCCTTTGTAATGAACATTCACCCTGATTTGTTTGCAGGGAGATTAGATGACAGCTCCATACACCTCGACTGTCCCGATTTAAGCAGGACACCCCGTTTTCGAGAGCCATGCTCTTGCACGAGTCGTCTGGCTCAGAAGAGATTGCGGCCCCGAAAGATGTGTGTTTGGGGAAGGGGCATGCTCTCACGTGAGTCGTGTGACTCGTACAGGGGTGTGGCCCTCAAAGACACGTGTCCGAGTTTTACTCTGGGACATGTCGAAGGGTGTCCAGTTGGTTATTTAATGACTCTGATTTGCAAGGAGGCTAGACGATGTTGTATCAAAGCAAGTGCCAGCCCATCCTTTCCACTGGGTTTCCTGTCACTGGTCACAACAAGTTGAGTATTTCAGGGCGGTGGGTTTGTTATGCAGAATCTCCAGGTCAACTAGAATCAGAAGCATAGAATTGTAGAGTTGGAAGGGATTCAAAGAGTCATCTAGTCCAGGCACATCCAACAGGTAGATCATGTTCTACCCGTAGATCACTGGTAGATCACAGGCTCCCCTCAAAGAAGCTCAACAACTGAACCCCCCCAAAACAGGGCTTCCCCTCCTGAGAAAAGCTCAACAACTTTGGCCTGAACCCCCTGCCAAAAGGAGGTAGATCACTGCCAGTAGATCACAGTCTCTTGTGAGTTGGCCACCCCTGATAGCAGGAATCACAGGAATCACAGCGAACTTGCACAACCTGAGTTTGCTGGTAGGCAACTGAATCTCATCTGAACTTAGGGACAGTCATCAAGTGTCCTCAAAGACTACCTCCTAAAATTGCTCATTCAGATAGCATCTCATAACAAAAAGTTCTCATCAGTGAAATAGCAGCCACTTTGCTGCTACCTTTGAGCTAGCAGCCAGCTTAAAAACCACTGATTCTTCTTTGACACAGCAGGATAGCATTTCTGGTTTTGCTCAATATCCCTATAAACTCACATTTAATGGCACGTGACATTTGAGGTGCCCAAATGAATGTTTAAATGAAAGTATAGTTTTCCCTTCCCTCACCAGACTTCAATGGAGTTTCCCCACCATTTTATTGTCACTCCTTCGTGTCCGTCCGCCCCCCCCAATGGTTATGCAGGTGCCCCTTAGTGTTGCCAAAGTCTCAGGTGCTTAATTGCTTATCTAGAGATAGGTTTCAGCAGGCAGACCTGCTGTGCTGGTCATAAAGGACAAAACTGGCTTTTTCAAGAAGAACCCAATGCAGTAACTTAGGGCATAGACTCTTATCCTATCAAAAGAGAGTTTCAGCTTCCAATTGGCAATAAGAGCTGCAAGGCCATGATTGTAGGAGACAGAGTTGCTTGGGGGCGTTGGACCAACTCCATTGCAAAGAGTGATGAGTTAGCCCTAGCATAGTGGGTAAGAGAATGAATCATAGAATCATAGAGTTGGAAAAGACCACAAGGGCCATCCAGTCCAACCCCCCGCCAAGCAGGAAACACCATCAAAGCATTCTTGACGTGTGCTTGTCAAGCCTCTGCTTAAAGACCTCCAAAGAAGGAGACTCCACCACACTTCTTGGCAGCAAATTCCACTGCCGAACAGCTCTTACTGTCAGGAAGTTCTTCCTAATGTTTAGGTGGAATCTTCTTTCTTGTACGTTTGAATCCATTGCTCCGTATCTGCTTCTCTGGAGCAGCAGAAAACAACCTTTCACCCTCCTCTATATGACATCATTTTATATATTTGAACATGGCTATCATATCACCCCTTAACCTTCTCTTCTCCAGGCTAAACATACCCAGCTCCCTAAGCCGTTCCTCATAAGGCATCGTTTCCAGGCCTTTGACCAATTTTGGTTGCCCTCCTCTGGACACGTTCCAGCTTGTCAGTATCCTTCTTGAACTGTGGTGCCCAGAACTGGACACAGTACTCCAGGTGAGGTCTGACCAGAGCAGAATACAGTGGTGCTATTACTTCCCTTGATCTAGACGCTATACTCCTATTGATGCAGCCCAGAACTGCATTGGCTTTTTTAGCTGCTGCATCATACTGTTGACTCATGTCAAGTTTGTGGTCTACCAGGACTCTTAGATCCTTTTCACATGTACTGCTCTCAAGCCAGGTGTCTCCCATCCTGTATTTGTGCTTTTCAATTTTTTTTGCCCAAGTGTAGTACTTTACATTTCTCCTTGTTAAAATCCATCTTGTTTGCTTTGGCCCAGTTGTCTAATCTGTTAAGGTCATTCTGAAGTGCGATCCTGTCCTCTGGGGTATTAGCCACCCCTCCCATTTGAGAATGAGCTTTATAAAGAGGATGTATACATTTAATGTATACATTTAATTATCTCCTATAAGCAGGGATGGCTCATCTATGGCCCTCCAGATGTCGCTGAACTACAGTTCCCATCATTCCCTGACCATTGTCCATACTGGCCAGGGCTGATGGGAACTATAGTTCAAAATACCTGGAGAGCCCCAAGTTCCATAAGATTGCTCTATGCAGCAACATCTGGCTCCTCTTTTAATATTTTTTCAGAACTCTGGGCAACCGTAAGCATATGTTGGTGATCTACCTGAAGGCATTCTGGGGAGGGGGCAGGTGTCAAACTATTGCCATATTCAACTAAAGAAGTAGTTGTCGAGTTTCTAGCTTTCTCCAATCATTGGCTAACATGGTTGGTTGATGTAAAAGACACAGTAGAAGCTGTTCAACCAAAGAAGAAAAAAGAGAAAAAGAGAGAAGAAGAGGAAGAAGATAAAGAAGAAGGAGAATCGGGGGAAGAATCTAAACCAGAGGAGGAGGAGGAAGAGGATAAAGATAGTAATAAAATACCCATCCAAGACTAAATTAGATCTTGTAATAGAATTTGAACATGGCACTCAAGGTGTTGTCATGGAATGTAAATGGATTAAATGATAAGAAGAAAAGAAATAAGATTGAACATATTTTGAAGAAAAGGAGTCTGGATGTGATTTGTTTGCAAGAAACTCATGTAGCGAAGAAACATAGTCATATTTTAATCAATAAAGGATTAGGAAAAGAGTTTATAAATTCAATTGCTAATAAAAAGAGAGGAGTAGTCTTTTATGTGAAAGAGAAATTGGATCCGAAATTGATCTCGAGAGACGAAGAGGGAAGAGTGATCGTTGTACAGATAACATTTTATGGAGAAAAAATGTTTTTGGTTGGAATTTACGCACCGAATGAAAACAAGGCAGAATTTTTTAAGAAGTTGGAGGAAGATTTAATGGAATACATGGATCAAAAGATTATCTTGTTAGGTGATTTTAATGGAGTGGCGATACCTGAATTGGACAGAACAAAAAAGAGGAAGCATGATGGAAAATTACCTAAATCGTTCTTTGAACTTACGGAAAATCTGGGGCTAGTAGATGTATGGAGAGTGAAACACCCGACGACGAAACAATTTACCTTTTTTTCAGAACCAAACCAAAGTTCGGGAAGAATTGATCATATGTGGATTTCTAAAGAATTAGTACCCAGGACAACAAAAAGTGAAATAACGCCACGGACATTGTCGGACCACAATCCAGTATTCTTGGAGATGAGAGGGAAAGAACAGAATTCCTTTAGATGGAGAATGAATGAAGAAGTGTTGGAAAATAAAGAAACTGTGGAAAAAGCAAAAGAAATCTTGAAGGATTATTTCCATTGGAACTTGCATAAAGAAACTGGAATAGATATAGTCTGGGATGCAAGTAAAGCAGTAATGAGAGGCTATTTAATACAAAAAAATAGTTATTTAAAGAAAAATAAAGAAAAGAAGAAAGAAGAAATTCTGAGACACCTCATGGAGAATGAGAAGAGGCTGATCGACAAAGTGAAATTAGCGAAAATGTATAGAATGAGTAATAGAATGTGCTGGAAATGTAATGAAAAGGAAGGGGACTTTTATCATATGTGGTGGAAATGTGAAAAGGTTAAAGGATATTGGGAAATGATATATAACGAACTGAAAAAGATATTTAAATATACTTTTCCCAAAAGACCAGAGGCCTTTCTGTTAGGACTGATAGGCCAAGAGATAACAAGGGAGGATAGTACCCTTTTCTTATATGCGACAACCGCGGCGAGGACATTATTAGCCCAAAAATGGAAAACCCAGGACTTACCGACAATTGGAGACTGGCAGACAAAGATGATTGAATATGCAGAATTAGCGAGACTGACTAGCAGGATTCGAAACCAGAGGGAGACAAGGTTTCTAAGGGATTGGAGTAAATTTGTGGACTATATGGAAATGAACTGTAAAGGTTTAAAGACACTTGCAGGCGTGAAATAAATCCTACGAATTGACCCTAAAGATTAGATACAAAGGAACTGCGAGATAAGAACTGATTAGAAAACCTTTTGAGGGGAGGGAGGGAAGTCAAGCTCGGCGGAGCATGTTTTTTTGGGATGTTTGTATTTTTGAATGTTTGTTTATGTGTTTGTTTGTCTTGTATAATGTTTTAAATGTGTTTATTTTGGAAAATTTAATAAATAATTATTAAAAAAAAAAAAGAAGCTGTTCAACCAGTGGTTTTGAAGCTACGTTTGTAAGGCACGGTCATCGAGGACTGTATGGAGGAAAAGGCTTGTTGGGGCAACGAGTGAACATGAGAACGCAAGGACGTAAGACACACCTGCTGGATCAGGCCAATGACCCACATCTAGCCCAGCATCCTGTTCTCATGGTGGCCAACCAGATGCCCCAATGGGAAGCAGGATTTGAGCGCAAGAGCACTCTTATTATTTATTGGCAAATTAAGACATGACACTCCAAAGCTTGCCATGGTTCACTTCTCTTTGGATATCTAGGTCTGCTGAAGCGGCTTATGGCTACCTCCTTTCCTTCCTGGCTAGCTATTTTTACCAGGAAAAGGGAAGGGGCATTGCAGATACACCCAACACAGCATAGCCTGGGGGAATTTGTGGAGTAAACATTATGGTTTGTAGACTGGTGGGCAGGTTCATTAAATGCAGGGAAATCTCCATGGATCTCATATCTGTCCTTTGTGTTCAAGGACTTTGGGCTAGCAAAAAAGAAAGGAAAAAAAGCGACTGCATACTATATGCCACTATATTTTGTATTACACTGAGAAATTAAAAAAGAGAGACAAATTATATATTTACAAAAGAAAACAACCGAGAAAATCCATAACACTTTTTTTTTTTGCCGTTATTAGCGTCAAAATCCACGTATGATTCAATGCACAGGATTATTCACGTGTGTCTTACATACAGCACAAAAATAGAAGATTTTGTATTCTACATTATATTACAACAGTCAATAAATATATCAATAAATAACGGCTGCATGGATGTAGGTTAAGCTGGCTTGAGTTAGTCCTTGACGTTGTCAATGCATTCTCTCAAAGGCAAGGCCTGTTATCTCATCCAGGGAATACAGCTTTGCCTTAAAAGTGTAGAACAAAGGCCGGGGACAGTACGGTAGGTTGCAGCCGAGGGCAGGGCACTAAGACACTTTCCAAAGAATCTGACAAATTCCCAGCTTAGTATAAATAAAGCACCAGGCCTATTGTTCCTCAGCTCCAACACCTTCTTATCGCAATGATTTGTTGGAGGGCGAGTGGCGGAAACATGACATGTGACTCGGTCGTCAGCTGAAGCAGAGAGTGGGGCAAATTCTTGCGAATTGACAGCTTCATAAAGGCAAAGACCCTCTCTTTGTCCGCAGAGATATTCCATTCTGACACAAAGCACAATATAATTCCCCTCTCCGTAGAATCTCAACAAGCATGCGAAGAGCATTGGGTCTTCTTGGTACAAATTCTGAGTCACTGGTATTTTCTTGGTCTATTTCTGTTGACAGTCATGGAGCAGGTCATTAATGTTCTTGGCAGGTGCGACAGACACCGAATTTTGAATTGCCAGCATTTATGCAATTGGAATCAGGTGTGTCTGTCTTAGGATAAGCCCCCACCAAACTGGTTATGCGCAATGATCTTTCAAAGGAGAGGGTGGTGAAGTATTGCACCTTTCAAAAGTTGTGCAGGGTTGTACCAGGCATTCTATAATCTGAGTCTGTAACTGGACTCTCTTATGTATGCTTACTTGAAGTTCTGTCCTGCTTTTAAATGATTAAAAACTAGGTTAAACAAAGTTGTGCAGAAAAGGGGACTTTGGTCTGCGCATCATCTCTACATGTCAATCATACCAGAATATTACCTCATTGTCTGTGACTACTGGAGATGCACAAACCCCAACCCTCCTTACCACCCATGAGTCATGGCTCTGGAGCAACCTTCCCTCTGGTGGAGTAGGCTCAAAGCCTTAGCAGTGCTGCACAATTTCTATCGGAGGCAATTCCTAGTGACATGGGGGTGGGAGCTAGATCTGTGCACATCAACATTACTGATACTGTGTCCAGCAATTTTAATTTCTTCTGAATGCATCATATAACCATCCGATTGATTGAGTTTGTTCTCAGAAATATATTTAAAAATAACATCCTTCGTGTGTACAGTATACAGTACTACAAATCCTGGTTTGGACACAAAAAGGGGAATTGAACTGGTTCTCGGTGGCCAGATTTTGGGGGGTTAGTTCACACAGTCAGCAGAAATGACTGTGAGGCATTTTATTTTGTGGGGGAGAATTGAACCATGGGCAGCTTGAAGTGGTATAATCTGGGGATAGAATTAACCCTGGATTCTGCTGATTGTGTAAACTGACTCTTGAGTAAAGCGAAGATGCACAATCCTGCTTTCTCCAAGCCAACCGTGAAAGCGAAAAATACACCCCCTCTAATCGGTTGCCCATTTCCTTTGTTTCAAATTATCTGTACATGCCTCATTAAATAAGCTTATTAAGTCTGTACAAATCAAAACTGTACAAATATACAGATGAAAGAATTAAATAATCTGAGGAAGACCCAAAGCCCTGTGGGTGAGGGGCATCCTTCTACTATCGGCACCCGCACTCTGAGACAGCCATGCCTTCGTAGTTGAGCTTGTAGGTGACGACCCCGTTATCTAAGAAGAGTAAGGAGATGGGATCCAGCTTGGTAGGTACACAACAAGCTGGAGAAGCTTTCTGGGGGTCATTCAAGTGAATCAAAGTCCGGGCCTTGGCATGAGTGGTCGTAAGGTGATCGTCCAAAGGGAAGGAGCAGGCTCCCCTGCACTGAGAGGCATCATAGCCTGGAGGTGCAATGATCCAGGAATCCCAGCCAATCTCCTTGAAATCCACATAGAGCGAAGTCTTTTTGCAGCTGCTCCCCTTGGCGTTCCTCCTTATCCGGGATGTGGAGTCGTAGATGATGTTGGATCTGATCTGGAGAAGCTTCTCCTTTCTGGGGCTGGTATGGAAATCATTCATGTCCAGGTCCTGCAAATCTTGCTCGTGCTCTATGATCTCATTCAGTTCGTGCTTCTCCTCTCTCTTGGCATGGCTTCGGTCGTCTGAAAACACAATGAGTAAAGGCTCGTGTTTGGTCTCTGAATTGATGTCTATATCTGCTTCCCCTCCTCCGACGGCCTCCTCTCCCCCTCGGCTCTCAATCTGCACCTCCAGCTGATGAGTGGTAGAGTCTGAGTGATGCCACCTCCTGATGGCCTCCGTGACCTCAAACGTTTTCCATTCATTGTCGGTGCTGTAAATGTGCCGGGATGCCAGCACTTTCATTTCCCTCTCCTCTTCCTCCTTCCCTCTTCCGCGGTCGTTCTCGAGCACTTCCAGGATGGTGACTTTCCTGCTGAGACCATTGTAGAGCATCCTGTCCTCCTGCACCAGAGTGTAGAGCCTCAATTCCGCCATGGTTATTTTCTCATGGTGTGGAATGGAGACGTTGAAGAGAAGAGGGTACCTCCGTATTCCATTGAAGTGGATGGGCTGTGGAATCTGCTCTGAAAATTAAAAGCAAACAAATGTTACCCTTCTGCCCTATATGGCCATGCTCTCCAATGAAAGGGCGTCTATGCCTAGCAATGGGTCCCAAACCTTTTCAGGGTCTTGTCCCCTCGGTTCCATAAACTCATCCCCAGTGCCCCCTGCCTCACCCTATAAAAAGCATGATTCAGAATAGCAATGCGCGTAACCTACTGAAGATAGCAATAGAATAAAATTCAAAGCAATAACAGTTAATTGCACATTTATTCAAAATCCAATTAAAATGATTTAGTTTAATTAATTCAACAAAATGAACTTGATCCAGTGATTCTAGCTTTTCAAAGTCTGATCGTCTGCCTCTTAGGTATCCCACTACCTGCCCCACCCCCAGGAGGTGGTACCACCCATTTTGGGAACCATAGGGCTAGAGGGGACTTCTACGCAACCATATTGACTCCAGACTATGACCCAAGAATCCTGAATATTTTGGTTTTGGGAGAGTTCAGGGGGTCTTTTCTAAAAGACCCCCATGGAAATTTAATGCTGACTTTAATCTGATTGACTGTGGCAGCCAGAGAGTTGGCCATTTCTTGAGCTTTTCTTGGTGGTCAAAGGCAAAGTGAGATAAGGCAAACGCAAAACTAGACGAAGGGGAAATCTTTATACATTTCTGTCTCACATATCGTCCAATGTAGCCAGAATTGTTTGGAGAGCTTCTACAGGAGGCTCTTTACAAGAATGAGAGAGGTAGGAAATATGCACTTGGTGACATTTTGAAATTCGGGAAAGCAAGATAAATGTGGCAGGCCTGATGAGGCCCACAGGACAGAGCACTTCCTCAGCATTTGCTATAGTCCAGGGGTTCCCAAACTAAGGCCCAGGGGCCAGATGCAGCCCAAATCCGGCCCGCGGACAGTCTGGGAATCAGCATGTTTTTACATGAGTAGAATGTGTCCTTTTATTTAAAATGCATCTCTGGGTTATTTGTGGGGCCTGCCTGGTGTTTTTACATAAGTAGAAGGTGTCCTTTTATTTAAAATGCATCTCTGGGTTATTTGTGGGGCATAGGAATTCGTTCATATTTTTTTTCCCAAAATATAGTCCGGCCCCCCACAAGGTCTGAGGGACAGTGGACCGGCCCCCTGCTGAAAAAGTTTGCTGACCCCTGCTATAGTCACTGTGAGGGTTTGCCTGCTGGTGAAGGTCATTTTGACAGCTCTAAAGTTGAGAAATGTGCATTTAAAATCTACCAGAGTTTACTTGAAGACGGTCTGGTCTTTGATATGTGCATGAAAGCATTAGTAATCTCTTTTAATCGATGTCCGGAGAGGGTGGTAGTGTTAGTCTATTGCAGTGAAAAGAAGAAAGAGTCTTGTAGCCCTTCAACCTCACAGATTCATGATGGCCTCGGCTTATATGGACTGGACCCATTAGACACAGTTGGACTCTTCTCTATGAAAGCTGGGGCTGACTTTTAAAGTTCTGCTTGGCTCCTGCCTCTTTCCCACTACTCCATTATGCTGCTGCATATGGAAATGAACAGTTAGCGGTGCCATAATTGGCAAGTTACTTAAGATGGAGCGTGAGAGCGTAAAAGCAAGTCAACCGTGATCTGTGACTCAATTAGCCTTTTGGCTTACTGGTAAGTGACTTTCAAATTGGAATGTTAAAATGATCTTAGTAAGCTTTATTGGCAAAAATGCTGCTTCTTCCAAATCAGAAGCACATCATGAAAGTGGGATGCACCCACCTGCATTCCTTGGTATGGCTTTTGTGATCAGGTCCACCACGCTGATTTATTCATTCTTAGAGATTTGTATAGGAAAAGGTTGCACTTTGCAGGCAAGCTATGAGACTGATTTATATACAGTATAGGGAATGTTTCACACCGACACCAAGCTGTTTTAAAAGGAAATAATGTCCCTATCTGCATTCACCCTTCGCCACATATCAATTAATGCAGACTGCTGGGTTTGGGTTCCATTGAATTCAGAATTTCTAAATGGAGAATTTTGGTTCATCCCGAGTCCTTCCCGATAGCTGACAGCAGGATTGCCAGTGTCTAAGCTGCATTCATGGAAACAATACCGTATTCCAGAACACGATTCAAAGGAAACTGAAGGATCTCAGTAAGTGCCATTCTGTCTACATTTCCAGAATCTCAGTTTATAAGATGCTGGTTATGAAAACAAGAAAGGAAAAGCATGCCACTCTCAAAAAAGTATGATTGTTATTGAGAAGCGCTGAGAGCTATGTGGACATTGAACATCTTTTGCTTTTATACAAAATCTGAAAACTTGCAAAAGCCCCCACATATTTTTAGCTGGTTGAAGGCTGCAACTCTGCCCATTTATTTGGGAGTAAGCTCTATCAAATCCAATAGGATTTGCTTCTGATCTCACTGATTCATTAGAGTTTTAGAAAAATCTTCTAGGTAGAAGGAAATATTTTTATTGCATCAGTTTTTGGGGTGGGAAGCTGAGTATCTAGGAGGAAGCAGAGCATCCCTTTGAATGGATAGGTCTCTTCATCCAGCCCTCCAGATGTTGGTGGCTGCCACTTCCATAAGCTTCTATTAGCACAGTCAATGATCAGGGATTCAATTGTCCAACAACATCTGGAGTTGCACATCTGATGACCAAGTTACCCATGTAAACACCAACGGCGTGTAGCTCATGTGCCACTAATATATTATTTTATATAGAAAATGAGCATAATAATATATGAAAGATTTTGTTATCAAAAGCAATATACAAACAACATATACAGCCCCCCCTGAAAGTTCTCTGACACAATATCCATTGAAAGCAGTGGGAGCTGAGTGGGATGGCAGTAGCCTGTTTGCACAACAGCTCCCATTGATTTCAATGGGGCTCATGCAGAGGAAATGCCAAGCAGATGACTACTGTTGTGCTTACTTCTAGGAACATAGGAAGCCGTTAGTCCATCTTGCTCGATATTGTCAACAATCCAAAGTTTCAGGGAAGGGAATATTCCCAGCCCTACCCAAGGGGTCCTGGGGATTAAACCTCGGTCCTTCTGCATGTGAAAAAGATGACCTGACACTAAAAAATCACTGACCTACCAAAGAAGACAAGCATGACTATCTTCAAAGGAGCGTTTTAAGTGAGACTGGGGCGGGGGAGGAGATTCTCCATTTAGATCTCAAAATTAGTAGTCACCTTTTCAAAAAGCACCCCTGATAGATATTTAAAAACCAAGTGTGCCATGCACTTGAAAATCTAGCAAATAGTTCAAATGACTTGCAGTCATTTGTCAAACAGCTGGGCAGATAAGGTGTGTGGTCCACCAAGCAGCAGGTCTATCAGCTAGAGATTTGCTGCTTAGCCGGATCACTTTGCTAATAAATCACCCATCAAACTTCCCCTCTGCATCCTAACTGCAACACCTAACAGGCTTGTTTAAGAGACCTTACCTTCGTTTTTGAAGCTTCTGATGATGTTGGCTGATGGCATGGAGGTCTTATCAGTGGCGAACCTGTTAAAGAGCTCTAGCATGTATTCAGGAGGGTCCACCTTGGCGGCTGTCTCTTGCAGGGGGATGTCGGAGATGTTGAGCGCCTTCAGCAACTCATTCTGCAAAGTCTGAAGCAAGGCATCCTGTTCGTCAAAGAACGGCCTGTCTTCCTCCAGGAGAGGCAGGTCTAGGCTCATGATGGGACTACCGTTTGCAAGGTGCACTACCAGAATGGCGACGGCTGCCCACATCTGAAAGCCTGCCGGTTCCATGGCCTCGTTCTAGCTGGCCACAGGACTCGACAAAAGCGTTGCTCTGGTGCCGCCTATTTTATCCCCCTGCAAATGGGTATCAACGTCTTGTGTCACTGACGGTTGACAAGTTTCGAAGTTGGAACTTGTGATCCAACTCTCTCTCTCTCTTTTTCTCTCTCTCTGGCTCTTGTTTCCACCCCCCCTCCCCAATCCAGGTCCCAGTAATTGGATAGAGCTGGCGGTGCCTCCTATAGAAGCCCTTCACTCTCTTATCTCCTCCAGTGTAAGCTTGTTCACCAGATTTCGGTTGCTATCTCACAATCCTCCTTCCTCTTAATGAGCATTTTGTAAACATTCCGCATTGGGATGCTATGAAATAGTGCAATTCCCCCTTGCTTCCCCCCCCCCTGCATGGGACCTGACTCCCCCCTCCGTCCCTTGCCACTGCTAACGTCTTTGGAAACCAAGTCTGGCCATTTTGAAACCAAGTCTCTTTGCTTTGTTGCGATTTCAGCTAAACATGCGCTTGGTATAGGAGTATCCATGGTCCATGCTATAACCAAGTTTCTGCCAATCCAGTCAGTAGACCTCTGAAAAGCGGCAAGAAAACATTTGCTCCAAGGGGAGACTGAAAAACGCTCAGGAGTTGTAAGTAAAAACTTAGGGCAAATGATGGTTTGGAAGACTGTTTCAATGCTCAAGGAGCATATGGACATGAGCAGAGCCTGCTGGATCAGATATTTGAAGATGGCTATCATATCTCCTCTCAGTCTCCTCTTCTCCAAGCTACACATCCCCAGATCCCTCAACCATTCTTCATATGGCTTGGTTTCCAGACCCTTGATCATCTTGATCTCCCTCCTATGCACACCTTCCAGCTTGTCAATGTCCTTAAACCATAGCTGCCAAGTTTTCCCTTTTCTCGCGAGGAAGCCTATTCAGCATAAAAGAAAATCCCTTAAAAAAAGGGATAACTTGGCAGCTATGCCTTAAACCAGAGTGCACAAAATAATGGCAACATCATATTGATTGTCTTAACAATTCTGCACCAACACCATATTGCATGTGATTGGAGAATTCAATCACTGTCGGTGAAAATATGAAACTATTCCTCCCTTGGAGGAAGCTTGTTGTGACACTGCACGAGTCCCTTCACTGAGCTCACCTTCCAATCAGGCGGTACACCCAGCAAAGTAACTCTCAAAGCTCTTGAGATGGCTAGAAATAAGGAATATTTTGGGTCCAAGCTATCTCAGCTCAATTACTGAGATCATTTGCAGGAATGTCGTTGGTCATTTCCCAGGTTGGCAAGGCTCATTTGACAACAAGAAGAAACCAAGCCTTCAATGTCACCGGCCTGGTCCTGTGGAATGCTCTGCCACTAGAGATTCAGCAGGCACCTTCTGTTTTAACTTTTAAATGCCTGCTGATTTTTAATTTTTAATTATTTTTTGTGTCCTACCAGGCTTATACAGGCAATTAAGAAGATATCTCTCCACAATGTTTGATTTCAATCATTTAATATGGTTTTTACGGTATGGTTTTATGTATTTTTGTTGTAAGCCACCTTGATAAATAAATAAATCTCATGCCTTTAATTTGAAAAACAAAGTGTGCTTCTTCTTCCAAATTGTGGGGAATTCCGACCTTTCTGCATTTACTGGCAGGATGCAAGAGTCCATATTCATGCATTTCTCTGGCAGTCATGATAAATCCCGTATATGGGCTGTGTCAGATGCTGGAAGATGACCCATCATTGCTTAGCTCCTTGAACTAGAAACGGCATGGAGCTTCCCAAAATGCATACATACATGAGATGCAGGACGTTCTCCCCATTCCTCTTCCATAGGAGCTGGCTAATGGATGAGGTAACTGTTGGGCATGAGAGGGAAAGAAGTGTGATCTCGAAGGTGTGATGAGCAAGTGTTGGAATAATTACATTTCCCTTTCTGTGTTTCTCAAGAGCGGCTTCCTCTCCATTGCACCTCAGGGCTCCTCTCTCATCTCCATTCCACAAACAGGCCATTCCCAAATTCTTGATCTTCTTTGGGGTGGGGATGTGGTTGTCACTGTGGACGACGGGCTCCCTCACAGGAAAGTATGCTAAAGAGGTGGAGTTCAGTGTGGTGTAGTGGTTCTGGTACTGGCCACGGACCTGTGAGACCACGGTTTGAGTCCACAAGTGTCCATGAAGCTTGTGTGGGGTGACCTTGGGCCAGTCACTGCCTCTTGGCCTAAACTACCTTACACGGAGTACATGAGAGAACCAGGGAGAGACAAAGATAGCAGTGGAGGTGAAATGTACTGCTTCCCCTGTCCACCCCTCTCGCTCTACAGGCCTCACTGCCCTGCTGTCCCCTTGGGACCCCTCTGTCCCGCTCTCCTTCCGGGTTCCTCCTGGGAATCGTCGCCGTAGCTGGTCGCAGTGGCGGCGCCAACATTGCCCCCCTTCCGTTAGTACCTCGTACGACACGGGACCGGTCACCTTGGTGACTGTGGCGGGTACCCATGCTGGGCCTGCCCCAAAATTCTTTGTGTACACTGCGTCCTGGGCCACAAATGTCCGGGGGTTCCTGCCTTTCCCCACCACTACCTCATCCTGAGCTCTGTCGGGGTGAAGTCGGTCCAGTCTAGTTGCAAGGCGCCGGCCCATTAGTAGTTCAGCTGGGCTCCGGCCCGTCGTTGTGCTTGGGGTGCTGTGCTGTGCTAGAAGAAATGCGGCAAGGCGGTATTCCCAGTCCCCTTGTGTCATGCGGCGGAGGCTGTCCTTGGTGGTCCGCACCATGCGCTCCGCTTGGCCATTGGTGGCAGGGTGGAATGGTGCTGAGCGGATGTGGCGGATGGCGTTCTGCGCTGTGAAGGTCTGGAACTCCTCTGACGTGAATGCGGTTCCATTGTCCGAGACGAGGGTGTCAGGGAGCCCGTGGGTTGCAAAAAGCTTACGTAGTACCCGGATGGCTGCCGCCGTAGAAGTGGACGGTACCAGTGCGACCTCCAGCCATTTGGTGTAGGAATCCACCACTATGAAGAATGTTTTTCCCTGGAAGGGGCCAGCGAAGTCCACGTGCAAGCGTGACCATGGATGTCGGGCGGACTCCCAGGGCTGGACTGGGGCCCTTGGGGGATCCGGGCGGGATTCTTGGCAGGTCTGGCAGTGTTGGACCCAGGCCTCTATCTCTCTGTCAATCCCCGGCCACCACACATAACTCCTGGCAAGGGCCTTCATCCTCACTACCCCTGGGTGTGTCTCGTGTAGGGCTGTGAGGACCCTTTTGCGGAGGGGCTGGGGAACAACAACCCTGCTTCCCCATAACAGGCACCCCTTGTGGGCCGACAGTTCATGTTTGCGGTTTGTGTAGCCAGCGAATTCTGGCCCGGGGCTGCTGCTGGGCCATCCTCGCCACACCCAGTCCAGGACCCGGGAGATGACCCTATCTTTTGTGGAATGGTGCGCAACTTCTTGTGCCTGAATGGGTCGGTCGGGAAGCAGCTCCAGGGTCATAACCTCTTGCGCAGGCGCTGGGTCGGGGCCTGTTTCTGGTAGTGGTAGCCTGCTGAGGGCGTCTGCGTGGCCCATCGCCTTCCCAGGGCGGTGGATTAGTGCATACTGGTAGCCGGCAAGGAAAATTGACCACCTGAGGACACGTGGAGACAACACTTGGGGGGTCTGCTTCTCGGGGGCAAACAGGCCAAGCAACGGCTTGTGGTCAGTCACTATGGTAAAGGGCCGCCCGTACAAGAAATCATGGAATTTTTTTACGCCCTTCACGATTGCCAGACCCTCCTTGTCAATCTGTGAGTAGTTTCGTTCGGCTGCAGCAAGCGTCTGGGAGAAGTATGCCACCGGCACCTCTCTTCCATCCGGGAGTTGGTGTCCCAGGACAGCGCCGATGCCATAGGGAGAGGCGTCGCATGCCAGCACCACTGGCAGCCTCTCGTCGAAGTGTGCCAAGACCGAGTTCGAGACGAGCAAGTCCTTGACTGCCTGGAATGCGGCCCTTTGTCGCTGGCCCCACACCCAAGGGGCCCTTTTATCTAGGAGTCTGTGTAGGGGCTCCGCTACCGCTGCCTTATGGGGAAGGAAGGCATGGTAAAAGTTCAATAGTCCCAAGAATGACTGAAGTTCGGGCTTGCTCTTGGGCGCTGGGGCCTCACAAATGGCCCGTACCTTGTCACCGGTTGGATGGACCCCTTCTGCGTCCACCTTAAATCCCAGAAAGTCCACCTGCGGCACTCCCAGTAAACACTTTTCCCGCTTCACCTTGAGGCCCGCCGTCTGGAAACGGTGCAGGACGGAGCGGAGGCGGTCCTCAAATTCCTCTGGTGTGGGCCCGGCGATCAGTACATCATCGAAGAAGGGGGTGACGCCAGGAATCCCTTTAAGGAGAGAGTCCATTAGATTCTGGAATATGCCTGGTGCCACGCTAACGCCAAATTGCAGCCGCTTTACTCTGAATGCCCCTCTGTGCGTCACAATCGTCTGAGCCTCTGCTGTGGCTTCGTCCACAGGCAATTGTTGATACGCTTGGGCCAAGTCCAGTTTGCCAAAGATTTTTTGACCCAGCCAGGGTGGCGAGGACATGGCTGACCACTGGCACTGGGTATGCATGGGCCGTGAGAGCCTTGTTTATGGTGCATTTGTAGTCTGCACAGATGCGGACCGAACCGTTAGGCTTGACGGGTGTGACAATTGGAGTTTCCCAGGGGGCGTTGGGCACCGGCTCCAGCACTCCTTGCTCCACGAGCCGGTCCAATTCCTCGTCTATGCGGGGTTTCAGGGCGAACGGGACCCGGCGGGCCTTGTGCCTGATGGGTCGTACAGCGGGGTCTAGCTGTAGGGCAATGGGGGGTCCTGTATATCGTCCCAATGCCCCATCGAAAACCCCTGGAAACTCTTT
Organism: Zootoca vivipara; assembly: GCF_965207765.1. Classification (NCBI taxonomy): domain Eukaryota; kingdom Metazoa; phylum Chordata; class Lepidosauria; order Squamata; family Lacertidae; genus Zootoca; species Zootoca vivipara. The sequence continues at coordinate 5,172,477 of NC_142589.1, read as the reverse complement.
GCATATGGCGTCCACGTCCACTTGTAAGCTAGTGCGGTTCACCCCGGTAACGGCTAGCCCCAGAGGTCCAAACCATGCCAGTCCCAGTAAGCTAACGTAGGGGCCCTTAACTACCAGCAAGTCCAATTGTTGCTTTCGCCCTCGATATTGCACCCTGAAGGTCCCCACCCCCATTGTAGGGACCTTACGTTTCTGGAAGTCCCGGAGGGTGAATGGGGCCGGCCTTAGTTTGGGACCCCCATTAGGGCACAGTTCCCTTAATGTTCGGGCCGAGATTATGGATAGAGTTGAACCCGTGTCCAGCTCCATGCGGCATGGGGCTCCCTCTATCTGTACCTCTATATAAATTTTCTCTGTGCTGGGATGGGGCAACTGGAATACCTGGTAGTCCGTGATCTCCGTCGAGTTGCCTTGGTGCATGGTGCCGTGTGACCTGGGGCTCCTGGGTCGGTCATCTGATGCTTGTCGACGGGTGAGTCGAGCCCGACACACCCGGGCGATGTGTCCCAATTTTCGGCACTGCCTGCACTCTGCGTTGCGGAAACGACAGGTCCTCCTCTCGTGGTTCTCCCCGCAGCTTGCACAGTTCCCTCCTTCTCGTCGAGGCTGCTGTGGTGTGTGTGCTGCTTGAGTGCACCGCTGTACTCGGTGTACTTCCTCCCTGTCAGATTCGGATTCGTCGGTGAGGTCTTCGTGGTAGACCCTCGGTTGGGATGGCGGGGCCGGTCGTGCCTCTTGCGTTGACCTCTCGGCGGCTTCGGTTGCCAGGGCTTCCTCCAGAGCAATCTGGAACGTGAGGTCTTTTTTTGCGTAGAGGCGTCGTTGCAACATCTCGTCCCTCAGGCCACCGACGAGGCGGTCACGAAGCATGTTCTCCAACTCTGAGAAGTTGCATAGCTGGGCGGCTTGGCGGAGGGAGGTCACAAACCCAGTTATGGTTTCCCCCGGGGCTTGCCGCTTTGCGTAGAAGGCATTTCGGCAAGCTACCACCGAGGGCTGTGGTGAGAAGTGCTCCTTCAGCCGTTCCATTATTGTTTTGTAAGAGACGGTAGCGACATCTCTAGGTGCAAGGAGAGCCCGGGCGATTTCAAACGTCTCCTCTCCACAGACGCTGAAGAATGTCGCCCTCTTCATGGCATCGTTGGTGACTTCTTTCGCTTGCAGGAGGAAGTTGAAACGGGTGGCGTACCCTTCCCAGTCTCCTGATGCTGGTTTGAATGGCGAGAAGCTGCTGTCGGTTGCCATTCTGGGTTCCTTGGGTCCTGGAGCTGAAGCCTGGATGCACGGTGCGATGCAGCGGTGCAGCAGGTGGCGGTGCTGCGGTGCAGTGCGTGGTGGCGGTCAGCTCAGCAGGATCCCATCCTCGTCGCCAGTGAAATGTACTCGGAGTCGAGAGTGAATTTCATGCTCTTTATTCAGCTCATAGTCATCAAGGAGAAGAGGAGAAGAAGAATGGCTCTTTTCCCAAAACCATCTGCTTATATACATTATTTACACAATGGGCCTTGCGTGATTGGCTACTTCAGGGCTACACCTGTGGGCCAATTATATTGTGGATTGACTTCTGCCTGCAGCCTGATTGGCTGCTCCTACAGGCCAATCAGGTAGCAGATTCACTTCTGCCAGCCGCCTGATTGGCTGCTCCAGCAGGCCAATCAGGTTGCGGATTCGCTTCCACCTGGAGTTGGATTGGGTAGCTCCCGCTGATTCTGAATCCTATTGTTCTAGGATTCAGCTCAGTACATAACAGGAGGAGAATTCGCAAAAAACGAATCCACATCTTTATCCTACCATAAGAAGGGCCTGCTGGATCAGGCCAACGGCCCATCTAGTCCACCATGCTCTTCTCTCAGTGGCCAACCAGATGCCCCAATAGGAAGCCTGCAAGTATTTCCCCCTCCCATGGTCTCCAGGAAGTGGTATTCAAAAACGTTGCCACCTCCAGCTGTGGAGGCAGACCATAGCCATCATGACTAGTAGCCATCAATAGCTTTATCCTCCATGAATGCAATGAATCCTCTGATTTCACTATGGGTGTAACTCTGTGTCGCATGCCCTATGGAATGAACTGCTTAATCGCCCACCACTGAACTCATGGAAGGTTCCAGCGGAGCTTCATTTCCCTTTGAGATCATTGCAAGATTCTCAAGTCAATGGAAGGCTCTTTAACAAAGAGGCTCTCGCCTCCAGAAGGGGGAAAAGTTCTCGCTGGACATTTTTTGAATTCTCTCCCTTGTCAACCCCTTATTTTGTTGCAAGTTTGGTATTCGTTTGGGTGTCAGATAAGCTGAAAAGAGTGTCTTCCATGACATTGACAAAAGCAAGACGACCGCCCAAAATCTTTCCACAAATTTCCAATGTTGCCTGCCTCGCTCTGCTGTGGTGCTATTTCGAGACCTGCATTCTTATCCTTAATGAGAATTCCATTGGGAAACTCTGAACCCTCGAGAGTCAAAATTCCCAGGAGCAATTTCTGAATGTGTTTGTAGAAAAGCGTGTGGGGTGGTGGTGGTGGTTTCCCCTCTGTTCAGCGGGGCTGGAGGCTCTGCTCCAAGGATGGTGGGGTGATCTAATAATCATAATCATAATCATAATCATAATCATAATCATAATCATAATCATAATAAAATTTTATTTATACTCCGCCCTCCCCAGTCAAAACCGGGCTCAGGGCGGCTGAGACCAACAGAATTACAAAAAAACAAAAAACAATTAATTAAAATACAGATTAAAATACAGTATTAAAATTTAAAGTGCAGCCTCATTTCAAGTAGTCCATAAATCCAAGCCATGAGGGAGGAAAACACAGGGGTCAAGCTGAGTCTAACCCAAAGGCCAGGCGGAACAGCTCTGTCTTGCAGGCCCTGTGGAAAGATGACAAATCCCGCAGGGCCCTGGTCTCCTGGGAAAGAGCGTTCCACCAAGTTGGGGCCAGTACTGAAAAGGCCCTGGCTCTAGTAGAGGCCAATCTAGCCATCTTATGGCTCGGGATCTCCAGAATATTGTTGTTTGTGGACCTTAAGGTCCTCCGCGGGGCATACCAGGAGAGGGGGTTGACATGGAGGAGTTGGAAGTGGGCCCTTCCAACTTATTTTCAATAGACCAGGCTACAGCCTGGAGCGAAACACCTTCCTTGCTTCGTATGCAGAGACATACCTTGGCTCCCTTGTGCCCTTGGCAAGGAGCTATATTGCCATCCACTCCCCCACCCCCACCCCCCTGTCCTTTCAGCCTTGGCCCAGGGAGCATGTGGATACCCTGCTGGTATTTAAAGTTTGGCAACCCTTAACACTTGCAAAGCTATTCCCTTTCGTCGCGTTTGTTTGTAGATACAATGCTGAGTTGTCACAAGACACAAGATAGCCACTTATTGGCAATAGCTATTGATTTTCTTATATAAATGAGTTATTGTACATATGTGATAGGTGAAGGTTTGTGCATGTGGTATGTAAATATTTTAAGCATCAATTTATTTCACCCTTTTGTTAGTAAGAGTGCTGAATGTCATCCCCTCCAGGGTGGCACGCTCCCATCACGCACCCCTTGCTACGCCCCTGACTGAACGCTGGAAGATTCAGAACAGACAAAAGGAAGGACTTCTTCACATAGCTCATAGTTGAGCTCTGTCACTCCCCCCCCCCCGATGTCATGGCCCCCACCAACCTGGGTGGCTTTAGAGGGGAATGAGATGAATCGGTGGAGGATAAGGCTATCAATAACTGCTAGCTGCAATGGCTAGCAGTGTGCTACCCCCAGTTTCAGGGACCACCTGTCTCTGCATATTAGCTCCCTCAGTTCTGAATGAATTAATTTCCATCAGCCAGCAATTGAGTTTGGGCTTGATTTGGATCCAAGTTCTAAGTGCGTGCCCCTTCCAAATTCTGGGCCACACTGGGTAACGGTATCCTTTGGGACCAGAAAAATTATGAAGGTAAGAATGCCCTCAGCTGTTCGCCATGGGCGAGCACGTATTATAATCTGGTTCATGTAGCATGAGGGAGAATTCCGGTCCTCTTTCTCAGTCTGCAGAGTGCCAGGGATGCTCCTTGATAGGGTACGGAGCCTTGGAGCTACATGGCAAGCAGAAAGACGCTTCTCCAGTTTCTGAGTGTCTCTGAGACTCCGCACAGAGCGGGTGAGTGTGCAGAGAGGCCCTTTTCTCAGGCTCGCTTGGCAGAGGCAAGTGCGCTTTGAGGTGTGGATGGCAGCTTATCTTAGTGAGTACATGGAACAACCTCCCCCCTCTGCCCAGCAGCAGCCTCTGGTGCTCAAGGTCTGGGCTTATCTCTCATGGGTGGCAGAGAGCCCTGGAGTGGCTCTCCAAGTAGTGCCCCCGGGGACATCACGCTAATGTGTTTGTGTCAAACACCTCCAAACATTCCCAGGGCAAACGTGACGGCCGGCGATGTTTCCGTTGGAGAAAATTGTACTTGCAGCTCTGGGGGAATATATCGATGTGAGCTGCAGTGGTTGTTTTTAAATCTACCAGCATCAATATTAGTATACAGAGATCAACTAATATCTATGTTTAGCTGTGATTCCTGCATTGCTGGGGGTTGGACTGGATGGCCCTCGGTTTCCCCTTCCAGATCTACAGTTCTATAAGTCAGCTCTGTTTGCAGCAAGTTTGCTTGGGGTAAAGGTAAAGGGGCCCCTGACCATCAGGTCCAGTCGTGTCCGACTCTGGGGTTGCGGCGCTCATCTCGCTCTATAGGTCGAGGGAGCCGGCGTTTGTCGGCAGACAGCTTCCGGGTCATGTGGCCAGCAGGACAAAGCTGCTTCTGGTGAACCAGAGCAGCGCACGGAAACGCTGTTTACCTTCCCACTGGAGCGGTCCCTATTTATCTACTTGCACTTTGATGTGCTTTCGAACTGCTAGGTGGGCAGGAGCTGGGACCAAGCAACGGGAGGTTGCAGGGATTCGAACCACCGACCTTCTGATCAGCAAGCCCTAGACTCTGTGGTTTAACCCACAGTGCCACCTGGGTCCCTTTTACCTGGTGCTAAAAGAGTTTTTAGGCTCCCTTGCCCCGCTTGCTGGGCAGTCCCACTTGGCACGCGGGCTCTGGGAATCCTGCGGGTTCTCCCTCTACCCACTTCACCCACTAGCCATGGGGAAGCGCCAAAGGTTTGGGTGGACCATGGACGTGATTTCCATGTATGCATTGAACCCTTGGAGCCGAGTTGCCCCCTCTGCGTACGATGGGCTCATGCTGCATGCCAAGATTGGGTGGGCTTTGCTTTGCAACCCGAACAACGAAAGAACCCAGTGGCAAGGAGAACCGATTCTGATCCCATTTGGTGAACTCCAAATGACTGTGACAACTTCTTTAAAAAATAAAGAAAAACAACTCACCACAGGCAGGGGTGGATCTGCTATGAAACGAATGAAGCTTATACTTCAGGGCACCTAATCCCAGAGGGGCCCTGGAAGTGACTTCAGTCCACTTTGCTTAATTTGGGGGGGGGTCCTAGTAGGCACACTTTGAGCCGCACGACTTGAAAACAATAAGGCGTAGGGAATCTGTATTCACACCTGTGACTTTGACATGTGAGATAATCCAGTGCAGCAATTTAAATCAAACTTTGAGGTAGTTAAATATAAAAAAAATTGTGGTGATATCTGTCCTGAAACAATTCCACTGATAACAGTGGTTACCCAGGAAGAAAGAAAAAACAGTGCTAGTTACAGGTAGGTAGCCATGTTGGTCTGACGCAGTCAAAACAAACAAACAAACAAACAAACAAACAAACAAACAAATCCTTCCAGTAGCACCTTAGAGACCAACTAAGTTTGTCATAGGTATGAGCTTTCGTGTGCATGAGCTTTCGTGTATCTGAAGAAGTTTGCATGCACACGAAAGCTCATACCTATGACAAACTTAGTTGGTCTCTAAGGTGCTACTGGAAGGATTTTGTTTGTTTGTTTAGAAAAAACAGTGGTTACCCAGACCTCGTTGCTGGTTGTGAAGGGGCCCCCATAACAGTTCAAGCTTTAGGACCCCCAAAATGTAGGTCTGCCACTGACCACAGGCCTGAACTGCAGTAGGGAAAACCTGGATTGGAAATGTCCCTGCTTGCCTCCCAGCCTCTCCTGCTGCCCTCTGGTGTGGTGGTGGTGGAGGAGGAGGAGGAGGAGACTGAGGCTGCCCCACTGCCTGCTCTGAAGGGAGATTTGGTTGCCAATCCAGACAGAAAGGGGAGATGGAGAGGCACCATCTTGTCCTTTGCTTCCAGCAGCAAAATGTATCTTGGCCAAGAAAGACCTGGGAAGTCCTGAAAGGAATGAACATGGCATTGTGCTTTCTGACTGTTGTAATCCCTTGCCCCCTGGTGGTCATTTAGCTTGGCCACGGCCACAGTTCACTCTGATTATTACCGTATGTGATTCTCGCATCAACGTTTCGGCTATATCCAGGAGGAATATCCTCTCAACTAAAAAGCACTGCTGAATGCCTCTTATTTCCCATATCATTTATTTCCCTCTCGAAATATTTATATACAACTCTGTAATAAACACGAATCAAAGCAGTTTACAGCAATTAAAATATGAAACTGTAGAATAAAAGCAACCAACAATTAAAAAGAGACATCAATTAATTGCTGTGGAAGGATTGAACAAGAGTCAGCGTGGTGAAGTGCTTAAATTATTAAACTAGGACCTGGGAGACTGGTGTTCATATAGCCACTTGGCCACAAAGCTCATTGGGTGACCTAGGGCCAGTCACTCAACCTAACCCACTGAGGTTTGCCAGCTTGGGGAACAACACTCCTGCAGATTATCTCAGTGATCAAGATGGGCTATAAGCCTCAGGCCTGTCTTAAGCATAAGTGGCGCCAGGGTGCAAAGATCCGCCCAGCACCCCCCCCCCCAGGTTGCCCAGTCCCAGACGTGCAGGAGGGCAGAGCCGGCAGGCCGCCTCAGTGTCTCGCTGGCTCGGTCACCCCCGAACTTGTGACGCAGAGCCGCCCACAGCAGAAGAGTCTGTCGCGGCGCTCCGACTGACAGGCGGGCTCTTCCCCAGAATCAATTCTTGGGCCCCGGGCTCTCGGCCTGGTGCCCCTGAGATCCCAGCGCCCGGGTGCCCCACACCCCTAGCGCCTATGGGTAAGACGGCCCTGATAAGCCTTCAGGCAATCCCTGAGGTATCTGGGACCTATGTTGTTGAGGGCTTTGCAAATTAATACAAGAACCTGGAACCTGAGTGGGCAGCTGATGCAGTTCTTTAACAAGGGAGTCCCATGTTCTCAGCCAGAAGCCCCCGTCAGCCATCTGGCGGCTGCATTCTGCACCAGCTGGAGCTGCTGAACTGGTGCCAAGAACAGCCCCACACAGAGTGCATTGCAGTAATCTGGCCTGGAGGCTGCCAATGCATGGGCTGCAGCGGCCAGGCTATTACTGTCCAGGAATGGCCATAGGTGGAAAACCAGACTAAGATGGTAGAAGGCACTCCAAGCCACAGAGGACACTTGGGTAATGCTCAAGGCACCTTTGTAACTTCCAGAGAGGGGGCTGTGTTAGGTGTGTGAGGCAACAGAAACTAAATAGGGAAATCCTTGTATTTGTGGCTGTAGGAGAATTTATTTAAGAACAGATTTGATCTGATTTCTTCAGGGCTCAACTGGAACCATGATTTCGTTTCTGTCTCCTGCAGGGGTTAGAGTCCTGTCTTGTCACTAGGGATGAGTGAAGCTGTCATTCAATGGTGCTTTTTCTCACCTTCTCATATTTCTACACTTAAGTCCAGCCCCCCACATTTCCACATGAGTTTGCAAATTTATTGTTTAAAAAACTCCTCATGGAAACTCACAAGCGTTTTATTGCAAATTTATCCTACTGCCGTGTTTCTCCGAAAATAAGCCATACCCCGAAAATAAGTCATAGTGATAGGCAGTTTAACCTTGTAGGTTAAACTGTACCATACTTTTTTTTAAAAAATAAGACATCCCCTGAAAATAAGCCACCGTGTTGTTTTTTTGAGGAAAAATAAATATAAGACGGTGTCTTATTTTTGGAGAAACATGGTATACACATTTCTGCGCGCAATTTTGCCCAATGTGCATAATTTTGTACACTTCCATCATGCTACAACCTCTTACTCTTCTCTAAATGCTCCCAAATGCTGCAGCTTGTCCTCATCAAAAAGCAGCAAAGGCCTCTGCAGCAGTAACAACATATTCAGGAAGGTTGCTGGCAATCTTTCCTGGTTTTCTTTTCTGAGTTTCTGGCTTCACAGCGTGTTTACTCCCCAGTCCCCACCCCTTCGATGAACACACCTCAAATATTGAACTTTCAAATATTTTCTGTTAGCTTTCAAGGCAGTGCCATGCAGTTGATTCAGTCTGAGACTCTTCATACGAAGAGCTTGGGTGGAAATCTATCTGAGACATTATCATTCCGCACCAGTTTGGTTTGGCTGGAGACAGGTGAATAAAGTGTTCTTATGTACTCTGACTGGCAGAACCAAGGGCTCTTCCCTTGCATTCTTTCTCGGTTTACTCATTGCACTGACCAGAGAAGTATACTTGAGAGTCATTTTGGACTCACAGCTGTCCATGGAGGCACAGGTTAATTCTGTGTCCAGGGTGGCTGTCTACCAGCTCCATCTGGTACGCAGGCTGAGACCTTACCTTCCCGTGGACCGTCTCGCCATGCTCTGGTTATCTCCCGCTTGGACTACTGCAATGCGCTCTACATGGGGCTACCTTTTAAGGTGACCCGGAAACTGCAATTAATCCAGAATGCGGCAGCTAGACTAGTGACTGGGGGTGGCCACCGGGACCACATAACACCGGTCCTGAGAGATCTACACTGGCTCCCAGTACGTTTCCGAGCACAGTTCAAAGTGTTGGTACTGACCTTTAAAGCCCTAAACGGCCTCGGTCCTGTATACCTGAAGGAGCGTCTCCACCTCCATCATTCAGCCCAGACACTGAGATCCAGCACCGAGGGCCTTCTGGTGGTTCCCTCATTGCGAGAGGTGAGGTTGCAGGGAACCAGACACAGGGCCTTCTCGGTTGTGGCACCCGCCCTGTGGAACGCCCTCCCAGCAGATGTCAAGACAATAAGCAATTATTTTACTTTTAGAAGACATTTGAAGGCAGCCCTGTTTTTAATGTTTGATGCTGTACTGTTTTTAATATTTGGTTGGAAGCCACCCAGAGTGGCTGGGGAAACCCAGCCAGATGGGCGGGGTATAAATAATATATTATTATTATTATTTGGTTTGTCTTCAAGTAAGGCTATTATCTCAAGTGCATAGTTAAACTTAGGAACTCAATCAATCAATATACTTTATTCGACCGATAGTCAGAAACAAAAACATTTCTCAATACAAATATAAAAATATAAAACTGAAGGCATCAGAGGGATACATAAATGGGGTATGACCGCGCTACTAAACCTCCTACAGATAACCCACATCAAGACATTCGATTATACGTTTCCAACACTTGAGCGCCAGGAAGAGGAATTTAGCCACTGAGAAGGTTATTTTCCCAGTGGGCTTGTTTAGCAAATATGCTGCCTGCCGTTCTCTTGGTCGGAAACTAAACTGAGATAAATACGGGTCTATAAGATATTGCCTTAAATCATTATAAAAGGGACAACTCAGTAGAATGTGTTCTGTGGATTCTACCTCACCCAAGGCACAATGGCACATTCTCTGACCGTATGGGACTCCTCCAAATCTTCCCCTCAAAACCGCCGAATCAAGGACATGAACTTAGGAACTCCCCTCCCACAGGAGCCAATGATTGCCACCAACCTAGTTGGCTTTTAAAGAGGATTGGATGAATTCATGGAGGAGAGAGCTGCTGGTGGCTACTAGCCAAAATGGCTCTGCTCTGCCTCCACAGTTAGAGGCAGCAATGCTTCTCAATATCAGTTGCTAGAAACTACAGGAGGGGAGGGGACTGCTGGGCTCGAATCCTGTTTGTGCATCTGTTTGGCCATTGCTCTGATCCAGCAGACATTTCTGATGTTCTTACGTTCTTAAGTGTCATGGCTAGTTGTTCTGGGTTCCTGGTGAAAAAAGGATTGCATTCATCAAAAATATCTGGTTATCTTTGGTGTGGTGTTATCACAGCAGTCTCACCAAGCAGTCAATTTTGGGTGCCCTTAAGGGGGGACTGATTCTGACCCAGGGGACATGATCCAGCTGCAAAGCCTCTGCAAGGACATTTGTAACAAGGAGGAGGTGGGCAAGGGTACTGAAGCCCCTGCATGGTGGATTTCACCACCTCAATGTAAGGGAAGGGCCATAGTTCAGTGGTAGAACATCTGCCTTGCATGCAGACTTTCAGAGGCTCAATCCCTAGGATTTCCAGGTAAGGCCGGGAATTTGGTCTGAAACCCTGGGAAAGCTGCTGCCTGTCAGTGTGGACAGTACTGAGCTAAATGGTCTGACTCAGCAAGGGGTAGCTTTCTAAGTTCCTAAGTAATTTTATTTTATTTCTTTGTCTCTGGCATCGAAATGCCTTTTATCGACTGTGCCAGTACAATTGCTGATTGTTGTCAAGTCCTGCCTCTAGAATGCCCATCTCCTGCCAAATCCTCTTGTTAGACTAAAGGGCAGGGCTAGGGAGATAAATGAAATGCAGTGGCGAACAAGAGGAAATAAGGGAACAATGGCCATTGAAGTCAGAACAACTCATACACTGATTTCATTGACTCCAAGACAATTGCTGTTTTGCTCTCTTAAATAAAGCCTGGAGAGATTTCCCGCACTAATCGCATTGAGGATATCTTATCATGAACAGGAAGGCAACTGGCTGAGATCACATTGCCCAACATCTCTGGAGATCACATTGCCCAACATCTCTGGAGTTGGAACAAGTCCCCCAACACCCCTTGACAAGGGGCTGCCTCTTATAGGAATGGGTGGGCCATGGGCCCTACGACAACCTCCCCCAATATGGTGCCCTCTAGGTTTTTGGCTGCAACTCCCATCGTGGAAATGCCTGTGTGGTGAGGCTGCAGTAGATGCTGGGGGAGGGTGGCAGCCCCCCAACCCACTCGTGTTTGTTCTTCCCGAGCCCCCTGGGTGCAGATGTGTTGGGTTCCACCCAACATTGTGGGTGCACAGCGCATGGGCACGTGATGTCATGCAAAGTGCATGTTTCTTAACCCAGTGAGATGGTATTTACAAGTGAGTCGGTATGAAGATCACTGTGTCCTTGTGCTGTTATTCCTTTTGATTTATTCCTTTTCTTTGCTAATCTTGCTGTCCATAATTTATCCGCCCCCTCTCTCTGACTTCCTCCCAGCGGTGGAGCAAGTTAATCGGGCACCTGGGGCGGTGTGTATGCTCAGTGCCCAGGGGCAGGGCGAGCCGGGGCAGGACACTCCGCAGGGTCTCTGAGGAGTCTGCCTGCCTCCTCCCACTCAGCTGCCCTACAGCTGAGGGGGAGGCAGTGGGCGGACCATTTGGGGCAGCACGGAGCCTGCAGGCGCCCAAGCTACCATGTCATTCCCAGGAGAGACACGTGGCTCGGACATGCTGCAGGCCCTGCGATGAGTGCCACCCGGCATTTTGTCACCCCCCCGCTCAGTAGTGACACCTGGGGTGACATCTGGTTAGGGTTGTCTAAACAAACAAAAGCAAAAAAATGCTTTTGCAGGAGTTGAAATGAGTACGTTTCCGAGCACAATTCAAAGTGTTGGTGCTGACCTTTAAAGCCCTAAATGGCCTCGGTCCAGTATACCTGAAGGAGCATCTCCACCTCCATCGTTCTGCCCGGACACTGAGATCCAGCACCGAGGGCCTTCTGGCGGTTCCCTTGTTGCGAGAAGCCAAGTTGCAGGGAACTAGGCAGAGGGCCTTCTCGGTGGTGGCGCCTGCCCTGTGGAACGCCCTCCCAACAGATGTCAAAGAGGAAAACAACTACCAGACTTTTAGAAGACATCTGAAGGCAGCCCTGTTCAGGGAGGCTTTTAATGTTTAATAGATTATTGTGTTTTAGTTCTCTGTTGGAAGCCGCCCAGAGTGGCTGGGGAAACCCAGCCAGATGGGCGGGGTATAAATTATTATTATTATTATTATTATTATTATTATTATTATTATTATTATCCAGAAGGCTCTTCTGGTGTTCTTATGTGGCGCTGGAGTTCTGAGGCTGAGGAATTGACTGGCACACTTCCAAATGTCTGGAAACCAGCCAGATGGGCGGGGTATAAATTATTATTATTATTATTATTATTATTATTATTATTATTATTATTATTACAGTGAAAGCTTCTGCCTGATATCAATAGGCTAGGAGTTCCAAGGAGCAGAAAATACTTTTTATGTACGCGATAACAGCTGCACAGATGCTACTGGCCCAGAGATGGAAAGAAGTCCCTACCAGAGAGGAATGGCAAAGCAAGCTGTTGGACTATGCTTAAATGGCAAAGCTGACCAGAAAGCTCAGGCACCAAGAAGACAAAAACTTCAAGAAAGAATGAGAAAAATTATTTAAGAGACCACTGTAAGCAGATGAAAACATTAGCAGTATTTTAACAACACTTGTAATGTAAGAAACACTATGGACAATGTGGAAAGATATAAAATATGGATTATGAAATAATATGCAGTTGAAAATGTTGACAGTAGGACCCATGGGAGGGAGGGTGGGAAGTCTGGAGATTCAGTGAAGACTCTACATATGGTCATGTATTTGGTACTGTTATAACTCTACACTTGTAAAATCAATAAGAATTATTATTATTATTATTATTATTAAAAAAGAAGGCTAGGAGTTTCAAAGTATAGGTGCTAAAAGATTAGATTGAATTCTTACAAATGTGGAATGAGTATTAACGTGGCACCTGCCCATTGCATGGATTTAAGCAGTCAAGTAGGCCAGTGTTTCTCAACCTTTTTTGGGCCACGGCACACTTGTTCCGTGAAAAAAATCACGAGGCACACCACCATTAAAAAAGTTAAAAAATTTAACTCTGTGCCGCCCTATATTATAATTATGACTGTAAGAAACACTTGCCAAATATTGCTTTCCGGCGGGTGAGTGTTGTGTATTGGCGGCCGCCAGGCTCGTTTGCACTGAGCTTTGGGAAAGAGGAGGAGAAATATTGCTTTCCGGCAGGTTAGTGTTGTGTATTGGCGGCCGCCAGGCACGTGACAATGCAAATCGCCCTTCTCGCCGCCGCACGTCGCCGCACACCAGCTAGCGTCTCGCGGCACACTAGTGTGCCGCGGAACAGTGGTTGAGAAACGCTGAAGTAGGCACATGTGTGGTAAGGCTATCTCATAGGTAAGCTGGCTCCAAGTTGTTAAGGGCTTTATATACAAACAGTTACACCTTGAACTTGGCCCAGTAGCAAGTTAGCAACCAGCGCAGATCTCTGAACAAAGGTGCTATATGGTGGCAAGGCCTTGTGCCTGCCAGCAATCGTGCTGCAGTATCCTGCGCTAACTTCCAATTCTACAATTCTGTGACTGTATTTTCTCAGCAGTCACCAACGTCCACATATTTTTATAGCATAGTGCAAGATTTGAGTGCTGCCAGTTTTGGGGGGAGGTGCAAACCATCCCCAACCAGATCCTCTTGGGAAGAGGAGCTGCCTATCATGGGCATGACAATGGGATTAGATCGGTTTGCATTAAAATATAAATCCAATTAATTCCTCTCCCAGCCCCAGCTGACAGCGTGTTTTTCTTGGGTTATGCTAATACTGTTGGAAGAAGCATAGAGGCAGGGAGAGCTTGGGTGCTGCAGTCGGCTTCTAGACCAATTGCTTTCCTTGGAATTGACATACCGTATATTCCGGCGTATAAGACGACTGGGCGTATAAGACGACCCCCAACTTTTCCAGTTAAAATATAGAGTTTGGGATATACTCGCCGTATTAATAAAACGACCCGGCATATAAAACGACTCCCGACTTTTGAAAAGATTTTCCTGGGTTAAAAAGTAGTCTTATACGCAGGAATATACTATAATTGATTCACTCGGCGTTAATGGAGAAAAACTGTTCCATCTTTCCAGTTCAACACATTTCTTCATCATTATTTTTTTAAAAAAGTTTTTCTGTACATTTATTAGCATCTCATTGCACATTTTTCCTACTGTATACACACATATGTATGCCTTTTCATTTAGTAAGGTAAAGGTAAAGGGATCCCTGACCGTTAGGTCCCATCGCGGACGACTCGGGGTGCGGCACTCATCTTGCTTTATTGGCCGAGGGAGCTTCTGGGTCATGTGGCCAGCATGACTAAGCCGCTTCTGGTGAACCAGAGCAGCGCATGGAAATGCCGTTTACCTTCCCGCCAGAGTGGTACCTATTTATCTACTTGCTCTTTGACGTGCTTTCAAACTGCTAGGTTGGCAGGAGCAGGGACCAAGCAAAAGGAGCTCACCTCGTCGTGGGGATTTAAACCACTGACCTTTTGATCTGCAAGCCCAAGGCTCAGTGGTTTAGACCACAGTGCCACGCACGTCCCTATTTTGACATTTAGTATATACATTTTTAAAGCTTGTTTTCTGCTGCTCCAGAGAGGAAGACCTCAACCGATGGATTCCAATGGCAAGAAAAGACATTCCAGCTAAACATCAGGAACAGCTTTCAGAGGGTAAGAGCTGCTAGAGAGTAGAATGGACTTCCTTTGAAGGTTAAGCAGAGGTGGGATAGCCATCTGTCAGGGATTCTGGAGCTGTGATTCTGCATTACTGAGGTTTGGACTGGATGGTGGGCTTGGCAACTCTATCATTCTAAATTCTGTGACTCAGAAGCAGCTTCAGCCCTCCTGATTCCTGATAATAATATTAATTAATTAAATTTGTACTCTGCCATATACTTGCAGGCCTGTGCCATCCTTATGGGTGACGGTGGGTGAGCACACCCTTGAGGTTCTTGCAAGTGCCACGCTCAACTACACAACAGCCACTGAATGAAGTCTGCAGCCTCAAAGCTTTCTATCAGGAGCACATCTTCTTGTGCTTGGTTCTAACTTACTAGTGAGAAAATCTGTTTAGGACTTGGCTGGAAGTCTGCTTAAAACAAAAGATTAGGTTATTTGCCAACCACTTTTAGCTGGGATTAATGCCAGCATGGAGCTACTTAAGCGCTGCAGATGTTGCTAATCTTTCTGGACCTTGGAATTGCTGATATGGGAACTTTATTTAAGCATAAAGTCTGAGATTCTTTCAATCCTCTTTTTCAGAAACATCTGGCAGGTGGATCAAATGAAGATTTTGGTAAGTACCGCTTCTAACTTCGCCACGGTAGTGATAACCATTGTTTTCTTTTGGTGCCATCGGCTAATGTGATTGCATTGCAAGAATGGATGTGGTTAATCACCTTATGAAGTTCTGTAATCTGAAACAAGTTGCTGGGCAAGAGAGATGGATATCTTTGCGCATACGGTAGCCATGGAAGACAAGCTGGTCTTGAAGATGCTGATGGACACATATCTTTTGAGAGGTCCCAACCCCACCTGGAGATGCCGGCAGAGATTGAACATGGGAGCTTCTGCTTGCAAGGCAGATACTTTGCCATTCTGCCCTTCCCCTATCATACTGCATTGCATTTTGTTCAAGATTTCCATTCAAACTTCAATTATCTAATGAGCAAATTTGATCTCTCCTTCAGGCTGTCCTCGTATTTCTTGTCTCCCTGACTTGTTCTTCAGCCAGTGATGTAAGTCACCATTTCTCAATGTTGGGATGGGGGAAAGGGGCTCACCCCAGTTAAGGAGGTTTCTTATTGTTTTATGGGCAGCCTTTCCCAGATGCCTGATAGGATAGATTAGGTTCTGAAGCCCAGGACGGTGGAGAAACTCACTCAGTCAGGTTCACATTTTAATATGAACCCACCTGATTTGAATTCCTCAAAACAATGTGAACGGAAACACAGCTAGGCTTCAGAATTCACATTTCTCTGAATTTTGTGACACAGTTCTCCAACTGTTGTTGTTGGTTGTTGTTGTTTTGTAGACAAAAATGCATCTGTTAAGAAAAACTGTGCATAAAAATTAATGTATTAGTGAAAATAGCATGTGGAAATGCATGATATTAAGGGGAATTGTTTTAAAAAAACACATGCACATCTGGCAAAGTCACAAGCAAAAATGTGCCACCCTGGTCTTCTTTGGCATGGATGATGGCAGAAGGGGTGGGGGAAGGTGTCCCACCAAATAAGGAGCTTGCCCCCCCACTTGTCCTTCCCATTGCTGGAGTCTTGTCATTGACACATACTGTTATTTTTCTTTCAGAGGTCAGGACACAGTTCATCCACCTGGAAATATACTTTGCCCTTTCTGTGCTCCCGCTTTTTTCTGTCCTTTGGAGGAAAGGCAGGAGATACATTCAATAAATAAATAACACTAAAACATCAAATAAATCTTCATGATGACTTAGAATCATAGAATCATAGAGTTGGAAGAGACCACAAGGGCCATCCAGTCCAACCCCCTGCCAAGCAGGAAACACCATCAAAGCATTCTTGACGTGTGCCTGTCAAGCCTCTGCTTAAAGACCTCCAAAGAAGGAGACTCCACCACACTCCTTGGTAGCAAATTCCACTGCCGAACAGCTCTTACTGTCAGGAAGTTCTTCCTAATGTTTAGGTGGAATCTTCTTTCTTGAAGTTTGAATCCATTGCTCCGTGTCCGCTTCTCTGGAGCAGCAGAAAACAACCTTTCTCCCTCCTCCATATGACATCCTTTCATATATTTGAACATGGCTATCATATCACCCCTTAACCTTCTCTTCTCCAGGCTAAACATACCCAGCTCCCTAAGCCGTTCCTCATAAGGCATCGTTTCGAGGCCTTTGACCATTTTGGTTGCCCTCCTCTGGACACATTCCAGCTTGTCAGTATCCTTCTTGAACTGTGGTGCCCAGAACTGGACATAATATCCAGCTTTGATACAGTCTACTTGAAAAATTGCCGAATCCCCCTCCATCCCCAGCCAAGGCAGAGTTTCATAGCCCTCTTCCTGCATGCCTACCCACTGCCTCATTCATTACAGCCCTTTTTAAAAACTCCCTAGGTAATTGCTGTGAACCACCAAGGAAATACCGACACCAGCACCCACCAGGCGGTGAAGGTTAACCAGCAAGATCAAACGGCCACGATCCACAACTATCATGGGTGGAATGGATGGGATGCAGTCTGGGATTACCAAAAGGTAACCCCCTAGGAGCAGCTAGTAATTCAGACCCACTATTTGTGGGACAGGTCCGTGGAGATTTGAATCTTTGGGTTTATAATTAAAAGCTGTCTTTTCTTGCATCTAATAGGGCCTTTTCGCTGTAAGGCTGTTTCGGAAGAGGGTCTGTGTGGTAGCAGCAATGGATTTTGAGTTATTCCCAAGCCTGGAGACACTCCACAGTTTCAGAGGGCAGAAGGTATTGTAGTGGAAATTATATGCTTTGATTGGTAGCCCCCATGAGAAGAGATGTAAAAACTGCAAGAGTGTTTGAGAGGATATTAGGAGAAACTGCTTCCTCACACTGCCTTATGAATGTGTCCAGGTGATACAATCTTGATTTCCTACACCCAACTGGGCTTGCGCAGACTGCTGAATCGGTTCACCTTGGACTGCAAGAATGAACATCTTACCACGTACAGTATAAATTACCAAAAAACTAAAGTTATTATGTTTGGCAAATCTAAGAAATCTTACAATTGGTTGCTCGAAGGAAATACACTGGAGCAAGTATTCTCATTGTGGTCTTTCAGTGGGCAGGCAAATCGTCTGCACAGCTGCAACCAAGCACCTTATTAGCTGGTAGAACAGGGGTCCCCAAACTAAGGCCCGGGGGCTGGATGTGGCCAAATCGCCTTCTAAATCAGGCCCGCGGACGGTCATGTTTTTACATGAGTAAAATGTGTCCTTTTATTTAAAATGCATCTCTGGGTTATTTGTGGGGCAGAGGAATTTGTTCATATATTTTTTCAAAATATAGTCCGGCCCCCCACAAGGTCTGAGGGACAGTGGACCGGCCCCCTGCCGAAAAAGTTTGCTGACCCCTGTGGTAGAACTTTAAATGGACTACCAAGATTCCAGCTTACGAAAGGGGGCAACTTGGTGCAGCCCACTTTAGAACTTTATAAGACCAGGGTATTGCCAGAGTTGTTATATAGAGCACCACTGTGGGCCACGACCAATTTTGATTCACTGGAGGAGACTCCTGCCAGTCCCTACCTCTATCAAAACAGCACTGCTCCCTGCAGAACTGGGTGTAATGCCCATTCAAGCCAAAGCCCTTAGACTAGCTCTGCTTTTTTTGGTTTAATTCCCCCCCCCAAGCATGTATCAGAATCCCTCATGACAATTTTGGAAGACATGGCCCCAAACTCATGGAAATGTGAAATGGAATCTGCTGCCATGAGGTTGGGACCCTCTGCTTCCTTTCTTGTGACGCAGGGTTTTGAGAGAGCTAAAGAATTAACACTCCACACCCCACACACCCCAATTTCATCTTTTTGAGAGAGCTAAAGAATTAGCGTGCTCTGGTCCATGGGGTCACGAAGAGTCAAACACGACTAAACAACTAAACCAGGGGTTCCCAAACTAAGGCCCGGGGGCCGGATGCAGCCCAATTGCCTTCTCAATCTGGCCCGCGAACGGTCCGGGAATCAGCGTGTTTTTACATGAGTAGAATGTGTCCTTTTATTTAAAATGCATCTCTGGGTTATTTGTGGGCCTGCCTGGTGTTTTTACATGAGTAGAATGTGTCCTTTTATTTAAAATGCATCTCTGGGTTATTCGTGGGGCATAGGAATTTGTTCATATTTTTCTTCAAAATATAGTCCGGCCCCCCACAAGGTCTGAGGGACAGTGGACCGGCCCCCTGCTGAAAAAGTTTGCTGACCCCTGACTAAACAACAAAAGAATTAATACTCCAAAGGCTTAGAGACACCAAGACGCAATCACAAAACTAATGAGCTCAACACCTGTCAATCTAACTAAGTGTATGTTTCTGTATTCCATTGTTTGCATCCCTGCCAAGATAGATTTGCCAAATGTTAAAATGAGAATAGCCTTTACACAGGCAAGCCTAAACGCCCTTCCGTTAGCAGATTCGAGGGACTGACATAAAGGATTTCCTAAGGAGGATACAGTTTGCGGCTGCAACTCTGTGTCAATAGAAGCCATAACTCATGTAGTCCTAGAATGCCCTTTTTATAATGACGTTAGAAACAATTACTTCCACCCATTGTTAAGATCGCAAAAGGGTGGGACATCTCTTGCAAAGACCTGATGTAGAGAGGTTTATTTCCTTTAGAAGATCCAAATTTCTTACCAAGGCTTTACAGATTTGTGTAACGAAACATTGAAACTTCAAGGGTGAATGAGAAATGATTTATCCTGTAGAGGTCAGGAAGTAGAAATGTAAACCACTATTATTAGCAGCATTCGTCTTCTTATTTTTATGTGTGTAATGGCTGCTCACTAAACACAATAAATTGAACTGAATGGAACTTATGAATGTGCCAAGAATGTGCAGGAAAATCTCAGCTTTGAGCTGGCCTGATAGACAGTAGCTTGCCCTGTACTTCTCGCTGAACCAGGCATCCAGCTCTGATAATGCAGGCTTGATTTCCCTCAGAGAATGTGATTTAACTTCTGCCCACCTATGGAGGGAATACCTCCATAGAAGCACATGAAATTTATAGGCCTGGGGACTCCACTTTTGTGGGTTCCCCAATGGCCGCTATTGTTCTCACCAAATGAAGTTGTCCTAAACATCACAATGGTGTGTGGAATGAAGAAATCCACCACAGACAGATGCCAATGGGAAAATCTGCAGATTTTAAATTTGTTGCTGAAATGGGAAACTCAACACCAGGCACGGATTCCGTTGTCTGGCACGGCCACCTCTTGTGATTCTCCCCTACTACTGCCATAAGCAGAGCAGGCATACAGGTGAGCCACAGGGAGGGGGCTAACAAAGGAATTTGTGGAGGAAATTGAGCATGGAAGATGGATCAAGAAGGGAGCTGTTCAACAGTGGAATGGATTTCCTCAGAAGGTGGTGGCCTCTCCTTCACTGGAGGTTTTTCAACATGACCACCTGTCAGGGATACTTGAGATGTGATTCCTGCCTTGCAGGGGGTTGGGCTAGAAGACCCTTCTTCAAACATTCTATGATAATTTTGGACAGGGCCGTCTTAGGCATATCCGGTGCCATGGTGCAAAGATCCCTCCGGCGCGCGCCCGTCCCCCCGGTTTCCCAGAGTTGCCAACCTTTTTACAGCGCTGCCGGCAGCTTTGCGGGGCTGGATGAGGCGGGCAGCGGCTGGAGGGCAGCTGCTCCGGAGGGGGAGAGGCGGAGGCTGGATGTAGCAGCTCCTGGCTCAACTGGCTGCTTCGTGCTGTGGTGGCAACGGCAGGCGGAGGCTCCAAGCACGGTGCTGCTTTGGCACGGCATGGCGGAGGTGGGCGAGGGCAGTGAGCATGAGCTGATGCCGGGAGGCGCCACATCCAGCCTCCACCTCTTCCCTGGCGCCCTCCAGAACTTGCCGCCCTGGCACCCTGCGCCACTAGCCTCTATGGGTAAGGCACCCCTGATTTTGGAATGCAGTCTTTTTTCTACTGTACTTAATTGATGAAGAAGGGTTTTCAAAAAGTGAGGGAGATTTTCAGCACTGCACTAGAGCATCTCCAAGCATGATCTCTGATCATGATAAATTTCCACTAGTAATTCCACTGACCAATTTTTTCATCCCACCCTGGCACAGCTGTCAAAGAGCACCCTTCCGGCGAGTGACTTAACATTCTTGGTTGGCAAGACCCGTGTGCAGAACACTGTTCAGTTTCGAAGTCCCATTGAGCAGCTCTGCAGTGGAATTCCTGTGTACTACGCCTCCAAAGAGCAAGGTGGGGCATGTTTCTCTTCCTCTCTAGCTGCAGAAATGGCTGTGTGGGATTAAATAAGAATCCCAAATAATCTTGGCCAACCTGGTGCCCTCCAGATGTTTTGGACTACAATTCCCATCACACACACCCAGCCAGCATGGCTGTATGATGCTGGGACTGGAATGAGACGTTGTCCGAAACCTCTGGATGTGGACCAGGTTAAGAAAGGCAGTAGGAGATCATGACCACAGGCAGGTTGACAAACAGAGGAGAGGAGCAAAAAAAACCCACACACACCCAGGCCAAGACTTTTGTAGGGAACAGTTGCATGATAGCCAAACTCATTCCAAGCCAGTTTAAGCTTCTTGTGTAGATGTGATTCAAGCTGACTTTGCAGAGTGTGTAGAACATGGGTCGGCAAACTAAGGGCTGCGGGCCAGATCAGGCCCAATTGCCCTCTGGATCCGGCCTGCGGATGGTCCTGGAATTGCCGCTTGGATCGGTGTGATCATTCGGGCTGTGCCATTTTTTTGCAATTTTTTCGGGCGCCATCCCCCCCCCATACATATACCATGGCGGCACCTCTTCCCTCCCCCCTCCTGGCTTCTCCCCACCCTGTGGAGGAAGGGAGCTGGGCTTTGATTGGTGCCAGCCAATCCGAAGCCTCGGCACCCATGTTCTGAGGCGCAGCCCAGACTCTCCACCCACCCGCCGGCCTCTCCACCCATGGCCGCGCTGTGGGCATCATGACGGGCACATCGTGGGGCATTGGCTGGAACTTGGTGCACCTGCTGGCCGGGAAAGCTGGCCCGCAAAGGAGAGGCGCTGCCACCACCACCGGCTCCCAACTGCAGGCAGAGCAACAGAGGAGGTAGGAAAGCAGAGGGGGAGGGGCTGGGGAGAGAGGGGGAGAGAGAGAAGACCACCCCCACCGTGTGCGTGCAGTTCAGCCCGCCACAATGTCTGAGGGACGGTGAACCGGCCCCCTCCTTAAAAAGTTTCCTGACCCCTGGTGTAGAAGCTGCTTAGGGGTGCAGGACCTGCATTTATTTTCCAGGCCCCCAATTTGGAAAGCCCAACCATGTCTTGGAGATGGCAACACTGTGCTTGATGCTTCTTCAGTAATAATTGTGTTGTGCTTTCCCCCTTCACAGGCACAAACCTCCCCTTGCAGAGTCGCGGGTGTGAGAATGTTGGGATCCTACATGGCTTATTCAACATCTATCTCTGCGGCAACATTCCTGGTTGCTAAAATCCTGGCCAGGAGTCCACAGAGTGATTCTTTGCCTTCCTTGTTCTCCTCACAACAACCTTTTCGCTGTCCAGGTTTTCCTCTCCAGCTCAGTTTTCCTTGTTCAAAGTTCAATCCAATTACCAGCACTTGAATAATAATAATAATAAATGTTTACAAAATGAATGGGTCTTGATTTTAATTTATTGGAATTTGAAGGAAGATTTAATAACGCGACATGAAGCGCTGCACTCAGTTGTGGGCAGTGCTCCCAGCCCAATAAATGCCAACATGCAACCGCAGAGGCTGCAATCCAGGTGAGAAGACTGGTCTGGGGGGGCAGGTAAGAGGAGCTTTCTATAAAGCATTGGCCTCCATCCCTTCCTCACAACTTAATTTGTTGCAAACAGACAAAAGTAGCACCTCAAGTTTCAACAGCTGGATTTCTCTTCAGTTTGCCCACTTCCCAAATTGGTACTCAGCTGGGTACACTCCACGGAAGAGGTGCAGAGGCCTTTCTGCAGTCATGTTGTTGTTGTTTAGTCGTTTAGTCATGTCCGACTCTTTGTGACCCCATGGACCAGCGCACGCCAGGCACTCCTGTCTTCCACTGCCTCCCGCAGTTTGGTCAAACTCATGTTCGTAGCTTCGAGAACACTGTCCAACCATCTCGTCCTCTGTCGTCCCCTTCTCCTAGTGCCCTCAATCTTTCCCAGCATCAAGGTCTTTTCCAGGGAGTCTTCTCTTCTCATGAGGTGGCCAAAGTATTGGAGCCTCAGCTTCAGGATCTGTCCTTCCAGTGAGCACTCAGGGCTGGTTTCCTTCAGAATGGATAGGTTTGATCTTCTTGCAGTCCATGAGACTCTCAAGAGTCTCCTCCAGCACCATAATTCAAAAGCATCAATTCTTCGGCGATCAGCCTTCTTTATAGTCCAGCTCTCACTTCCATACATCACTACTGGGACTACTGCAGTCATATCGTGTCTCTAATCAGCTACACCTTGGAACTCCCTGCCTATTGATATCTGGCAGGCGCCTTCACTGTGCTCTTTTCAGCTGAAAACATTTTTGCTTAGACAAAACGATGTCTTTTGAGTTTATTGCTTGTTTTAATTTTTTTGAATGTTGTAGTTACTTATTTAATCATTTTATTCTTTTGGTAAAACAGTAGATGTGTTTCATCGACCATCAAGAGGTATACAAATTTTATGAAATTAATAAATATACTTGATAGCAGGCGTGTAGGAAAGAGTTGTCGTTACCAAGTAAATGAGCAAAAAGGTAGGCTGTATTTCAGGACTAGCTAAAACCTGGCTTGTGGGCCCCCACCAGAGCAAAATATTGATGACCCCACCAAGTGGAGGGGTATTAAATAAATGAATACGCTCAAAGCAGCACCTGGTCTTCTGCCTAGCTCAGCACTAGGATGGGGATCAAAAAGGCCACCACCCCAGTCATCAGATTGGTTATTTGATGAGAGAGAAGGCAGAAATAACATCCCCCACCAGCTGAGCTGCATGCAAGAGAGTGGAGCGGTTGCATCTACCACTAGGAAGGCACCCCTCAGGCCCAGAAATGTTGGCACACACACCCTGGCTGTAAATGATCAGAGACAAGCTTACTTCTTTATCATTTCTTCCCATCTTTCTTAGCTGAGACAGACTCTGAAGATGGGTTCTATCTAGGGCAGTGGTTCCCAAACCCTTTGGGGCCACTGCCTCCTTGGCCCCATGCACACATCCCCAGGGCTGGATTTAGCTTTGATGAGGCCCTAAGCTACTGAAGGTAATGGGGCCCTTTATATGTCCTGCTGTCCTTTGTCAACAACAAATTGTCGCTGTTTTTTGTGTTGAATATATGCTATATGGCAGGGGTGGCCAACTTCCAAGAGACTGCGATCTACTCACAGAGATAAAAAGTGGCAGTGATCTACCCATAGCTGCCAAGTTATCCCCTTTTTTAAGGGATTTTCCATTATGCTGAATAGGCTTCCTCGCGAGAAAAGGGAAAACTTGGCAGCTATGGATCTACCCCCTTTTTGTGGGTTCAGGTCAAAGCTGTTGAGCTTTTTTAGGAAGGAAAGCCCTGTTTTGGGGGGCTCATGTAAAAGTTGTTGAACTTCTTTAGGGAAGAGAAAAGCGACGAGCCTTTTTTAATGAAGGAAAGCCCCGTTTTGGTTGGTTCAGGTCATTTTAGGGGTGCAGGGCAAAGATGTTGAGCTTTTTTTAGGGAAGCCAAAGTTTTTTAGCTTCTTTGGGGGGAGCCACTGATCTACCAGTGATCTACCACAGACGTCCAGTGATCTACTGGTAGATCACGATCTACCTGTTGGACATGCCTGCTATATGGTAATTTATGGACCTAATAGGTATCTAAAGCCATTTGCACACAACAAAATATGTTTTTTATCTCATATTTTCTTTTCCTTTACATTTTTGGGGGGCCCTCAAGAGTGTGGAGCCCTAAGCTATAGCTTGTTTAGCTTATACGTAAATCTGGCACTGCACATCCTTCAGTACCACCTGGGGGTGCGATTCCCGTTGGGGGGGGTGCTCTAAGAGGCAGAGGGTGGCAGGGGGATGCTGGAAGTGAAAATGACGATCAGACTTCTGATATCACTGAATCAAGTTCATCAGTTTTCTTGAAGTAGAACTCGCCCACCCTTCTGCTTGTCTTGCCACCCCCACCAGGAAAGAAAGCCCACTCTTTAGTGCTGAATCGGAGCAAACATCAATTGGGTTTTCCTGGGGGAAGTGAGGGGCAAACCGGGGGGGGGGGGCATGCTTGGACCCTTGCTTTCTAAGCATGGGAGAAGCAGAAGTGTGGATGAGCCCTTAATTAAATAGTTTCAACTGGATTTTGAAAAGAGGTGCAATTACTTGTTACTGCTTTGAATTCTATTGCACAGTTATCTTCCATAGTGTGTTGCACAGACTCACTTTTCTGAATAATGTTTTTTATAGGGCAGGGGACAATCGGGGTGAGCTTGTGGAACCAAGGGGTGGTGACCCAAAAAAGTTTGGGAGCCATTGCTATAGTGTGTTGAGGAGAAGAGACAACTGTCACACGTCTTTTGTTCAGCAAATAATTAAAGATGCTTCTTCCATGAGCACAGGGGGCTCAAATACATTTTCTTCAATGATCGTTGATGGCTTTTGTCACTGCATATGCCACTCAGGAGCTAAACAGCGAAAGGACCTTATTTTGTAGCTGCTGGGGAGACCTTCCAAAAAGAAGCCATGTGGTTTTAGGGGGAACTGATGTTGCTTTAAAGACTATCTGCCTGATCCCCGATATTTGGCTTGTAATTTAGTAACGAACCACTTTCACAAGTACACCATGGGTTGGTATTTAATGTTAGTCCTACTCGGAGTAGACCCATTGAAGTTAACAGACATGACTAACTACTCAGAGTGGACCCATTAAAATTAATGAAGCTAATGTAATGGAACGAGTTGTTTTTTAAGCAGAGGTTGGGTGGACATCCGTCAAGGATTCTTTAGCTGCGATTCCTGCACTGGGGTTGGACTAGAACTGGGCTCCCTTCTGATGCTATGATTCTATGAATACAGCTCCAAATATCCCTCATGCCTTTTTCTCCCATGCAGGGTAAAAAAAAAAAAACCCTGTAAAAATCTCCCCCCAGTGCATCCAAAAGGAAGGATCTTTTTATAATGACTTTGAAAATAAGACGCCAAAAGTGGGGAGGGTTAGGAAGTTGCTTTTCTTTATTAACAGGTCTTGGGTTGGGCTGCAGCTTTCAAGGGAAGCAGAAGGAAGCCCAAGAAGCTGGGGAAAGTGAGATAATTCACAGGGAGGCAGAAAGCTTGGAAGAGCATGGAATACTGGGAGGCAGCTCAGGAGGTCTAGACGTTGAGGTCTGCGCAGATGCTGATGCCCAGAATGCCGAGGATGCCAGCCTTGGCACATCCGCCGGCATGGAATCCACCTAGGTGGGAGGAGACAAGAAATACAAATTACACACACACACACACAAATTTGAGACCTGAAAACTGTGATCCTATACCCACTTACTGGGTGGGGAGCAAGTCCCTAACTCAGTGGGGCTTCGTAGACTTGAATAAGATTGCACTATTAGGCAGTTATGGGACCCAGGTGGCGCTGTGGGTTAAACCACAGAGTCTAGGGCTTGCTGATCAGAAGGTCGGCGGTTCGAATCCCTGCAACGGGGTGAGCTCCTGTTGTTCGGTCCCAGCTCCTGCTCACCTAGCAGTTCGAAAGCACATCCAAGTGCAAGTAGATAAATAGGGACCACTCTGGTGGGAATGTAAACGGCATTTCTGTGCGCTGCTCTGGTTCGCCAGAAGCAGCTTTGTCATGCTGGCCACATGACCCGGAAGCTGTCTGCGGACAAACGCCGGCTCCCTCGGCCTATAGAGTGAGATGAGTGCCGCAACCCCAGAGTCGGACACGACTGGACCTGATGGTCAGGGGGCCCTTTATCTTTATTAGGCAGTTAGTGAGATCTTGTGGGATGTAAGTACAACATTCCTTGTAATGCTAGAGAAGATATGCGGGGGAATGTTTGGTCCAGCCAGTTGAAACTTCCTGTTCCTCCTGGCTGGAGCATCCTTCCTTTGCATGTGATAGAAGGTGGGCGTGACCTTACCTGTCCAGGTAACAAAAAGACGAGTCACGCAGCACTCTCTCTCTTTTTCACTTCCTTCTTCGTTGGACCAGCTTTTAGCTAGGAATGCTCTGCTAGCTTCTCAGCTAGCAGAAGCACTGGGATTATTCCCCCATATGGGGTAGATCCACCTGTACATATTTGTAACTAAGTCTGCCTTCAGGAATCCAACTGTGAACTGATGTAAGTAAACTTCTTTTATTGACTTTGAATAAGATTGTTGTGTCTTTATTTTTTAAAGAGGGATTAAAGAGAATTTACCAGGAATATACCATTCAATCTGAGACAGACTGAATTGTACAATAGTCAGAGGCTTACACAAGCCTGCAACCAGCTATCTGCTGTGCGTGAGAAGGGGAAATGTAAACTCTGCTAAATAAAGAAACTTGCTAACACCAGTTAGGAAGGATATTCATAAACAATATATCCTCTCCTGCCACCCTGAACATTTCCACACCTCTTCAGTAATCAATCCAGAAAACCTGCCACTCCAGTTGACGGAGCTCTTTTAGACTTTTTGATCTGCATTTCCATTGCACTTCCAACATTTAACCACTCTGGGAGTTCCATTTCCAAACTGAAGCAGGTGTTTGGCTGGACTGTGAATACTCACTCTCAACTTTTTCAATTCTGTAAACGGGCACGTTCTTGCAGAGCTTCTCGATGGAGCTGCCGAAAAGAAGCCACTCCTTGATTTCTCCAAAGAAAGAGTCACTGGGTTCATACTTCGCCCACACGTTTCTGGGGGACATCATCTGGTTCATCATCTAAAAAGGGAACGTGTTTATGAAGTAACTTGTTTTCAGAGGGACAGCTGCGTTCATTTGCTGCTGCTGCTGCACCAAGCGTTGTTAAAGATGTTAAAGACCGGCAAGGCTGAACCTGGCGTAAATGCCAACTATACCAGTTGAACTCAGCAGAGTAGCGCAGGCACAGCGGAAACTTCTTGGTTGCAAGATGAAGGCAAGTTGCAGGACAAGGAACTCACTGCAACTAGTACTGTGTAACTATTTACAGCTTTATTTACAAGAACAAAACAACAAACAGTACATAGATCAGTACTTCTCTCTATCTCTCTACAACACAATAACCACATCAGAAACACACCACCAACTCTCCACAAAACCCCACAAATTCACCCTTAGTCTAATAGGGTTACTGAACCAATCACCAAGCTGTTGCTAAGGCTCTATCACTAGGCAAATTATCCAGCCCTGGAGATTGCTGAATCACTCTTCTGGGCATGTTGCCAGCTCTTAATTGCTATGTGACCAGATGCACATACTCACACAGTGAAGAAACCTCAACAAAAGACTCCTACATTTATTGTGTCGTAAGGCAGCTTTACCTAACCCGATGCCCTCCACAGGTTTTGGACTTAAACTCCCATCAGCGCCAGTCAAAACAGCTGTATAATTCTGGGGCTGCTGGGAGCACAATTGTGCTGGCTGGAGCTCATGGAGGTTGTAGTCCCAAACAGTTGAAGGACACCAGGTTGGGGAGGGCTGGGCACTTGACTTAAGATGAGTGGGGACACCATAAGGCATGTTACTTCCCCTCCCCCAAGGAACCCTGGGAATTGTAGACTGAGGAGGGATAGGGGAGCCACCTTTAAATATCTGAAGGGCTGTCACATGGAAGATGGAGCAAGCTTGTTTTCTGCTGCTCTGGAGGGGAGGACCTGAGCGAAAGAATTCAAATGACAAAGATGGTGATTCTGACTAAATATTAGGAACAATTTTCCACTAGTAAGAGCTATTCAGCAGTGGAGTGGACTCCCTCGGAAGGTGGTAGACACTCCTTCACTGGATATTTTTAAACAGATGTTGTCAGGGATCCGTTAGCTGTGATTCCTGCTATAACGATCTCTGGCAAGCAAGCAGCCTGATAAGCAGCAACAATTCTCCATCAGTTTTATATAAGTTTATTTAAAAGAAAAACACATCCAGAGCATGGCATTATGCCTGCTCTCATTAACCTTAGTTGCTGAGTCTGACTCATCGTCCCTCCCCCAACAGGAAGGATGCCAAAATCCCGCCTTTTGGGAATGCAAAAGGGTTAGAAATTATTAGGAAATTATATATAATGAATTGGAATTTTTTTTAAAAAAAAAAAAAAGACTTGATAAGAAACCAGAAGCATTCCTCCTAGGAATTTTAGATCAAGATTTTAAAAAAGAAAATTGGAAATAATTTATGTACAGTGGTGCCTCGCTTAACGAATGCCCTGCTTAACGAAATTTCCGCTTAACGAAAGGATTTTTTGAGCGGAGTTTGCCTCGCTAGACGAATTTGTTTTATGAAAAATTTGTCTAGCGAATCGCGGTTTTCCCATAGGAATGCATTGAAATTCAATTATTGCGTTCCTGTGGGCAAAAAAAAAAAATATTCAAAAAAAATTCAATGCATTCCTATGGGATTCGCTAGACGAATTTTTCGTTATAAGAAAAGACCCGTGGAACGAATTAATTTCGACTCTAGCAAGGCACCACTTTATGCAACAAAAGCAGCAAGAATTATATTAGCACAAGCTTGGAAGACAGAAGAAATACCAACAAAAGAACAAGAGCAAGGGAAACTTATGGAATATGCAGAACTGGCAAAATTAACAGATAAAATACATGAAAAGGATAATGAAGACTTTAAAAGAGAATGGGAACCATTTACAACATATATGAAGAGGCAGCATAAAGAATTGGACTCACTGGCAGGGGTTGAACAAACAAACACAACTGTATATGTAAAATAGTAAGATTATATGTCTTGGGAAATTTTTGGGAAACAACACGCAGGGTGAGTAATATGGAAATAAAACAAAATGGGAATATGAGGGAAGTCCGGGGGGAGGGGGGGTATGGAAAATTGTTAGAGGATGTATACATGGAAAAACCAATTTAAAAATATTAAAACCAACAACGAAGTGCCTAAACTGAATAGGCCTGTACAGTGTATGAGATATACACCGAGATGTCTGTAATGAACTCTGCAGTTACCTGCTTCTCATAAGCCAACCGCCCAACTTCCTCCAGCTCTGGAATGTAGCCTTTTTCCATCTTCATGACGAAGCAGGCCCGTCGAGAAAAGAGCCGGGTGGCAATGTATCCCTGTCATTCACAAAAGGAGAATAAGAACTGAGATTAAGGTACTGGGCCTTCCGGGCTCCCTTTCGCTCCCACCCCCAAGGTAGGAATCAACATTGGCTTTCAGTCTGAACTAAAGGCACATGGTAAACAAGAAAGACTTTTTCTGAGGCCACTGGCCAATTTTATTAAAGGTGTTTGAGTACATTTGTGTGTCCTGCAGCTTATTATTCAACCTCATTTTGTAGCATTTTTACTTTTAGTGGCAAGAAAGACTTGCCGAAATGCATTAATAATTTCAGAGGTAATGACAGTCGACCAATGATGCATTTGTCCGATGCCACATTTTGTATGGACACGATTTTTAAAAAGAAAACAAATGACCATCTTCTCTGTTACAAACTGTGTGTGAACAGATTCAGAAAAATGCCTGCATTGGTGAACAAAGGGGCCTAACTCTGTCACTTGCAAAAGTGGATTTTGAGCCACTAACCTAATTCCTCCGATTGTGTCAAAACTGGATAGACTCAACGAGTTCTTCATTCTTGCCAGAAAACCAATCTGTATGTTGAATGTCAAGCTAACTTATTTTACAGAGCAAAGAAAGCCATTCATTCAAAAGCATGGATGAATTTGACTGTTCTGGAAACAAATTCCTCAGAATGTGACTGACGGGTGCTCGCCATTGCAACCCCCCTTTACAATGTCTGTGATCACCCCAAAATAAGTTTATTTTAAATAGATGATACTTGGATGAATGGATGGAATGCAGCTGAATAAAAAAAATGTTTATGCCTAACATGTTGGTTATTCCTGGTGCCATTTCTTTCTTTCCTGTGTTGTTAAGCCCACCTTTCTTCCATAAATGAACCCAAGGCAGAATTCCTGTGCTTCCAAGGCCGTCTCCCAACCAGGCACTGACCAGTCCCAGAGCTGCTTAGCTGCAACAAGGTGGATAGTGGCTCCACCTGCCTTTAGATCCACCCTTGTCACCTGAGTCTGTTTTGCAGAGGACCCCAGAGGATTGTTGTGAGACAGAAACAGGTAGACTTACATGCTTGTAGTCAAAAATGGTATCTGAAGAGCAGAGTCCTCCATAGACGTGGATGTTGGCTACTTGATTCTCATTATCTATGGACACGGTTTGCTGGATATAATCACCATTGTAGTTTGGGATTCTGTAGACCTAAGAGTAAATAAAAGGTAAAGGTAAAGGGACCCCCTGACCATTAGGTCCAGTCGTGACCGACTCTGGGGTTGCGCGCTCATCTCGCATTATTGGCCGAGGGAGCCGGTGTATAGCTTCCAGGTCATGTGACCAGCATGACAAAGCCGCTTCTGGCAAACCAGAGCAGCACATGGAAACGCCGTTTACCTTCCCGCTGTAGCGGTTCCTATTTATCTACTTGCATTTTGACGTGCTTTTGAACTGCTAGGTTGGCAGGAGCTGGGGCCAAGCAACAGGAGCTCACCCCGTCATAGGGATTCGAACCGCCGACCTTCTGATCAGCAAGCCCTAGGCTCAGTGGTTTAACCACAGCGCCACCTGGGTCCCTCAAAATATAGCCCCCCAAATTGTTGTTGTTATTATTATTTACATATTTCTTGTTGTGACGTATGGCATAAGTAAGGGTGCTATATATAATATTAAAAAGTGTAATTCACTTAAACTTTCTTTAAAAAAATCAAAGTGACTAATGAAATAATCACTTAAAAGAACCCCATTATTAGGCAGTATGCCAAAGTACACAGCAGCAGAGGAGGAAAAACCCCATCAAATGCATGAAAAACTGGAGCTAAAATGAAAAACACAAATAATCAGCAAAGTGGGGGCAACGATATCTTTTGCAGCATCAGGAAGGAACCCACAGATCCTTGAAAGAGTCAGGTTTTAATTTGGCTTCTAAGAACACCCAGTATTGGGGGTCAGAGGGTCCTCCCCGCAGAGGCATGCCACAGTGTTGGCACTACCATTACTGTGCAGGCGGGCACTTCATGTGACAGGAGCTCCGATGCTGAACCTCAAGGGAGCTGATTTTCCAGTTTAGGGGTATAAATAAGCAGCATCTTCAACTGGGCTCTGAAGCGAACAGGTTATCCATGCAAAATGAACAATACCAGAGCAATATGTTCTAACTGCCATTCTCTGCTAACCAACTGAGAGCCCCCAAACTGTGAGCTGCCTGTGTTTTCAGAGGGGCAGGATACAACCCTGTCCAAAACAAGGTGCAATTCTCAGATCTGCAAATCCACCAGTACTGTACTTCTGTCTCATCTGTATAAAGTTTACATTTTGCTTCATTTCTGCCAGCCCCACTTTTCACAGCATTTTAGGGGTTCCGCTCACTTCCGCATGCTGGTATTGTGTCGGGCATACATGCAGCGGGATAAATAAAACGACAACCTCAGTATAGTAAATAGCACTACAATGGTTACGTCATTTGAAGTGTTGCCATGGTGAAAAAGAGATTATTCTGTTTACCTGGAAAGTGGCAAAAGCTGGGCTGCAGAAGAACCCCAAAACAGCGATTAATACAGCCTGGGGGAAGAAAAGTGGGGGGGGGAGATATTTTCCATCAAGATAAAATAGAACACAATTGAAAGCAGCTCCATTTAAAGCAGTGGTTCCCAAACTTTGATGGGTCACCGCCCCTTGGTTCCATAACCTCATTCCCAAGGCCCCCTACCCTATATAAAAAGCATCATTCGGAACAGCAGTTTGCACAAACCACTGAGGAACAGCAGTTTGCACCCCCCTAGGTAACCCCCACCCCACCTCTGGGCACTACCACCCACTTTGGGAAGCACTGGTTTGATTTTGGGCTAATGGCAGTGAACTCAATGTGGGTGGGTGCCTTTGAACCTTCTGCTACCTTCTAGAAGCCCCCAGCACCACAAGTGAATGCACAGCAATCCCATACATGGGCAGCTTCCCTGTTGAATTCAGGCACCGCCAATGCCCTGGGAGAGCAATATTATCAGCGCCCCCTGCTGGTATTAGAAGAGGAACTGCACTTCCCTTCCCCAAGGAATGCAGAGGAGAACCAGAGGCTCTATTCTTCCCAACTCCCACAAAGAGGTTGCATTTTGTTCCCACCAATCCAATGGGTGCCACTGAATGCCCCCCTGCAGGACCTTCAGAGAATCTACCCAAGACACGCCTCACTTCTTGGCTTCTTTCTTTAAAATATTTTTGAGCTGCCTCTCATTAAAATAATACCCAGGCAGTGTAAGGAAAAGGGACCCCTGACCATTAGGTCCAGTCGTGACCGACTCTGGGGTTGCATGCTCATCTCGCATTATTGGCCGAGGGAGCCGGCGTATAGCTTCCAGGTCATGTGGCCAGCATGACAAAGCTGCTTCTGGCAAACCAGAGCAGCACATGGAAACGCCGTTTACCTTCCTGCTGTAGCGGTTCCTATTTATCTACTTGCATTTTGACGTGCTTTCGAACTGATAGGTTGGCAGGAGCTGGGACCAAGCAACGGGAGCTCACCCCGTCACAGGGATTCGAACCGCCGACCTTCTGATCAGCAAGCCCTAGGCTCAGTGGTTTAGCCCACAGCGCCACCTGGGTCCCTTACCCAGGCAGTGTACAATCAAGCAATTCAATGCAAAGCAGGGATGCAACGTCCAATCAAAGCAGTCTAGGAAAGGCAACATATCATGATTTCAGTAGCTAGGAATCATTCAACTGGCATCAGAGGCTGGAGTAAGCCTGAGTGATTGTTCTGAACAGCCAGTGGCAGCTCAGCAAAGGAAGGTGCCTGTTGCCCCTCAGTGGGTGGGAGTCCATTCCCCAGTCAGGGGGCCACCACGCAGAATGCCCTGCTCCAATTTGCCACACTATGAACCTCCACAGGCCTTGGAATAACACACCAAATTGAAGGTTGCCTGTGGAAGAGCATTCCCCCCCCCCATCTCGGGATCCTCTCTTATCCTTCCCTGGATGGATCTTTGTGCTGCCCCCCCCCCCCCGGATCTCCTGTATCCTGCAAGAGACATGCCAGATTTTCAGTTTAAACATCCATGACGTTTTGATTGTATTGTGGGGTTGAGGGGGTCAGTGCCCCGAGTCCCTTCCAAACATGGGGGTCCTGTACACAGTGAGGGTTAGAGTCCAATAGGGGATTCTGTTGCTGAGCTAAACAAGGAAGTTTTTGAGGAAGACAGTGACCTCAGCTGGCCACTTAAGTGTCCTCATCAGCATCCCAAAAGAACGAGCCAGGTTGCAAGAATTACAACAAGTGATGGTGGGCCCCTAGGCTAAAGGGTGGGCCTTTCCTTCACCTGCCCACCTAGCTGCTAGGTAGGAGAATAGTAGCCAGAGAGTGTGAGAGAGAACTGAGCTGGAAGCAGACTGGAGGATGGAGAAACAGAGACCTGCTTGCTCTGTGCTGGACCCAAAGCTGTGACTCATGGAGAGGCAAATTCTGTTGGGGTGCTGATGCTGTGAGCCCCTCCATCCTATGCTCAAGCTGTATAGATGTTAAAATAAAACCAAATACGCTAAAGCCACCACAGTCTCTGCTGACCTTCATTCCAAGGAATCCAAACCCAGGTGTGGTGTGCAACAATATCATCCTACTCTGATGTCAGAAAATTGTCCTGTGGTTACAGAAATGAGTTCATTCAAAACCAAAGCAAGTTCATTCAACATGCTACATTCACGAAATGTAAAGTTTTGGATGAAATAAAGGTCCCTG
The DNA here is from genome assembly GCF_965207765.1 of Zootoca vivipara. NCBI lineage: Eukaryota > Metazoa > Chordata > Lepidosauria > Squamata > Lacertidae > Zootoca > Zootoca vivipara. Next base: position 5,138,000 of record NC_142589.1, on the reverse strand, counting down.
TATCCTTCCAAAAGATGCTAGCTTGTGGTAAACCCCCACCTGCTATGAAATTTCATCCTTACAAAGACAATTCACAACCTCACCTAAAATATATTAATTTTTGCTAAAAAGGATTCTGCCAGCTATACTCACGAGTCCGCTCATTTTTCTCTCAGATAAGGGGAAGAAGCTGAGAAGCAAATGGAATAAGATTCCCGAGACTTCAAGCTTTTATATCTTGCCTGTAGGTGTGGGGAACATTACACAGAAATAGGCCCCGCACACTTCGGGGCTCCATATCTATTGGACCCGCCATGGTAAACGGCTTTATCTGCATTTTGGGCTGAGCCGATAACCATGCCCTATAGCCCAGAGTACATTAGTCAGCTGCGAAAAAATTCCAATTTGGTCATTTTGCAAATATCAGTTAACCCTTTCTAGAATGTCTGCGCCTGCCTGCCTCTAGTCTGCCCATCTGCTCTACAATATCAGATTCTTAAACAGAGGCGTGTGTGTCTGAGGTTCTGTGAAGGAGGGGATACTTCTGAAATTCCCCTCATCTAAATTTTACCAGGATTTTGGAGTTCCACATTACAGTGGTACCTTGCAAGACGAATACCCTGCAAAACGAATTTTTCGCAAGACGAATGCGTCTGATGGTGACTCACAAGACGAATTCATTTTGCGAAAAATTCATCTTGCAAATCGCGGTTTCCCATAGGAATGCATTGAAATTTAATTCATGCGTTCTTATGGGCAAAAAAAGAAATTTCAATGCATTCCTTTGGGAAACCACGATTCACAAGACAAATTTTTTGCAAAACGAATTGACTCGTGGAACAAATTAAATTCATCTTGTGAGGCACCACTGTTTTGAGCTTTGTTTCCGCAGCAGAACCCAATATGCATGAAAAACCCTCTGTTCTGAATTTTGCTCAGACCAGCTAGTTTGTCACAGACTCCATAACTTGCTTGCTGGTTTCCCATTGGAACTTCAGACTGGCCATTGTGAGAACAGGATGTTGGATCAAATAGCCATTGGCCTGATCCAGGATGGCTCTTTTATGTTTTAATTAGTGCTTATCCCTGCACCTCTAGAGTGCATTACATAGGAACAGAGGAAGCTGCCTTCTACCGAGTCAGACTATTGGGTCCATCTTAGCTTTGAATTGTCTACACTGGCCAGCAGCAGCTCTCCAGGATTTCAGACAGCCTTCTCTCTCAGTCCTACCTGGAGTTTTCACTGGGGAAATCTAGGACTTCCTTTTAACTGTCCTGGATCTTCCAATATTCGGCTTCGTTGGAGGTTGATGGGTTCTAGCGTCAAAAGAATGGGAGGGAAAAACTTTCTCTCCCCACTTTCTCCTCTTGCTTGCCTTTTTCTTCTTCTAAACTTTACACATGTTGTGATCACCTCGCAGGGGCGGTGAGTCCTTTTTCGCTGCTTCAGATGAAACAGGAAGTGCTGCCTTGCTGGACCACTGCTGCCACTGCTGCCGCCACTACCTGCTCCTGCTGCCACTGCGTGCCCTGCCACATCCATCATTGGCAGAGAAGCAGTGCTGCCATTGGCACCAATTTCAGGCAAGATCATATCAATTTAGGGTGAGATTTTACCCCAAAATCGCACAAGATCTTGCTCACTCTGCAAGATTTCATTCAAATCGAATCAAGTACCTTTATTGGCATCACAATATAAAACATTTCAAGTTACTGGGATAATTAAAAGGACAAGGGTGAAGCTGTTGAGGGTAGTAAGGTCACGCTGTGATCGTGTGTGTGCACTTAGATATTCTGCTTCACCCTGTCTGTTCTCCAAAAGGATGGTTCATTAGGAACCCTTTCTAGTAAAATTGTGGCTAAAAAGGAAGCTACTAAGGCCATGATATCTTTGTCCTGATCTGCCAGGAGAAACCTCATTTGACTTCTTCTCAGATTTGTAGGCCGGAGGTCCAACCTTACCTTCCAAGTTCTGGACTGCAGAATCCGGGACTGGCAGCCATTTGACACCGGAAGTTGCGTCGATGTAACTTCCGGTGTCGCTTTGCCCTTCTATGGGCACCCAAAATGGCTGCCGCCAGCTTCGAAAATCGCTTGTGCGCATGTCAGGAAGTGCTCTGACGCAACTTCCGGTGACACTCCGCCCATCTATGGACACCAAAATGGCCGCCGCCAACACCGGAAGTGACGTCTATGCACTTCCGGACATGCGTACATGCGGCTTTTTAAGCTGGCGGCGGCCATTTTTGGTGCCCATAGAAGGGCAAATCGGAAAGAAAAAATGGCTGCCGGCAGGAGAAAATAACGGAGAAAAACGGGAGACGAAGTGATACGGGGGACCACCGGGAAAAGGTAAGTAAAAAAGGGGTTTTCCCAGGGAAAACGGGAGACTTGGCAGCTATGGGTCCAACATTTTGCTCAGCATCAGATGGCGAGGTCTGCTGTGTAGAGAGCAAAATCTAAGAGAATATGGTCCATTGAATCAGGTACTCCTTGGCTGCAGGTGCACAAACAGGCTTGATATGGAGTATGTGAGAATCTGCCTTTGGTCACTGCAGAAGGGAAGGCATTTAATCTCATGAGCATAAAGGTTTAATCTCATGAGCATAAATGGTTGTGATCTCACCCAAAATTGGTACCAATGGCGGTGACGCTTCTCCGCCACTGTCAGAGGCAGCTAGGCAGGTGGGGCACCCATGGGTGTGCCTCCTGGGGGCCTGAGGTAGTGGACTCAGCCTGCCTAATGGCTGCGCCAGCTCCATCTCCTTGTTGGTTTTTGTCTTCCGTGGCCAGGGTGCCCTCACAACCTCCCTTCAGCACCCCTGCCCCCAGCTTGGTGCTGTGCTGCTCAGGATGGAGGGAGTCCAGCTCTGCTGGTTGGGAACTGATGATGGGATTTGTAATCCAGGACATTTGGAATGTACCAAGTTGGGGAGAGCTGGGATGAATAAATGTCACTTTTGCAAACATTTGTGCCAAATGTGAAGAACTGTGCCGGTTTTCAGCAAAGATCCTCAATGTAAGAACTTAGCTTTATATCAGGCATCCCCCCAAACTGCGGCCCTCCAGATGTTTTGGCCTACAACTCCCATGATCCCTAGCTAAAAGGACCAGTGGTCAGGGATGATGGGGATTGTAGTTCAAAACATCTGGAGGGCCGAAGTTTGGGGATGCCTGCTTTATATCCATGGAAAGATGGTCTGTATCTTTTTTTTTACAGAAAGTGGCAAGCACTCCACCAAATTTATTCTTTCAGTGATTCCATACAGCTATCAGCATGTTCTTTTGAAAGGGCCACCTTTTCCTTGCTAACAGGTGTTAACAGAAGAGGCAGTTGCCCTTTGCAAACAGTTTTTGTGTATGCATGGATCAATTATATATCAATTTAAAGATGTGAGTAGGGAAGACAAAGAACTGGAGCAACAGACCTCAGAATGTTTCCTCGTGTTAAATTCATGTTTCCTTGAAAATTAGATAATCTCTAGGGGTGGCAGCCAACTAGGTTTACTCAGAGTAAAGGTAAAGGTAAAGGTACCCCTGACCGTTAGGTCCAGTCGCAGATGACTCTGGGGTTGCACGCGCTTCTTGCTCTATAGGCCAAAGGAGCCCACAGACAGTTTTTTTCCGGGTCATGAGGCCAGCATGACTAAGCCGCTTCCAGCGAACCAGAGCAGTGCACGGAAACGCTGTTTACCTTCCCGCTGGAGTGGTGCCTATTTATCTACTTGCAGTGTGTGTTTTCGAACTGCTAGGTGGACAGGAGCTGGGACAGAACAACAGGAGCTCACCCTGTTGCGGGGATTCGAACCGCCGACCTTCTGATTGGCAAGCCCTAGGCTCTGTCATTTAGACCACAGTGCCACCCGCGCCCCGACTCAGAGTAGGCCCACTGAAATTAACAGTCCTAACTTAGTCATGTTCACTAATTTCCATTGAGTAAAACATAGCTGAATGCCACACTAAAAGCCAAAGTCACAGAATGGAACTTAAAAATGTAAAAAAATCCAGATTTCTGCCCATCCTGATAAATGCAGATGTTGGAATGTTACTTGACATTTCACACAGCAGGTTTACTAGGTGAGCCGTGTTTGTTTTGTGGGATTAAACTCGGTCTTAATTCAGCAGTTTTAAAATGACGCCTCCCACCCATTCCTTCTGTGCAATCAAATGTTATCAAAAAGTGTATTGATTATATCTTTTATCGGCCTCGTGTGGCTTATCTGTAAGGCGTCACCCAGTTTCCTTGTCTTTCGCATACACGGCCCAGGTCTGAGGAGGACCAGCCCCACTGTGATAAGGGGGCCCTACCCCTCCGGACTCTCCACACCTAATATTTGAAAACCAGAGTATATAAAGTGGAAGGGTTCCCCTTTAGCTGATCCCACACCTCTTCCAGCGACAAAATGAAGCTGATTGTGAGTATACACAACTTTTCATTTTCTACTGAAAGCCTGTGCGACGGAAAACCCACTTCATCCCTAAAACATCTTTTTTTTTTTTGTGGGAAGCAATTTCTAGATTTCGTTTATGTATTTATTTATTTTATGACATTTATATACTGTACTGCCTTTTCTCCGAAGGAGTTTGAGGTGGTATAAATGATTCTCCACCCCCCATTTCATCCTCACAAGAACCCTGTGAGGTAGGTTAGGCTGAGATAGAGTGACTGGCCCCAAGGTCACCCAGCGGGACTTCACAGGGCTGTTTTTGGGATTAAATAATGAGGGGAGAACCTTATCCTCCTTGGAGGAAAAGGCAGGATATAAATGCAACAAATAAGATAAAATAATTCTGCTACATCATATGTAGACCTGGTGGGCTTCAGCTCCTTGAGGAATATGCAAGAAACACACTCATTGTGAAACAGCCCTGCCCATGAATGCTCCTGAGCCGCTGTGCTTAAGAGCTCTTAACTCTGTGATGGATTGAGGTCTTAATCTTAAAACGTGAAGTTTTACTAACAAACACAACTGTTCCTGTTGCGACTGGAAAATTGAACGTACGTAGGATGCTGCAGCCGGAATCCTAATGTCAAAGCTGGCTGCCTAAATGGACATTGGAAATCAAGGCACTTGGGAAATTTCTCTGCCTCTACTCGGAATAATTTGATAGCCAGTGCATGCTTGAATCCATCTCTAGTTGCCAGAAGTCCAAAACAGGAGGCAAAGAGTAAAGGTGCTTTATGCAGCAAAGGAATGAGCGAGAAGTGAGAAGCTGGATTCACGCCCTGAGTTTCCTATATTATCTTATTCTAAATACTGTACTGAGATTCTGTTTTAATATTTTTTTTAAAAAGCAAGTTGATTATAACTAGAAGATGACAGCCAATTAATGCTACGCTTCTTCTGAAATCCATTCTAGGTTCTGAGTGTTGCTCTCCTGGGCGTTCTCCTAGCCCCCACCTTGGCCGATGTAAGTACTAAAACAGATTAAGCACATTGCTCTCGTTCCATTATTTTGGTTTCTGTCTTGTTGCTGCTCTTAGAAGTTCGAAATCGGATGTGCTCTGAGATATGCCTTTATATCTTGGTGTAGAATTCTGCAGAATGAGACCCTCTTGCATTGTGAATGTGTGGGCACAGCAGCTCAGGGGACATTGCTTGGAAGAATCGTCCTCTGAGGCTGCCCCTGATTCCATTCTTGAGCCTTGCGTAGGCTGGCCAATTTGCCAGATTTTGAGGGATAGGAGCGGGTGCTCTTCCAAAGATTCCTACATCGCAGAGGGTTGGATTAGATGACCCTTTGGTCCTTTCCAACACTACAATTCTAGAATTCTATCATCTCCAAACGCATCTTGGGGGAAAAATGCTTCAGGCTGAACTGTGCTTGAGTGCTGGCTTCAGTCATGCTCCACTTTTTGTTCTATTCTGCATTTACAAAGAAGTGTTTATTGTGAAATCTGGAACACTGAAAATCTGACTGTCTTGCTGTTCTTCATTTTTTTTCCACTCAAGGATATCAGTGAAAAGAAGCAGGAAAATGTGGGGGACCACTCACATCAGTCTGTGAGCATTGACAACCAAAAGCGGGTGGTCAACGTGGACAACAATAATGGCTGGCACTCCTGGAACAACGTTTGGGATTATGGCACTGTAAGGAACATCCACACATTCAGATGCCTTTGTTTTTACTTGGGATAAGGGAGAAATTCAGTTTAGTTCACAGGGGAAAAAATGAATTACACCAAAAAGTGCAAGTAGATAAATAGGTACCATTCCAGGAGGAAGGTAAATGGAGTTTCCATGCACTGCTGTGATTTCGCCTGAAGCGGCTTAGTCATGCGGGCCACATGACCCGGAAAAACTGTCTGTGGAGAAACGGCGGTTCCCTCGGCCAGTAAAGCGAGATGAGTGCCGAAACCCCAGAGTCATCCACGACTCGACTTAACGGTCAGGGGCCCAGTCCTGACCTTTACCATTTAAGATTTCTGAAATGGTATGAGAACAATAGAGTACGCAATACCTATTGGGGCGGGGGTGAAATGCAGCTCAGGTCCCACTTTATGCAGACTTGCCTCATCAGTACTTCTCAAGGCAATATGCCAACTGAGACATAACTCTCTTTTGAAATGCTTCAGATTTCATGATGCAGTTCTCCATCCAAAAACTGCACAAAATGCATGTATTTATTTCATAAAATTTATATAGTGGTCAATTGCAGGGGGGGGAAACCCCACTGAAAGTAGTTTGCAAAAATAAATTGAGGGAATATAATTTGTAAATTTGTATATTAGTGAACAGAATATATAAAATTGCACTATATTAGGGAATATTGCATGAAAGACTTTTTATTTCTTTAAAGGTTGCGAATTTGAGGTGGTAATGGGGTGAGCCGAGTTTAGGACTGAAAACTGAGAGAAAGTAAAATTGACAGAATTGTCCCTCCCCGCGTAATGCTCATCTGACTATTCCTGTTTTGCTTGGACAGGGCTACATGGCAACCCGGGTCCTCTCCAAGAAATCTTGCTTTCTTACCAAAATGAATCGAGATGTCATGCCAGATGTGACCGCTCTTCCAGAAGCCATCAGGGAAAAACAGGTAAAGCCAAGAGGTGGATTTCAAAGAGGATTAGATCAGTTCTTGAAGCATAAGGCCTTCAACAGCTACCTACTAAATTTGCATTTCCTGAAATAATATGAGTACATCCAAAGTTGTCCTGTAAGATTTGTGCTTATTTGAATTCGGTGACTGAATTCTCCAACAAATGGTCACAAAAATGCATATGACCCACTCAGTCCTGTCTTTCAATTCTGTGTTGTTGCTCCCCTCTGTTTAGAAGGATCGTAGCAAAGGACCGGCACCCAAGAACCTCACTTACATGGTTACTCCCAAGAAGATCACTAACCTGGCCCCATATGGGAAGAACATCGAAGCCTTGTGCAGAGGGATCCCTACCTATGCTGCTTATGAATTTGCAGGTGAGTCTTCAACTGAAAGGGGTTTGCAAAGTGAAAAGAGTGCATTCCTGCCTCAGGGACAAGTTGGGTTTGTTTCCCCTTCCACACAACTATACATGGAAGCAGGGAACCCCTTTTGGGGTTGTCTTCCCCGCCTCCACTGGGTCCTCCCCAGGGCCACAGAGTGCAGGTTTGACCCTAGTGATAAACTGATTGGGCAACTGGCTAAGAATCTTCAGATTGGATATAAAATAAACGTGCAGCCTCAGTTTTATGTTAAGAATAAATATAATATGCAGACCTGGTGAAAATATTGAGATCCTAATGACTTACAGTATGTCAAGAATGCAAGCACACCCATGATCATTGCTGAACAAACTGTACACTTGGAACATTAAACTTCGATGTATAGCACAATATAAAGGTAAAGGTACCCCTGACCATCAGGTCCAGTCATGTCCGACTCTGGGGTTGCGGCGCTCATCTTGCTCTATAGTCCAAGGGAGCCGGCGTTTGTCCGCAGACAGCTTCCGGGTCATGTGGCCAGCATGACAAATCTGCTTCTGGCGAACCAGAGCAGCACACAGAAACACCGTTTACCTTCCCGCCGGAGCTGTACCTATTTATCTACTCGCACTTTGACGTGCTTTCGAACTGCTAGGTGGGCAGGAGCTGGGACCGAGCAACAGGAGCTCACCCCATTGCAGGGATTTGAACCACTGACCTTCTGATCAGCAAGCCCTAGACTCTGTGGTTTAACCCACAGCATAGCACAATATAGTGAGTATCAATCCCATGTGAATGCAACAAAGTTATTTGATACTCACTATAGCACAATATAGTGAGTATCAAATAACTTTGTTGCATTCACATGGGATTCACTTACGGAAACCTTCAAATGTGATTGCACATAATTGGGTGAAGATGCCCCTTCATACTGCCAAAGGGCAGAAGCGAATGTCCATGGAAATACTGTACTCGGTTCACAGCACATGTCCACAAGCTGCTACTCAGAATTGGTTGTGCATTGAACATGAAATATATATTTTGTTAAGAATTGCATGAAACATAGCCTTCCCCCACTTCTCTTACCGGCCCTGGTTGATCACTGAAGCCCCACTGAAGCCATGGAAAAGACAGAGGTTGAACTGGTTTAAAAACAGCATCACTTGTCTCTGTTGTCATTGTACATGAACTGCAGGGTTTTATAAACTGCGTGAGAGCTGATGTGGCATAGTGGTTAGAGTGTCAGGCTTGGACTTGGGAAATCAGGGTTTGAATCCTCACTCAGCCACAAAGCTCATTGGGTGACCTTGAGCCGGTCATTCCCAGCCTGGCCTACCTCTTAGGGTTGTTGTGGCAATTAAATGGGGGAGGAGAATCATGTATGGCACTTGGAGCTCCTTGGAGAAAAAGGTGGGAAATAAATGCATTAAATAAATGATTTAACTCTATCCAAATGTCTGATGTTCCCATGTTCCAAATACATATGGGAAAATAATATCTGGGATACAGCAATGTTTGAGGGTCTCACCTTCCAAGAAACATTGACCCCTTTCATTAAGTATGTTAATGACCCTGTATACAAGACCTTGTATACCAACCACTCAATATTCTCAGTGGAGAGGTTTCATCCAGTAATATGCTTGACTGATGAATGTATTAGTGTATGTCTAGAGACAACAGATAAAACAAACATCGTTAACTGTACTGCTGGATAAGTGTTTAATGGTTAACGTATTTGTTTAAAAACAAACACATTTTTTAAATAAATTAATAAATCAAATGATTTAATTCCATCCCAATGCCTTGCCTGATGCTATCTGTTCCCATTTTTTTCTTTCCAGGAGAAAGGTCAGGAGCCTGCTTCGAAGCCAATATCCTCTTCATCTTGAGAATCAGCCTTTGTGGGGGAGAAAGGATGTCTTAATAAACTTCCAACTTTTCCCCACCGCAGTGTTTGTCCATTGATGAAAGAAACAGCTTCTCACCCTGGTTTTTCTTCATTTCCTTTTCATCTTACGATTGGAGCATGAGGGGGAAAACTGCTGCATTTGGAGTGATTGCCAATTAAAATGTGCCTAGAATTTTAAAAGTCTCTCTTCATTATGTATTTGTCACATTTCTATCCCACCCTGATTGACTATTTTATCCTCTCCCCAACCTTGTGAGGTAGGCTAGATCGAGATAGAGTGTGTGTCCCGAGATTACCCAGTTTAAGTTTATGTTGCTAAAAGTCCAGCAAAAAACTGAGTTTCTTGAAAAATGCCATCTTTAATAGAGCAGGAGTTGCTTACCTAGGAATTAACTCTCTCCTATCCCACTTCCACCAACATTACTATGATTCTTCCAAGTCAAACAATAGAGCTTCTCTCCTTCAACGGTAGGGGAGAGCCAGAGGAGAGGCAGCCCTGCAGAGAGAACATCCAGATATTGTTCTCCTGCAGGAGATACATCAAAGCAGGAACCAGAGGGCTGCTTTACTGAAAGGACGTTGGCTAGGCAAGCAACTCCAGAGTTGTGGCTGTCCTGATAAGCAGGTGCTGCCCCCTGAGTGTTGAGGAAAATTTGGCAGAGCCGGCCGGCATATACCTCTTTGTTTGTGGTGTCACAGGCAGTCATCCAATCACCACCGCCTGTTTATTTGCACCCAACGTAGCACAACAAGACTTTATCCAGAAGACACTAACAGAATTAGACCATTTTTAAAAAGAGCGGACCATAATAAGAGAGGAGACTTCGATTGCTGCAGCGATAACTCTAAGGACTGAAGCAGGCACCGATCGGTGAACCAAGTCTCCAGCCCACGCTTGGCAGAAATGTTGATTGATTGGGACCTGATTGGACACTTGGCAAGCACTGCATATGGAAGGCAGGGAATTCTCATGTTTTTCTCCTGAATCAATGGCACAAATGAACCCAATATTAATACCCAAAGGTGATCTTCATTAGGTGGTGAGTGCAGAAATTGGGTCTTTGACAGTCTCTGATCATGCACCAGTCTCCATTAACTTAAACTTTGGTGCACTTCCCCCCCACTCCCCGGACCCACATCTTTAGATTGCTTAGCTAAATCTTTGGACCCTTACTTTAAAAGAATGACTTGCCAGGCATAGACACCCCTATATTCTGGGATGCAATGAAGGCTGTTCAGAGGGGACACTGCATTGGTGAAATGATATGGAGGAAAAGTATGCATGAACACAAGGTTAAAATCCTCACTGCGGAAATTAAAAGGCTTGAGGAGATACCCCACAAGTCAGAAACAGCCAAATCTCTTAGAGCTTTAAAAGCTGCATGTGCAAAATTGCAGCTCTTAGAATCTGAACAAATGCGTAAAGCATTAGCTAGAGTTAGGGGTGCTTATTATGAATTTAGCAACAAAGTGCCTCGACTACTAGCAAATGCTGTCAAAATGTAGAAATAGAAATCTAATTACTGGGATTTGCAACTCTGAAGGGACAGTATGCAATGACACAATAGAGATCAGCAATATATTTAAAGGATATTATGCTTCTCTGTACTCACCTGACAAGCTGCCTCAAAAATTAATAGACCTTTCAGAGGTAGATTTTCACACTGTCAGATAAGCACAGACAGTACCTAAACCAATCCATCTCTCAGGAAGAAGTTCTAGAGGCAATTAGGAATTTAAAATCTGGAAAGTCTCTGGGATTGGGTGGCTTTACAGGAGAGTTTTATGAAGCGGACTGTCTCGCCAGAGTGATGCATGCTCTAGTTATCTCTCGCTTGGACTACTGCAATGTGCTCTACGTGGGGCTACCTTTGAAGGTGACTCGGAAACTACAACTAATCCAGAATGCGGCAGCTAGACTGGTGACTGGGAGCGGCCGCCGAGACCACATAACACCGGTCTTGAAAGATCTACATTGGCTCCCAGTACGTTTCCGAGCGCAATTCAAAGTGTTGGTGCTGACCTTTAAAGCCCTAAACGGCCTCGGTCCAGTATACCTGAAGGAGCGTCTCCACCCCCATCATTCTGCCCAGACACTGAGGTCCAGCGCCGAGGGCCTTCTGGTAGTTCCCTCGCTACGAGAAGCCAAGTTACAGGGAACCAGGCAGAGGGCCTTCTCGGTAGTGGCACCCACCCTGTGGAATGCCCTCCCACCAGAGGTCAAAGAGAATAACAATTACCAGACCTGTAGAAGGCATCTCAAGGCAGCCCTGTTTAGGGAAGCTTTTAATGTTTGATGGATTTCTGTATTTTAATATTTTGTTGGAAGCCGCCCAGAGTGGCTGGGGGAACCCGGCCAGATGGGCAGGGTATAAATATTATCATCATCATCATCATCATTATTAACTTGCTTGCCCCATGGCTGACTAAACTGTACAATTCAATCCTAGAAAGGGGGGAATGTACCACAAAAATTTTACTAGTTCTTCAAAACTATTACTGCTTTTGGAACCAGAGAAAGACCCTATGAGAGTTGAGTCATATAGGCCAATAGCTCTCATCAATGTAGATGCAAAGTTGTTTATAGCAATAGTGTTCAAGCAGCTAAACATATATAAATCCAAATCAAAAAGGGTTCGTGCCAGCAAGAAGCATCTCAAGTCCTCTCAGAAGGGCACTAAACATTATACATGAGTTGAATAGAAAGAAAAGAACTGGTGTATTGCTCTCTCTGAATGCCTATAAGGCTTTTGAAAGAACGGATTCATTGTTATTGACACGCTTGCTCAACAAATTGAAATTCTTGCACCTCATTAACCAACTATAGTCCAAATCAAAGGCAATCATTTCAATCAATGGCTTTGAGGGGCAAATGTCAGGGCTGCCCTCTGTCGCCATTGTCGTTTGCATTAGCCATCCAACTACGCAAGGACACTTCTATAGAGCGGGTCACCGTATGGAATGTGATACACAACGTGAATATGTTTGCGGATGACACCCTCTTATTTTTGCGAAATCCCATAACAGCCCTCGAGCCACTTAAGCAGTTAGAAAGGTACAACAGAGTAGCAGGATTGCAAATCAACTACCAGTATTCTAAATCCATGCTCCTTCCTATCAGTTTAGATGGCACTACAAGGACGCGGGTGGTGCTGTGGTTTAAACCACAGAGCCTAGGGCTTGCCGATCGGAAGTCGGCAGTTCAAATCCCCACGACGGGGTGAGCTCCCGTTGCTCAGTCCCAGCTCCTGCCAACCTAGCAGTTCAAAAGCACGTCAAGTGCAAGTAGATAAATAGGTACCGCTCCGGCAGGAAGGTAAACAGTGTTTCTGTGCGCTGCTCTGGTTCGCCACAAGCGGCTTAGTCATGCTGGCCCCATGACCCGGAAGCTGTCTGCAGACAAACGCCAGCTCCCTTGGCCTATAGAGCGAGATGAGCATGCAACCCCAGAGTCGTCCGTGACTGGACCTAACCGCCAGGGGTACCTTTACTTTTATATTTATCTTTACAAGAGACTGGTTACTAGTTAACTCTCCATTTGCATGAGAGAGCAATTCTTCAGTGCATGAAGAATTTATATACTTAACCTCACTGCAGATACAAGACAACTGGGACGTAGAATCTATAGGGGACTGTACAAAGGCACTCAACAAGAACTTAGGAAATGAAAACATCTCAGCCTTAGCTGGCTTGGGCGAATAGCTGTGGTCAAAATGTCAGTGTTACTTACGTTCTTATATTTTGTTTAAGTTTTGCCTATTCCCATCCCTAAAGAGATAGCAAAACAAACTCAATGCATTTGTGTTGGGAGGCAACAATTCTAGGATAAGCAACTAAACTCTAAAAAACGTAGACCCAAAGGAGGGATGGGAATGCCTAACTTTGTGGGAATGTTGGGGATGTGGATTAGGATATATTATTAGATAGATCCTATCCAAGCTTGTGTTAGCAAGCTTCCAATATCAGCAGAGTGACATTCCCCTTTTGTGCACAGCAAAGCGAGTGCGTTCAGGTTTGCTAAAACCTGTACAATAATATTATACTTTATACTTCAATATTATACTTCCTGGCAAAGTCCCCTTTGTCCCTCTTAAAAGAAATACACAACACAGTGTTTATAAAATAAGATAGAGTTTACTTACAGTTTCATCCTGAGTTAATAGGCTTAGGTAGAAAAGTTACAAATATATACATGTGGAGACTACTTAGTAAGGTAAGGCTCCATTTGGTCTCACTCTTGGCTGCAGGCCAAGAGTGAGAACCATCCTAACTGGAGATTCTCTGGAGATGTGTTCCCATCGAAGGATAGAAGGCTAAGAGAGAGAATGGCTGCTGGCTAGGTGCTTTTGTCCCAGCTAATTTGCATGTCTGTAGGAACAGGAACTTAGTCAGGTTCCCCCAGGTGAGTTCCTGTTAGTGGACACTCTAGGAACTGTTGTGACTTGTCTGCCCCAGTGTTCCATCCCACAAACTTACGTAATGTTACACAATGCTGCTTTCCAAATCAAATCCTAGATCCCATTGCTCAGGGGAAGAACAGAGGACCCTTGGGTCCAACTTGAGATGGCCCCTTTCTCATCTTCAATGAGAGGTCACCCTTTCTTTCCCTTTCTTACCTTTGCCCTTGAAGGAGGTAAGGAAAATAGACAACCCATTTACTAAATCAGTACTGATGGTGTGGAGAACAGGGAGCAAAACCCTGGCCCCTGGCCCTACACCACTAGTCCCATTCCTGGATCATCCAGCTTTCAGACGCATGGATAAATATCAACAGATTAAGGATTGGGAGGATGTAGCTAAAGCAATTTCCAAAGAGGAACTGCAAGGTAAATTAAAAGGCACTCATACTTCCTGGTTTCAGAGAGCTCAGGCTCATTCTTTTGCACTCTGTTTGTAGCGCAGGGGAAAGGGCCTGTCTGAATCCTTATGCAGCAAGCCAGCATATGCCCTGAAGGATGCTTGCTTCCCAGATACACAGCAATCTATTCAATCATGAAACAGGGATGCTAGAGGCCTTCAAATTGTATGGGAATCAGATTTAGGCCACCCAAATGAAGATCACAAATGGAAGGGTATCTGGACCACTCCCTGTTCAAAAGCATCTCTGCTCGCTTGCAGGAGGCCTTGCTCAAGGTCATCCTCCGCTGGCACTGGACACCAGTCACGCTTCCAAAAATTAATCCCTCCCTTTCCCCTTTCTATCGGAAAGGGCTGTGGAAAGCTTGGTTCCTTTATTCATGTTTGGTGAGAATGCCCTTACGTTGAAAACTCTTCAAATAGACTATTCTCCATTATAGCTGCAATTACAGGCCACCCCTTTCTCCAAATCCTGCCTTAGCCCTACAATCTTTGGACATAGACTTAGGCTCCACCCTGCACCACAGTGAACTAGTAGGCTTCTCTTACTGACGGCATCACGATTAGCGATACCCCGAAACATATGGGAAAATTATATCTGGGACACAGTAATGTCCGAGGGTGTCACCAGATGCAGGAGGGCGGTTAGAGGCATGACGAATAGAGACACCTTCCAAGAAACCTGGACCTCTCTCTTTCTTTAAGTATGTTAATGATCAAAATCAAGACCTTTGTATACCAACCACTCCATATTCTCAGTGGAGAGGTTTCGTTAAGTAATATGTTTGACAGTTGAGTGTTTCAGTGTATGTTTCAGAGAACAAAGACCATTAACAGTACTGCTGGATAAGTGTTTAATGCTTAATGTATTTGTTTAAAAACCAATAAAAATGTTGACATTAGATTATTTAATTCCATCCCAATACCTTGCCTGATACTATCTGTTCCCTGTTCCCTGTTCCTGACATTTCTCCTGACATTGAAATGTCAGGAGCCTGCTTCCAAGCCAATATCCTCTTCCTCTTGAGAATTCGCCTTTGTGGGGGAGCAAGGGTGTCTTAATAAACCTCTAACTTTTTCCCACCTCAGTCTTTGTCCACTGATTAAAGAAACATCTTCTGACCCTGAGTTTTCTTCATTTCCTTTTCATGTTATGCTTGGAGCATGTGTGTGTGTGTGGGGGGGGGAATTATTGTATTTGGAGTAATCTCTCGCTATTTCCCTTCTCACCCCCTCCTCCTTCCCTCCCTCCCTCCCGCCCTTACACACACACACTCTCTCTCTCTCTCTCTCTCTCTCTCTCTCTCGCTATTTCCCTCTCACCCCCTGGGGGATGCCAGAAGGTGATCTTGCCTAGGGTGCAAAAAACCCTAGCACCGGCCCGAGGGGGGGGGGATGCACTCTGCTAAGTGAACAAACTTGCTAGCGCAAGTTAGGAAGGATATTAATAAACAATATATCCTCTCCTGCAACCCTCAACATTCCCACATCTGGACTCCCATCACACCTGAGCCTTGGCCATGCTTGCTGGTTCCCCTTGCTTGCCACCCAAACTTGTTTGCCACTTCCAGGCATTTTAAAAACATTCAGTTTCCCTCCCATTGTTGATTGTTCTCAGTGGAAGGAGATTGGTGGGAAAGAATTGCACCAGCTTCTGGGCTGGAATAATCCCCCACCCCCACCCCCCAAAAATTGGTGGTGTTGGGGTATGGCAAAACATTCAAACACCCTCCTGGAGTCATAGGGTTGAAGATCTGTGTTTAAACATGTTTCCCCCATGTTCTAAAATTCTTTTTTTAAAACCCACACAATTTTCACATGAAAGAAGATCTGTCCACATTTTGTGTGGTGGGGATGGGGTTTCACTTTTCAAAAAAATGTGCTTCTGCAAACCTTGGCGTTTCACTAAGTAAAGAAGTGCCTCCTTTTTCACTGGCCCTATTTGGGCTGCAAAACTAGAGGGTCAAGCTTAGAATCATAGAGTTGGAAGAGACCACAAGGGCCATCCAGTCCTAAACTTGAAGCGGCCTTACATCTTTAGTGTCTCAATGAACCACACAGAGGCAGGGCCTGGGGTGTCTCTGCAAGGTCCATGAGGACCCCACAGGCAGGGTGGCAGAGTGAGGCAGCTGTTGGGTTGCGTCAAGATCAGTCAATTTCGGGACCCTCAGCTCCTCATTTTTTCCAATCTTACATTTACACTGGGTGGAATAAAGAGAAAGGAGTGGAGGAAACTCTGTAAAGAAATGGCCATAAATCACCCTGCCGGAGGGCTCAATATTAAGAAAGGGCAATTAGCCTCATATGTAAATACCATATGTAACAAAAAATATTTAGCTTTCTCTTAAGCACCCCATAAATCCCAAATGAGAAAAATAAACGTTAGATTAGAGTGATGTGTATTTGCATAATTCTCACAGCTAGCTATATAGGCCCTGGTGATTCCTTGCTCCTTACCCATCTTGGCCTGGATTCCAGTTTGGAGCCACAACCATGAAGATGCTTGTGAGTACCTTCCTCAATTTCAATTTCAATCTCAATTTCAAGGGTGAAGTACAGATGTCCAGCTCTTGGGCTTTGCTCTCACTAGGGACAAAGTTGTCACCAGGTGCTCAGAGATCAAATTAGCTGAAGACTCGGTTGCTCACAGGTGTGTGATGGAAGCAGGTGTAGCCAGTACAGGTTATTGGGTTTTTTCCCCCAATGAGGTGGAACCTAAGACTTGTGGGCTCCAACTGCCCCTATTCACCAGCTGGGTTTTTAAATGTCTTTTGGTACCTGTGAAGGTCATCACTGCTTGGGTCTCCTCAAATAAACTGAATCCCTGATCATTTCCACTACGAGGCAACAGCAAAAGTGCATTTAGTCCGGGAAAAGCTGAATGTCTGGTCCAAGGCAGCCTTCATTTTTATGAGTCTCCCCCAGGGATATTCTGGGCTGCATCTCTGATTCACAGCAGTATCCTACAGTCACGCTGGCTCAGCTGATGGGAATTGTCGTCCAAAATATCCGGGTGGCAGGAGGAGGCAGCAGCCTGGGAAAAGCTGTCCTAAGCTCAGTTCCTGGCCATCTCCAGTTAAGCAGATCTCATGAAGCAGGCCTCCTTCAGTCTAGGAGAGCTTCTGCCAGCCAGAGCAGGCAACACCAGGCTACATGGCCCAATTGCCTAACAATAAGCATTCATTTGTACCCTGTGAATCAGACTTGCTTGCTTTCCATGGCAGCCGCAGTCCCTCCTGGCTGGACCACCATGCAATGAAGGAATGAGCAAGAAATGGTTGGATTCTCAAGACTGCCTAGATAGTCTTATTCTAAATACTGTTTTCTTTAAAAAAAAAAATAACAACAACCCTGAGTTGATTATAAATTGAAGATGACTTTCATGTAATGCTACTCTTCTTCTGAAATCCGTTCTAGGCTCTGAGTGTTGCTCTCCTGGGCGTTCTCCTAGCCCCCACCTTGGCCAATTATGTAAGTACTAAGACAGATTAAACACATTGCTCTCATTACATTATTTCAGTTTCTGTCTTGTTGCTGCTCTTAGAAGCTCGAAATCAGATGTGCTCTGGGGCTGCTTTTATATCTTATGGAAGGCTTAAAAAGTGTTAGCATTCGGGTAGAATTCTGTATGATGAGACACTCTTGCATTGTGAATGTGGGCTTGGAAGCAGCATCCTCCCTTCCTCACTCACCTTCCCCTGGCTATTTTATTTTATGTTATTTTTCCTGTCATCCTCCGTTTCCCCTGGGCTCCGAGGTTAGAAGGTTGTCTGCAGGGGAAAACGATGGGCGAATCAAACACATGCAGCCACTGTTTCGCAGTAAGACACTCTTTCCCACCCTCAAATATCCGTTGTTCCTCTTAAAGTTGTGGAGGAGGGTTGTAGCTCAGTGCTTGCACAAGGTCCCTAGATCGTTCTATGCAACGTTTCCAGCTTGGGCTGGGAGGGAGAGACTCCCTGCCTGAACCCTGGATAGTTGCTGAACTAGATGGACCAAGGGTCTGACTCTGTATTAAGCAGCTTCCCGCGTTCCTCCTCCTAGGGCAGACCATGTGGGGTAAGAGGCACTTGGCTCGGGAATCCATTCATTTTCCTGGGGGGGGGGAAAGAGGCAATGGATTCTTCCCCACAGAAACATTAAGAGAGAACAAGAAGTACTTAAACAGCAGCTCCTCCTTTTAAGGGTCCCAGGCAGGGGGCCAAGGCAAGGCAAGTGAATAGCTAGTGCTCCCCACCCCACCCCACCGAGTGATGCTCAGGCCTGTCCATGGGGAAGATGGGAGCTAACGGCTGCCCCCCTCCTTTCAGTGCTGACCTTTAAAGCCCTAAATGGCCTCGGTCCACTATACCTGAAGGAGCGTCTCCACCTCCATCATTCTGCCCGGACACTGAGGTCCAGCACCGAGGGCCTTCTGGTGGTTCCCTCGTTGTGAGAAGCCAAGTTGCAGGGAACTAGGCAGAGGGCCTTCTCGGTGGTGGCGCCTGCCCTGTGGAACGCCCTCCCAACAGATGTCACAGAGGAAAACAACTACCAGACTTTTAGAAGACATCTGAAGGCAGCCCTGTTCAGGGAGGCTTTTAATGTTTAATAGATTACTGTGTTTTATTTTTCTGTTGGAAGCCGCCCAGAGTGGCTGGGGAAACCCAGCCAGATGGGCAGGGTATAAATAATAAAGTTATTATTATTATTATTATTATTATTATTATTATTATTATTATTTATTCAGCCTGCAGCATCCCTGTGGTCGGTAAGTGTGCTCCTTCCTGGCCTGCGTGGTTCCCCTGCAGTCTCTTGCTTTAAGTCAGAATTGGTTGGTTGGCTGGATGGTACACACCTGAGTCCTCACCTGGAAGACCTCCAGTTTTGAAACCCATTGTGGCTTCGGGTCCTACTACACACACATGGGTCTGTTGCTCCCTTTCTACATTCCCCTTCAAACAGGCGGGGAGGGGACTTTTGCTTCTCCTCCTGATGTTGCTGAACTACACCTCCCATCAGCCCCAGCAAGAGGCAACACGATAGACGTTTATAAAATGATGCCTGGCATGGAGAAAGTGGACAGAGACAAGTGGACCCTCTGTCTCATAATGCTGGAACTCATGGGCAGCCAATGACACTGAATGTTGGAAGATTCAGGGCAGAGAAAAGAAAGCATCACATAGCTAAGCTAGGGAACTTGCTCGCACAGGAAGCAGTGATGGCCACCAGCCTGGGTGGCGTTCAAAGACGATTAAACAAATTCATGGGGGAGAATTTGATGGCTGTGCTCTCCCTCCACAGTCAGAGGCAGAAATGCTTCTGAGTGGCTGGAAACCACAGGAGGGTAGTGTGTGGAGTGAGGTCCTTCTTGCCCGTTTCCCACAGGTTGGCCTCTGTGGAGAGGATCCTGGACTAGAGGGGCCATTGACCTGATCCAGAAAGATCTCCTGATGTTGCTCGTACATTTTAAGTATACTCAGGGTTGATGGAAGATGTAGCTTGGCAACATCTACAGGGCCAAAAGTTCCCCACTCTGGCCTTAGAGTAACCTTACACATGCATTCCAGGAGTTTTTGCTCAGTTCCACCAAGCCAGCATGGCCAGTGGGCAGGGATGAGGGGAAGAGCAACATCCTGAAGGTACTTTGTGTCCAGCTCTTGGACATCTCCTCCGATCCCATTCTTGAGCCTTGTGTAGGCTGGCCAGTTTGCCAGAATTTGAAGAGTAGGAGCAGGTGATCTTCCATAGATTCCTGCATTGCAGAGCGCTGGACTAGATGACCCTTGGTCCTTTCCAGTTCTACATTTATAGGATTCTATTACAGTGGTTGAAGCTGAGGCTCCAATACTTTGGCCACCTCATGAGAAGAGAAGACTCCCTGGAAAAGACCCTGATGTTGGGGAAGATTGAAGGCACTAGGAGAAGGAGACGACAGAGGACGAGATGGTTGGACAGTGTTCTCGAAGCTACGAACATGAGTTTGACCAAACTGCGGGAGGCAGTGCAAGACAGGAGTGCCTGGCGTGCTCTGGTCCATGGGGTCACGAAGAGTCGGACACGACTAAATGACTAAACAACAACAAATTACAGTGGTACCTCCGTTTAAGAACAGCCCTGTTTACGAACTACAGTATAAGAACTCCGCAAAACCGGAAGTAGTGTCCTGGTTTGCGAACTTTACCTTCGACTACGAACGGAAGCCAAATGGTGGGAGGCGGCGGGAGGCCTCATTAGGGAAAGCGCGCCTTGGTTTAAGAACGGTTTCGGTTTAAGAACAGACTTCCGGAACGGATTAAGTTCATAAACCAAGGTACCACTATATCTCCAAATGCAGCTTGGGGAAAAATATGCTTCAGGCTGAACTGTGCTTGAGAGCTGGCTTCAGTCGTGCTGGAGTGGCTGGAGATCCACTTTTTTCTATTCTGCATTTGCGTGTGGAGACCTTTTAAATAAATAAATTCAGACAAGACTCAATTTTTTGGTTTGGTTTTTGGCAGAATTTAGGCCACAACTTTATTGATTACTGTACAATCAAGTGAGTGGTTGCATAGGCTCTGATTCAACTAGCTCCCTGCACCCTTGCAGGCAGCGCTGACCCTGGGCACCAACCATAGGTCAGCCTCCGGTGAACAACTGGGACAGACGGCAAGCAGGGGGGTCTGCTAGGCCTCCACCCAGATGTCCCCTGGACTCAGGCTCCGGGCACAACCCCTCACAGGGAAGACTAAACATGAGTCCATGGATTCCTTTAGAGGACCGTCTTAAGGTCATCGGGCGCCCTGGTGCAGGGATCCCTCGGGTGCCCCCCCACTCTTAAAAAAAAGGAAAACTCTTACCTGGCGTGCCGGGTGGCGGGAGCCTCACAGCAGCCCCTACACCTCACATCAGGGCTGCGCTGTGCTGGAGGCCGCCTGCCTGTCCAATGCCGCCGGATTGAGTGGAGGAGGGGGCGCTGCTGCTCCGCGCGACCTTCCTCACTTCTCCCAGCGGAGCGGGGTGCCTGGGCAGGCCGGGCCACGCCGGGTTCCTTCCCGCCAACAGGGTGCTGTGTTTCATTGGTAGAGGTGCTGCCATGTGGCGTCACTTCTACCAATGAAATGCAGCGCCGGGATGAGGGATGACCATGACGCTGCAGAGCGGAACAGGGTCCTAGTGCCCCTGTTCCGCTCGCTTCCTTCCCTGCTCTTGCGGCGCTGCTGGTGGAGGGAAAAGGGAGGCCGCCGCGAAGCTCCCCCACTTGCTGGGGCACCCCTCATCACCCCCTGATCACCCAGGCGCCGTGGTGCATTGTGCCACTAGAGTCAATGGGCGAGCCGGGCCTGGGAATACCCAATGCATAGGGATAGCTAGGCATCCTGCCACCCCTATCCACCTGAACCAGAGCCTATCCACAACCTTACAAGTTGTGACGGTTTGCTATGTGGCAGGTGAAACCCAAATGGCACCAGCCAATCAGCCAAGTGGGGGAAATTCCTGCCGTGCCCCTGTCCCAACGACAGGCGACAAACGATGGCATAGCAAGGTCAAGTGCAAGCCCTAAATCTAGAGAGAGGTGGGCGGGTGTTCCGATGCACAGAGCCCCAAAGAGGAAACTCAGGGACACATGCAGGGGCTTAAATAGAGGTCCCTCGATTGCTTTGACTGGCGTCCCTCTTGCCCAATTGCTCCTAAGATCAAGGGACCTCCAAAAGGGTGTTGTGGCTATCCAAATGTTCCCACCCACAACACAGGGTCTGGTTGCCAGGTCCCACCGCAACACTTGTTAGGAAGGACCCGATTTACAAATAAATGTTTTCTTGCAAAATCTGGAACACTGAAAATCTGATTGTCTTGCTCTTCTGCCTTCATTTTTTCCCACTCAAGAATATCGGCAAAAAGGTCCTGGGGGATTTGGGCAGCCTTTCTTATCAGAATGTGGTGACTGACAAGCAAGAGGAGGTAAGTGTTCACTTACGAATTTAATGCATTCCGAATGCACATTTGTAAGTCGAAAAAAATTGTAAGTCGAATCCCTTAGGAAAGCATTGGGAGAAAAAATTCGTAAGTCGAAGCAACCCTATCTAAACCGCATCCAAGATGGCGGACGGAGCTCTGTTCGTAAGTAGAAACATTCGTAAGTAGAGTTATTCGTAAGTAGAGGTACCACTGTACACAAATATGGGATTCCAGTCAGGTGAAAGGTAAACCAAAACAATTAAGTTTATTTAGGTGATGATCTTGGGGACCCAGGTGGCGCTGTGGGTTAAACCACAGAGCCTAGCGCTTGCTGATCAGAAGGTCGGCGGTTCGAATCCCTGCAATGGGGTGAGCTCCCGTTGCTCGGTCCCAGCTCCTGCCCACCTAGCAGTTCGAAAGCACATCAAAGTGCAAGTAGATAAATAGGGATCGCTCCGGCGGGAAGGTAAACGGCGTTTCCGTGTGCTGCTCTGGTTTGCCAGAAGCAGCTTTGTCATGCTGGCCACATGACCCGGAAGCTGTCTGCAGACAAACGCCGGCTCCCTCGGCCTATAGAGCGAGATGAGCGCCGCAACCCCAGAGTCGGACACGACTGGACCTGATGGTCAGGGGCCCCTTTACCTTTACCTTTAGGTGATGATCTTACAAGCATATAAATTCTTTACAGTTTCTCAAGTACTTTTCCTTAAACTTAACCTTTAGTATTAGTTCCCCCCTTTTCCTCCCTGACTTAAGTTGCCTTCTTATTACTCTCTCAGATTCTGCACCACAGCTCACCTCACTAGCTTCTCTAACCCTCTCTCTATCTCAAAATCCTCTCCACCTCTCTCATCAACTCAACCCCCCCTTCTGACTGACTGCTTCTCCTTATAAACCCCTGCTTTTGCCTGGAGAGCTCCTAGTGGCTATTTACCTTCCTTGCAACTTAACTCTTGCTGGTCCCCTAGAGGTGAAACACCACCCACAACACAGGGTCTGGTTGCCATGTCCCACTGCAAAAAGTGTCCTCTTGTTAGGGAGGACCCGATTTACAAATAAATGTTTCTTGCAAAATCTGGAACACTGAAAATCTGATTGTCTTGCTGTTCTTCCTTCATTTTTCCCCACTCAAGAATATCGACGAAAAGGTCCCGGGGAATGAGGGCAGCTTTTGTTGTCAGTCTGCGGTGATTGACAAGCAAGAGCAGGTGGTCATCGTGGACACCAATAATGGCGGGCTCTGCTGGAGTGGCATTTTGGATTACAACACTGTAAGGAGCATCCACACATTCAGATGCCTTTGTTTTTCTACTTGGGATGAGACTGGGGAGGATAGGGAGAAATTCAGTTTACTTCACATAAAAAACGAATTGATTGAATTTAAGATTTCTGAAATGGTATGAGTACAATAGAGTACGCAATATCGGGGTGGGGGTGAAATGCAGCTCAGGTCCCACTTTATGTAGACCTGCCTCATCAATACTTCTCAAGGCAATATGCCAACTGAGACACAACTCTCATCCAGAAGCTACACAAAATGCATGTATTTATTTCATAAAATGTATATAGTGGTCAAATGTGGGGGGGGGGACGACTCTCTTGAAAGTAGTTTGCAACAATAAACTGAGGGAATATAATTTGTAAATTTGTATATTAGTGAACAGAATACAGTATATTAGTGAACATATAAAATTGCACTATATTAGGGACCCAGGTGGCGCTGTGGTTAAAAAACAGAGCCTAGGGCTTGCTGATCAGAAGGTCAGCGGTTCGATTCCCTGTGACGGGGTGAGCTCCCGTTGCTCGGTCCCAGCTCCTGCCAACCTAGCAGTTCGAAAGCACGTCAAAATGCAAGTAGATAAATAGGAACTGCTACAGCGGGAAGGTAAACGGCGTTTCCATGTGCTGCTCTGGTTTGCCAGAAGCGGCTTTGTCATGCTGGCCACATGACCTGGAAGCTATACGCCGGCTCCCTCGGCCAATAATGCGAGATGAGCGCGCAACCCCAGAGTCGGTCACGACTGGACCTAATGGTCAGGGGTCCCTTTACCTTTACCTAGGGAATATTGCATGCAAGACTTTTTATTTCTTTAAAGGTTATGAATTTGAGGTGGTAATGGGGTGAGCCGAGTTTAAGACTGGAAAACTGAAAGAAAGTAACATTGACAGAATTGTCCCTTCCTGCGTAATGCTGATCTGACTATTCCTGTTTTGCTTGGATAGGGCTACATGGCAACCCAGTTCCTCTCCAAGAAAGCTTGCATTATTACAAAAATGAATCGAGATGTCATGCCAGATGTGACTGCTCTTTCAGAAGCCATCAAGGAAAAACAGGTGAAGCCAAGAGGAGCCTTGTTGGGTGGATTTCAAAGCAGATTAGACAAGTTCTTGGAGGATAAGTTGCTAAATTTGCATTTCCTGAAATAATATGAGTACGGTACATCCAAAGTTGTCCTTCAAGATTCATGCTTATCTGAATTTGATGATGGAATCCTTCAACCAATAGTCACAAAAATGCATACTATGTTAGGTGACAGTGTGCATAAAAATGAATAAATCTGTGAAACTAATATACAATAATGTGCTATGTGAAATGGCTTGCAAAAAAATGTGTGCATGAGTGGAAACTATGTTTAAAACTGTGTTTCTTAGAGGAATGCTGATGAATGCTGAACTAAATGCTAAAGAATTTTCAAATGATTTCCATGCAATTTGCCACTGTGTGCTCAGCTTCCTGCCAAGAGGGTGGAAGCCTCCAGTCCTCAGCCTTTCACTTTCTCTCCCTCCCCTCCTGTTTACATTGGTATAAAAGCTTCCATAGGTGTGATTAGGAAAGTGTGGGTGCAGGGAGTTATCCTGGATCAGGACCACAGCAGGGGGAGAGTGTTAAATCCCTGCTCCCACCTCCTGCCTTATCTGGTGCTTATCTAACTTCTAGCCAGGTATATATATATATACAGCATATGTCAGGGACTTGTTGCAGCTACTCTCGAGTAAAGACGCTCCAGTCCGATCTGTCTTTTAAGGTTTCATTGTGCATACTATTTACAGTGCAGAGGGAGCAGAAAACATGACCTCCTAGTCACTCGCAGAATCCGGCAATGGCGCCCTTCTGCTTTGGGGCCAGCATAATAGCTTGGGGACGCCGATACGCCGCCCCCTAGACCTGTGTTTGGGCGCGTGCCTCAATTCGGGCGCCAGAAGCGGCTGCGCTCCCTCTTCCACCTGTTGGCTAGGGCAGTGCAGGGGCTCTGATACATCGCTGAGCCCTCCTTCCTCCACTAGTTGGCTGGGGCAGTGCAAGGGCTCGGATGCCTCACTGAGCCCTCCCTCCATTCCGCTCCATTCCTCATTCCCCCCCTCCTGACCCGCTGCTACCGCTGTTGCTGGGCAAAGTGCTAGTCAGGATGACGGGGGGGGAGGCTCTCTGTAGGGAGTCCCCCTGACAGTATACAGTGGTACCTCGCAAGACGAATTTTTCGCAAGACAAATGCATCTTGCAATCTGATGGTGACTCACAAGACAAATTTGTTTTGCGAAAAATTCATCTTGCGAATCACGGTTTCCCATAGGAATGCATTGAAATTTAATTAATGCGTTCCTATGGGCAAAAACAGAAATTTCAATGCATTCCTATGGGAAACTGCAATTCGCAAGATGAATTTTTCGCAAAATGAATTGACTCGCGGAACGAATTAAATTCGTCTTGCGAGGCACCACTGTATATACAGTGTGTGTGTGTGTGTGTGTGTGTGTGTGTGTGTGTGTGTAATAATGCATATGAAACAGAGAGAACCATTGCATGAACAATTGTGTCCCATCTAGTTTGGGCCTTTCCACTTGGAATGGCTTTTTGACCTTGGTTCAAATTTGCATGGGCTGTTAAGTTTTGTGGATTTATCCATGTGGCTGCTTTAAGGAGAGATCCTCCTCAAAAGAACCCCACACAATGCAGCACAGAACTCATCTCAAGAACTTGCTCCCACAGGAGGCAGTGATGGCTTGAAAAGAGGGTGAGGCCAATTCATGGAGGAGGAAAAGGCCATCGACGGCTCCTGGCCAGGATTTCTGGGCTCTGCCTGCACAGTCCAAAGCGGCCATGCTTCTGAATATCAGTTGGGAATCCTGATTGTGGGTTTACCAAGAGGGGCCCCTGCTCAGTCTGTGAGAACAGGATGCTGGGCTAGATGGGTCCTTGGCCTGATCCAGCAGATACGCTTCTTAAGTTATTACGCTTAATCTACAATGGGCTTCCCACATTGGGACTAACTTATCCACAGAAGATAGGTCACTCTCACTCCCATTCATAGCTGCCAAGTTTTCCCTTTTCTCGCGAGGAAGCCTATTCAGCATAAAGGAAAATCCCTTAAAAAAAGGGATAACTTGGCAGCTATGCTCCCATTTTGCAGATGGAGCACAGGACAGTGGATTATTATTTGTTCAGGTATATGACTGATTAGTGACAAAAAGGGAGGCCTCCCTGGTCCAGCTTCCAGCTCCATCACTTGACCTGCTGACCACCCACTTAGTCCCATCTTTCAATGCTGTGTTGTTGCTCGCTCCCCCCCCCACTGTTTAGACGGATCCTACTAAAGGGCCGGCACCCAAGGAGCTCATTTACAAGAATAATCACAAGGAGATCACTAACCTGGCCCCATATGGGAAGACCATTGAAGCCGCCTGCAGAGGGAACCCAACCTTTGCTGCTGATGAAGTCACAGGTGAGTCTAACTTACCCACAGCTGGTCTTCAACTGCAAGGGGTTTGCAGATTGAAAGGAAAGTATTCCTGCCTCAGGGTCACGTTACTTTCCTTCTCCCACCGCCCCACAGGAAGAATCGCGGCAGATAGCATCCAACACCCAAATAAGCACATTTTCTAAATCACGATTGCCTACCCGGATCGAGTCCTTTGCGCAGTTACCTTTTTGCAAAGTTTATGAACCCAGACTCATGACTTGTCCTTTCTACAGATGTTGGAGATTCCCACTTCGGTCCACACCCCTTCGGTGATGGTCCATCATCTCTTCGGGTGTGTCAAACAGGTAGGAATCTAAGAATATAAACCTGGAAGGAGCGGCTGTGGAGGCAACTGCTATGGCAGTTCAACGTTTTCTCTGGCTTCTCCTCTCCCACCCCCTTTTCTCTTTCACAGTATTTATTTACGGTCCTAGACAGGGTTGCCATATTTTGAAGAGCAAAAAAAGAGGACACATTTGCTGACTTTTACTTCTATGGATTGCTACGACAACTCTCATTTTAAACAAGATGACATGTCCTAGAAAAAGAGGACATGTGGCAACGTTCGCCTCCCGAAAAGAAATTGGCACCAGACAGGAGCCTTAGGAGCTGGATTGTGTTTCTGTGTTGCGCTGCAAGCTGAGAGAAAAGAACAGCTTGTACTCCAGGCTGTACCCAAACATACTAACCCAGTTGCCCAAACCTAGTTATTTAGTGTCAGGGGTTGTTACAGCTACTCCTGAGTAACGACCTTCCACATACTTGTCTTTTAAAAGTCTTTATTGGTGCACATTATTTACAGTGTAGTAAGCTGTCTGTTTCATGTCCTCTCATTCTGTTTCAGAATCCGGCACTGCCCCTTTGCGCGACTTTGACCAACATAACAGCCTTGGGACAGTGAATCTCCTCCCCTTTCTCCTTCTCCTTAATTCCGATGCCAGGGGAAAGGGTCTATGCTCTGTCTTTTCCCTCTCCCCTCTTTCCGTCTCTCTCTCTTCCCGCCTGTGGAGCAGCCAGGGGCTCTCCCATGCTGCCAGAGACCTGGCACTCTCTCTCCGCTTCCTGACTAGCCCCTTCAGACCCCGCGCTTTCATGGCTGCTTGGGGACGAACTGCTCCTGATGAGAGGGGAGGGTTCTCTATAATCTCTCCCCTGTACATTTAGGTACTACAGTATTTCTTTCCCAATATTTATATACCATTTGATTGCAATAAAGCCTCAGAGCAGTTTACAAAAGAGTGAAACAGTAACATGATCAGTAAAAAACAGTTCAGCATCTATTTAAAGCATAAAAACAAATCAACTATAAACTAAGCAGATTAAAGCATATGTCCACATTCTCCCGGTCTCGATAGGTTTGGCTAAACAAGAGAGTTTTTAGCAGGCTCCTAAAAGAGTACAGCAAATGCACTGCCTGATGTCAATAGGGGAAGAGTTTCAAAGTGTGAGCACTATCACACTAAAATATAATTTTCTCACAAATGTGGAACAAGTGTTTTGTGGCACTTGTAACAGTGCCAGTTCCGCAGATCTAAGGGGTTGATGTGGGATGTGAAACACAGAGCATTCAAGTACAACATCCCTAGAGTAGATATAAAAAGGGGGTGTCTGGACCAGCCAGTTAGAACTTTCCTCCTAGGCAGGGACAGACTTCCTCTACATGTGACTAGAGGTGGGCATGGCCTCACCTGTGCAGGTAACAAAAGCATAGGACTGGCTGCCATCTCTCTCTCTCTCTGAGTGCATTTGTCAAAGAAGCAACATCTGCTTAGCCTAAGATGCTCTCTTGGCTTCCAGCTTCCAGCCAAGAGAGGACAAAAGGACTATCTCTTTATGGGATAGATTCCAGGTATATTTTGTAACTTAAGTCTGCTTTCTGGGATCCATCTGTGAACAGAATGTGAGTGAATAAACTATTTTATATACTTTTATAGAAGACTGTGTCGTGTCTATTCTTTTCATGAGGGAATAAAAGGGGAATTACCAGGTAACTTATTTTAGAGGCTTATAGAAGCCTGGCAAATGCTATCCGCTGTGCAAGTTTAAAAAGGGGGAGGTTACTCTGCTAAATTGTAGAACTTGTTAACACAAGTTGGAAAGGATATAATTAAACAATATATCCTCTCCTGCCTCCCTGAACATTCCCACAGCTGAGGGGGCAAATCTGGGGTAAAGTGATTTTGCAAGTAAACTGGTAGAAGTCGGCAAACGAGTCCAATTTTTGCTCTTCAAAATATAGCAACCTTAGTTAAACTTGGATGTGTAACACAACATAATGAGTATCACGCAACAACTTTGTTGCATTCACATGGGGTTCCCTTACGGAAACATTCAAATGTGATTGTGCATAATTGGGAGAAGCTTCCCCTTCATACTGTCAAAGTGCAGAAGCGAATGTCCGTAGAACTACTCGGTTCACAGCACATGTCCACAAGCTGCTACTCAGAATTGGTTGCACATTGAACATGAAATATATCTTTTGCTAAGAATTGCATGAAACATAGCCTCCCCCCACTTCTTTTCTCAGCCCTGGTTGATCACTGCAGCCCCACTGAAGCCACTGGAAAGGCACAGTGGTTGAACTGGTTTAAAAACAGCATAAGTTGTATCTGTTGTTGATGTACCATGAGCTGCAGGGTTCTATAAACTGTGTGAGAGCTGATGTGGCAGAATGGTTAGTGTGTCAGGCTTGGACCTGGGAAATCAGGGTTCGAATCCTCACTCAGCCACAAAGCTTATTGGGTGACCTTGAGCCGGTCATTCCCAGCCTGGCCTACCTCATAGGGTTGTTAAATGCGGGAGGAGAATCATGAATGGCACCTGGAGATCCTTGAAGAAAAGGGTGGGAAATAAATGCAATAAACAAATGATTCCGTTCCATCTGACTGATGCTATCTGTTCCAATTTCTTTCTTTCCGGAAGGTGTGAACTGTGTCTGCTTCCGAAGCAATGTCCTCTCCTTCCGCTTTTGTTTGCTTGTATAAACCTCCAGCTCTTCCCACCTCTGCGTTTGTCGACTGATGAAAGAAACCGCTTCTGACCCTGATTTTCTTAATCTCAGTTTGATTTTATGCTTGGAGGATAGAGGGTGGGGAACTACTGTATTTGGAGTGATGGCTAATTAAAATGTGCCTGGAATTTTAAAAAGTCTCTCTTGATTGTATATTTGTCACCTTTGTATCTCACCAGTGTGTCTGGCCAGTGTATACAGAAGTTGTTCCATTTTATCCTCTCCTCAACCCTGTGAGGTAGGCTAGGTGGGGACCCCAAGATTACCCAGTGAGTGTCACGGCCAGAAACATTCCATTCAAATTCTGCCCTCCCCAATTCCTCTGGACTTCGTTTTTATATGGTCTATATCCAAAATTTGTCCTGGAACAACAAGGGAAGGGATATATTCAGCTAAATTCCGGGATTATGCCAATTTGGTTGAGGGAGGGGGAGAGAAGACATTCAAATGAAGATCCCCCCCCCGCACCAAAGATGAATGTTTTTGAGTTGTCCGATGTTTATATATATATATATATATATATATATATATATATATATATATATCTCCTCATGTCCTGGATTATTCTTTCAGGAAGGCAAAAGAAATAGAAGAGGAATATTTTTTTAAAAAAACAACATCAACAACTTCCGAAGGCTTTACTAGCATTCCCTTAATTTCAGAGTTATTTCCCCACTCCCCTAGAAGATGCAAAATATTCTCCTCCTCCTTGTCCTCCTTTTTCTGAGAGCGCTGCAGGAAGGCATTATGGATCAGGCCACCACAACACAGTGAGAGGGAGATTAACAGGGTGGGGGGCAAAAAAGTTAGGCATGTCCAATCGACACACAATTACAGACCCTCCAAGTGTGCCTGTTTTCCAGGGACACCCCTGATTTAGAAAAGTCGCCCCGGTTTCTGATTCTGGAATGTCCCGCTTTTTCCTTAGGTTGCCCCTATTTTCATTGGAGAAATGTTGGAGGGTATGGAGTTATCCGACCCCTGAGCCATCTGAAGACAACCCTGTATAGGGAAGTTCTTTTCAAATGTTTAATGTTGTATTAAGTCTTTATATATGTTGGAAGATTACCCAGTGAGCGTCATGGCCAGAAACATTCCGTTCAAATTCTGCCCTCCCCAATTCCTCTGGTTTTATACCAGAGCGACACCAACACTGGGGTTATCCACACTTCCCTTTCCCTTGCTCTTTCGAAACAAACTCAGGGGATATAAGATCTGTGCCCCCACCCCTGAGCTTTCCCTGCTAAGATCCACTGTTTTAACACTCAGTCAGAGCCAAATTTAATCTGCAGAAAACCCAAACTGACGCTTGCTCTGATTGATTGCTGAAGAGCAAGTTTTCCTGGTCCAACCTCAGGGCAAAAAAGGGGTAAATGCTCGGACACAGAGCGCAGGTCTCTGCCTGGAAATCATGGGGCAAAGGGGCCCGTGGATAAGGAAAGGTCCCAGTCTCCTCTTCTCCAGGTTGAACATCTTCAGCTGCCCCCCATAAGGCTCGGTTCTCAGACCCTGGATCCTTCTGAAACTGTGGTGCCCAGAAATGGACACAGATAGGGGTCTGACCAAGCCTGTTGCCCTCAGGAATGTGCTCTGCATGTGGAATAGGTGGGAATCATCTTTGACTCTGGAACCGAAATGTCTTGGGTCAGCCAAGAAGGAAGCAAAAGACAGCAAATCCTCTGAAAGGGCCCGGCATACAGGGGTGTAGCAAGGGGGTGCGTTGGGGGCGGGTTGCCCCAGGTACCACCCTGGAGGGGGTGACACTCAGCAAGCCCTCCCCCCCCCCCGCGACTCCCAAGCCGAGCCCTGCCGCCCGGTAAAAAGCCTCACTCGGTGCGGCGGTGGCTGGCTGGCTTGCTCATCTGCTCGGCTGGTGCGCGCTTTGCTTCTTCCTTCCTGCTGGGGGGGAGCCGCGGAAGCGAGGCGTGGGCCAGGGCACCCTCCTGGCACCCCGCTACGTAGCACAAATGCGCAGCATCGCTACGTACAGCGTATGTGTCGCTACATATGACGCATGTGTCGTACGTAGCGATGCTGTGCATGCGCACTACATAGCAAAGCCCCGTCATGTCATGTTTGCCGCTCCAGGTGCCCAAGTGGCTTCCTACGCTACTGCCGGCATGGAAGAGATCCCAGCATCAGCAGGTAAAAGGTAAAAGGTAAAGGACCCCTGGACAGTTAAGTCCAGTCCAAGGTGACTATGGGGTTGTGGCGCTCATCTCGCTTTCAGGCCGAGGGAGCCGGTGTTTGTCCACAGACAGATTTCTGGGACATGTAGCCAGCAGGACTAAACTGTTTCTGGCGTGATGGGACACCGTGATGGAAGCCGGAGCACA
The DNA here is from genome assembly GCF_965207765.1 of Zootoca vivipara. NCBI lineage: Eukaryota > Metazoa > Chordata > Lepidosauria > Squamata > Lacertidae > Zootoca > Zootoca vivipara. The sequence continues at coordinate 5,105,850 of NC_142589.1, read as the reverse complement.
TGGAAATGCCGTTTACCTTCCCGCTGCAGTGGTACCTATTTATCTACTTGCAGTGGCGTGCTTTCGAACTGCTAGGTTGACAGGAGCTGGGACAAAGCAACGGGAGCTCATTCCGTCGTGGGGATTCGAACCACCCACCTTCTGATTTGCAAGTCCAAGAGGCTCAGTGGTTTAGACCGCAGCGCCACCCGCGTCCCCAGCACCAACAAAGCCAAGGCCATATCCCTAAAGCACATTTAAACAATTTATATCATTTTTGTCACAGTGGCCGGAGTGGGCTACTTCAGAGTAACGACGCTACGCAGCTCTGCATTTTATTCTTTTATTGGTGCTGCGTATTTACAGTGCTGAAGTCATTGCTATTTACACGGAGTGATGTGGTCAGTCGGTTTCAGAACCTCTGAATGGCTTTTGGCGCGTCTTTCTCCAACACAAAAGCTTTGGCAGACCCATCCTCTTTCCCCTCCTCTTTCTGCGTAATTCCGGAGTTGGGGGGATGGGTCTCCCCCCCTTATTCTCCCCTTCCTGTCCCACCTGGGACCCTGGCTCCTCTACCTTGCCTGAGCCTCGGACACGACTTCCTGCTTCCCCACTGGCATCGGAACTCTCTCTGCTTTCCCCTGTGCTCGGGGATGGGCTTGAACTCAGGAGGGGAGGGACTTCGCGATATCCCCTGTCCCTCACATCCACCCCCCTCCCAAGCTCTCCTTCACCCCTCCCCAGGTCCCCCCCAGGTGTCGGTGACGACTGGAAGCCTAAGAACTCAGTGCTTTCCGAGCCCGTTGGTGTGAACACCTCCCCCCAGTCCTGCGAGCCCCCCCCTTCCGCCTGGGAGGACGGGAATCCCAAAAAGTCCGTGGCATCAGAGCTGGTAGGGGTAAAAATGTTCTGCCAATCTGCTCCTTCCTCTGACTGGGTGGATCTCGGTGACACCCATACCTCATCCTCTGGTTCCTCAAACTCCGCTTCCCAGCGCCATGGTGAACTGCTCTCCCGTGCTTCCTCCCCCTCCCCCTCCCTTTCCATGTGCCAGGGCTTGGGTCTGTTGGGAAAGAGGGCGTGAAATTCTTCTACCAGGAATTCCTCCTGTATCTGAGTGGCTGGGACCCATTCATTCTGGGACGGTGGAGCATCCTCCCATGCCATGAGGTACTCCAGGCCCCCCACCCCTCTCCGTGAATCAAGGATGGCCGTGGCCTCATTGAGTTGCTCCCTGCCTTCCCTCTGCCCCCCTCCCTCGGGGGTTTGTTCGCTGTCTCGGAGCCTGCTGCTTTCCCTGTACGGCGACAGCAGCGATCTATGAAACACTGGATGCACCCTCATGTCCTCTGGCAGTGCCAGCCTGTATGCCACCGGGTTTACCTGCTGCGTGACCGTGAAAGGGCCCAACCTTCTGGGTGCCAGCTTCTTGCACCTCCCTCTGGTGGGAAGGCCCTCCGAGGACAACCAAACCTTGTCCCCCACCCTGATGACCTCCCCTGATCGCCTGTGGCGATCTGCCCCCTTTTTGTACGCTTCCTTGGCCCTCTCCAAGTGTTCTCTGAGCTGCTGGTGCACCGTCTCCAGCTCCTCTGCCCAATCCTCTGCCTGCGGGCCCTCCTCCTCCTCCTCCTCCCCCTCCCTCTCCGGGAAATATCTGAGGTCGCGCCCGTAGTTGGCCTTAAAGGGCGACACCCCTGTGGAGACGTGCACTGCATTATTGTAGGCAAATTCTGCCAGTGGCAGGCGATCCACCCAGTCCGTTTGCCTCTGGCTGACGTAGCATCTCTGGTACTGCTGCAGAATGGCGTTGACCCTCTCTGCCTGTCCATTGGTCTGCGGGTGCCGAGCCGTCGACAAGCTGACCTCCACCTGCAGGAGGTTCATGAGCCGCCTCCAGAACCTGGAAACAAATTGGTGGCCACGATCCGAAATAACCCTTAAAGGTAATCCATGCAGTCTGAATACGTGATCCACAAACAGTTTGGCTGTCTCTTCTGCAGAGACCGCCCTGGCACACGGTATAAAGTGGCACATTTTGGACATGAGGTCCACCACCACCAACACTGCGGTCTTGCCCCTGGAAGAAGGCAGATCTGTGATGAAGTCCATGGACACCACTTCCCACGGCCTGTGTGGCGTGGCTAAGGGCTCCAGCAATCCCGGTGGCGCTGCTCTGACCACCTTTGCCCGCTGGCAGGTGTCACAGCCCCGTACATAGTCTCGAACATCTTCCCGCACCCCCGGCCACCAGAAGTGTCTCATGACTAAGTGTGTGGTCTTGTCCCTCCCAAAATGACCCGCCGTTGGGTTGTCGTGCATCTGCTTGAGGACCGTACGTCGAAGCTGGGTGGTGGGCAGGTACAGTGCACCCTTGTAGAAAAGCAGCCCCCTGCGTTCTGCAAAGTCTTTTGCGTGCTCCCCCCCCTCTCAGTTCTCTGAAGATGCGGTTGGCAAATTCATCCGCTGCCGTCAGTGCTGTGAGTTCTGCCTCGCTCACCACTGCTGCTCCGCAGGACCATGCTGACGGGGGGAAAATGTGCCTGGGTGCCGGTGGCGCCTCCTCCTCCATGTACTCTGGCTTGCGGGATAGGGCATCCGCCCTGACATTCTGCTCTCCCGGGATGTAGTGTATGGAGAAGTTGAAGTTCGAGAAGAACTCTGCCCACCGTATCTGCCGCTGGTTGAGCACCCTGGCAGTTCTCCAGAACTCCAGGTTCTTGTGGTCTGTGCACACCTGGATGGGGTGCCTGGCGCCCACCAGGAAGTGTCTCCAGTGCTGGAACGCAGCGTGGATCGCAAGAAGTTCCCGATCAAACACCGTGTAGTTTCGCTCTGGCTGGGTCAACTTCCTGGAGAAGAAGGCACAGGGTCTCCACTCTCTGTTGGCGTCCAGTTGCAACAGAATGGCGCCCACAGCTTTATCAGAAGCATCTGTCTCCACGCGTAGGGGCGCGTCCTGAACCACGTGGAACAGGTTCTGGTCTGAGGCGAACACCCTCTTGAGGCTTTCGAACGCTGCTTGCGCCTCTGGTGTCCACCTGAACTTCTGCTTGCCTCTCAGGCAGTCAGTGATGGGAGCCGTAACGCGAGAGAAGTTCTTGATGAACTTCCTGTAGAAGTTGGCGAAGCCTAGTAGGCGTTGGGCATCTTTGCGCGTCCTGGGGCTGTGCCAGTCCAGGATGGCCTGCACCTTGTCCTTGTCCATCGCCAGCCCCTTGTCTGACAGCTTGTAGCCCAGGAAGTCCACCTCCTTGGTGTGAAACTTGCACTTCTCCAGCTTCACATACAGGTGGTTCTCCTTCAGGCGCTGTAACACCTCCCTGACATCTTTCACATGCTGCACTGGGTCATCGGAATAGATAAGGATGTCATCCAGGAAGACCAAGCATTTCCTGAAGAGGAGGGACCCCAGGACGTGGTGCATGAAGGCCTGGAAGCATGCTGAGCCCCCTTGCAACCCGAAGGGCATCACCAGATATTCAAAAGAGCCCAGAGGCGTGAACATCGTGGTTTTCCATTCATCGCCTTCCCGGATCCTGATCAAGTTGTACGCCCCCCTCAGGTCTAGCTTGGTGAAAATCTTGCCCCTGCGTGCCGCTGTCAGGAGATCATCCACTCTGGGCATGGGGAAAGCCACTGGCTCTGTCACTGAATTCAGCCGTCTAAAATCCACCACAAGACGGCGCTGTTGCGTGTCTTTCTTGTCCACCAAGAAGACCGGGCTGCCCCCTGCTGCCTTGCTTTCTCTGATGAACCCCCGCTTGAGGTTCTTGTCGATGAAAGCGCGCAGATCCTCCAGTTCCTGGTCTGACATGGCGTACAGCTTGGCTGGGGGTATAGTTGCCCCTGGCACCAGGTTGATCTGGCAGTCAAAAGGCCTGTGTGGGGGTAGGTGGTCGGACTCCGCTTCGCTGAAGACCTCCTGCAGGTCCCAGTACGGCTTGGGTATCGCCTCACCCCCTTTGATGTGCATGGTGGCCACCGTGGCTATTGGAGGCCCCTCCCCTGGTTGGTGCTGCATGCAGTGTTCCAGGCAAAAGTCCGATCCAAAAGTGATGCATCTCTGGTGCCAACTGATGGAGGGGTCGTGGCGCGCCAGCCAGCTCATGCCCAAGACGATGGGGGGGGTCTGAGATGGTGGTGACGTTGAATGCCAGTGTCTCTGAGTGCCTTCCCACCGTCATTCTCATGGGGGGGGGGTTTGATGGGTGATGGCCCCTCCCAGCAACTCTCTGCCGTCAATGGTTGCCACGTGCAGAGGAAAATCCAGCTGCAGAAGCTGGATCTGGTGCTGTTCTGCAAAGTTCCTTGAGAAGAAGTTCGCTGATGCCCCACTGTCAATTAGGGCGAGGACCGTCAGGGGATAGCCATTTGGGAGCGTGAGCGTCACTTCTAGAACCACTCCTGCTCTGGGAGGGGTGGGCTGGCTCTGCTCCTCTCTGTGCGGGTGGGTGGGCTGGGGCTGTTGTCTGCTGACTGTGCCTGGCTGCTGCCCCTTGTCTCCTGCAGCCAGGCTTTCCCGTTTCCCTGCTGTGGTGCTGCTTCAGTGGGGGAGGGCACAACCGTTCCCGCCTTTCCTTGCCACTCTCTGCGATGAGGGCAGTCTCTGACGAGATGCTGGGGGGAGTTGCAGAGAAAGCAATTCCCACCCCTTCCCTCCTTGCGTCTTGGCGCCGCTGGGGTTTGAAAAGCCCGCGCGCGCGCGCTATCAATCTGCATGGGTTCCTGGTCCTGGCTGGCCCCAGGCGTGGCTTGAAAGGGTTGTTGGGGGAGTGGCTTCTCCTGCGACCGTGGGAACCAAGCCCGCTTTGCGCGCGTTGCTTGCTTGTCGCTCCACCGGGATTCCTGTCTCACCCCCACCGCCAGAGCCGCTTTGCTCAGCTGATCCATATTACTGGGCTTTGGACCTCTCGAGAGCTCATCCTTCACCTCCTCATGCAACCCCAAGTAGAACGCCGCTTGCATTGGGGGTGACTCTAGTTCCCACCCCAATCTGTGCACCAGCATGGTGAATTTCGCCCAATACGCGCGAACTGTCATATTTCCTTGGCGTAAATTATGAAGTTCCTCCTTAGTCTGGTCCATATGACTATCGGATGAATACATCGTTTTCAAACCTTCTAGAAATAGTTTGACATTCTTCATGCAAGGATTCTTTGTTGCGATTAACGGTCTTAGCCACTCCCTGGCTGCCCCGGTAAGGTGCTCCACAATAAACGCTACCCTGTGCTCATCATCAGGGAACTCATCGTGGTGCAGCTCAAGAGCATACACAATCTCAGTCTCAAAGCCCTGATATTCCCTCGGGTCTCCATTGAACTTGCTTACTAGGGTCCCGGCTCTCCTTCCTGGCAGCACTTGGACTTGGGGTGCCCCTCCCGTCTTGTTTTTCTCTGCATCCAGCTTGTTTTGGAGGTCTACCGCCACCGCCCTTAATTCCTGCTCTCTTTCCTGTAGCGCTCTCACCTGTTCCGCAAGTTGTAGCCGGTCGTCCTGGACCTTCTTAGTCTCTTCTTTAGCTGCCTTCAATTCCCCCTGCGCCTGCAGCGACAGCTGCTGCAGTTCTTGCTGGGCTTGCTCCGCGATCTGCCGCCATCTCTCCGCCTCTGACACGCTCATCCCGGCAACTCCAAAGTAGCCCAAAAAGGATTCGGAGGTTGCTGTCACAGTGGCCGGAGTGGGCTACTTCAGAGTAACGACGCTACGCAGCTCTGCATTTTATTCTTTTATTGGTGCTGCGTATTTACAGTGCTGAAGTCATTGCTATTTACACGGAGTGATGTGGTCAGTCGGTTTCAGAACCTCCGAATGGCTTTTGGCGCGTCTTTCTCCAACACAAAAGCTTTGGCAGACCCATCCTCTTTCCCCTCCTCTTTCTGCGTAATTCCGGAGTTGGGGGGATGGGTCTCCCCCCCTTATTCTCCCCTTCCTGTCCCACCTGGGACCCTGGCTCCTCTACCTTGCCTGAGCCTCGGACACGACTTCCTGCTTCCCCACTGGCATCGGAACTCTCTCTGCTTTCCCCTGTGCTCGGGGATGGGCTTGAACTCAGGAGGGGAGGGACTTCGCGATATCCCCTGTCCCTCACAATTTTAACTGTTACAGCTTTCCCACAGAGACTCCTGGGAACTATAGTTCACTCCTCATGGAGCTACGATTTCCAGCCCCCTCAACAGACAGCAGTTCCCATGGTTCTTTGGGGGAGGGAAGCCACCACTGGTTAAAGTGGGCTAAGAAGGCTTTGACCGGATGGTGTGTTGGTGACCCAAGAGAAGGACTGGTTCTAACACTTGGGTCAAATATTTGCCTCACTCCTAAGAGATCATCTGAGGCCAACACCTTGAAGACAAACACATTCGGACTTTTCTCTCATCTCCGAGTAAACTCTGTTTGGCAAACAACAAGCATTCATTGTTTGAAGTTTGGAATTGGATCCCATGGAGGATTACCCAGTAAACACCAAATGCTTTCAATCTCAGGAAATCAGAAGAGGGTGGAGGTGCCTGTGTCTCTTTGCACCTTCACTAAGGGCAAATTCCCAGTCAAATGGTCTGATGTAATACCACACTTTGGGATTCTTAGCAATGACTTTTTTTTGTTAAAGAGAAAGCTGGAGTTTTATTGTTTCTGTGACTGCGCATCAGGGTCTCGTACCAGCAACACAAGGGAAGAGTTCTTCATGCTCTTTCTAAACTGGGTGTTATTTTTTGTGAGAATGGTCCCTGGTTGCTGTATGACAGGTTTAGGGGTTTGAGGAGTTATTGCTGAAAAATTGCGCCCTAATTCCTACAGCATCCAGGCAGTTTACAATACATGAAAATGTCTAGGATTGGCATTCAACAGCAATGTGATGTGACCCAACCTTAATTTTGCAGGTTAAAGGTTGGGTTGAGGCGTATTTGAATTCTAACCCAGAAATGTCCTATAGAAAAGAACTCCTCGGCTACTCAGTGTTTTTTTAAAATTTGGCAGTGCAAGGGCTAGCTAGTAATAGTGGTTTCCTAGTACCGTACTATAGAGGAACTGTTACTGCTTGTGTATTTTTCCTTATATCTCTGCAAACAAAGAGGGCTAGGAACTTGTTTCTAAGTGTCTCAATGAACCCAGGCATGGCCTGGGATGTCTCTGCAAGGTCCATGAGGACCCCACAGGCAGGGCGGCAGAGTGAGGCAGCTGTTGGGTTGCGTCCAGCGTAAGATGTCAGCGGGCGGTTGAAGCCCTGGCTGAGGACGTCAGGACCAGAGGCAAGATGGTGGTGTAGAAGCAGGAACAGGTGCAGGGCTGAGGGTCCAGCATCAGGCAGTTGCAGGGTCAAGGAGCAAGGCGGAGGTGAAGGGCTGGGAGTCAAGGAGCAAGGCGTCAGCAAGGCAAAGGTCCAAGGGTCGAGGATCAAGGTGTCGGCAAGGCAAGGGTCCAAGGAGCAAGAGGCCAGAGGCAACCAGGCAGGGATAGCGTTGCTGTGGCAAAGAGCTTAAGGGAAATGCTGAGCTTTTATCCCTCCCAGCTCCTGCCACCAGGTGCAGTGAGGTATCAAGTGGCCTCACCTGAGTGACCACTCCTTGCCTCTCCAGCACAAGCTGAGGCCTCACCTGAGTGGCCACTCCTTGCTTCTCCAGCACAAGTTGAGGCAGGCCCCAGTCCTGCAAAGCACTACAGGCCCCAGAGCCTGACTCCTGCCCATACTCCTGACATAAGGATGGAAGGATCAGTCAATTTCGGGACCCTCAGCTCCTCATTTTTCCAATCTTACATTTACACTGGTTGGAATCAATAGAAAAGAGTGAAGAAACCACTGCAAAGAAATGGCCATAAGTCACGGAGGGCTCTTTATTTAGAGAGGATACTCAGCCTTGTATGTAAATATGTAACAAAAAATATTTAGCTTTCTCTCAAGCTTCCCATAAAACCCAAATGAGAAAAATAAATGTTTGATTAGAGTGATGTGTATTTGCATAATTCTCACAGCTAGCTATATAGGCACTGGTGATTCCTTGCTCCTTACCCATCTTGGCCTGGATTCCAATTTGGAGCCACAACCATGAAGATGCTTGTGAGTACCTTCCTCGATTTCAATCTCAATTTCAAGGGTGAAGTACAGATGTCCAGCTCTTGGGCTTTGCTCTCACTAGGGACAAAGTTGTCACCAGGTGCTCAGAGATCAGGCCAAATTAGCTGAAGACTCGGTTGCTCACAGGTGTGTGATGGAAGCAGGTGTAGCCAGTACAGGTTATAGGTTTTTTTTCAATGAGGTGGAACCTAAGGCTTGAGGGCTCCAACTGCCCCTATTTACCAGCTGGGTTTTTAAATGTCTTTTGGTACCTGTGAAGGTCATCACTGCTTGGGTCTCCTCAGATAAACCGAATCCCTGATCCTTTCCACTACGAGGCAACAGCAAATGTGCATTTAGTCCGGGAAATGCCGAATGTCTGGTCCAAGGCAGCCTTCATTTTTAGGATTCCCTGCAGACTCAGACCCTCCAAGTGCCCCGATTCACCGGGGACTGTCCTAGATTTACAGAAGCCTTCCTGGTTTCTGATTTGACCCTGGAATGTCCCACTTTTCCTTAGGACATCCCTATTTTTGTTGGAGGATATGCAGGCTTGAAAAACATTATGCTATGGAACCAGATTTTGGTTGCTGGTTTCATTCTGGATTTTTTTTAAAAAAAAAACCCCAAAGCCATTCTGGATTTGATCTGAAACAGCTGGCCTTTTACATTGTTTCATGAAATGAGAGGAGCAAGGGAGATATAGAACACCCCTTGCCATTGCAAAATAGATTCATTTGCAAACATCATCATCATTAGTAGTAGTAGTAGTGTTTTAGTTTTTCAAATATTTTTATTAGTTTTAAAAATAGCAAAATACATATTCAACCAGCATAAGTTGTATAAGCAATAGGTAATGCAAGAATGCCCCTTTTGCAGTACCAAGAAATAGATGTGATTTTGAATTTTTATTGTTTTTTTATTATAAAGATTATTATTTTTCACTGTAGGCATTCTGGTGATATTAATAAACTGGTATTATGCCATTATCATCAGGAGTACAAGGTTCAAGTAAAAAGACAGTGGAAGACAGTCCTACCCACAAACAGGACGACAACCTCATTTATTTTTGAGGTTTGATAGCCAACAATTCCTACGGTATTTACTTTTGGAATCAAGTGGAATTATTATCATTAGCATATTGTATAAAATCCCATCACCCTGCACAAAAATCCTTGAATTACCATAATTTTAAACAAAATGCTTTTTTAAAAATGAAATTGCAATGTTCAACACATTTATTATTATTTAAATTTATATACCGTCCTTCATCCGAAGATCACAGGGTGGTTTATAACATAAACATCAGTGTTCTATTCAAGCTGCTCTTTCACAGACAAAGGAAAAGTGTACTTGGCAATTTAAAATTTGCCCCTTAGTGCTACCTTCTTATTTTCCTTCCGCTCTGCAGATTCTGCTTGCCAGCCTCCTGGGGCTGCTTATTCACTCAGCGTTTGCGAGCAACGTAAGTAGCCAACTTTGCTCCCATTTTTGCCTTCCTGCTCCAAAACCTCTCCTGCTGCTAACCTCTGCATGCACAAGTGGCTTGTTTTGATCTGTTTTTAGTCAATTGTTATTTTAAATGCTTGAATGTCTTAAATTATTGCTCCCAGTTGATCTTAGGGATAATTTTATTGCTTTATCATTTTCGGTAAACCTCTGTTGAGGTTTTGTGTGTGTTTGTGCATTTTACGATCAAGCGGTGTTACAAATTGTATTAAATAAATAAGTACAGTAAGTAAGCAAGCAAGTAAGTAAATAAGTAAAATATTACACATTTAAATAAATAAATAGATAGATAGGCCAAATCCCATGACAAACGTAAGTAAAAAAGTGAGGAATGGGACTCAGTCTTGTCCAGAAGCTATGTGACTCCATTTGCAAGACTTGCCTGAGATAGATCAGTTGGTCAAAACCGGTCATATGTTAAGAAGTCCCTGGGATGAGGTCGGATCTCAGATCAGTGGTGAATTTACCAGCTGGCGATAAACGCGCCACTTAATCCCAGGAATCTGTAAGGATGCCTGAAATGATGTCAAAGATCAGGTGACTGAAGAATAATCTCCCTCTGGGATGTTCCGGGCTCCATCTCTGATCCACTGCAGCATCCTACAGTCATGCTGGCTCAAGCTGATGGGAATTGTCCAAAATATCTGGGTGGCAGGGGAGGCACCAGCAGGGCCGTCTTACCCATAGGTGCTAGGGGTGCGGGGCACCCAGGTGCCGGGCTCTCAGGGGTGCCAGGCCGAGTCTGGGGAAGTTGGTTGGAGTGCCGCAGCGGGCTCTTCTGCTGTGGGTGGCTCTGCACCGCGAGTTCGGGAGTGACTGAGCCACCGGCCAGCTTTGCCCTTCTGCACGCCTGGGACTGGGCAACCTGGGGGGGGGGCACTGGGTGGATCTTTGCACCCCTGCGCCACATATGCTTAAGACAGCCCTGGGCACCAGTCTGGAAAAGGCTGTCCAAAGTTCAGTCCCTGGCCATCTCCAGTTAAGCAGATCTCATGAAGCAGGCCTCCTTCAGCCTAGGAGAGCTGCTGCCAGCCAGAGCAGGCAACACCAGGCTACATGGCCCAATGGCCTGACTAATAAGCGTTCATTTGTGCCCTGTGAATCAGACCTGCTTGCTTTCCATGGCAGCCGCAGCCCCTCCTGGCTGGACCACGTGATCTTGTTTGCTGATCTCCCCGAAGTGCCTTGTAGGATGTGACGGTGGATCTTTGTCTCTAGGCTATCCAGCTCATAAACAAGGGAAACGATGGAGCAACCGTATACCAAACAGTCAACATCAACCACATCACCAACGTCGCTGCCTTCAACATTTACTCTGGAAGGCACTCCACCAACGCCATTGTGGACTACAACAGCGTAAGTTTCAAAGCAAGCTGTTCAGCTGCAAAGCTGTTCAGTCTGTGTTGGATAATCCCTTTGTCCTGGGGTGGGATCTCCCAGCAGCAGCTAGGCAAACCTGTTAAACTCTCCTGAAAGGGATGCATTTTGCTGCCTCAGATGAAGGAAAAGATGGTTCTCCCACTGGGGAGGGGTGCAGTCAGAAGCCATGTTATGCACACACTCACCCAAAACCAGGGTCTGCCATTTATTTTATTATTATCTTATTTTATTTCATTGCGTTCATATCCCACCTTTTTCTCCAAGGAATTGAAGGTTCTCCCCCTCCTCATTTAATCCCCCCAACAACCCTGTGAGGTAGGTTAGACTGAGAGGCAATCACTGGCCCAAGGTTACCCAGGGAGCTTCATGGCCAAGTGGGGATTCGAACCCTGGACTCTTGCACGTCCTGGGCCAACACTCTAACCTTTATGCCACACTGTTGCTTGTGGGGCTGACACTGGCTCTCTTGTGGGGTTGTGGGTTTTTAGTACTTTGATTTTGAACTTTCCTGGGGCCATCTCTCGTGTGACATATATTTGCCATTGTGTCTCCCAGGGAATTGTCATCTACCACATGCCATTCAGGAGGCTGTGTGTCATGTCCCGGATGAATCGGCAAAGCTTTCCAAGTATCTCAAATCTCGAGAGCATGATGCACGAGGTACGTCAAGGTGGAGATACAAAACTGGGGCTGGCCCCAAATATGTGGGGCAATCCAAATGGTGCTTCGCCCCTTCCAATGAAGGAACGTGCGGGGCAGAAATCGGTGGGAGGAATAATAGAATCACAGATTTGTAAAGTTGGAAGTAATCCCCAAAGGATCACCTAGCCATACACCTTGCAATGCAGGAAAGATGGCCAGTCAATCTCTGTTAAAAAAAAACCTACAGCGAAAGAGAAAACATTTATAAAAACTTACCTAAACTTTTATTTACAAATTTATTGATTTAAAAAGGAGCACATACTTCAATAACATACAAGAAGAAAGAGAATGAGAGAGAGGAGGAAAATACAACTGAATATATATATATATATATATATATATATATATATATATATATACATATACATATATATATATAATGTAAACTGGACATGTGGGTGGGTCTCCACTTTTCTCCGAAACCGCTTGACCGATTGCGTTCAAATTTTGACACAACGTCCCAAGCAAATATGACAGTGACCATATACAGGTTCCGTAGATAGATGTCACACCTGGGCCACGTAAAAACCCCAAAACCCAGTGTTCCAGAACTCACAAATCACCCTCAAGTGCATGCTGGGAGCACAGGAGAGGTTGCAAAACAGCGCCCTCTAGCGACGGCTACACTGGTACTGCAGCTAGGAAAGGTTCCCTCTCCACAACATCTCACCTCGGCTTCGCAGACTGGGCCGAGGGGCCGGGATAGTTCATGGGTCGGGACAGGGTGGGGCCAATCACAGGGATGAGCCGGGGGTGGGAGGAGGAGGTGGGGGTGCAGGGAGGGGGTGGGGGCAGTCACAGGGATGAGCCGGGGGTGGGGGGAGGAGGGGGCAGAATAGGTCATGGGTCGGGACAGAGTGGGGGAAGTCACAGGGATGAGCCACAGCAAAGCGTGGCCGGGCCAGCTAGTTTAAAATAAACATACACACACTGTGGCAGATTTGGGAGGTTCCATTCACAATCCCATAATAGTATTATTCTTGGGGGGGGGGCTGGGGGAGGTAACATTGTCTTCCCTCAATTTCAATTTTTTTATTTCATTGCATATAACAATATGAATGTTCGAGAGGTGCCAATTTTTTAATCCCGGCTTTCCCCTGAGAGTGCCCAAAGTGGCTACTGGCAAACAGAAAGATAGAAACTGTACCATCTCTTAACAATTCTCAGGCTTTCTAGCATTAAAACTACTGATCTGAAAGCAAAGCACCGCAGCTAAGTGCTGTGGAATAACACACACAAGCAGACTCTCGCATTCATTCGTGTGGGGGGGGGGTCAAAAACACAAGCCCTGGCCTAGGCATAGGAGCCAACTCCTAGAGACTGGTGTCCCTCCAATAATTAGGCAGGGTGGTGCTTACCTGCCCCCCACCCCGATATTTTATTCAAGTTGGTACCCCTGGACCTAGGCATGAATGGACCTGTCCGTTGTTTTGATTTTGTTCCCAGGGGCATCCCTTGAACACCCTTCACAGAAGCTACGGGATTTCTCGCAAGGTGGTCACAAACATCGCTGACTATGGTGTCCCCGCCCAAGCCATTTGCGGAGGCCTGACTACCTACTGGGCTACCGAGTTCCAAAGTGAGTTGGGCCAGAACTTCACAACATTTTTAAGGGATGATCACACGTTTTAACGGCTTCTGTAGCGATGTGTTGAGGAGATCTTTACGTTTCCTTGGTAACTCGATTGGTCTCATCCTCTTTTAAAGCCTCCTAGGTTGGTGGCCAGCGCTGCCTCCTGTGGGAGGGAGTTCCACAGTTTAACTATGTCATTCACCTTGGGCAGCAACAGCATAACTGCCAAGTTGCTGTCCGAGAAATAAGGGACCGGGCCGGAAGTAGCAGACCGGAAGTAGCACTGCCGCCATTTTGGAACTGGGCGGAGTATGCTCAGAAGTGACTTTTGATGCTGCTTTGCCCAGTTCCAAAATGGCCGTCGCGCCAGAAGTCACACTGCAGCCATTTTGGAACTGGGCAGAGCAGCATCAAAAGTCACTTCTGAGCATGCTCCGCCCAGTTTCAAAATGGCCACCGCGCCAGAATAAACCAGGGAAAAACAAAAAAATCCATTTTTTCAGCTAGGAACAGCTGGAAAAACAGGGATTTACCAGGGAATACGGGAGACTTGGCAGCTATGAGCGACAGTCACGTAGTCTGGGGGGGGGGCAGAGTGTGAAGGAAGGAAGGGCGGAAGCCCTAAATGAGCTGATGACAAGTCTGCCATTTTCTACACATAGTAATAATAATAATAATAATAATAATTAATAATACTGTAATAATTTTTATTTATACCCCACCCTCCCCGGCCAAACTGGGCTCAGGGTGGCTAACATCAAAGTATATAATACATTAAAAACATAAAATCCAGCAATTGACTGAAATACAGCTTAAAATCAGATTAAAACATGGCATGCAATGAGACTAAATTGGCAAAGAAACATCAATCACATTGCACTGATCCCAGGCAGCATGTTGTGAAGGAACCCCTTTCATAAAAACCTAGGGCAGGCTTCCTCAACCTCGGCCCTCCAGATGTTTTTGGCCTACAACTCCCATGATCCTTAGCTAGCAGGACCAGTGGTCAGGGATGATGGGAATTGTAGTCTCAAAACATCGGGAGGGCCGAGGTTGAGGAAGCCTGACCTAGGGTGTGCTGGGTTACTCTGTCCCATCAGAACAGCATTCTTCTTCTTCTTTGGCGATCACTCGTAGCTGAGTAAGATTGTCTTCCATAAACACGGTTTTAACAATGAGTCCATAAGTGACTCTGGAGGCCAATTCTGGATCTGCACGTCTTCCACAGTGGGGACATTGGTTTCCAGGCGGGAGTTGGTCACAGTGTGGATATGTCAATCATGCCTTCCTCTTAGCACGTTTCTCCCTTGCGTCCTGAGATCGAGTGTCTTCAAAGCCCATGACACCTTTGGTAAAGGCTGTTCTCCAACTGGAGCGCTCGCAGGCCAGTGTTTCCCAGTTGTCAGTGTTAATACTACATTTTTCAAGATTTGCCTTGAGACAGTCTTTAAACCTCTTTTGTTGACCACCAGCATTACGCTTTCCATTTTTAAGTTCAGAATAGAGTAGTTGCTTTGGAAGACAATCATCAGGCATCCACACAACATGACCAGTTCAACAGAGTTGACATTGAAGAATCATTGCTTCAACACTGGTGATCTTTGCTTGGAAATTAAACAAAGGGTCTGCTGGTTTCTCTTTAAGGTTTCCAGACTCAAAAGAGAGCAAGGCAATTAAAGGCCCAGAAGTCCTGTCCTCTATTGAGTCTGGCAACCCTAATGGTGGAAGAAATGGTGGAAAAGTGAAAGAACAAAGAGCTTGATAAGCCTTCCCCCACCCCAAGGTGAGGGGGAGTGACCTAGCTAAGCCTGGCAGGCCAGCTTACTCTATGACATTAACCCGTTCGTGCATTGATTAGACTTGAGCATGTTAGTTATGTCACACAGGTCACGTTTGCGAGATTCCCACTGATGTACTGTATCTGGTTGGCCACTGTGAGAACAGGATGCGGACTGATCCAGCAGGCTCTCTCTGTGTTCTCACGCATGTTTGGAAGTACAGATTATTTCATTTCTGAGAGTGTGTTTCAAGACTCCTGCTTGGCTCTCCATAAAAAGTTAATAAAAAGTAACAATGAAAAACTTCCTTTTCCTTTTTAGGGCCCCGCCCCTTGGTTGAAGGCAAGGGCTGCGCAGGCATCAATCTGCTCATCCTGGACATCGACTTATGTGGCGGCATCTCCCTCTTCTAGCCAGGATCAGACATGTGCTCCTCCCCCCCCATCCACCCAGCTGTGCCAGCACCAACATCTGCTCAAAGCCAACCCAACTTGTGACATGCCCACCAAAACAATGGCCACCCCGTCACATTGCCAGCTGTCAGGGCCTGTTTCAAGTCCCAAGGTGGGGTGGACAGGACACAGGATATCAAGGCCTGATGACCTTCCAACAATTGCTCTTTAATTTCATTTGAGGACTGGTTCCTGCAGGGGCCGTCAAAAATATAATAAAATTTATAATTTAAATAAAATAAATTAAAAATCCATGGCAGTGTATGCAGCAGTGTAAAGACCCCCCCACCAAAGCCCCATAGAATCATAGAATTGTGGGGTCGGAAGGGACCCTGTGGGGCATCTAGCTCAACCCCCTGCAATGTACGAATCTCAACTAAAGCATCCATGACAGATGGCCATCCAAACCCTGCTTAAACACCTCCAAGGAAGGAGAATCCACCACTTTCCAAAGGAGTCTGTTCCACAGTTGAACAGCTCTTATCATCAGAAAGATCTTCCTGATGTTTAGTCAAAGTCTCCTTTCTTGTACCATGAATTTATGCTAGCCTGGCTCTCAGTGCTACTACCACTACTACCTAGAGATGCCATCAGGGATTGATCCTGCAACCTTCTGCATGCAAAGCGCTATGACCATATTTCTGAGCAGACTGTGAAATAAAAACCGGAAAGTCCCATTTTCAAATCCAACTTCAGGTACAGAATTATGATGGAACCTTAGACAAGTCTTTAATCTTCCCTTGGTATCTCTTCACCCACTATACCCAATAAAAAGCCTTCTGGTTTTTTTAACAAAAGTATTTTTAAACATTTTCTTTAACAAGTCACTGGTCTTCAGAGCCGTCTTTCCCATACGGCTTAGTGGTTTGTTGGGCCAGGGCGCCAGCCTCTCAGGGGCACCCCAGGGAGTGGGGGAGCTGCGCGGCTTTGCCGACGGTCTCCCCTTTCCCTGCATGCCCACCAGCTGCTCCCCATCGAACATAAGGCTGGCAGGTGTGCAGGTTGCCTCCCAAGCCTCTGCGGGAGGAGAGCGATCCCTGCAGAGGCTTAGGATGGAAGCTGTGCCCAGCTAACTATATGGCTGGCGGGCATGCAGCTTCTCTCCCAAGCCTCTGAGGGGATTGCTCTCCCACAGCGGCATGGGGGAGAGTTGCGCACCTGTGGCGATTCGCCCTGAGTCAGGACCCAGCGTGTAAGGGGATAAGCTTGGGACAGTTAGAACCCTCAGGGGCGGGCTCAGCCAAGGGATAAAAACCCCTCCCGAGTGGCAGTTAGGCAGTTGAGTTGGAGTTGCAATTGGAATTAGTTGAGTTGGAGTTGGAGTTGGAGTTAGTTGAGTTGGAGTTGAGTCAGTTGAGTGAGTTAGTGAAGTCAGAGTTGGTTGGTTAGTGAGAGTCAGAGAGACAGGTGGATCATTGGTGGGTCGATGACAGACAGGATAGCAGTTTGATATAAAACTAGTTGTGTTGTATAACTTAGAAGGTATAGGCCGGTATAGGCAACAGTTTTAAGTTCATGTACAATATTACGACAGAGGACGAGATGGTTGGACAGTGTTCTCGAAGCTACGAACATGAGTTTGACCAAACTGCGGGAGGCAGTGCAAGACAGGAGTGCCTGGCGTGCTATGGTCCATGGGGTCGCGAAGAGTCGGACATGACTAAACGACGACAACAACAATATTATCAATCCAGTAACCGCACGCATATGTACCAATAAACTTGTTGTTTTTAAATCATATCCTGGTCTGTGTCATCTGAGAAGGGAAATAGCAAGTATCCAGCTGGCAGTCTGAGGGGAGCTGCAGCCAAGGATGCAAAGTGTCATTGGTGGAGCATCTATCGATCTTGAAAACATCCAGTGGTGCTGTACAGGTCCAGGCAGGACATGAGGAGAGCGATCCCTGCAGAGGCTTAGGATGGAAGCTGTGCCCCGCTAACTATATGGCTGGCGGGCGCGCAGCTTCCCTCCCAAGCCTCTGAGGGGATTGCTCTCCCGCAGCGGCATGGGGGAGAGTTGCGCACCCCCCCCCCCATGGCTGACAGTGCACAGTTTCACCCCCCCACACACACACAATCTGTGGTAATTTGGGGGCGCTAAGTGGATATTTGCACCCTGGTGCCGCATCTGCTAAAGACGGCCCTGCTGGTCTTTCATCCTCATCATTTGTACTCATCCCCCCCCCCCTGCACACAGAAAGTCAGTGGGTCTGGAAGAAGAAGTGTTCCAGCCCAGGCTTCAATCCTGAGATGTTAGTTTTCTATCTAGGATTTTTAAATCTCCACATTTCATTAAGAGTTAAGATACAGTACTTACAGCTCCATTCATGCACCAAGATGCACAGAAAATTTCCAGTGAAGGCACCCAGGCCTAATTTCTGCACCACACAAGCAACAAGTGTATCACAGAGCCTAACCACACCCACCCACAAGTTTTCAGACCCAGCCCTCTTCTTTTGCATCTCTGCACAGAGCCACAATCTTATTAAAAAGTACGGTACATAAAAATTCAACCGAGGGGTTCATTAAGGAACATTTTTCCAGATCCAAACTCATTTCTCTAATGGTATTTGAGTGAGCAGATTTGCTTCCCATTTTGCTTGATAATTATTTTCTTAATTTTTTGGGGGGGGGTAGGCTTTATGTTGGGGACCCAGGGGGCGCTGTGAGTTAAATCACAGAGTCTAGGGCTTGCTGATCAGAAGGTTGGCAGTTCGAATCCCTGCAACGGGGTGAGCTCCCGTTGTTCGGTCCCAGCTCCTGCCCACCTAGCAGTTCGAAAGCACATCAAAGTGCAAGTAGATAAATAGGGACCGCTCCAGCGGGAAGGTAAACAGCGTTTCCGTGCGCTGCTCTGGTTCGCCAGAAGCAGCTTTGTCATGCTGGCCACATGACCCGGAAGCTGTCTGCGGACAAACGCCGGCTCTCTTGGCCTATAGAGCGAGATGAGCGCCGCAACCCCAGAGTCGGACACGACTGGACCTGATGGTCAGGGGCCCCTTTACCTTAGGCTTTATGTTAGGGGCTGCAGAAGCGAGTTATCCGTGAGGCAATTGGTCAGTTAAGCATTTTTTATTCATTTACTTGAGGGGGGGCAGCTGTCCCCCCTGCACCCCCTGGCTACGCCCAGGATAATACAATAGACAATGTTTATGTCGGATACACACACGTGCACACAGTCAGCTGCGATGGGTACAAATTTCACTTGAGCCACTGGGTGTCGCCCTAGAGCTCCCTCGGGCTGCGTCTTGTTCAACTTTCCAGATTCGGTGCCTGTGAAGCTCTTTCCCGCTTCCCCAATTTCCAGCAGACTCCACTGTGGCCCGAAAGGAGCATCGGAGAAATGTCAGGGTGGAAATGGCGTGGGCTTGGGTTTTGTTTTCATTTTGAAACCAGGCGACCCCTAGGCACGCACTCCTTCGCTCCTTCCAAAAGCCTGGGAGCAGATTGCACCAAAAGCCCGCCTCCTGAGAAGGCTGGAAAAATGACTGGGAACGAATTTTGCAGCGGGCAATTTTTTCAAAGTAAGGAAACACAGGTTTTTTTTTAAGACAGCCCCCCCTCCACACATGGAAGAGAAAAGCAGCGCTGACCCTCGGCTTTTGTGCAAGAAAGTCCTCCTTAACGGCATTGTTAAACTTTGGAACTCCCTCCCACGGGAGGCAGGCATGGCCACCGACCTGAATGGCTTTAAAAGGGGATACGACAAATAAATGGAGGAGAGGACTGTCCGTGGCTACTAGCCAGGGCTTTTTCCCCCCAGCTGGAACTCAGTTTCGGCATCAGGTGGGCGCCCTTGTCATTATAAGAGGCGTATCAGCTGCTGCAAAGCACGGGAGGAAGGGGAGAGGGCTCGGATCCTGCTCGCAGGTTTTCCCCAGGCCACATTGAGCAGAGTTTGCAGGAGCCTGATCCCGCAAGGATCTTGCGCGCTGCCCCGTTTTTTGTGCGTTTCTTGCCTCCTTGGCCACTAGATGCCGCCGTCGGGGCTCTTTTTCGGCTGGACGGCAGGGCAAGGACCACCCCCACCCCGAGAGCAGCCATCCTGGGGAGGGGGAGGGAGAGCCTTCCCACATTCTCCGAAATCTGGGGCAAAGCCGGGGAGGGAAAGACCCGGGGGAGAAGTCTCCGGAAGCCGCCTCTCGCCTTGCAGACTGCGGCGATGCTGCCTCGTCGGCGCTGCGAGAAGAAGCCCCTTTGAAAGGCGAGGAGGCGGCGAGCCCGCTGGGCATCATCCGCAAACGGGGAGGCGAGCCCTCTTGCCTTGGCGGCGATTGTTCCCTCGGGTCTCCGCGCCGCGAAGCCCTGCATGGAGAGGGCGTGAGGAGGCGCGCAAGTGGCCCGGGGCTCGCTGGATCCTGCCCCGCCATGGATGCCCGCAAGGCGAGCCTCCCGCGCTGGGGCTTGCACGGTCTGCTCTTTGCAACGGTGCTGCTCGCCTGCGGCGGGCAAGGCAGGAGCCGGGAGGACGGCGGCGCCGCCTGCTACGGGGGCTTCGACCTCTACTTCATCCTGGACAAGTGAGTGGCTCTCGTGGGCGATCCGGAGGGGGCTTTGGGCAGCCTCCCCACGAGGCCAGGGGCATGCATCAAAAGGCCAGCAGCTGTCTTATTACCCCCACCTCCGTTTAATCAGTATTTTTATTTTTATTATTCCACCCAGGGCAGGTTGAAAACCATGTAAAGCAATTTGCAATCATAAAAATAAGATGGGTCCTGGAAGCTCACATCTCAGGTGTCAAAGGCCAGCAGAAAGAGGTTTTATTTTTACCCCCCACCCCCAGTCTGGAAGCCCCCCAAGGAACTCTTCCAGGTTCCTGTTGCATTTCTTGCTCTAGTTTATCTCGGTTTGGGAAATGTATACAGCAGCAGCAACAAGTCCTTTTTTGCAGCGATTGCAATTTGGGTTGGTGATTCGTGCAGAGGTTGCCCCTAGGAAGGCTCTCCCGCCATTCCCTATGTGGCCAACCATGGAATTGGTTCCCGAAGGAGGCTGGGATGGCTTTTTTAAAAAAAGAGTGGACAAATTTATGGAGGAGGCGAGGGCTTTTGAGGGCTACTACGTAGCCAGGATGGCTCTGCTCTGCTTCTGAATACCTGTTGCTGGAAAGCACAGGAGGGGAGAGGGCTCTTGGGCTCAGGTTCTGCTTGTGGGTTTCCCGTTGGGGCATCTGGTTGGCCTCTGTGAGAACAGAACACTGGGCTAGATGGGCCATTGGCCTGATCCAGCAGGCTCTTCTTATGTTCTGAAGGGAGAGATATTCCCGTGTTTCACCCAGCAAAGCAAAGTTTGGGAAACTTTTGCAAAGGAGGTAGGTAGCTAAGGGATGCTATTTTTTTGCCCTCCGGTGTTGCTGAACACCACCTCTGTTTTCTCCGAGAGTGATGGAGAGGGACCTGATCCTTCCTCTCCTGAATTGATCCTCAGGTTCTGGATGCTAAGGAATAAACTTGCGATTTGGCCAATGTGTTGGAAAGTGCAATTGTTGTGGCTTCTCTCCCCCCCCCCCACTCCATGTACGATTCTCTCCCTTTAACTCTGAGTCACTTTTTTCTTTGTTCCCAGCTAATGAAATGCACATTTCTCTCCTTGCTGCTTTCTCTTGCTTAATAGTGTCCAGAGATGATATAAAATGCTTACTCATGTTATTTACCCCACAGCTGACTCAGTGCCATCGTGTTTACATAAGAGGCTTATGGTTGCGTTTACAACATTTATCCAGCTGTGCGGGTGCCTGAGAATAGAGGGACGGGACTATTGGCAACATTAATAGAAATAGGCATGTCATAAGATGGGGAGGGCAAAACCCAAACAAAAGGCCTCATCTAGGCCTGGATCCAAAAAGCTGCTCTCACGGCCCCAAGAGGCTGGGCATCGGCCTTGTGGAAGTTTTAATTTTCCTTCCTCAAAGAGCAGACACTCTCCCGGGTCCCTGTGCTTCCACACATGGAGCATCTCCTCAGTTTCAAAATAGGGTTATTTATTTATTGCTTATAAATATAAATTCCCACCTTTTCCCCCAGGAAGCACACATGGCTCTCCCACCCTCCTCATTTAATCCCCGCAACAGCCCGGCAAGGTAGGGTTAGGCCGAGAGGCAGTGACTGGGCCCATTGTCGCACCCGGTGAGCTTCCTTTCTGAGTGGGGATTTGAACTCTGGTCTCCCAGGTCCCAGGGACCCAGGTGGCGCTGTGGGTTAAACCACTGCGCCTAGGGCTTGCTGATCAGAAGGTCAGCGGTTCGAATCCCTGTGACGGGGTGAGCTCCCGTTGCTCGGTCCCAGCTCCTGCCAACCTAGCAGTTCGAAAGCACGTCAAAATGCAAGTAGATAAATAGGAACCGCTCCAGCGGGAAGGTAAACGGCGTTTCCGTGCGCTGCTCTGGTTCGCCAGAAGTGGCTTTGTCATGCTGGCCACATGACCTGGAAGCTATACACCGGCTCCCTCGGCCAATAATGCGAGATGAGCGCGCAACCCCAGAGTCGGTCACGACTGGACCTAATGGTCAGGGGTCCCTTTACCTTTACCTCCCAGGTCCAAGTCCAACACTCTAACCACTATGCAACATGGCATCTTGTGGTTTTCCACCATTGTCTGGAGTGGGTGCACTCTGAAAACGTAATTTTTATTACGTTTTCATATTTTTCCTTTGTCACATTCATATCAAATCATATAATCACATACAACTTTGCTCATACCAAGCCTCGACTCCGCCCTGCCCCACTCCCTGGCTTTCTTAAGCAATCACAATGCTCTTAGCATTTCTATATCACCCTGTTTACCTTCTTACTTAAACAAAATTACTTTAGTATTTGTAAATCAGTTTCAAAAATTATCATTACAAAATATTTTAAATCAAACCTGCAGACGGTCTCAGATGTTTACAATGTTCTTTCATATATTGTATAAATTTAGTCCTTTTCAAACAGTTTGTCATGCTGGTTTCGGATCTTCCCCGTCAGCTTTGCCAGTTCTGCATATTCAATCATTTTTATCTGCCATTCTTCCAAAGCTGGAAGTTCCTGCTGCTTCCATTTCTGGGCTAAAAGTGGCCTTGCAGCCGTGATAGCATACATAAACATATTTAAGTCTACTTTTGGAATTTCTTCTCCCACAATACCCAATAGAAAAGCCTCCAGTTGTTTTTTTTTAATAAAAGTATATTTAAAAATCTTTTTCAATCCATTGTATATCATATCCCAGTAGGCTTTAACTTTACTACATGTCCACCACATATGGAGGAAATTCCCTTCCTTCTCCTTGCATTTCCAATTTGCCTTATATTGAGTTCTATACATTTTAGCAAGTTAAAAAAGATAAAGGTAAAGGACCCCTGACAGTTAAGTCAAATACCATCTATACATCATCTTCATTAAATTTCCCTTAAGTGCCGTACATGCAGTAAATTTAATTGTTTTTGTCCATAATGTTTCCCACTTATCTAATTCAATATTATGACCATAATACTGCTGTCCCAGTCTTTAAAAATCTATTTCATTGGTCAAATTTTTATTTTGCCCTTTCTCTGAAGTCAGAGCTTAGGGTGGCACAGGGGAGGGCTCTTGCGTTCTCCTCCCAGCAACCTTCCTTGGTAGGGCCAGGCTGGCAGAGTAGTGGGAAAGAAGGGAGGAAATGGGTCACGATTGCCCACGGGACTCCGCAGGCTGGGATTCTTCCCGATGTGAGTCTTGCATTCCACGTTGGCGCTCTTCTTGAGCCGGCCATTTTCACATCGAAAATGCTTCAGAAGAGCCATATGGCAAGCCCCCGGACTCCTTTGGCCCAGAAAGGGCATTGGAACAGCCAAAGAAAAGAAATGGAAAATGGCCAACACCTCTGCTGCTAAATGTTGTCATTTGGTTACTGGAGCAATGGGTCTCAGCAATGGCTCGGACTGGGGTGGGAGTGGAATTGCTTGCAGGCTGCGTTCAAGGGTTGTGGGTTCCCTCCCCAAAACACACACTTGCTTCTCAAAGTGGACAAGCTTAGTTGCTGTCCAGGATGCCAAGCTGAGAGCCCCCCGAATGGCAACTGGAGCAGAGGGAGACCCCCGAGGGAAACAAATCCACATGCCCCTTAAGAAAACGAGGAGAAAGCCGCTCCAGTTTCCTGCTGCAAAACACAAGGGCTGCCTCCAGCTTCTTGTGCTGGCCACTTTAATTTGGGTCTAATATTTCTTCCGGAGTGCCAAGTTTCATGGGATGGGGAAGGGAAGGCCACATGGGTGATGAGGATTGCAGATTGCTCGCACTTTCTGAGAGATCAGTCGGGTCCGAATGTGCTCTCTGCCAGGGAAACCAAAATAGTTCCTGGGCTCTGTATAACTCTGCTCAATTAATAGGGCATTTATTGACTACTAGTGGATTTTAGCCCGTTTAAAAACGGGCGCTAGAGGAAGCGGCCTGCCGGGACTGGCTTGGCGGTGGCGGGTCTTCCCGCCACCACCAAGCCAGTTCGCAGCGGGGGCTTTTCGCCGTTTGCCTTCCCCTGAGGGGGAGGCAAACGGCGAAAAACCCCGCCGCGCCGCAATTCGGCTCCGGGACTGGCTTGGCGGTGGCGGGAAGACCCGCCACCGCCAAGCCAGTCCGCAGCGGGGGCTTTTCGCCGTTTGCCTTCCCCTGGGGGAGGCAAACGGCGAAAAACCTCGCCGCGCCGCAATTCGGCTCCGGGACTGGCTTGGCGGTGGCGGGTCTTCCCGCCACCGCCAAGCCAGTCCGCAGTGGGGGTTTTTCGCCGTTTGCCTTCCCCTGGGGGAGGCAAACGGCGAAAAACCCCGCCGCGCCGCAAATCGGCTCCGGGACTGGCTTGGCGGTGGCGGGTCTTCCCGCCACCGCCAAGCCAGTCCGCAGCGGGGGCTTTTCGCCGTTTGCCTTCCCTCGAGGGGGAGGCAAACGGCGAAAAACCCCGCCGCGCCGCAATTCGGCTCCGGGACTGGCTTGGCGGTGGCGGGTCTTCCCGCCACCGCCAAGCCAGTCCGCAGCGGGGGCTTTTCGCCGTTTGCCTTCCCTCGAGGGGGAGGCAAACGGCGAAAAACCCCGCCGCGCCGCAATTCGGCTCCGGGACTGGCTTGGCGGCGGCGGGAAAAAGGGGAGGAATTCCTCCCCTTCTTCCCGCCGCTGCCAAGCCAAAGCGGGCCTCCCTCCGCGCCCGCTGCCGCTTCGGCTTCCTCGGGTTCCCCGAGGAAGCGCCGTCCCATGCCGGAGGTGTGCGGCAAGGCTGCCGGGGGGGGGGAGCGCTTCTCTCCCCCGCCGCCTCACCGCGCACCTCCAGCATGAGACTGGGCTTCGGAGCGGCGGTTGGCGGAGCGGCAGTTGGCTGTTCCCTGTGTCCCGAGAGCACGGGTCCAATCCCTGTGTCCCTGGTTGTCCCTCCGTCCAATCCCTGTGTCTCTGGGGGACATGCGCAGTACCCCAGGGACACACGGGACATCTGGACGCAGGGACAACATGGACATTATTGTATAGGATAAGTATGGTACGGCTGCATGGCAAATAATGCGGGCAGCTCTAGCCGCCTCACCTCCAGAAAGATATCGTAGAATTGGAAAAGGTGCAGAAAGGGGACACCAAAATGATCCAGGGGATGGAGCAACTCTTTTGTGAGAAAAGTGGCAGCATTTGGGACTTAAAAGCTTAGGGAAGAGGGAGGGAAGAGGCCACATGAGAGAAGTTCATAAAATAATACATGGCTTTCGAAGGTTCTCAGGGGCCTAATTGTTGCTGATTTTACTACTGGATTGTTTAAGGGGGCATGTAGTTGGTGGTGTGTTAGCCAGGGCATTTAGGTGTCTCCTAGTTTGTCTTGTATTTCTTGTGTTGATAAGGGTTTGTTATTTTTGTAGAAGTCTGTTAGGCGGTATAAGCCTTTGGTTTGCCAGGTTTTTATCTGGAGGTTTTGCGCTGTGTGATGGAATAATGGGTGGCGTGCCAGGGGAATTAGTGGGGATACAGAGTTTACCTACTTCTGCTTTCCATGCTTTGAGCATGGTTTGTGTCAACCTGTTTAGTGTTGTGGGGATTTCCCTTCGTTTGTTTGGGAGGAATGGGTATGCTGTGGTGTGGGTATTTTCAGTTGTGTCCCTCTCCATGGCCCTCTCCACCTCTTTCCCCCTTTTCTTCCTAACGTAACACTAATGTCTCAGTAAATGAAATTGATCTGTAGAAAATGTAACTTGAAAAAAGAGACATTGCACATACTTTTGTAAACCAAGAAATCTTTAATAAAAATATGTGGTTGTTTTTTTAAAAAGAAATTATACATGGCTTGGAGGAAGTTTTTCTCTCTCCCTCTCATAACATGGCAGCCCACAGACATCCTTGGAAGCTGGAAGATTCAGGACAGGTAAAAGAAAGGGCTTATTTGTGTAGCACTTAGTCAAACTATGGGTGGCGCTGTGGTCTAAACCACCGAGCCTAGGGCTTGCCGACCAGAAGGTCAGCGGTTCAAATCCCCACGACGGGGTGAGCTCCCGTCACTCGGTCCCAGCTCCTGCCAACCTAGCAGTTCGAAAGCACATCAAAGTGCAAGTAGATAAATAGTTCCGTGCGCTGCTCTGGTTTCGTCAAAAGCAGCTTAGTCATGCTGGCCACATGGAAAAACTGTCTGCGGACGAACGTTGGCTCCCTCGGCCAGCAAAGCGAGATGAGCTCTGCACCCCCAGAGTCATTTGCAACTGGACTTAACCGTCAGGGGTCCCTTTACCTTTAGTCAAACTATGGAACTCTCTCCCGAGGGGGCAGGGATGGTCACCAACCTCGATGGGTTTCAAAGCGGAAAAGGGCCCCTGGCCTTGCTTTGCCTCTACAGTTTGTAACAGTGGGTCTCAGCCACTCAGAGGTGGAAGGAGAACAGGTAGAAGGGCTTCTGGGCAAGTGGAAAGTGGTGGACTCTCCTTCCTTGGGGGTTTTTAAGCAGAGGTTGAATGGCAGCCTGCCATGGATGCTTTAGCTGAGATTCCTGAATTGCAGGGGGTTGGTCTAGAGCAGTGGTGGTGGTGGCGAACCTATGCCAGAAGGGGCACTCAGAGCCCTGTCTGTGGGCACATGTGCTATCCCCTCAGCACAGAGCTGGCAGAAGGCGAGGGCAGTGCATCAAATCCTTAGCTCAACTTGGGCCATGTGTGCGGCGGGTTGGCGCAGGAAACCGCACAGAAGGAGCAAGATGCAATGCCCATCGGTGGGACTCTCTCCAAAACGGGTGGCAGCTATTCTTTGGCCCGAGTTCATTGCGCCCAATTGCGCTGAGGTTTTGGATGCTGCACGAGCAGGACAGCAAAGAGCTGAAATCCCCAAACTTGCCCGTCTGCTGAACTGCCTTTAGGGCTCCTTTTGCTCAACTGCTCCGCACAGGATGCCCAGTCCGAGAAGGTGCCCTCCTGGCCAGGGAGGCGCAAAGGGAAAGGCCAGGTGGGGCATTGGTCCCTTTCGAATACGTGACACTATCCCCAAGCAGGCGCTCATGTTGTTTTCAGAAGCTGGTCGTGGATCCTGGGACTTGTGTCTGAGTAGAAACACCTCGGATGGGGCTTTGGGTGTGTGTGTACAAAACTGAGCCATAACCCCCAGGGTGCGTGTTTTTCCTTGGGGAGCCTCCACTGTGGGTGGTGCTTTGTGATAAATAAGTGGGTTTGGGGGTTGCAGTTTGGGCACTCAGTCTTTAAAAGTTACAGGTAGGTAGCCGTGTTGGTCTGAGTCGAAGCAAAATAATAAAATTCCTTCAGTAGCACCTTAAAGACCAACTAAGTTTTTATTTTGGTATGAGCTTTCGTGTGCATGCACACTTCTTCAGATACACTTGAAACAGAAGAGCCAGACCCTTATGTATATACAGAGGGTGGGGGTGGGGTGTGTGGGAATGGGTGATGGGCTGATGGGAGTGGTAAACCTGTAGATGGCTGTTAACGACTGCTGATGACTGCAATTGGTCCTGCGGGGAAAAAGCAAGGGCTGAGGCGCTAAAGAAAGCTTGATCATGCATAATGAGATAAGAATCCAATGTCTTTGTTCATCCCAGGTGGCTCCATGCTTTTAAGCTTGGTAATGAGTTCCAATTCAGCAACTTCTCTTTCCAGTCTGTTCCTGAAATTTTTTCTGTAATAAAACAGCTGCTTTGAGATCTTGTATAGAATGTCCTGGGAGATTGAAGTGTTCTCCTACTGGTTTCTCTGTCTTGTGGTTCCTGATGTCAGATTTATGTCCATTTATCCTTTGGCGTAGGGTTTGGCCTGTTTGTCCAATATAGAGAGCTGAAGGGCACTGTTGGCATTTGATGGCATACACAATGTTAGAAGATGAGCAATTAAATAGTCCTGAGATGGTATGTTGGATGTTGTTGGGGCCAGTAATGATGTTGTCCGGGTGTATGTGGCAGCAAAGTTGGCATCTGGGTTTATTGCAGGCTCTGGTACCAGTGTCCATGTTAAGTCTGGTGGTTGTATTATTGTGGGTGAGGAGTTGTTTAGGATTGGGTGGCTGTCTGTAGGCAATGAAAGGTCTTCCTCCCAGAGCTTGAGAAAGGGAGTCTTTAAAAGGTTTGCCATCTAGAGGAGCCTTGGGGGGTCCCTTGCAACTCTCCAATTCTATGAGGCAGCAATGCTTCTGAATACCAGTTCTGGAAACCACAGGAGGGGAGAGAGCTCTTTTGCTCAAAGCATGCTTTTGCAGGTTTCCCAAAGGCCTCTGGTTGGCCACTGTGAGAAAAGGATTCTGGGCCAGATCCTGCAGCTTCTTCTGGCGTTCTTGTGTTCAAACGAATCAGAACGAATGTTCATTAAACAGGACGTCTGGAAGGGCCTTCGCTCTCTCTTGTAAATAGGGCAGCTTCCGGTGGGACTAGAATCTGCATTATCAGAGGCATGGAGGACTGTCCTCAGTTGACAGGAATATGGAGAGGGGAGGGGAGAGAAATGGCAAGCAGTTGAGTCAAACGGCAAATGCTATTTGACCCTCTTGTTTACCATTTCCTCCCGCATCTGTATGTCTCTGCCAACTGTGCATAACTCTTCATCCACAAATGCAGCTGCTGCTGCCATAACGCTCCTTTGTCACGAAAGTGCTCTAGGACTCTCTAATGTGGTTTCTCCAATATTTTAATATGAGCTGCCCAAAGAAGTTTGCTTTGCTTGTTTATTTACCAGCAAGATTTATATGCCTCTTAATCAAAAACACCTCTGAGCAGTATACATAAAACAATATTATATACAAGAAAATACCAATAAAGGCAAACTTTGAAATCAAGCAGACGCAGAATTTTTCAAAGTATGGACAAACCCAGCATTTTTAAAACAAAGATTCATAAATTTGGGTAGGGTTGTCTAAACAAAAAAATAAAAACCCAGTCTGGTTGCTATAGACTGGCCTCCCCCACCCTGAAGACCTCCAGATGTTTCGGAAGACGCCCATCAGTACCAGCTGTCACAGCCATGGGATGCAGGGGCACAGGGGAGTTGAAGTCCAAAACATCTGGAGGGTGCCAGGTTGGGGAAGGCTGATGCAGACCAAGTGGACCTCCAGCTGTTATACAGCCTCCATCACACCTGAACATTTGGCATGATAGGTGGAGGCTGATGGGAGAAAGAGGCCAGCAACATCTGGAAGACCCCAGGTTTCTCTGTCCTCACTCTGGACCATCTGGTAGTGTAGCTGTTGTGGAGGGGTGCTTTCACAACTGAGGCTAAAGCAGGGTTTTAGTTCTTTAAAATGAGTATTTTGGGGTGGGCATTTTTTTTTAAAAAAAACCTACATCTTTGAGTCAAATGTGAACCCTCCAATGACACTGAATGTAGCAGATCTGAGTTCAAAATGTGTCTGTTCCTGCATTGCAGGGGGTGCGACTCGATGGCCCTTTGGACCCCTTCCAACTCTCCAGTTTTATGATCCTTCCATTTTCCATGACATTTTCAAGTGATCTTTTTTCAAATGGAAGCAATTTTTTTTTGGTGTCACTTCTTTGAGGCTATTTGAAGGCTGCTTTTGTGAGATCTGGGACTTCAGTGAATGGAGCTGCCTCTACTCTGTGAAGTTGATTGTGAATGTCTGCATTGCGTTCCCCTTTCATTCATGCCCCTCCATTCATCTTTGTTGTCATGCTACCTCATTTTTGTTCTTTCATTCTTCCCCCCACCCCCCTGCTAAAAATAACCTCCTTGGGATCTTCATCATCCAGACCTGTAGCATATACCATGTGTCCTGCTTTACAGGACGATTATCCTCTTTTCATGGCCGGCTCTATAATGCGGGGTGGCACTGTGGTCTAAACCACTGAGCCTCTTGGGCTTGCCAATCAGAAGGTCCTCTCATGCCTGTCCAGCCCTGCAGCTTTGGTGAGGGTGCACGTGGCATAAGACCCTCTGTAGGAGTGAGACGTGGTCGGAGGAGCCATCGGGTTTGCTTCACGTGGAAAAATGTCTTGGGCCAGCCCTGCCTCTATTTGAAAGGTGGTCAGAGAACTGTTGTCCTCTTGAAGGGCTGTGTGATCCAGGCTTGCTCTGAAGATAAAGGATCACCTGAAGGAAGAGCTTCAGGTTTGACTCTGCTCACCCGCCGTTAGTGTTCGTGCAGCATACTGAGCAGACCTGCAGTTCGTAAGACAGTGAGATGCCATTTCAGGTTAGAGTCTCATGGTTAGACCATCTCTTTTAAGAGGCAGAACATAAGGAGAGCCTGTTGGATCAGGCTAGTGGCCCATCTAGTCCAGCATCCTGTTCTCACACGGCCAACCAGATGCCTCTATTGGGAATTGCACAAGCAGGATTCGAGCACAAGAGCAACGCTTCCCTCCTGTGGTTTCTTTCAACTGATGTTCAGAAACGTTACTTCCTCCAACTGTGGAGGCAGAACATAGCCATCGGATTTTCCGCCATGAATTTGTCTAATCCTCTTTGAAAGCCATCTAGGTTGGTGGTCATCACTACTTCCTGTGGGAGTGAGTTGCATTGAAGGGCTTTTAAAAAAAATCTGTCCTGAATCTTCCAACATTCTGTTTCACTGGATGCCTACGAGTTCTAGCTTTATGAAAGAGGGCAAAAATATTTTCTTTCTCCGGTGCATGCCTAATTTTACAAACTTTTTCTCTAGGAGTTTCCTCACAGGGGAGTTACTCTATTCGCTTGATCGTTTTGGTTGACCTTTTGTGAACCTTCTTGGTGTTTCTGAACTGAGGGGGTTTGGGGTGGGGTTTTTTAATGTTTCTACTTTCGCCTCTTCCATCTAGAAGGGAAAGAAGCCGTCCTCCTTGCAAAGAAAAGGGATTTATTTATTTAAATTTCTTTCTGCTGGCCTTCAACATCGCGGTGGCAGCACTTTTCCTGTGCGAGGAGGCGTGTGGGAAGGTCTCGCGGAAAAAAGAGCTGTAATTTTAGATGTTTGGATTCTTGTTCCGAGGGGAGACGAAAAGCTGGAGGATGTACTTATGTGGCGAATTTAAAAAGTGGTGTGTAACTGAGACAGGCTCCTTCCAAACCACCAAGAACTCAGAAGCCTCTTGTCTAGCGGGTCCCTGAGTTGCAGCAGCAGAGCCGACAAGGGAGCTCGTTCGGAGCCATGGGGAGCTCTAGAGCTGGACCAGGGCAGGGATTCCTTCTCTAGACCATGGAAAGTAGACCTGTGTTTCTAAACGCAATGGCTGTTCCTCAGCTGCCTCTCTTTAAAGGGAAAAACTGATGCCTTCAGTTTTATATTTTTATATATCCCTCTGATGCCTTCAGTTTTATATGTTTATCTTTGTATTGAGAAATGTTTTTTGTTTCTGACTATCGGTCGAATAAAGTATATTGATTGATTGACACTAAATTTTGAGGGGCAGGCGGCTAAGAAAGGTGTCCAGGAGCCTCTGCCCCCGTTTCCAATCTTACCATAGCCCCAAATTCACAAATGGCAGCTGGCAAATAGAGTAAGACATCTGGTGTCCTGTCTCATTTACAATATGGGCATATTACTGAACTGTCGTCGAGGATTCCTGAGACGGGGCTTCCTTAGTGATGGCACCCAGGTTGTGAGAACTCCATATTCTGGGAGATTTACCCAGGGCCACTCCTGGGTGGCTTTTAGGGTAGGGTCCAAACAGCATTTAGTTTAGAGAGAAGGTGAGAAAGAGGGGGCATGGTAGAAGTGTATAAGGTTATGACTTACATGGAGACAGTGGATAGAGGCAGGGCCGTCTTAAGCGCCCCTGGCGCCGTGGAACGACGGATCCCTCCTGCGGCCCCCCCCGCCCCGTTTCCCAGTGCGGTGGGTGGGCGCAGCGCGGCTGCCACAGGAGCTGCTGCGCGGCGGGCAGGCAGGCACAGCGTGGTTGCCGTGGGCGCAGCTGCGCGGTGGACCGTCGGACCGGCCGGCCAGCGGGTGGGCGCAGCTCGCGGCGCTCTCCTGGCGGGCCGGCGCCGTGGTGCCCTGCGCCACCCAGCCTGGCCGTAGGGCCGGCCCTGGATAGAGAAGAGTCTTCCTCCCTCATAATGCTTGAACTCGTGGGCATCCAATGAAGCTGGATGTTAGAAGATTCAGGACCTTTATTGTCAATGTACAACCTGTGTACAGTGAAGTTGTTGTTGTTGTTGCTGTTGTTGCTGTTGTTGCTGTTCTATTTATTTATACTCTGCCTTTCCCCCTGATGGCACTCAAGGCAGCTTACAGACAAAAACAAGAACCACTAGAAACAAAAGACAAATCGATGAATAAAATACCATTAAACACTGATAGAATTAAAACTATATCCATATATAAAATCTGTAAAACACATCAATAGTTACAATGAACGATAAACTTATGGAACTTGCTCCCACAGGAGGCAGCGATGGCCACCAACCTCGATGGCTTTCAAAGCAGAATCCTGCTCAGGGTTGTCTTAAGCATATGTGGCGCTGGGGTGCAAAGATCTGCCCGGTGCCCCCCCCAGTTGCCCAGTCCCAGGCATGCAGGAGGGCGGAGCCGTCCGTCCGTCCGTCTCAGTGTCTCGCTGGTTCGGTCTCCCCCGAACTCGTGGCGCAAAGCTGCCCACAGCAGAAGAACCCGTCACGGCACTCCGACTGACGGACGGGCTCTTCCCCGGGCTCAACTCTTGGGCCCTGGACTCTCGGCCTGGCGCCCCTGAGAGCCCGGGTGCCCCACACCCCTAGCGCCTATGGGTAAGACCAGGGGTCAGCAAACTTTTTCAGCAGGGGGCTGTTCCACTGTCCCTCAGACCTTGTGGGGGGCCGGACTATATTTTGAAAAATAATATGAACGAATTCCTATGCCCCACAAATAACCCAGAGATGCATTTTAAATGAAAGGGCACATTCTACTCATGTAAAAACACCAGGCAGGTCCCACAAATAACCCAGAGATGCATTTTAAATGAAAGGACACATTCTACTCATATAAAAACATGCTGATTCCCGGGCCGTCCACGGGCCGGATTTAGAAGGCGATTGGGCCGCATCCGGCCCCCGGGCTTTAGTTTGGGGTAAGACAGCCCTGATCCTGCTTGGGGCTTCCCTTTGGGCATCTGGCTGGCCACTGTGGGAGCAGGATGTTGGCTTAGATGTATTCTTGCATGCTTTTGACCTAAGCAATATTTTAAGATGTTCTCTTTCATGTTTTACATTCGTGTTTACTTTCATGTTACATTCGTCTTGCACAACAGTGTTCCACCGTTTCAAAAAGTTTTGCCAGTGGAACCAGTGAGCCACTAAGGGACATTAACCTGTCGCTTCAGTGGATGCAGCCCTATCTAACTTTCTCCCTAGCAAGACCAAACTGTTTCTCACTAAGAGCAACTTTGTTTCCTCAGGGCCGGCCCACCCATGAGGCAAAGTGAGATAAGGTGGCAGGATCCACCAGGGCAGGAGATCCTGATGTTGAGTCCCACCCCCTGTTCCTGATAGAGATCTTCCTTGACCCCTTCTTACCCGGCATGGAGGGAGTCACCATTCTGGGGTCTGCCTCAGGTGCCAAAATGTCTTGAGCCGGCCCTGGTCTCCCTTTTCCCAAATGAAATCGGCTGAAAAGCTCTGTGCAGCGCAGAGCCCGTCTCAAAGCTGTGCAGGGGTGCGGATGAGAGGCAGCCCTTGTGTGATTTGTGTAGTGGTGAGTTAAAGGTCCAGTGCTGCAGTTATTTATCCTTGTCAAAGAACAGTCCCCAGGGCTCACCTGGGAGATCCATCATCTGCATGGGCCTTTCAAAAGCAACACATGAAATACGGGCATTTCCCTTCCCCCTCCCCCTCCAAGGAACTGCGAAAGGCATTTTGAACAGAAGATCAGCTTTGAACCTGATGAGCTCCACAGATGTCCAGATGAACCAAAACCTTAATAAAGCAGCAGCAGCAAACTAAATGTTTCTGTAATTAAACCAATATTGCTTGGAATGGTTTTCTTTTCCAGATCAGGAAGTGTCTTGCACCACTGGAATGAAATCTACCATTTTGTGGAACATCTGGCCCACAAATTTATAAGGTAAGAAATTTGGCTGATAGAAGGAGGTTGATTTCAAGGAGCTTAAGCGTAATTAGGCTTCGGAAGTGCATGTTTACTCGGAAGTAAGTTCCGCTATGTTCAGTGGGGCTCAGTCCCAGGTAAATAAGTCCTTTTGTTTTGCTGAGTAAACCATGCATGGAATCGGGCCTTCATGTCTAATTGTGGATTATACCCGAAGAGAATCAAGTTCTTTCATCTCTCTTGGCTTCAGTTGGGCTTGTTTCTTTGATTCCTCATAACATCACAGCTGAGAAAAATTCACTGAGCAAATTCACAATTTAACTTGGTTGTGGGAGGGAACCCTCTAGTTCAGGCATCCCCAAACTGCGGCCCTCCAGATGTTTTGGCCTACAACTCCCATGATCCCTAGCTAAGAGGACCCAGTGGTCAGGGATGATGGGAATTGTAGTCCAAAACATCTGGAGGGCCGAACTTTGGGGATGCCTGCTCTAGTTTGTTTTGTCTTGAGCTTTCCTTTTGCCTTGCATTGGATCCCGTTTAATTAAAAGAAGGGAGCATAATTTATATTACAGAATGAATTCCAAAATGGATCCCTTCCTTCTGTATTTTCATGAGCAAGGTATCCTAAGGGTTCCGCTCTGGTCAGTGACCGAAATAAATCGATTCATTCATTCTAAGGGCTCCTCTCTCCGTCTCATTAAATACTTTGTTTTCAATTTTTGTTTTTAAAAACCAGTCATGGTATACTTCTAGCCCTTGTGTTACGTTTCTCTAGATCACTGGTTCCCAAAGTGGGGGGGGGGTTACTGGGGGTGAGGGTGGCACTGAGAGGCACGTTATTTACGATTGACCGGGCTGGATCCTAGAGTGAAGCACTTTCCTTGCTTCCTGCTCTTCCTGCTTTCAAAGCTAATTCCTTAGATTACATTCGTTTGTATTTATGATGCTGAGTTGCCACAGTTCACAAGATAGCAGTTATTGGAACAGCTGCTGATTTTCTTATTACTTTGTCACTGTACATCAGTGGTGGGTGAAGGTTTGTGCATGTTTGATAAATCGCTACAGACAAATATTTTATGCTCTAAATTCCTTCCCCCTTCTGTTTTCGTTAATAAGAATATGGGGAGAAATTCATGCAATATTCTTGGCTGAATTTTGTTGTGTTGTTATCTTCCTTAGTGTGCCATGCAAGCCACTCATCTGAATAATGCTTTTTTTAAGGGTTAGGGCAGGGGGCACTGGGGATGAGTTTATGGAACCAAGGGGATGGTGACCCGGTAAAGTTTGCGAACCACTGCTGCAGAGTCTAGAACAGGCACCCCCAAACTTCGGCCCTCCAGATGTTTTGGACTGCAATTCCCATCTTCCCCGACCACTGGTCCTGTTAGCTAGGGATCATGGGAGTTGTAGGCCAGAACATCTGGAGGGCTGCAGTTTGGGGATGCCTGACTTAAGGCTTGCATAACTGTGCACAGAAGCCTGACAACCAGCTCCTATTTGGTACTGTGTGAGGGGCTGGGCAAGCGCCTGCAAAACTTCTTTTGGCCCAGCTATGCCTCTTCACCTGTCCCACACGTGATGTCATAGATTGCATCAGCTGTGGGGCGGGTGGGCATGGCTCGTTAGGCCCTGCAAGCTCAGTTGGTTCCCCACCGGCTTTTGACCTATGCTACAAACCAACAAGTTGCCATGGTCTTCTCCAAAGGAACCTGCAAGATCACCTTACCTCATATCCACCCACTGGACTGCTTCAATGAGTGGAACTGGCAGTGTTTCAGGTGCCCCATATTACCTGTTCCCTATTAGTAAGAACATTTTAGTGTGGCAGCACCAACACTTCGGAACTCCCTGCCTATTGATACCAGACAGGCACCTTCACCTTACTCTCTTCTGTGCCTGCTAAAAACATAATTGTTTAGGCAACCTACCCAGATGTTTAGAAAGTTGATGCAGGTCTTAATCTGTTTTCTGTCTATTGTTATTTTAACTTTCCTGAACATATTAAATTTTTCATTTTTCTTAGTGATGAGTTCGTTGTCTTATCTTTTTCATAAGCAGCTTTGAGGGTTTTTGTTTTTTTAACAATCGAGTCGCCTATATATTTTATGAAATAAATAAATGTATGGAAATATTTCTGTCAGGGGTTTCTGGTGACTACTCTCGAGTAACGACGCTCCTCAGGTTACTTTTCCATAACGTGTTTATTAGTGCTGATATGTACAGTGAAGCAGGTGCAGAAACATGTCTTCTCAGTCCGATGCAGAATCCGGAAGTGCGCCTCGGCGCGAACGCCCCCAACATAGAAGGCGTGGGACACTGAATCTCTTTCCTTTTCTCCTCCTTCGTAATTCCGGAACCGGTGGAAAGGGTCTGCGTTCCATGTTTTCCCTCTCCCCCTGGTCCCCTTTGCTCTCCTCCCGTCTGTGGAGTCTGGGCTCTTTCATCCTGCCTGAGCCCGGGCACTCTCTCTCTGTGTCCTGACTTCCCTCCCCGGAGTCTGTGTTTCCTTTGCTACTCTGTGAGGAGCTACTCTTGATGATGGGGGGGGGTACTCTGTACTCCCTCCCCCTTACAATTTCTGACGGGTGCCAAAAAGAATACAGTGAAGATCACTGCCTAATATCAATAGACAGGGAGTTCCAGAGTGCAAAAGATTGATTGTTATTTTTTTTCAGTTCCAGCCCTAGATGGTTCAGAAATGATCCCTGGGTGGGCCCCAAACGCTTTACGTTCATGTTTGTCCATGGTGAACCAGAGCGTCGATTGTAACCCTTGTGTTCCCTTTTTCCAGCCCCCAGTTGAGGATGTCCTTCATTGTTTTCTCAACCAGAGGCTCAACTCTGATGAGGCTCACTGAAGACAGGTAAGTGGAAGCAGGGAAGGCAAGGGTGGTGCTGGTGGGCTACAAAGGTCTGAGGCTTGTGCATCGTGCATTTTCCTCCTGCACACCTGTGCCCCTTGAGATTCAGACTGTGCAACGGAACCAAATGGAAAGTTGGCTTTGCAAGGCCAGGAGCAAACACGACCGTGTCGTAACTCTTGTGGACGTCTAAAGAAGCTGAATGTTGGAAGACTCCGAGCAGATAAAAGAAGAGACTTCTTCACACAGTGCAGAGTTAAACTATGGAACTCGCCTCCCACAGGAGGCTGTCCTGGCCACCAATCTAGATGGCTTTAAAAGAAGATAAGACGAATTCGTGGAAGAGAAGGCTATCAAGGGCTACTAGCCTTCACAGTCTTTTGAGTAACAGTTGCTGGAAACTGAAGCAGGGGAGAGTGCTGCTCTTGTGTTCGAACCCTGCTTGCTGGTTAGCCACTTTGAGAAGACTAGGTGGGCCATTGAGCTGATCCAGCAGATTCTTCTTTAGTTCTTATGACAAGAGTGTGTTCAGTTACAGCCATGGGTTTGACTTCATATCCCTGTTCTGATTTTTGAACCCGTGTGCCTCTGGAGTTTGAAAACCTGCAAAGCATTTCTTTTTAAAGACTGCCGTGGTTGAAAAGCCCTCCAGCACCTTGCCATGGAATATATTTGGTACTGGGCTAGTGCTGGTGGGATTTGCTGCATTTTTGAAACAAACTAGAAGCTAGCCTTGAGAAAATGCCAGGTGGAATGAGGAGGCTGGTTCTTGTAATAATGAGACAACTGGTTTTTCAAAGCTCCACACTTGCATCCTTGAAGGATTCCTTTAAAAGCCAACTTAAAATGATGTGGAGCATGCCCCAGTTGCTACAGTCAGCTCAATTAAAGTTTCCATAGAATAAATCATAACAAGGGAACTTGGGGGAGAAACGCTTTCCCCTATCCACTTTCTCTGTGCCACGTGTAATTTTATTTTATATTGATGATATTCTTTCTCCTGGGGACACTCCCAAAAGTCCCCCAAACACACTTGAAATTGTCGAGCCTTCCGGCCTCATTAATATGGTGATGCTTCTCATCAAGTAAGGAATTCAACAGATAATGTTACTGCGAAATGTTAACCGTCCAACTGGAATCTCCCTGGAAAACCAAACCCTTTGGGCTAATTGTGAACTTAATAAATGGGAATTTATCAACAAATGTGCACTGCCTGTTGGATTTTGTGGAGCCCCCCCCCCCCAATGTGTTGGCTGAACTGGCAATCTCCTTCCCATGGAGATACCAGCAGCATGAGTTCATTCGGAGATAGTCTGAGGACCACAGAGGCGTTATCTTGGCTTGGAAGCCTTTCCGAACTCCACTTGGCTCCCTCGAGTCAGTTTTCACAGCTGAGTGAAACACCACAGAGCCCACCCTGCTCCGCCTGTTTTTAATCTTTCTGTGTGCCTGCGTTTTGAAAAGATTAAATTGGATGTCCAGGACTTTTAAAAGTCTTTCCCATGAACTCATTAATCTTGAAGTTGGTTTGGATGGAGGAAGAGAGGGAAGAGGGTGGCTGCTTTCACATAAATCTGGAGCCTGAAGATTAGACTCTCGTAATACTAGAGGATCGTGGACGTCCAATGAAGATTCGGGACAGGTAGAATGAAGTCCTTCTTCACACAGTGCATAGTTCAGCTATGGAATTCCCTCCTGCAGGAATCGGTGATGGATCCGTTTAACTTCCACAGCTTATAACAATTGCTTTCTCCATTTGCCTCGAGTTAGACTGATTTTCACTCAGCAATTTAGCAAAGGCGGGGTGGGGGAATCCATACCCCTGTTCCACCCCCAAACAATGCCCTGCCATGCTCTTCTTCCTCTTTTCTGAAGCCAGGTAAAATTGTCTGCTAAGCTATAGACATGTTACACACAATGCGATTTATAAAATCTAGCTATGTAAACTTCATTGATTTATCAAAATATTGTGAGCAAGAAGGTCCAGCTGCTTAAATTCTGTGTAACGTGAAGGCGAGGACTGACAGAATAAAGAACTATAGAACCATAGAATTGTAGAATTGGAAGGCCACCTTGCCCAACCCCCTGCAATGCAGGAGTACTTACGAGGTGTTCAAGAAACTGGTCCTGAGCACAGCTTGGGCCCCAGGATACAGTCTGAAGTGCACCTACCTGTAGGAGACTACCACCTTGTGGAAACTAATCAGGTCTGGTCAGTACCTAGAAGGGAGACTGTTCAGTGAATATATCTACATTCTCTTGTGTTCCATTGATGGTAGAAAGGCAGGATATTGATGTCTTACAAAAATGAAAAGAACATGCTTGACATAAGTTTATTTATTTATAAAAATATTTGCATGCTGCTGTGTCATAAAATAGGCATACTGTATAAGCAGTTTGCAGCAATAAAAACAAACAAACAAAATAAAGTAAAACCATACAAATTAAAAGCAGATATCAGTTTACGATTGTGGATGGATGTCTACTTAATTGCCTGGAGTGGCCTGGCGAAATAGAAAGGTTTTCCGCAGGTGCTTAAAGACGGCACAAAAGGTTGAATTGGCTCAGTTTGGCATCTAAAAATGTGTCCCCTGTTTCAACTGCGTTGCATTTCATTTTGAATATAGTTTGGAACAGGCAGAGCTGAAATCTTTATATCTGAATGTTATTCCTCGTCCACCAATTTTATCCATAGCGTGTTGGCTTTCCCTCAACGGAGATGTTGTGTTCTGCTGTTTCAGGGAGCAGATCCGTCAAGGCTTGGAGGAGCTCCAGAAAGTCCTGCCAGGAGGAGACACGTACATGCACGAAGGCTTCGAGAGGGTAAATCGCAAACCGCACCAGCGTGACATTTGCTCCCAATCACTCTGGGGGTGGGCAGCGGGTGGATCAGGCCCCAAACATTGCTGTTTCCAAACATGGCCCCCTATTCCTCACACATTCTTCTTTATGGTTCTGACGGTCGTTTTTGTTTCTCTTTCAGGCAAGTGAGCAAATTTACCATGAAAATGTTCAAGGTAAGAATGAGTTTGGGGGTCACTGAATGGAAGTTGCTTTATTGTCCTGTAAGTGATGGACAGATGGTACCTGCCTCTTCTGCTGCCCTGACTGTGGAAAATGTCAAAAAGGGAACCTAAAGCAGGCATAGGCAAACTCGGCCCTCCAGATGTTTTGGGACTACAACTCCCATCATCCCTAGCTAACAGGACCAGTGGTCAGGGATGATGGGAATTGTAGTCTCAAAATATCTGAAGGGCCGAGTTTGCCTATGCCTGACCTAAATTACTGAGACCAACAGCAGTAGCAAGTATCCAGGTCTTCAGGCCTGGCTCACCCATTGATTCTAGTGGCACAATGCACCACGGCGCCTGGGCAATCAGGGGGCGCTGAGGGGCGCCCCAGCAAGTGGGGGAGCTTCGCGGCGGCCTCCCTTTTCCCTCCACCAGCTGCGCCACAAGAGCAGGGAAGGAAGTGAGCGGAACAGGGGCACTAGGACCCTGTTCCGCTCTGCAGCGCCAGGGTCATCCCTCACCCCGGCGCTGCGTTTCATTGGTAGAGGTGACGCCACATGGCAGCACCTCTACCAATGAAACGCAGCGCCCTGTTGGCGGGAAGGAACCCGCCGTGGCCCGGCCTGCCCAGGCACCCCGCTCCGCTGGGAGAAGGGAGGAAGGCCGTGCGGAGCAGCGGCGCCCCCTCCTCCACTCAATCCGGCAGCATCGGACAGGCAGGCAGCCTCCGGCACAGCGCGGCCCTGCTGTGAGGTGCGGGGGCCGCCGTGAGGCTCCCACCGCCCGGCACGCCAGGTAAGAGTTTTCCTTTTTTTAAAAGAGTGGGGGGGCGCCCGAGGGATCCCTGCACCAGGGCGCCCGATGACCTTAAGACGGCCCTGCAGGTCTTATTGACATATTAAAAGCCAACCTATTGCTGGGTCTAGTTATGGGATGAGCCTGAGAGTTCTTAAGCAACTGGAATATGAATCTGTGATTTGTCCCTAAGATCAGCTTTTATGCCCAAGGACTGGGAAGGGCTTGTTCTGAGTTTACCAATTGTTCTAAAACAGTTTATAGAATTAAAGGATTCCTGTTAGAAGGGATCCTGAGCCTCATCTAGTCCAACTGTCAGCAATGTAAGAATTACAGATAAAGAATCCATGAGAGATGGTCATCCAACCTTTGTTGAAAACTTCCAATGAAGGAGACTGACAAAGCTCACAGCTCAAGACTCAGTCCCCCAAAACGGCATTTGATGACCTAGAGTTTAAAATGGAGGAGCAGCCAAACAAGAGTGTAGGAAGGATTTCCGCTTAAGTGGGGTCCTGGATAATGAGAAAGAGTGAGGAGATATGCCTAGGTTTCTTACTAGCATAAACTTGGGGTTTCCACTTTCGATCCATGAACCAAGCAGGCAGCACAGCAGTCCTGGCCAGAGAACCTGCACTAATAAACTGCCTTGAGACATTAGTGATTTGATTTGAATACTATCACGTTAAGGAGTTAGTTTTTAAAGCCCTTCACAATTTGAGAGCTGAAGTCTGTCAAAGTAAG
The DNA here is from genome assembly GCF_965207765.1 of Zootoca vivipara. Classification (NCBI taxonomy): domain Eukaryota; kingdom Metazoa; phylum Chordata; class Lepidosauria; order Squamata; family Lacertidae; genus Zootoca; species Zootoca vivipara. Next base: position 5,064,608 of record NC_142589.1, on the reverse strand, counting down.
TTTTAGATAGCCCCAATCCTCTTGGGTGCTACTTTTTTCAACTGCTTTCCTCAACTGTCCCAGAAAGCAGCTGAAATTGATTTTTCGCTCTCTCCAGCAATGTGGCAATTAAAAAAAAACCTGCTCTTGTGTTTTTTTTTGGGGGGGGGAGCACTCTAACCATAAGGTATTTTAAAGAGGCTGTTAATTACTGGGGCTTTTGCTTTTTTTCTCCCTTGCAGGTAGAAGTCTTGCAATTACCGTATATTTAGCTTTAACAAGTGCAAAATGTCATCTTTAGCATGTAATCCTTGTTTTCAGAGGCCTCTCAGATTTACTGCAAGGAGCTGCCGGCAGCCATCCAAATTACCTTTAATTGGTTCTGCTTCATGAGGGTTGTGCGCTTTTCGGTTGATACCGATGACAAGCCTGGGCCATGCTTAAGAGCAAGATAACCATCTCCTTGGGAGAAGAATGCATTTTGGCAGGCGGTGCTGCAATCTAGATGATAATATGCTTGGCTCTTTTACTTTACAAGCAGTTCTGTCATAGTGGGGCCAGCTACCAAATAGGTCCAGGGTTCATGAACCTTTCAGAGCATCCTTTGTTCCCCGGGGCCGAACTCTACAGGGTGGAGGGCACAGCCCCACCGAATCAGCAGCAACCATTGATTCATTTCTTTATTATTTATAGCATTTATATCCCACCTTTTTCTCCAAGGAGCATTGATTCATTTCTTTATTATTTTATAGCATTTAGATCCCACCTTTTTCTCCAAGGAGCTCCAGATGGTGAACATGGTTCTCCCCTTCCTCATTTAAACCCACAGCAGCCCTGTGAGGCGGTTGAGCGATGTAGTGACTGGCCCCAGGGCCACCTAATGAGCTGCATGATAACTGAGTGGGGATTTGAACCCTGGTCTCCCAGGCCCTAGTCCGACACCTTAACCATTGTGCCACACTGGCTCTGGCCTGGATCCAACTCTCCCTTCCTCGCCCCCACTGTAGGACAGGGGTGGGCTGACTCACAGAGCATGAGTCGCTGATAAGTTTTAGAAAGCATGAGTGCATGCTCACAGTTCTTCCACTGATCTGTGCTTCTGAGTATGCCCTCTTGCTTATGGGCATCAGAAGTATCTTTTCTGGGTTAAGCCCAAGGTCAGCCTTGTCCAGTGTTCTTTTAAAAAATCCTTCCAGTAGCACCTTAGAGACCAACTAAGTTTGTCATAGGTATGAGCTTTCGTGTGCATGCAGATACCAGTGTGCATGCACACGAAAGCTCATACCTATGACAAACCTAATTGGTCTCTAAGGTGCTACTGGAAGGATTATTATTTTTTGACTGCATCAGACCAACACGGCTACCTACCTGTAACTTACCATCAATGCTAGCAGTGAGCTACCAGGTAGCCCAGTAGACTCTGACCTTCCTTCTGGCCACCCATGGCAGATCACACTCTTATGCATTACCCTCTTCGTAATTGACAGACACAAGGGACCCAGGTGGCGCTGTGGTTAAACCACTGAGCCTAGGGCTTGCTGATCAGAAGGTTGGCGGTTCGAATCCCTGTGACGGGGTGAGCTCCCATTGCTTGGTCCCAGCTCCTGCCAACCTAGCAGTTCGAAAGCACGTCAAAATGCAAGTAGATAAATAGGAACCGCTACAGCGGGAAGGTAAACGGCGTTTCCATGTGCTGCTCTGGTTTGCCAGAAGCGGCTTTGTCATGCTGGCCACATGACCTGGAAGCTGTACGCCAGCTCCCTCGGCCAATAATGTGAGATGAGCACGCAACCCCAGAGTCGGTCACGACTGGACCTAATGGTCAGGGGTCCCTTTACCTTTACCTAATTGACTGACAGTGACAAGAGAGTGGGGAAATGTAGGATGTAGACCCCTGGCAGAGCATGAGGCTCAGTCCCTGCAACCTTCAAGTAGGGTCGGCTAATATTCCTGATTGAAGCCCCGGAGAGGCACTGCCAACTAGTGTGGACAATACTCAGCCAGCTGGATCACTTTGTATGACAAACATCCCAGCTTTTGTCCCTGGCATCTCCAGGCAGAGCTGGAAAAGCCTCTCTGTCTGAAATCCTGAAGAGCAGCTGATGCCACTCCGTGTAGACAGCACTGAGCTGGAAGGACCAGTGACCTGACCTGGGAGAAGGCAGCTCCCTGTGCTACTGTCATCGCCTGGCATGAGGCACATCCTGGGATGGAGGAGCCAGATTCTGTGGCTTATTCTGGAGGCAGCTGCTTATTCTGGAGGCTTATTCTGGAGGCAGCTGCATTTGCTTCCATGCCTGGTTTGGTCCTTGGGCAGAAGCATGTGATGCTATGTTTAAGTCAACACCTAAGGCAGGCATAGGCAAACTCGGCCCTCCAGATGTTTTGAGACTACAATTCCCATCATCCCTGACCTCTGGTCCTGTTAGCTAGGGATGATGGGAGTTGTAGTCCCAAAACATCTGGAGGGCCGAGTTTGCCTATGCCTGACTTAAGGTGTAAATGGTAGCTGTGCCGAAGAGGCATTTGGAAGAATCTGTCATGTGCAGGGACTCATCAGAGACTCACAACAGACTGTGCCCCCTTCCTGTGTGTTTGTTTGGTTGTAAATCCAATTCTGTTGCTATATACTGTTCAGTAATGGTTGGAAAGGCACAGATACCAGCCGTAACTCTTCTGTTGTGGCCTGAACAGCACAATAATGCTGTAGAGCAAGTCTGGCTAGAGAAGAAGCAGGACAAAAGTTTAATGTACATGCTCCATGGGCTACAATGGCACTCTTAGAACACCTCCTAACACTGGTGAAAGAACCAGCCATTGCTTAGCCAAACTTACCTTTTGCATCACGCTTTCTGGGCAGAGATCCGTGCTTTAAAGCTCCATGTCCAAGTGCCTTTTTTTGCACCAGAGTTTTCTCTTCTGCATTTCAGCGGGTTGGACTAGATGACCATCGGAGGTACCTTCTTTGATTCTATGATTCCATGCATCCACATGCCATTTCATAATGCTCCACTTCATCTCCTCACTCACCATATTAATGGAACGGCTTTCCTCTCTTCAGGTTTTAGGACGGCGAGTGTCATCATTGCACTGACAGACGGAGAACTTCATGAGGACCTTTTCTTCTATGCAGAAAGAGAGGTAAATGGGATGGGTTTAAAATCAATGGGAAGGTGATGGGGTGGGCATCTGGCTCCCCATACCTCCTGCTCCCAACATGCCTGTTCAGTCAAAGGTGGGTTTTGTCAGCAGGGAAAATCTTTGTCTTGCCTTCAATGAAACTGTGTGAGCCAAATAATCTGTTTATGTGGGTCATGTATGGTTCTTGAATATGTGGAGTCTATATTTCTTCTGAGCACAAATAGAAGACCTTGCCCTTTCTCCCTACTAATGCCGACCTGCCTTCACACACCAATGTGGGTGGCACTGTGGTCTAAACCACTGAGCCCCTTGGCCTTGCCGATCAGAAGGTTGGCGGTTCAAATCCGCACAACAGGGTGAGCTCCTCTTGCTCTGTCCCAGCTCCTGCCAACCTAGCAGTTCGAAAGCACGCCAGTGCAAGTAGATAAATAGGTACCGCTGCAGCAGGAAGGTAAACACCATTTCCATACGCTCTGGTTTCCGTCATGGTGTTTCGTTGCACCAGAAGCGGTTTAGTCCTGCTGGCCACACGACCTGGAAAGCTGTCTGTGGACAAACGTCGGCTCCCTCGGCCTGAAAGCGAGATGAGCGCCGCAACCCCATATAGTCACCTTTGACTGGACTTAACTGTCCAGGGGTCTTTTACCTTTTACCTGCACAAACCAAATTTTAGGGAGCAGAGCTTCTGCATCAGAGGCAAGGCAGTCTGGACAGATGCGATTCCTGGCCTCTTCTATAGACGTCAAGCTCTTTTCCTGACCAGCCTTGGTGTGGAGAAGCAGGGAGTGGCATATGCTGGCTGTTCACTTCTGTGGTCATGGCACTTGCCATTTCACAGAGGAGGGGTTGGGACTGAGCAACCAATCCCAGTACACCCATCTTTTAGAAACCCTCATACCAAAATACTCCTCCCACCACGACGCAGGGTTGCTGCAGACACCTTCTCAAACACATCTCCCTCTACTTACAAGAGATAGCATAAGTGAACCTGTATGTTTGGGTGTCAGCAAAACCAAGTGCCCACAAGGAAATTGTGGGGCCACCATGTAAACAGCAGAGGCAGCCCAGAGGGGTTTCTCCTACCCAGTCCGTAGCCACATCTCAGCTGGGATTTGAAATTTCAAATGCATCCCATCCAAACCACATGTAGCATTTGACCCATCAGTCTAGACCACACTGGCTCCCGCTGACCGCCTCCGAGAATCAGCCTGGCTTACCAACACCCAGTTTCATCCAAAACCCTGTGCTTAGCCATGCTCCTTTACAACCCAAGGAAAGGCACAGCCTTTATCTCCCTTCTCCATGCAGATGAAAAACCAACATTTTGAAAATCTCTCCAGGTTTTTCAGAAAAGCAAAGGACTCCTTTCTTTGAGACAACTCGTTCATTAATCTTGTTTTGCCTCAGGAGAGAGTGAGGTATCGGGTTCTGTGAGGCTGGTAGCATATCTTTGCACCCATAAAGATCATATTTTGCCTGTCTGACTCTGTCTGCCTGGTGATCAAAACTGGCATGTGTTTTAAGCAAGCCTGACAGCAGGCAGACAAGGGGAACTTTGTCCAGACAAAGCTGGAAGCCACAGACTGACAGTTCAGATGTCTGTCTCATAGACAGATGCATGTGACAAAATGACTGCAGAGTTCACCTAAAATTGCACCTCACTTGGGGAAAGAATAAGAAAATGGAAACAGATCTGTTAGCTTTTCTATGTGCAGAGCCCTTGGCAACCATCAAGGAGTAGGAACTGGATCTGGCCCCCAAATGAGAGGTCCCTTGATGTGTGGAGCATTGTGAGACCACCATGCCATGTGTCTCCCTGGTGCAATTTTTAAATTTTAATTGAAAAGCGGGATATAAGTTTTCTTAAAAACTAAGAGAGCTGACTTGGCACCCATCCTGTGCCACCTGTTTGGAATCAAGCCCAGGTGTCCTGAAAGAGAGTGCAGGTAGCAGATCAGAGTGCGGGAGGGGCTGCGGGAAAGACCATATTCAAGCTTCATACATTCAGCCATTTATTACATTTATATCCCAGTTATCCTCCAGGGAGCCCAAAGGTGGCCTACATACAGTGCCCCACCCTCACAACAAACTTGCAAGGTAGGTTAGGCTGAGAGGCAGTGGCTGGCCCAAGGTCACCCAGGGAGCTTCATGGCTGAGTGGGGATTGACGCCCTGGTCTCTCTCAGGTCCTATCCCAGCACTCAAACCACTACACCAGGCTAGCTCTTGATCCACTAGCTCCTGATCCACTTTCCCCTCCATTCAGGTTAGACTGATGTAGTCCACCCCCACATGAATTTGCATATGAGGAGTCTTTCCTGTTTATGCCAGGAGTTAAAGAATCTGTCCCCTGAATTTTGTACCAGCTAGAGTTTCAAACTCTCTTCAAAAGCAGCTCCGCGTATCTCAGGTTGCAGTAATATAACCTAGAGGTCACCTGAGCATGGATTGGTGAACCCAGGTTATCCTCATTCAGTTGATGGGTGGTCCCATATATTAGGGCTCATCCAGACTTCCTTTTGTGCTAGATTTCTAGGCACATGTCTGCACTTCTTGTCCAAGCATAGAGGTGTTTGGGTTGTGTTGTTTTTGTCCTGGTGCTTTCCCTGGGAAAACCTGCTGAATCAGAGATAATAATAATAATATTTATACCCCACCAATCTGGCTGGGTTTTCCCAGCCACTCTGGGCGGCTTCCAGCAAAATATTAAAATACAATAATTCATCAAATATTAAATGCTTCCCTAAACATGGCTGCCTTCAGATGTCTTCTAAAAGTCAGATAGTTTTGACATCTGATGGGAGGGTATTCCACAGGGCGGGTGCCACTACCGAGAAGGCCCTCTGCCTGGTTCCCTGTAACCTCGCTTCTTGCAGTGAGGGGACTGCCAGAAGGACCTCAGCACTGGACCTCATCTGGGCAGAACGATGGGGGTGGAGATGCTCCTTCAGGCCAAAGGGCCGAGACCGTTTAGGGCTTTAAAGGCCAGCACCAACACTTTGAATTGTGCCCGGAAACGTACTGGGAAAACCAGTGGAAAATCCAATTGCCATTTGCTCCAATTCAGTGGTAAAACACAGGACCTCTGATCCCTCAGGCTGTGCTGAATGGCCATGAAGGGCAAATGTATCTTTTGCAAGCAGGCCACAGACTGTGGAATCTTTTCCTAGTCAGAGAAAGCATCCTGGCCAAACCAATCCCAATTCCTCAGTAACAGGATAAGGCAGCTAGTTGTGCTCCATGCACAACGTCCCCCTCCCTGGATTTAATTTTTTTTTTTTTTGCAGTGGGTGGAGTTGGGAGTTCAGGCCCAGCGGTTGTCATAACTGGGAGATCACACTCCTCCCTGAATTAATGTTGCGATAAACCACCCCCCTGCCATTTAAATGCACAAAAGGAAGCAAAAGCTTTAGGGTGGCTGAGCCAGGTTTTTCGGAGCTTCACGAGGGAGGTTAGCAGGCAAAAAAAGTCGGTGATACAGGGGCGTTCTTTCTCCAATACATCCCAGGTCAGAGTGACATGTCATTAGTTGGGTAGTCTCCTGTGCGTAGTTTTATTGACTCTTAATTTCTCAAGGATTTCAATACAGTGGTACCTCGGTACCTCGGTTTATGAACACAATTGGTTCCGGAAGTCTGTTCATAAACTGAAGCGGTCATAAACTGAAGCGAACTTTCCCATTGAAAGTAATGGAAAGTGGATCAATCCATTCCAGACGGGTCCGCGGAGTACTCAACCTGAAGCGTACTTAACCCGAAGCATAGGTGTAATTGGTTCCGGAAGTCTGTTCATAAACTGAAGCGGTCATAAACTGAAGCGAACTTTCCCATTGAAAGTAATGGAAAGTGGATCAATCCATTCCGGACGGGTCCGCGGAGTACTCAACCTGAAGCGTACTTAACCCGAAGCATAGGTGTAATTGGTTCCGGAAGTCTGTTCATAAACTGAAGCGGTCATAAACTGAAGCGAACTTTCCCATTGAAAGTAATGGAAAGTGAATTAATCCGTTCCAGATGGGTCCGCGGCGTTCGTAAACCGAAAATTCGTAAACCGAGGTGTTCATAAACCGAGGTTCCACTGTACTTCAATCGGGCTGATTGTGTATCTGCTCAAGGGCGAGAGAGATGCTGTATCAGGCAGCCTGATGAAATCCAACGCTGTGATGGTGTGAAATGTTCGATTTGTTCTGACCAGAAGCTGGAGAGAATCATTAACTGGAATGGAAATGTGGAGGTGGGGGTGAGGTGTGTGTCGCCCCCCCCCCCCCAGTAAAAGTAGAATTTTGAGCCTTGAACACCCAAATGGAAAGATTGCTTTTGTGGAATGAAAATTAAGGTAGTCCAGCAAAAAATAATAAAACAGTAAGTGATGTTAATGAAACTTGGGCGGAAATAAATTTGCATTTGCAAGAAACAGGTCCACTAGCTAGATCCTCCTCCTCCTCCTCCTCCTCCTCCTCCTCCTCCTCCTCCTCCTCCTCCTCCTCCTCCTCCCTCCCTCCCTCCCTCCCTCCCTCCCTCCCTCTTCCTCCTCCTCTTATTTCAATCACATTGTTTTTGTTATTATTCTGGCCCTGGTTTTTTGTTACGTTTTAATTTGTTTTATGACAAGGCACCTTGGGATCCTCTTCTGGGACTGAAAGGGGGCATATAAATTTTCTTCTGATTGGCAGTGGGAAGCCCAGTGTGATGTAGTGGTTAGAGTGCTGGGCTAGGATCTGGGAGAGACCAGGGTTCAAATCCCGCCCAGCCATGAAATTCACTGGGTGATCTTGAGCTAGTCACTCACTCTCAGCTTAGCCCCCCCTCTGGGGTGGAGCAGCAGTATGTATGCCACCCTAAGCTCCTTGGAATATAAATATGAAGGTAGAATATAAATAAAAAAATAAATAAAATGATATGGCGATGGCAAAAGCACCAATCAGAAGGCTGGACTCCTCTGGGCCTGCCATTTTCATTTGGGAAAACTAAAGCTCAATACCTCCCTGTTGACTATCATGGGAAAACTTCTTTTCCCCCTTTGACAGAAGTGGATGAAATTTGAAGGAAATATCTCTTTTCAATGTCTCCATTTCCTATAACTTTAAGATGCTCTCTTTTCCTTACTGGTGAACTTGTAGACAGACTTGTTAGGCGTCGGCAGGTAAAATGGCTGGATGGTAGGCTGGCTGGGTGGGTAGCAGAGAGTTCGTCATCACTTCTTTAGCTCAAATCTGAAGGCAGCCACAGAGTCAAGCCATGAAAACCACATTCACATGATTACGGTTTTTAATCTGTGTGGGTCATTGCAGTATCTATTCTTTATTTTCTTGCTCAAGGCAAACCGATCCCGTGACCTGGGGGCAACTGTGTACTGTGTTGGCGTGAAAGATTTCAATGAAACACAGGTAAGTTCCCAATACAGTAGTACCTCTGGTTAAGAACTTAATTCGTTCCGGAGGTCCGTTCTTAACCTGAAACTGTTCTTAACCTGAAGCACCACTTTAGCTAACGGGGCCTCCTGCTGCCACCGCGCCGTCAGAGCACGATTTCTGTTCTCATCCTGAAGCAAAGTTCTTAACCTGAGGTACTATTTCTGGGTTAGCGGAGTTTGTAACCTGAAGCGTTTGTAACCCGAGGTACCACTGTATACCAGATTTGCACAAAACAGCAGTTTTTTTTAAAAAAAAGTGTGTGTGGACTCCATCTTTTATAGGAACATTTTGTAAGAATGCCAGCAGCACTTGCACTTTGGAACTCCCTGCCTATTGAGATCAAGCAGGCGCCCTCGCTGTAATGTTTTTGGTGCCTGCTAAAAACATTATTGTTTAGACGAGCTTACAAGATGTTTAGAAAGTTAACGTGAGTTTAATCTTTTGTGAGCCTATTGCTATTTCAACTTTTTGCAGCTTTAAAATTATTGTTCATTTTTCTTGGTGATAAGTTTATTGTTTCATCTTTTTTGTAAACTGTGGTTGGGTTTCCCCACATATGCTAACCACCCTCAAATACCTGAAGGGCTGCAACATTTAAGATGGAACAAGCTTGTTTTCTGCTGCTCCAGAGGGGAGGACCCAAACTAACTGATCCTCAAATCACAAGAAAGGAGATTCCAAGTAAATATTAGGAAGAATTTTCTGACAGTAAGAGCCATTAGACAGTGGAACAGAGTCCCCCTGAAGGTGGTGGGCTCTCCTTTGTTGGAGGTTTTGAAACATTGGATGGCCAGGAAGCCTTTTAGCTGTGGATCCTTTAGCAGGGGGTTGGACTAGATGACCTTTTGGGGGGTACCTTCCAATTCTAAAAGACTATAAAACAAAAACAAAGCTTTTTATGTTTTTGAAGGGGCTGCAAATCCTGCTAAACCTGATTGCGGGACCAAAAGAAATCACAGTGCATTGGCTGTTGTTGTTGTTTAGTCGTTTAGTCGTGTCCGACTCTTTGTGACCCCATGGACCATAGCACGCCAGGCACTCCTGTCTTGCACTGCCTCCCGCAGTTTGGTCAAACTCATGTTCGTAGCTTCGAGAACACTGTCCAACCATCTCGTCCTCTGTCGTCCCCTTCTCCTAGTGCCCTCAATCTTTCCCAACATCAGGGTCTTTTCCAAGGATTCTTCTCTTCTCATGAGGTGGCCAAAGTATTGGAGCCTCAGCTTCACGATCTGTCCTTCCAGGGAGCACTCAGGTCTGTTTTCCTTAAGAATGGATAGGTTTGATCTTCTTGCAGTCCATGGGACTCTCAAGAGTCTCAGTAGCATTGGCTACTGGTACTTTAAAAGCAAACACACGAAAGCCACCGTTGCCTGTCCTCTGTAGCCACAGCCCACTGGTTGCTTGGCCAAGGCTTTGTGTTCAACTCCTCCTTATGACATTGTTTGCTGGCTGCTGACAAGTTTGACCCTTTTTGTTGCTGTTCCAGCTGGCACGGATCGCTGACAGCAAGGATCACGTCTTCCCCGTGAATGATGGCTTCGAAGCTCTCCAGGGGATCATTGACTCAGTAAGTATCACTTACCATTGTGTTCATTTTACGACTCTTGTAAAATCACCAACGTTGTTGCCAGAAACCAGGCATTTATCACTATCCTGACATCTGAGGGCCTCCTCTTCTTGGGGGGGGGGGGGTAGTAGCAGGAATGGAACTGAAGGGCTGGACCTGGGTGAGGGTGGGAATGGGCTTGGATGATGGACAGGAGATGCCAGAGGCTTGTTTACGGTTAGCAAGTACAAAGCGTGGAGAGGCTTTTGCCAAGAGGTCAAATGGTCTGTGCCTCCCCAAGGGGAAGTGGCAGATTTGCTGTTGCAGATGAAGTGCTCCAATCAGGCTGCAGGGTTACAAATGCTTCCATTTGGGGTGGGGCTAGTGGCAGGCAGCACAATCCTAAGGAAGCCGGCCCGCTGAGTGCCTCCTAGGATTGCAGCCTTAACTGTGCAAGTGGCGCAATTGAGGCAGTTTCAACCATGATTTAGATCTGTTCTTAGTCTGTGCTTGCGAAGGTGAAGCATGCATGAACGACGGAGCCAGTCAGGAAATTAAATGCAAAAGAGAACATCAGGTCGATTTGTTTGAATAAGGGAATGTGGTTTATTTCTTCTTGTTTCTGGCTGGTTGAAATTCTTACAACACTGCTAGCCTATGAAAAATGTGTGGAACATGGCTGGAACTGATCACCAGCAATGCACAATAGCAGCTCAATTGGAGAACAACATGCAACAACCAGCAACAGCATGCATATAATGACGTCTACCTGAAGCACCACCAAGATCTGGCTCACAGCTGTCCATGGAGGCACAGGTCAATTCTGTGTCTAGGGCAGCTGTTTACCAGCTCCATCTGGTACGCAGGCTGAGACCCTACCTGCCCGCGGACTGTCCTGCCAGAGTGGTGCATGCTCTAGTTATCTCTTGCTTGGACTACTGCACACTCTATGTGGGGCTACCTTTGAAGGTGACCCACAAACTACAACTAAGCCAGAATGCGGCAGCTAGACTGGTGTCTGGGAGCAGCCGCCGAGACCACATAACATTGGTCCTGAAAGACCTACATTGGCTCCCAGTACATTTCCAAGCACAATTCAAAGTGTTGGTGCTGACCTTTAAAGTCCTAAACAGCCTCGGTCCAGTATACCCGAAGGAGCCTCTCCACCCCCATCGTTCTGCCCAGACACTGAGATCCAGCGGCAAGGGCCTTCTGGCGGTTCCCTCGCTGCGAGAAGCCAAGTTACAGGGAAACAGGCAGAGGGCCTTCTCGGTAGTGGCACCCGCCCTGTGGAACGCCCTCCCACCAGATGTCAAAGAGAAAAACAACTACCAGACTTTTAGAAGACATCTGAAGGCAGCCCTGTTTAGGGAGGCTTTTAATGTTTAATAGATTATTGTATTTTAATATTCTGTTGGAAGCCACCCAGAGTGGCTGGGGAAACCCAGCCAGATGGGCGGGGTATAAATAATTATTTATTTATTTATTTATTGTTATTTCACATGGCAAACGTCATACTCATACGGATGTGCCCTAGCACCCCAAACCTGCTATGCTAGATCTGGTGCATCTCTTGAGATGTCCACTCAACAATGGCGTAGATGGCCAACTCCATTGCACATCCTAATTCCTCTCATGCAGGAATCCTGAGTTGGGGTTAGTGCAGAATGCTGCTGAGAATGGCTTCAGAATGAGTGTTTCTTGCAGCACATGCTGGAGAAGGGACCTGCACTTTCCTGGAGCCACTCCCAGAGCTGGGCTGTACAAAAACCTAAATTTGAAGCAAGCACAGCTGCCCTCTCCGGCTTGCTCCTCCGAGTGGATTTCCCAGTTCAGTTGCACAGAAGGTGCAGATAGACATGAGCCAGGGCTAAACGGGACGTATCAAGGGATTGCAAACAACTACGGTGGCATGTTTGAGCCACAAATGCACTCCATCGGAAGAGCCTGCCTTCTTGCAAGGCAAGCATTGCAAATTCTGTTTCTAAGCAGATAAGGTAACGAACATCCCAGGCTACAGCAAGGAAAAGCAAGGAAATCAAACCCTTTAGCAAATTTCTTCAAACTTCCTCAAAGACCTTTTGGCTCGTTTTTACAACATCCCTTCCCAACATGGTTTTAACACTTAAAACAAAAACAAAAAAACTGCCTATCCGTCAGTCTATACAGATGGATGACCACATGTCAGGGATTCTTGAGCTGTGATTTCTGCATCACAGGGGGTTGGACTTGATGACCCTTGGTCTCCCTTCGAACTCTACAATTCTACATTTCTCTACATCAATATGTTTATCTGGTACATGCAAGGCAAATTGGATCTTGGCCCTCCTCCTCTCTTTCCTAACATTTGTTTCCAAATTGGACGGGATGCACCAAATGATGTTGGATCATCAGGTATTGTGAGATTGTAAGAGAGATTTCGTTCCTTTTCGTTTCATTCCTTTTGCAGCTGTTCTTAATGGGTTCCAGAAGCAGTTTCCTGTGTGTGTGTGTGTGTGTGTGTGCACGCACGCGCATGTGAAAAATCTGGGCAGAGCTGATTATCCAAGTGCTTGCTGGGCTCCTCCCAACCTTACTAGCAGCAGTCAGGTTACCCAAGGGTCGCTCTGAAATGATAAAATCTCATAATGGAGGGATCATGTATGCGTGGTGAAGGCATGGCAAGGAATAGCATTCTGTGCGTTGAGGAAAAGCTGTACGTTTCCCCATAAATTGGTTGATTGTATCTTTCTTGCTGGTCAGAATCTCAGCACAAGGGACCCGTGGGTGGAGAAGCACAGGAAATAACAGGCAGAGCAGCAGCAGAAGCAGAAAATTGTGGTCCTGGGAGTGGGGGATGGGGGCCAAAAACAGCCCAATGAAAGAGAGGGGAGGGTCTAGTAGGGGCTTCATAGGAGCTGCTCCCCGGAAAGAGCTGCTTTCAATGCAGAAAGTAGAAGGAGGGAGACATTCATATGGAGCGTAGTGGAGTGAAATTGTTAGGGTGTTGGACTGTGACCTGTGACATGACGCACACTGGGTATGACCTTGAGCCAGTCACTGCCTCTCGGCCTAACCCACCTCCTAGGGTTGTTGTGAAGATAAAATGGGGAGGAGAAGTATGTACAATGGTACCTCTACTTATGAATGACTCGACTTACGAATTTTTCTACTTACAAATGGAGCTCCGTCCGCCATCTTGGATGCGGTTTAGATAGGATTTTTTTCTACTTACGAATTTTTAGATAGGGTTGCTTCGACTTATGAATTTTTTCTCCCAATGCAATCCCTATGTGATTCGACTTACAAATTTTTTCGGCTTACGGATGTGCGTTCGGAACGCATTAAATTCGTAAGTAGAGGTACCACTGTACGCCGCCTAATAAATAAACATAATGAATAAAATAAAGTGAAATAAATCCCTCTGGCACCCTTGCTAGATTATATTTATTTATTTTATTGTTATATTGCATTTCTATTCCACCGTTTTCTCCAGTGAGCTCAAGGTGGGGTTCATTGTGTCCCCCCCCTCCAATCTCATTTAATCCCCACAACAATCCTGCAAGATCGCTTAGGCTGAGAGCTGCATTGACTGGCCTAAGGGAACCCAGTGAGCTTCATGGCTGAGTGGGGATTTGAACCCTGATCTCCCACATCCTAGTCCAACACTCTGACCGCTTCACCACACTGGCTGATCACTATACCTTGCATTGAGGGCCAAGCTGGCACCGAGCGCAACCCCAAGAGAGCCGGCGTGGGGCAGTGGTTAGAATCCTGAGCTAGGGCCTGGAAGACCAGGGTTCAAAATCCCCACTCTGCCGTGAAGCTCACTGGGTGACCTTGGGCCAGTCACTCACCTCGCTGTGTTGGTTTGGACCTAACCTACCTCACAGGGTTGTTGCGGGGATTAAAGGAGGAGAGGAAGAGTAGAACCATGAATGCCACCTTTAAGCTCTTTGCAGGAAAAGGCGGGATAGGAATGCAATTAATAAGCAAACACCCAGCAGATCCCTGCAGTCTGTGAGAGAGTTTCTCCTGCAAGTTGGAAAGATCTCAGAAGCCTGCTCCGTAGTAACTCAGAGGAGCAGGGCCTTTAGTATGGCTGCCCCTATTCTGTCCCTGTCCAGATTCGACAGGCGCCCACCACCCACACTTTCCAGAAATGGCTGAAGACTTTTTTTTGCTTCCATAAGCTTTCCCAGCTGGATAAATGGGTCTTTCCCATGTCTGCCTACTTTTCTGGGTTTTAGTCCTGTTTTAAATGTTTTTTGTTGTTTTCCGTGTTTCTGTTTTAAATTATCTGATGTGTAAATCACCTTAATGGAGTGATAACTAATAAATTAACTGTAATAATCATCACCATCACCATGGAAACTCAAGACCACTGGGGACAAACCATCATTTTTAATGCCAAAATCTGCAGCTGAGCCATAGACCAGCTGTGCCCAACCGTGGATTTTGTAGAGGGTTTTCTTCCTCTTCCTTATAGACCACTGCGGCCATCTTTGTTTCTCATGTCAGCTTGATGAACAGGGCCGGCTCTAGGTAGAGCCCCAGTGGCGCGGTGTGCCAGGGCGCCGGGCCGGTAGGCCGGGCGCTGCGCGGAAACCATGCTGCGCCCTGCGAGGTCAGGGGCGCTGGAGCGATCTCCGCCCCTCAGCGCCAGGGCGCCCGACCTGCTCGAGACTGCCCTGTTGAAGAATAACTTTTAAGGATGTTTTAAGCATTGCTTCCCGTACTGCATGTTTCTTATTCCTTTTGCTTCACTCTTGCCTCTCACCAAAGACGTTTTGTGGGTTTTGGGTACTGATACAAAACAGAATGGAAAACATCCATGGTGGTTTGGAAGGTGATGGATAAATTAACTGTAAGAACGAATAAATGGAACTCTGCCTTTGTTTTGGAGACTGAATGGCAAGGAGGAGCTTGGAGGAGGGTTGCTTTGTTGTGAACTGGCACCCTGCTCTTGCTTCTCTCATGGCTGATCTGCACATTCTTACAAAATAATTTCATGCACGGGACATAAGTGTCCCGTGGACCCCTCACAAAAGGAATCAGGCCTGCCAAGGGCTGCCCTCCTGAAACACCCTCCCACTCCCCACGGCAGAGGGGAGCGCAGGGAGACGGGTTTTATGAGGCTTTTGTCTTGCTTCGCTCTGAGGCAATTTTCTTTGCGGCTTTCAAGAGGGAATTTTTGCAGATCAGGACATGAGTTCAGGAAAAGGCCTCAGTCATGGGCTTGTCAGACCACTTGGAAATTCTTGATTCGTTCTTTAAACAGTGAAGCACCAAAAGGGATGTTTGTATTCCTTAATTCAGGCTTCCTCAACCTTGACCCTCCAGATGTTTTTGGCCTACAACTCCCATGATCCCTAGCTAGCAGGACCCAGTGGTCAGGGATGATGGGAATTGTAGTCTCAAAACAGCTGGAGGGTCGAAGTTGATTGTAAGAAAAAGAAAAACGTCAAAGTGGTTTACGAAAAGATAAAACAGTAAAATCAAGAAAAATATTGGAATCCTAACGTTGAAACAGATTAAAATCACCTCAACTTTCTAAGCATCTGTCTAAGCAAGAATGCTTGTACAGTGGTGCCTCGCTAGACGAATGCCCTGTAAGACAAATTTTTCACTTAACAAAGAGATTTTTCGAGCGGAGGTTGCCTCGCTAGACGAATTCGCTTTGCGAAAAATTCGTCTAGCGAATCGCGGCTTCCCATAGGAATGCATTGAAATTCAATTAATGCGTTCCTATGGCCAAAATAAATAAATAAATAAAAATTCAATGCATTCCGATGGGATTCGCTAGATGAATTTTTCGCAAAATGAATTGACTCACAGAACGAATTAAATTCGCCTAGCGAGGCACCACTGTAGAATGATTTTAGCAGGCACCAACAAGAGTAAAGAGAAGGCCCCTGCTTAATCTCAATAGGCAGGGAGTTCCAAAGTGTCGGTGCTGCCACACTAAGCAATCGAGAGGGAGGGTGCGAGCTGCTGCTGGTCGCTTGCTGTTAATGCCATCAGCTTTAGAGCCACTTTTGTATATTGCTAATTGGTAAGCTTTCTACCCAGTGGTTTTAAAAAAATATTTTGCTGTGCACAGCCTGATCTCCAAGCCCCGGGAGAGATCTGAGGGGTCTCTGTGAGCAGCTCAGGTTTCGTTTCCTCAGAGTTGAAGGTGACTGGAGATTGTGGTGTCTTTTTTTTAGATATATGGGTTTATTTATACATATATACAGACTGAGCTGAAGATGGAAGGGGTTCCCACGCTCACACCCCAACTTATTTTGGGTTTCCAGTCACCCACCCACCTGCCCCACAAAGCCATCGCTTTGGAGAGACCAGGGTCCACATCTCCACTCAGCTGTGCTCACTGGGGGACCTTCGGGGGCCAGTGGCTGCCTCTCAGCCTAACCTACCACGCAAGGTTGTTGTGGGGATTAAATGCGGAGGGAGAGAACCATGTACACCGCATTGAGCTCCTTGGAGAGAAAGGTGGGTTAGAAATGCATTAAATAAAGAAATAAATAGTGGTAATAAATAACAAATAAATAATTTTAAAAATGAATAAATAAATAGTAGGACTCCATGCCACGGAGAGTAACTGCTGGCATGGCATGAGGCCCACCAGACCAAATGCAGGATACCAACCGTTTGGCCTACCAGATATTGGCCAACCTCAGACAGTCAAAAGAGCATAAGAGTTTCATCAAGCCTCCAACATGGCCGGTGGGTTGCAGTTTGGTTGGCGGGCCGCTGTTATTTCCACAGCTCTGTTTACAGTTCCTCCTGCTGCAAAACAATGTTTGGAAATAAGTTTTTTTTCCTACCCCCTTCCCCCCCCCCCCGAGGTTTTCAGCTTGGATAAAGCTTAGTGATGCTCAGGCTATGTAAATAAAATTAAATGCTCGCTGCGTGTAATCATCAACAGATTTCACGGGGCCGTGACTCACCCCAAGGATATACAGTGAGTACACAGAGACAAAGTGAAGATTGCGAAGGAAGCTGCCATTTTCTAAACTTCCGCATCCATTCTAAACAAAAGCTCTGCATCCATTTTCATCTTTATTCAACTGTCTGGTTCTGCTTCAGAGACTTGGGGGAAATGGCTTAATGTCATTAAAACAGCAAAACATTAAATCAGATCAGTATATCAGAATCATTGATATGCACTAGGGGTATTCATTTATTGCATCTATATGTCACATGACATACATGGTTCTCCCCAGGGCTTTTTTTCAGCCAGAACTCAGTTCTGGCCCCTCTCAGGTGGGTACCATTGCCATTCTAAGAGATTGAGGGATGGAGGTGTTTCTGGTGAGTTCCAGCACCCCTTTTTCTAGAAAAAATAGCATTGGTTTGCCCCCACCTTCTGTAATCCACATAACAACCCGGCAAGGTAGGCAAGGCAGTGTCTGGCCTCCAGCAGATTTGAACCCTGGTTTCTCTCAGGTCCTGGTAGTCCAACCCTCTAACCACTATCATGGCCCCCAATATCCGCTTCGTGTCTGTGCTTTAAAAAAAAATCCAATCTGTTTCTGAGTTGCTCTTTGCTCCCTCTGCCTCAGTCTGTGATTTGGGTTCTGAGCAAAATGAAGCTCACTTTCACTCTAATGGGGAATTTTAAATTGGCTATACCCCCCCCCAAACACCCATTTTGGCAGAGGTGAATGAAATTGGCAGGCACTTGATCCTCCTCGGAGTGGATTAAGCCTGACAAATTGCAGGTCCGGGGGCTTTTGTGGGAGAGGGTTTCCATTCCCCTCCTAATCCCTATTATGACAATATTCTCATTACAGACCAAGCAAAGCTCCAAAATCTCCACCAGTTTCATTTTTAGATGGGTGGAAGCAGGGTTTTCCCTCTTATTCTTTACCATCTTAAAATAACCAAGAGAGGAGTGAATGTGGTATATCATTTTTTTCATTTATTAAAAAGATTGGCATTCATGCCAGCTGCCTTTGTTTCCCAAGGCTTGTTTGCCTTGGGAGCGGATGCTCAATCCTAGGTGCTTTCATGCCAAGTCTGGTTATGACATCTTAAGCGATGTCTTAACGGCTGAGCAAACCAACAACTTCCGTCAATTCTGAAAATGTAGAATTTCGATGTTTAAAAAACTGGCTTTTCTTCTTAGTAGAGCTTGAATTTGGGGTTATAAAATGGGAGATCTGGACAATTTGCCTCCAAACTGAAAGCATGCTCTGAATTTTGAAATCTAAAATGGAAACACCTATAAAACCATATGCAGTGTCCAGGCTATCTGAAAGATTGTATTCCCTCATTCAGACCGGCCTGGGTTTTCAGATCTGCAGGGGAGGCCCCTTCTTTCGGTCCTGCCACCCACCCTCTCAGGCACACTTGGTAGGGACAGGGCCTTCTGGGTGGCTGCTCCCGGACTCTGGAACTCCCTCCCTGGAGAAGCCAGACTGGCTCCCTGCTGGCTCTCCTTCTGCCAGCAGGGGAAGCCCTTCCTGTTCCAACAGGCATTGGGAAACTGACTGTTTTTGAGGAAAGACTGTTGTTACCTGTGTTTTTAATGGATCATGTTAATATTATTTTAATTTCTATCAGTGTTTAATTACATTTTAATGATTGCCCTTTCTATGTTTTTAGCTTTATCTATTTTATCTGTGTAAGCCACCTTGAGTCCCAGACTGGGGGAAAGTCAGCATATAAATAAATATGATAAGCTTTTATGCTTACATACAAAAGTATGAATTTTGGATATTGTGTTCCAGATAAATGGTCTCTTCCCCCCCCCTTTCAGTTTTACACTCTTTTATCACTAGTCTAATTTCTGTAAATGCTTCCTTATTCTCTCCCTCCCTCCCTCCCTCTTTCTCTCTCTCTCTCTTATCTCTGGCAGTTCCTGCTTACCTCTAGACACTTCCTCTGCTCTCCTCTTCCAAGCTTCACCTTTATTCTTGAGGTGTCAGTTGGTTAGAAGAATCTGCTTCTCTTCGGTTCCTGAATCCCTGGTATTTGTATGAGCCCCGAAACCTCTTTTCAACAGTCTATGCAGACTTCTAAAGAGCCCATGGTTCCTTCTGCATCTCTTTTGAAGGCCGGTGTGAAATGAGCATGCTAGAAATGGACAATTTCCCCATGCTGAAATATCTCTGGTTTTTTAACGCAGAATTTATTTGAGCTTCTCCCCCACCCTGCCAAAAATCAAGGGGGCCTAGATAACTTTCCCCAGCCAAAACAGGGACCCCACTCTGGTCCTTGCCATCCCACCCCTGCCAGCTTTCCCCAGGCACACTCCGTCAATTTGGGCTTCTCCAGTTTCTAATTTTTCCAGTCTTCCATTAAGTTTACCACATATCAGTGAAAGTTTGCATTTTTATATATATATATATAAAAAAAGCCTCATGGGAAATGGTTAGCATTTTGATGCAGATTGCTTCCAATATGCACATTTTTGCACGTGATTTTCCTTCTTATACTACATTTGTGTGAGTTATGGCCACATATATGCATCCGTAAGGGACCCAGGTGGCGCTGTGGGTTAAACCACAGAGTCTAGGGCTTGCTGATCAGAAGGTCGGCAGTTCGAATCCCTGCAACGGGGTGAGCTCCTGTTGCTCGGTCCCAGCTCCTGCCCAACTAGCAGTTCGAAAGCACGTCAAAGTGCAAGTAGATAAATCGGGACCGCTCCGGCGGGAAGGTAAACGGCGTTTCCGTGCGCTGCTCTGGTTCGCCAGAAGCGGCTTTGTCATGCTGGCCACATGACCCGGAAGCTGTCTGCGGACAAACGCTGGCTCCCTCGGCCTATAGAGCGAGATGAGCGCCGCAACCCCAGAGTCGGACACGACTGGACCTGATGGTCAGGGGCCCCTTTACCTTTACCTATATGCATCCGTAGGCAAAAATTTTCCCTAATATACGTACACATTCGGGGGTTTGAGAGTTGCT
This sequence comes from Zootoca vivipara, assembly GCF_965207765.1. Classification (NCBI taxonomy): domain Eukaryota; kingdom Metazoa; phylum Chordata; class Lepidosauria; order Squamata; family Lacertidae; genus Zootoca; species Zootoca vivipara. The sequence goes on along the minus strand of NC_142589.1, from coordinate 5,044,636 downwards.
GTGCGGGCGTCGGAGAAGTTTTTTAAAAAATAGCTGTGTTTTAGTTTGGTATTGTTAAACTAGGACACTTGTTCCAACAGGAGGCAGTGATGGGCACAACCTGAATGGCTTTAAAAGAGGATTGGACAAGTTCATAGAAGAGAGGGCTATCGATGGCTCCTAGCTAGGATGGCTCTGCTCTGCCTCCCCAGTTGGAGACAGCAGTGCTTCTGAATAGCAGTTGCTAGGAACCACACGAGGGGAGAGGGCTCTTGTGCTTGAATCCTACCTGTGGGTTTCCCAGAGGCATCATTTTGGCCACTGTGAGAACAGGAGGCTGGACTAGATGGGCCACTGTTGACTATATGTAATAAAACATTTCTAGGGGTGCTGTTTCCTTAGCCCCAGTATCATTTTATTGTGTTACCAGAGCAGCGTTCCTAAACCGGGTGCTCTCCAGATGTTCTGGAATAAATGGGATTTGTAGTCCAAGCATCTGAAGGGCACCAGGTCGGGGAAAGCTATAAAAGGGCAACACAAAATGACCTGTATCTGAAGGTTACTGAGATGTTGCTGCAATTTTATTTATTTCTTTTTTTCTCCTATGCCTTCTAGATTTTGAAGAAATCATGCATTGAAATCTTGGCTGCGGAACCTTCTAGTATATGTGCAGGAGGTGAGTTTAAAGCTGATTCTTCCAGCATTCGTTGCTACACATAACTGTGTTTCTTTCTCGTCGTTCCCTGAGGGAAGGCAGATGCCGGAGTCGCCCATCTTTTGGCTCTCCTTGGGAAATTTTCCAGACAGAGCTTGGCTGGGAATGCTAGAAAATTCCATTTGTTTTATGTCTGCTGCTATGGAGTGATCTTGATGGGATTTGTATTAGGAATGTATTTCAATCTTTTCGTTTAGGCCAGAAGGGCTGTGAAATCTCAGCTATTGTCTGTAAGGTTTAAGAATAGCTGTTTGTCAGCTGTCTTTCTCATGCAAGAGTCTTAGCCCACGTTTGGCAAGATAAAGGGCTTTGTGGTGTTTTGCAGAGAATCTCCTGGACAGGCACATGAGGAAAGGATAGTTTAGATGCGCAACTTGGCAAAGCCTAGGAGATGAAGCGTTTCATCAGGGATGCGATCTTGCCACAGAAAACTGATTTTTAGCAGGAGATTTTCTGTGTGAGTATTGGCAGGGCAAATCGCCTTGTTGTGACTTTTCCCTTTGAGAACGTAGGCAAGCGAAGAGGCCCAAGGATGTTACTCCTTTAAAATCTTTGTCAGTTTGGGTGTTTGTTTGTGTGATTACCTTTTATGTGATCTCCTTTGTGAGATCTGCCTGAAAGGTGCTATGCAGTACAATTGCAACTTACACGAAGGTTACGTTCTGGCGATGGTGCAAAAATAAATATAGCCAAACAAACCTCATTGGAACTGGCCCAGCACAATTATTCTTGCCTTCTGGAGCTGGCATGCCGAATGGGCCTTGCCTTGCTCTTGAACTGGCACTGGTATGCTCTCGTGAGAACTTGTGGCACAGTCCAAGTTCCCAGAGCTCATGTGAGAGCATCCCAGAGCCTGGGAGAGCTTCAAAGCTGTTTCCGTGCTGGGAAAACCCAGCACAAAAGGAGCTTTGCTGTTCTCCACTTTTTAAAAAAATAAAATAAAATTATTTATTGAAGGATAAAAAGTACCTTTAACCTTAAGTACTTTTAAACTTTTTGTGCAGTTTCAACCAGCTGGCTTTCATCTGCGGTAGTTGAAATTGTTCAAGTTCATTGTGCATAATATGTGATTGTACTGTAAATACTTCAAATAAATAAGCAAATCATGCATCTGCCCAAGGGGTTGCTCCCCAGCAAGGGAGTTCCTCCACAGCTGGGGTGTGCCACTGCAGAGAAGGCCCTGCTCCAGGTCTCTACACAGTGAGCTACACCCAGAGCCCAGAGCCACTGTTAGTGTCAGTTGGCTGATCGCTTCTGGGAGCATTTGGAACCTCCTCGTTCAGCCAAGGATTCTGGAGGTAGTTGCTTGGATTCAAGGTGCTTCCGCCAGTGATTGCTTTGAGGTGATTGGCTGGCACTGATCACCTGATGCACGGACCCTGACTAAAAGGGTCCTGCTTTAAGGCCTTGCAGCTTTCCTCCTCCTCTACCCAGAGCCGTCTTTCCCATTGCTGTAAGTGGCTCGTTGTGCCAAGGTGCTGGCCTCTCAGGGGCACCCTAGCGAGTGGGGGAGCTGCACAGCTTTGCCTGCAGCCTCCCTTTCCCTGCACGCCCGCCAGCTGCGCCCCGCCAACTATATGGCTGGCAAACATGCAGCTTCCTTCCCAAGCCTCTGCAGGAGGAGAGCGATCCCCGCAGAGGCTTAGGAAGGAAGCTGTGCGCAGCTTCCCTCCCAAGCCTCTGCATCTGCTACAGACGGCCCAGCTCCCAGTCGTTGTCCTCCTCGTGCTTCCTGGCGAAAGGCAGCGTGCAGCCTCCCCGGGCGCCTCGACGTCGGAAAGCATGGCCACCAGCACGTTTTCCTGCTTGATCGCTGCCGCCACGCTGGGGATCGGGGCGGTGGGGGAGGCAGAGGACATTTTCCACTGTCCCCTCCCTTGTTTTGGAGTTTCCGGGGGCGCCACCAGAGGGATAATAATAATAATAATTTATTATTTATACCCCGCCCATCTGGCTGGGTTTCCCAAGCCACTCTGGGCGGCTTCGAACAGAAAAATAAAATACAATAATGGATTAAACATTAAAAGCCTCCCTAAACAGGGCTGCCTTCAGATGTCTTCTAAAAGTCTGGTAGTTGTCTTTCTCTTTGACATCTGATGGGAGGGCATTCCACAGGGCAGGCGCCACCACCGAGAAGGCCCTCTGCCTAGTTCCCTGCAACTTGGCTTCTCGCAACGAGAGAACCGCCAGAAGGCCCTCAGTGCTGGACCTCAGTGTCCGGGCAAAACAATGGGGGTGGAGATGCTCCTTCAGGTATACTGGACCGAGGGATCTTTACACCACAGTGCCGGATATGCTGAAGATGGCCCTGCGGCTCTACCCCAAGCAGCACCCACCACCTTCTGAGAAACTTGTACAGACAGACATAGCCAATGGCAAGGATTTTTTTTTTCCTCTCCCAAGGCTGGTGCTTACCTTCCACCTTTCTGCTGTGTTGCCTCTTCCCCCGATGAGCTCACCAGCCTGCAGGGGTGGATTGGCCTGGCCTGGTGTGCAGCTGATCCTTTTGGGATGAAAGAAATTGTGGCTTGGAGCACAGCCCAGATTCCTGAGTTGACTTGTGTGCTTTGCAAGCCCCCCTGGAGGCGTGCGCTGGGAGAGGCAGTGAGTGGGCGGCATCCACGCTAAGAGCCAGCGAAACAGTTGATTCAGCAGAAACCAGGGTCGCTTTTCCTGCAGAGGAGCTTGAAGCGATAACAGTTCGCTCTCCCCGCCGCCTGTTTGTTTTAGTTTACAAGCACCCTTGCACATACTAACGGCCATGACTGTTCCTTGAATGTGTCTTAGGCTTTTTCCTTTTAATATAAACCGGCACCTTCCAGATGTGGTTGGACCCCAGCTCCCATCAGCTTGCCTGGGCAGTGATATGGGGCGATGGCAGTTGTAGCTTAGCAACACCTGATAGCAGTGGCACAATGGTATCAGTGCGTCTGGCTGTTAACCAGAAGGCCGGTGGTTTGAGCCCAGCCAGGGACAGCCGTGGGCAAGATTCCTGCATTGCAGGGGGTTGGACTAGATGGCCCTTGGGGTCCCTTCCAACTCTGCAATTCTATGAAAGTTTGGCACCTGGTCCTAGAAGGCTGTGTAGTGTTCCTGTTGGAGTTGCCACTGATCCTGTCCTGTGTGGGATTTGCCCAACTTTTGAGTCTGCCTGTCCTTTGCAAACTCTCCCCAAGAACCCTTTTACAGGGTCAGTTTCTTTTGGAAGACGGAGGCCTGGAGATGTATGGTGGATGCTTTTTCTTTTTCTCCTTAGTAATACTGTATATTCCTGCGTATAAGACTACTTTTTAACCCAGGAAAATCTTCTCAAAAGTCGGGGGTCGTCTTATACGCCGGGTCATATTTCTTATACAGCGAGTATATCCCAAACTCTATAATTTAACTGGAAAAGTTAGGGGTCGTCTTATACGCCCAGTCGTCTTATATGCCGGAATATACTGTATATTAGATGTTGGTTTGGGGGGGGGGGTTCCAAGTATTTTTAGTTCTATAAGGTTGATTTGAATCTTCTTTCACTTGAGTTGTGATGGAAAGTATATTTTGTATTGCTGCATTTTATATTAAAAAAAAAATTCTAAAAAAAGTTTTTCAAAAAAAGAGAAAAAATGTGGTGCCTTTATTAGATGTGGGGAGAAGAACCAGCAATTCCCTGTCTTTCCAGAGTCGTTCCAAGTGGTCGTGACGGGAAACGGCTTTCGCCACGCTCGCAATGTCGACCGCGTCCTCTGCAGCTTCAGGATCAACGAGACGGTCACGCTCAGTGAGTAGCTCGCTCTCCTCTCTGTCGGCGTGCTCAGTTGGCTAATGTTTCTGGGCTTGGCTCGCTGCCCACCTCCGTGATGTTTGCCCCTTCGCTTTGGGAAACCCTTGCAGAAAGCAGGAGAGCTCCTGGTCAAGAGCATAGCAGATGTTGTCCATCTCCGGGAGAGGCAGGGATGGTGTTAGCGGTGACACCCCTGGAGAGCTGTGGGATTCCCTAGGGGGCAGCAGGGGGGCATTTGAGGTGTAAATGAGTCTCAGGTATCTGGCCCCCTGAGGCAGAGATGTAGATGCTACCCTGCTTTCCATCTCCCAAGTAATTTTGGCATCCGAGGCAGGAAACCCCACAAGCACCTCTCCTTTTCCATGGCAACAATAAATTAAATAGCTAACAGTCTGGAGCCCCTCCACAGCACTCAAAATCAGCCTCCTGGGTTGGCCTGCCTCACTTGCTGCCTTCTAGGGAAAAGGCTCTGAGCTGTTAGGCTGGGGTTTTATACTGGATTCATTCGTGTCATGTTTTATCACGCGAGTTGCTTTGAGTTGCTGTGGGTTAAACCACAGAGCCTAGGGCTTGCTGATCAGAAGGTCGTCGGCCGTGAAGCTCACTGGGTGACCTTGGGCCAGTCATTCACCTCGCCGTGTTGGTTTGGACCTAACCTACCTCACAGGGTTGTTGCGGGGATTAAAGGAGGAGGAAGAGTAGAACCATGAATGCCACCTTTAAGCTCTTTACAGGAAAAGGCGGGATATGAATGCAATTAATAAGCAAATGAGGGACCCAAGTGGCGCTGTGGGTTAAACCACAGAGTCTAGGGCTTGCTGATCAGAAGGTCGGCAGTTCGAATCCCTGCAACGGGGTGAGCTCCTGTTGCTTGGTCCCAGCTCCTGCCCACCTAGCAGTTCGAAAGCACATCAAAGTGCAAGTAGATAAATAGGTACCGCTACAGCGGGAAGGTAAATGGCGTTTCCGCGTGCTGCTCTGGTTCGCCAGAAGCAGCTTTGTCATGCTGGCCACATGACCTGGAAGCTATACGCCGGCTCCCTCGGCCAATAACGCGAGATGAGCGCTGCAACCTGAGAGTCGGTCACGACTGGACCTAATGGTCAGGGGTCCCTTTACCTTTAAGCTCTCGGGGTAACCAGAGACTGATCTTATGCATTTCGAAGAAACTTCAGATTCCCCATGTTATGTAGAAGCTTTTTCTGGCAAGTAAATGAGAAAGTTCTGGTTTTGGGGTCGGACTCAGAACAGCCAGGTCAGGAGATCACATGCCTTGAATATAAAATATAATATTGTGAATTTACAACAAAAGGAATCTAGGTCTAAATCCGTGGTTCCCAAATTGGGCAGTCTTGTCCCCTGGGAAGGGGTGGGAGTTCCCTGGATGGCGCTAAGAAGCGAGTGGGGGCAGGAGGGGGAACTGGAGGTGTAAAGGACTATTAGAGACTTTGAACTGGATCAAGTTCACCAGTTCTGTTGAACTTAATCGTTTTCAGTGCATTTTGAATAGATATGCAATTAATTGTTGGTGTTTTGAATTCTTGGTGGGGGGGTTATTATCTTCCTTAGTGAGTCATGCAGACTGCTATTCTGAATACAGTGATGCTTTTTATAGGGTAGGGGGCAGTGGGGATGAATTTATGGAACTGGGGGGTAGGGTGAAAATAGTTTGGGAACCACTGAGCTAAATCTAGAGCCACATATTTTTACAGTAGGGAAAGGCAGCGTAAACTCCTTAGATTCCTTCCAGAAAAATGTCCGTGTCTGCTTTGTGAAGATGTTGGATGGAGTCCTTTCCCTAGTGTAAATTAGTACAGTTCGACACAGAGCTGCCTTCAAGTCTTAAACTTGGAACTCCCTCTCCATTCCTGCATTCTTGAAGCAGTGATGAAACTCTTGGCTGCTTTAAAAGCTGAGCTGAATCAATTAGGACCTGATGGGAGCCGTATGTAGGTCACACCATGCTGCTCTTGGTGCTTCGTTTGGTGAAGCTTCTCGTGGAGCCAGAGGCAGATCAGGCAAAGCCAGCAAGCCATTCCTGCTTCAGTTAGACCAGTGGGAGAGCGATGGGGAGGTTTTCTAAAAGCCACAGCGTTCGTCCACATAGGGAATCCAGAGCAAAGGAAGTCATCGTTACCACTCAATTCTGCCTTGGTCAGACCCTGCCTGGAGTCTTCAGCCCAGTTCAAGAAGGAAATTGACCACCTGGAAGATAATAATAATAATAATTTATTATTTATACCCCGCCCATCTGGCCGGGTCTCCCCAGCCACTCTGGGCGGTTTCCAACAGAAGAATAAAACACAATAATCTGTTAAACATTAAAAGCCTCCCTGAACAGGGCTGCCTTCAGATGTCTTCTAAAAGTCTGGTATTTGTTTTCCCTTTTGACATCTGTTGGGAGGGCGTTCCACAGAGTAGGCGCCACCACCGAGAAGGCCCTCTGCCTAGTTCCCTGCAACTTGGCTTCTCGCAACGAGGGAACCGCCAGAAGGCCCTCGGTGCTGGACCTCAGTGTCCGGGCAGAATGATGGAGGTGGAGACGCTCCTTCAGGTATACTGGACCGAGATGCTCAGAGGAGGGGTGACCAAGATGAAACAGGGTCGTTATGAGGAAAGGTTGAGGGAGTTGGGTGCAGAAGAGAAGACCGGGGGTCACATGATAGCGTTCTTCAAATACCTGAAGGGCTGTCCCATGGAAGATGGAGCAAAGCTTGTTTTCTGTCGCTCCAGAGGGGAGGACCCCAACCAGTGGAGTCAAAAGACAAGAAAGCAGATTCCGACGCAACATGAGGGAGAACTTTCTGGTGGTATGAGCTGTTCAGCAGCAGAGCAGACTATGTCGGAAGGTGGTGGGCTCACCTTCACGGGAGGTTTTTAAAGACGGATTGAGTGGCCGCCTGTCAGGGATTTTTGAGCTGTGATTTCTTCACTGCAGGCATTGGACTAGAAGGTGCCTGGTGTCCCTTCTGACTCCCAACCAACTATGTGATTCTATGAAGTTCTTGGTAAGGGAGAGAGCCTGCTTTGTAACATTTACAAATCCAGGTGTGTGTGTGAGAGAGAGAGAGTGAAAGAGAGAGAAAGGGGTGGGGGTGGCTGGATAAAAGTAGATCCACCTTCTTTCTTCCACGTGGAATTTTATATCAAGTTGAAGATTAAGCATCTGGTGTCAATTTAAAAAGCTTAAGCACGACAGAACGGTCCATTAGAGAGAATGATATATTTTTTTTGCCCCAGCCTTTTTCACTGTCTATACAACAGCTGACCCTGTGACATAACCACCTATATTATTCATTTGCCTCCAGCTCCTTGTCCCTCCACCCACTCACAACCCAAGGCTGTCGTAAGTTGCTTTGGCTCTCCGAATGCTTCGATGCAAAGCAGGGGAAATAATAGCACGATTCCGGCCTGGTTTTCATTACAGCATGAGCAAAACACTTCTTTCCCATTTGCTGGGCTCCTGAGCAGGCGATTTTTCTGGCTTGGAGAATCCAGCGTTGTCTCTCCGACTGCATTCTGACTTCCCCACAAAATAAACTTCGGGCTGTTTTTTTTAAAGTTTTTTTTAAAGGGGCTCTTTTGTTGGAGGAAATATTCTGTGCTGCCACCATAGCGAGAGTTGGAAAAACATCTGTGCCAGAATAAGCAACATTTCTGGATGGTGTGAAGATTTCCAAGGGTTGCATGACTGAAGATCCACTGGCAAGGAAGCAGATGATATGTAAAAATTCAAAGTGCATGATCCCTAAATTGACTACAGTGTGACACATAAAACCAGCCACACTTCGGGTTCTCTCCAATAGTAAATAAAAATGATCAAGAATTAGGGGTGAACAGTTAGGTAGTGTCAGGATACTTTCAGTGGCTCCCGGCTGATTGCCCAGGAAGTATAAAGCCAAGGAAAAGTTTCTTACTGTCCTTTTTTATTTCAGTCTTTACAGAGCGAGGCTATAGAACCCAGTCTCTTGGATAATAGTGTTGTCCCGAGTGAAACCTCACCCCCACCCTGTGTCGCCCACGTTGTCATTTTCACCGTCTCTTCTACGGGTGCTGCTACGTGCCCTCTGCCTTTGAGCTCTTTGCTCTCCTACTTTTAAGGCTCACTGGGTTCTGGGAGATGGAGGGTCTGGAAAGCTTTCTAATGCTGGGTGTTATTCTGGCTTTCCCATTATTTCCCAGCTTTCCCCCTCATTTGCCTCTGAGCTGTGACCTCCCTCAAACCCCTGTTGTAAATCTATACTGTCGCCGTCGTCTTCCTCCTCCTCCTCGGTGCAGTCCCTGACGGGTAGCCAGGTTCGCTGTTACCGAATTATTCAGGGTGCTTAAAACAAAAAGGGATTTCGAAGAGCTCCAAAAGGATCTCTCCAAACTGAGGGAATGGGAAGTAAAATGGCAAATGTGATTCACTGTAAGCAAATGCAAAGTGGGGCATGTTGGGGCAAAAATAATAATCATCAGAATGTCACATATATGTTAATGGGGTCTGAATTGGTGGTAACTGCCCGGAGATGAGATCTTAGGATCGTAGTGCATATCATGAGGAGTTTGGCCCAGTATGCAACAGCTTCGAAAAGATGAATGCCATGATAGGAATCCCTAGGAAAGGGATTGAAAACTGCTGATATCACAATGCCATTTTACAAATCTATGGTACGACCACATTTGGAATACTGTGTACAGTTGGGGTCGCTCACCTCCAGAAGGATATTGTGCAGTTGGAAAAGATTCAGAAAAGGGCAACCGAGATGATCAAGGGGCTGGGGAAACTCCCCTATGAAGAAAGGTTGCAGAGTTTGGGACTTTTTAGCTGAGTGAAAAAGGCGAGTTAGAGGTGACACTATAGAAGTTTATAAAATTAATGCATGGCATAATTCCCCCTCATAACACCAGAACTCACTGGGGGCAGTGATGGCCACCAAATTGGCCATCCCTTTAAAAGAGGATTAGACAATTTCCTGGAGGAGAGGGCTATCGAGGGCAGCTAGCTATGATGACAACGGTATGTTCTGCCTCCATTGTCAGAGGCTTTATGTCATTAAATACCAGTTGTTGGGAACTGCAGGTGGGCAGAGTGGTGTTGAACTCATATCCAGCTTGCAGGCTTCCCATGAGCATTCATGGAGTCTGTCCACAGCTACTAGGCATGATCTGCCTCCATCGCAGGAAGCAGTAATGGTCCCAAATACTCGTTGCTGGAAGCCACAGGAGGAGAGAGTGCTCTTGTTCTCAAATCCTCCTTGCAAGTTTCCCACGGGCATCTGTTTGGTGTTAGTGGCAAGGACAAAATACAGGTAGAAAAGGAGAATTCCCTCGGTGTCAAGATCCAGATTTGGGGCAATTACTCTTTGGCGAGGCTCATCTAATTACTTTTTCAAATTTGGTATCCCAGTTTCGAATGCATCGTGATTTTTGTTTCGCAAGAAGGCTTTCCAGGGAGCAGCCAGATGGAATGATGGACACCAGTTTTTGTTTGTGCTGCAGAGGGGAGGAGGGGAACAGCCGAAGGAGAAAGCTGTCTGTATTGGTGATGAAGCAGCAACGGATGATCAAGCAAAAAATGAGCCCTCCCCACTTGCCAGCTAAACTTGCATTCCCTTGGGGATGTCAGACTACAAAGGATGAGCAGATTTATTGTGGGGAAGGCAAAGGGAACCTTACGAAACCTTCTCAGGAAGTGGAAGCACAAGACCTTGAATCATGGCATGGATGAAAGAGGCTGGCTAAGGGACCCCAACCTGGTCCCCTCCAGATGTTTTGGACTACAACTTCCACCAGCTCCAGGCTGTGGTGCCGTAGGATACTGGGGCTGATGGGATGCAGTGGTCCAAAACATCTGGACTTTTAGGCTGGGGGAGGCTGAACTAAGCTAATATCACCTTGGGGTGATATTCAGCTACATCTTACAAAGACAGCGTGGTGTAGTGCATACCCTCCGACATTTCTCCAATGAAAATAGGGACGTCCCATTCCATAATGATAATTTTACTATTTGTACCCTACCCATCTTATTGGGTTGCCCCAGCCACTCTGGTCAGATCCCAACATATATAAAAACATAAAACATTAAATAATAAAAAACAAAATTCGCTATACTTACTTACTTACTTATCAAACCTTTATTAGGCATTATGCAAATAAAACCATAAAAGAGAAAATAACATATAAAAGCCTTGAAATATATATAAAAAGGCAGCAGTTGGCTACATACATATATATATATATATATATATATATATACATACAGAATCAGTGGTTTTCCTAGTTAACCTGCTCCTTGGAGGACTGCTACCAAAAACTCGGCTACCCCCGCCGTTACCCTTTGGTCAATGTCAGATAGGCAGAATCCCACACTTTCACCTTGCTGGGGTTCCAGACCACCCAAAAGAGGGGACAGCACACGTTGACGGAGCGTACTGTACAATGGGCAATGAAAGAGAATATGCTCTACAGTGTCCGGGACATTCATAGAACATCTGCAGAATCTTTTGTTTCTAGGAATGTTTTGGTATCTTCCCCTGACAAATGCCGAGGGAAAAACATTCAAACGGGCCAGCATAAAAGCCCTACGTTGGGCTGGGATTATTAACTTAGTGACGTAATTGGCTCTGCTATCTAAGATACTTAAATCATAGAATATGGGGGAGCAAATTTTGTTTACAGCTGCCATAATATTTTGTCTCTCGACATCCTTTAGTCTAGTTAGGATATTATGGAAAATGTATTGCTCGTTAGAATTGTACAGGGGCTCCAGCTCGATGCCTAAAGATTCAATCTTTTTTTCAAGGTACTGATACCATCTTGATTTATAGGAGTCTTTGAGCAAATCAGCGAGCAGACTTGATGGGGGGCAGCGAAAATGGCAGCGTAACCAGTATTTTATTGAGGTGGTCCAGGCCCAATATTCCATTGTGTGTATGCCTATTTCTGCACACATTGTTTCATATTTGATCACAGTTGGGAGTCCAAGAATACGTCTCAGAAAGCTGGAGTGAATCTTTTTTAAATCACTGTTATATGCTTGGACCCATAGCGGGATTCCATAGAATATCTGGGATTGCACTTTTGTTTGAAATATCTGATTGGCCGCAGGAATAAATTGATTACCTTTCTGATAATAAAAACGGGCAACTGCTGATGAGGTGCACTTTGCCTGTTTTATGGCATTTGTGCGATGATTTGCCCACCCTAAATTGCTCTGGAATAAGATTCCCAGATACCTATAGATTTTCACTTGTTGGATTTCTTGCCCTCTTATTTTCCATTTCTCTAATTTCCAACCATTCGAGAAGACCAAAATTTTTGTCTTCTCATAATTTATAGAGAGTTTGTTACATTCGCAGTAAAGGATCAGAGAAGATATAAGACGTTTCAGACCCAAGCTCGTTAATGATAGTAGGACAGCATCGTCTGCGTATAATAAGAGAGGAACTGGGTTCTGATTAAGTTTAGGGGCATGTGATTCTATTTTTTGGAGGTGATCTGGCAAGTCTGATAAAAATAAATTAAATAGAAAGGGGGCAAGAATACACCCTTGTTTTACCCCTTTCGAGTTTGGGATGTCTGATGAAAGGTGACCTTTGGTGTTAAGTTTGACCTGACTGGTATTGGAAGAGTATAGATTTTGTATTAGAATCAATAAGCGCTGGTCAATTTTTAATTCTGCGAGTTTCCTCCACAGCTTTGGGCGGTCAATTGAGTCGAAGGCACCACGAAAGTCTACAAAAGCAGCATATATCTTAGATTGCCTTTGGGATCTGTATTTCTCAACCAAATGCATAAGTATAAGGCAGTGGTCTAAAGTAGAGCAACCTTTAGAGAAACCTATTTGTTCTTTCCCTGGTAAATTTAGATTTTTCATCCAGGTAAGGAGTTTAGATAAAAGGTGCTTAGCGTAGATTTTCCCTATCACTGATAATAGGCTTATCGGTCTATAATTCCTTGGTTCTTTTGAGTCGCCATTTTTAAAGATTGGGATAATTATTGATCTTAACCATATCTCAGGTATGATCCCATATTTATCTATGAGAGTAAACAATTGAGCTAAGGGTTCTGCCCACCAATCTATATAGGTCTTGAATAATTCTATCGGTAGACCGTCTGGCCCAGGAGATTTCCCCGATTTGAAATTTTTAACTATCTCTCTAATTTCCTCTTCTTCTACCCTTGGCCACTCCTGGAGTTTATTGATTTTATTTTTAGTGGTCTCATTTCCTTTAAGTTCACTGTGTAGATTGTTAAATACAGATGTAAAGTATTGGGACCATTTGGATTCTGCAATTGGTGGAAGAGTTAGTTGATTTTCGGCTTTCAGTCCTCCGTACACTAGGTTCCAGAACGCTTTGTTGTTTTTACTCTGAATTGAGTCGAATAATTGTAGCCATTTTTGGGTTGCATATTTCTGTTTCTTTTCGGCCAGAATGTAATGATATTTTCTTTTTTCATCAAGATAAGAGGGCTCTAGTTTACTGCGATTATTTTTAAATGTTTGGCGCAGTTTTCTTTTTAGCTGGAAACATTCATCATCAAACCAAGGGCTAGTGCTATGTTTAAGTACCCAAACCTTAGGTGGAGTACTAAGCTCTACGAACATTTGGAAGATTTCATTATAAATTTTCGGAATATCACTGTGGGAATTAGTGGTCTTTAAGTTGGATAATACTTGTTTTCTCAGGTTGGCTGTAAGTTTTTGCCCCACTGCTGCACTCATTTCCTGGGACCATTTTAATTGGGTCATTTGTTTGTATTGAGAAGGTTCTATGATATTGTACTTGGTTATTTTGGTTTCATCCTTTAAGTTAATAGACAACGATAATGGCTGATGGTCACTTTCAGTACGCGTTCCAATTTTGAGGTCCATGATCGTATTTATAATATTATAAGGGACAAGAATATAATCGATGACACTGCATCCTCGGGGGGAGAAGTATGTAAACTCCCCGCTTCTATCGCCTTTTGTTGAACCGTTCACAATCTGCAAATTAAAGTTGTTACATAATTCAAGTAGGTGTAAGCCTTCATTGTTTACAACCCTATCTCTGGAGAATCGTCGTATTTTCAGGGCATGTGCGATATCATTATCAGTATTCCAATTTAGTTTGCTACATAGTTGTTCATTGTTGGTTCCCACTCTGGCATTAAAATCACCTGCTATTATCAGTGAGGCATTTGGGTATTTATCGGTCAAATTTTCTATATAAAAGGTTAGTTGTGACCAATTTTCACTGCTGCTATTGTTTTTGGTTGGGGGGATATAGACATTTACAAGTAGCAAAGTATCGTCTTTTTGGGTTAAAAGTAGAGCTTGTGCAAGTGGTAAGCATTTTTCTAGCTGCTTGATTTCAAACCCTAAGTTGTCTTTGATCATACAGCAGAACCCTGCTTTCGGCCGGCCCTTCGTGTTTGTTTTCAATGCGGGTTTCGTATAGGAGGTGAATCCATTGATTTTAATATCTCTAGTTGACCATGTTTCTTGTAGAAGTATTAATTCAAAATCTTTAAAGAAGTTCATTAGGTCTGGGTCTCCGTCTTTGTTTCCCCACCCTGCAATATTCCAGGACAGCAAGCGTAGGATCCGTTTTTGAGTTGGTGGCTGGTTGACGGCATTTAGTCATTCTAGTTCTGTTATTGAGTCCAGCGAGAGATTTTGTCTTGTGCAGATACAGCCATTTGTCGCTGCTTTCGGTGGGGAACATATTGGTGGATCTTCTAGATTCTTTTTTAAAGTGCGGGAAATTAAAATTTCCTCCCTTTCTTGATTTTCTTCCTTAACTGTTCCTTGTTCCTGAGAAATTTCTGTGGTTGGCGGACTGTTATGGACAGTAGGACTGTTTTCAGTCTCTACTTCCATTTCTTTGGCCTCATTTGATGTTGAGCTCAGTGTGTCAGGTCTGTTGGAGGTCGTCTTTTGTTCGACAATGTTAGAGTCCTTTGTGGTACTTAAATAAGGGGTACCTATTTCGTTTGGAGCTAGTATTTGATATCTCAGCCAGGAATTTGTGGTCTCGTTACTGGAGTTTTTCCTTGCCATTTCATATTCTAAAGGAGGCTGGATTTGAAGCTCTGCATCTATACATTTAAAAGTTCCATTAGTAGCTCTCTTTTTGACTATGCATTTTGGGGAGAAGGCTGGTAAATGTAAAGTTTGATTGTGTATTGTTTCTCCTGCATTTTGTTGACCTTGTTGGTGTATTTCGGTCAATCTGGCCTGTAGTTTCATCAATTTACTGAGTATGTTTATTTGTTCTTTATCTGGTAGCTTGATAAAGTTACTCAGCAGATCTTCTTCTTCTGGGACTGTCCAGTCTATTGTGTCGAGGGCGAGGCTGTTATTTGATGCTACAGTCACATGGTTTGGGAGCTTGGATTTTTCTTGCGTGATTTCCCGGGTAGCTGGCTGTGGTTTCTCCCATCTACTGGGTTCTTCCACAGGAGTAGGGCAGATGTCGGCTTCTGGTGGAATGGCCTTGTTCATCTTGTTCTGTCTTTTAGATGCAATCAATGGTCTGAGTGATATATCTTCAAAGTGTCGATGCGGAATAATTCCTTTCTGGGCTAAATGAGCCTTTTCCCTTAAGATTTTGGTTGGAATTCTATGACTACCAAATCTTAGTAGTACTTTTTTGGAATATCCATCGTTAGTGAGCCTCTTGACTGCTTTTAAGTCAATGCTTCCACCCTCAAGGCCTAGGAGCAGATTTAGATGATGTCTGGCCCAGAAGGATGACTCCCAGTAAGGTAGGGGCCCTCTATATGGAAAAATGTGGAGAACAATCTCACATGGCCTCAGTATCAGGTTGACTGAGTGAGGGGGGCTTCCTCTGGTTTTTGGCTGGTTTAGAGGTATAAATTTGTATTTGTTCTGTTTATCTCCAGGGCTTGTTAAGGATGGCAAAAAGGGAGTGAGTTGCCTCCTTTCATCTGGGTTATCCAGCTTCTTGGAGATGTTTTGTAATTGTTCAAAGATTTTTTGAACTGTTTGAGCAGTCAATAGGCAGCATTCCTCCAGCAGCTCCACCTTTCTATCAATTAGTACTTGTGCCTCGATTATGGGAGTAGTAGCCTTGTCCTCATTTATTCCTAGGGATATCTCTTCAACTGTCTTTCCATGTAAAGGGTTGAGGAAGGTTTTGGGAGGAGATATGTGCTGTTTTTGAGGTAGCAGGTAATTATCTAGATTACTCTGTTTGAAACCAGAGGGCTCTGCGTCAGTTTCCGTATCAGGACACCTGAGTCTTTTGGCTCTTCTCATTGCTAGATTCTTCTTAAATCAATGAGATCAGACTTCTAAATAGAGTGATAAAGTGATAAAGTTCTTAGGTAGCAATCTCATTCAGTTCTCATTCAGTCCTGGCTGGCCTGCTGCGAGGAGTTTAAAACCGGGTCCAATTAGAGCACTCCTTTGAAGTATCCCCCCCCCCTTCTCAGTTTGCTAAAACAACTGAGATGTTTGGGGGTCCACGAAGTTAGAGGTGGTGGGAGAAATTTGTGGTTTTATGAATTTGTAGTTTTTGGGGTTAAAAGCCCATTAGAAGTCCTTAAAGATCCTCGGAATAAGTTTGTCACGAGGAGTCAACGAGAAACTGGGAGGGAGTGCCTTAATGCCCGGGAGGGAATGTCTGAGAGCCTTCGTTAAAACTTCATTAACTTCATTAAGTCCCGGCACCGAGGTGGATAAGATAAGATGTTCAAAAGCACAACGAAGTAGTGAAAGGAAATAAAATCCAAAAGAAGGAGGAGAGCCAGCAACAAAGGCATTTAGTTAAAAGATTTCTTTGAGCTCCGATAAGAGCGTCTTACCTCGGCGCCATCTTTTTGTTTCCCCCAAATTCGCTATACAGGGATGCCTTCCGTTGGAACCGGGGGGCGGGGGGTATAACTCCATACCCCCCAACATTTCTCCAATGAAAATAAGGGACATCCTAAGGAAAAATGGGATATTCCAGGATCAAATCAGAAACCAGGATGGTTTCTCTAAATCAGGGATGTCCCTTGATAGGGACACTTAGAGCAGTGGTCCTCAACCTTGGGCCTCCAGATGTTTTGAGACTACAATTCCCATGATCCCTGACCACTGGTCCTGCTAGCTAGGGATCATGGGAGTTGTAGGCCAAAAACATCTGGAGGCCCAAGGTTGAGGACCACTGACTTAGAGGATCTGGTAGTGGTTAGAGTGTCAGCAAGGCCCTGCAAGACCAGAGTTCGAATCCCCCCTCGGACATGAAGCTCACTTGGGCAAGTCATTGCTTCTCTCAGCCTAAACTACTTCAAGGGGTGGTTGTGGGGACTGAATGAGAAGGGGGTAATGGTTGTGCATTTAATCCCCACAACAATCCTGTGAGGTAGGCTAGGCTGAGAGGCACTGACTGGGTCCCAAGGTCACCTCATGAGCTTCGTGGCTGAGTGAGGATTTGAAAACTACCCTCCCAGGTTCTAGTCCGACCCTGTAGTCACGATACTACTGTGGCCGAGTGACTCTTAAGAATAAAGTGAGTGAAAAGTTTCTCCAGGTGAACAAGAAGAGATGTCTTACAGTAGTCCCTTTTATGCCAGAAGTTTCTAACATAACTGGGCTGGGCTGGTGGACTAGGTATAAAAAACAAAACAAAACCCCCACGTTGTGGACTAGTAACTTGCTTCTTGGGAGAAAAGCAATGACAAACCTAGACAGCATCTTAAAAAGCAGAGACATCACCTTGCCTACAAAGGTCCGTATAGTTAAAGCTATGGTTTTCCCAGTAGTGATGTATGGAAGTGAGAGCTGGACCATAAAGAAGACTGATCGCCGAAGAATTGATGCTTTTGAATTATGGTGCTGGAGGAGACTCTTGAGAGTCCCATGGACTGCAAGAAGATCAAACCTATCCATTCTGAAGGAAATCAGCCCTGAGTGCTCACTGGAAGGACAGATCGTGAAGCTGAGGCTCCAATACTTTGGCCACCTCATGAGAAGAGAAGAATCCTTGGAAAAGACCTTGATGTTGGGAAAGATGGAGGGCACAAGGAGAAGGGGACGACAGAGGATGAGATGGTTGGACAGTGTTCTCGAAGCTACCAACATGAGTTTGACCAAACTGCGGGAGGCAGTGGAAGACAGGAGTGCCTGGCGTGCTATGGTCCATGGGGTCACGAAGAGTTGGACACGACTAAACGACTAAACAACAACAACTTGCAAGGTTGTGTTGAGTACTGTTGACATTGATAAAAGTAATGGGGGAAATATTCGGAGCAAAGAAAACCAAAATGAGTGTTGTGAGACGTTATATCTCTCTGAGGGATTTTCCTGAGGTGACTGGGAACAAACTGGGAATAATGGGTCAACCTTGTTATGCCTGGGAGCAGAAATGCCAGGCTCATCCAGACTCCAGCCCAGCTGGTCTCCTTGCAGTTAGTCGCCAACACTGTTTACTACAAGATGCTTTGGGTTCCTGCATAATCATGTTGAGTAACTCAAAGAAAAGACCGTGTGTCGGCCCAACTCAAGAGGAAATGAAAAGCAGGCTTTGGGGCTAAAGTGGGATTAAGGCTGTTCTTTGGAATTGTCTAAAATAATCACATAAGATTGTCAAGGCCAAAAGGTTAAAAAGATGCTATGATCCTTTCAGCTCAGCTGAAGATGGTTCCACAACCTAGCTGATGTTTTTCTGCAGCAGTTGGATTTTGCTGTAAAATGGTCAAAACTGACCAATGCCGACTCAACCAAACTGGCCAGGTCAGGGTTTGAGTCCTGGTCTCCCAGGTCTTAGTCCGACACTCTAACCACTGTGCAATGCTGGTTCTCTCCGAGGGACCTTTTCAAAATGGAAGCCATGTTTAGAGAAAAGGCGAGTAAGAGGTGAAATGATAGATGTTTCTAAACTTATGCATAGCATGAAGAAAGTGAATTCCTCATAACACTGGAATTCGTGGACATCCAATGAAGCTGAATGTTGGAAGATTCCTGGCAGATAAAAGGAAGTCCTCCTTCATGCAGGGTATAGTTAAACTATGGAACTCTCTCCTGCAGGAGGCAGAGATGTCCACCAACATAGGGTTACCGGACGTCTCTGTTTCCTGGGGACACTCCCCGGATTTGCGAATAAGTCCCCGGACAAATTCCATCCCCGGAAAGTCCCTGGATTTCATCTAATGTCCCCAGGAAATGCAGCAGCAGGAGTCTCAGTAGCCCGGAAAAGTTGACTCTGGCTGGCTTCAGGAGCTGCTCGGAAGTCCCCATCTGATGGTGGTGCAGGGGCTCTAAGATGCAGCTTCCGGGCTGCCTCCACCTTCCCTGACCCCAGCAACTCAGCTGTGAAGGGAGGCTTCACGCTGCCGATCAGAGCTTGCATGCAAGCAGGAAGGGGCAGGGATCTCTCAGTTGGGCAACGGGAAGCCCCCTTTCCCAGCTGAGGGATCGCCGTCCCCTCCTGCTTGCACGCACGTAGGAATGGGATTGGGGCTGCTCCGACGGGAAGGGAGGCATCGCGCTGCCCGAGCCTCGCCGCCGCCGCTGCTCTCGGCCCTCCTTCTCCACCTTCCATGCCTGACTCACCGCGCACCGCTTCCCCACCACCACCACTGAACAGCCAACAACTCGTGGGCTGCCCAGGCTCATGGAGAAAGGAGATAGAAGCCTCGGAGGAAGGGGAAACATGGCGGTTGAGGTCAAGGCAGCTGCCAGCCCTCTGCCACCGCCATCGCTGCAGCATCAACGTCCCGAACGTGTATTAATTAATCAAAGTGTCCCTGGATTCATTGAAAAAAATCTGGTAACCTTACACCAACACTGATGGCTTAAAAAGAAGATCAGATGAATTAATGGAGGAGAGGGCTATCAATGGCTACTAGTTGCTGGAACCCACAGGTTCTGCTTTCAGACTTCCTATGGACATATACCCTCCAACGTTTCTCCGATGAAATAGGGACGTCCTAGTCCATAATAATAATTTTGCTATTTATACATATGACTGGGTTGCCCCAGCCACTCTGGGCAGCTTCCAACATACCGTATATAAAAACATAATAAAACATTTAAACATATTTTTTTAAAAAAATATCACTATACAGGGATGCCTTCTGTTGGCACGGGGGGTGGGGGCAGATAACTCCATACCCTCCCACATTTCTCCAGTGAAAATAGGGACATCCTAAGGAAAAGCGGGACATTCCAGGATCAAATCAGAAACTTGGACCACTTCTGTAAAGCACTGTCCCTGAGAAATTGGGACACTTGGAAGGTCTGTGGTTAGCTACTGTGAGAACAGGATGCATTGGCCTGATCCAGTAAGTTTTTCTTATGTTCTTATGTTTCTGTTCCTCAGGATGAGGCAGCCCAACCCTCATCTGGAGTGGAGGACAGGACACATGTAATGCAAACTTCAGGGCTTGGCAGTTTATTTCTGCGCTTTTCTGATCTTTCTCTTCCTCCCCCCCCCCAATAAGATTTTTATTGAGGTTTTCCTATCATACAATAAGATTGCAGCCATGTAAGATGCAAAGCAAGAGAAAGGGGAAATCGAGAAAAAGAGAGAAAAAGAGAAAGGGGAAAAAACAAAGAAAGCAGAAACGGAGAAAGATTAGCAAAAATTACAAATGAGGGACTTCTGAATCTCCATCTGCTGGTGGAATTACTTATTTATTTATAAAATATATAGAAATATAAGTTATTATTTAAATGATTATTTAAAACCATTGGTCAATGCGAACAACTATCTGCTCCACGTTCTGTTAAGCGGTATTTCCTCTAAATTACAGTGTCTCGTAGTAATTCATTTCCTTTTTTGGTCTTGCTTATCTTTTGAGACTTGATTTATTGCCCATTTCTCTATGAATTGAAACCATTGGGAAACAAACTTTTTTCAATACCGTTGCCATCCATGATGAGATATCCTTCCATAGAAATAGGACTTTAAAAATTATTGAAAGATTTTCATGGATAACAAAGGTACCTGTACCGTCTCTGTTTTCAGTTCACAGAGTCCTATTTGCAAGTCAGTTACATTCAGTGTGAGATGCTGCTGCCATAGACATTGTGAGGTTGGGGGGAGACGGGGCGGGGGAGAGAGACAGAAGATGGGATAATGATCTTTCATTCTTTTGCATACTGTATGTGCAGAGTTTTGTCTCCAGTGTATGGTGGGTAGGTTCTTTGCTTGCTTGTATGCTTGCTTTTGTTGGTGGCGTGAGAGGCTGGAGAGCCCAGAGCATGGCAGCTTGCATTCAGTTGGCTGCAGTGGGTTTTGTTTGTGTGTGGAGGGGAAGGGGGATGTTGGGTCAAATTAGCCATATCAATTTGTATTCTGTCGGTGTGTGTGTGTGTGTGTGTGTGTTAGCTTGTTGTCTTGTTGAGCTGCGTATGTAATGAAGGGGAGCCACACCGGGCTGAAGGCATCATCTTTTGTCCCTGTGCTAGTTTCAGTTCGTCGGTTAGTTTTTCTAGTAGGGCTGTTTCCCATACAGTTTGGTACCAGTGGTCCATGTTCACTCCCAATAGGTCCCCCCAGTGTCCCCCCCAGTGCTGCTGTTCTTAATTGTATAGGATTTTTTGAAAATTGCATTTATTTGGAAACATCAGCTGTGGTTTTATTATGTATACAGGTATATTTGTCTACTGCCTTGTATGTGAGGTTTGCATGTGAGCCTAAGCAGAGCTGTCTACCCTTGTTTTCCATATCTTATTGAGGATTTTGCTTGCTGTGCTGTATAGCACAGGAGGACCCAGGTTTGGGTGGAAATGGGTATATAACTGGGGATACAAACGTGGGGTGGGGTGGGGTGAGATTATGGCTATTTCAGTTTGCTGTGAACTGCCCCCCCCCAAAAAAAAACCAACCCCCACTGGTGAAGAGCACTGTAAGCATGTTCTTTGGTAAAACAAATCCAGTCGCCACCACTTTAAATTGCCGCCTGCGAACTTTGTTCTGCGCAACTCCCATGCACTCAGACTGCCTTCTCTGCTTCTCTTTTCAGATGAGAAACCATTCAAGGTGGAGGACACCTACCTGCTCTGCCCTGCACCTGTGCTGCGAGAAGTTGGCATGTAGGTTTGTTAGAATGTGGGACGGCTTCTACCTCTTTCTGTCTTTCTTCCGTTATGCATGTTTTCATTAGAAACCTTGAGATTGATTTAGGGGTAAGGTTTTCTTTTTTCTATGACTGCCTCCTTCCCTTTTTAATAAAACCTTTTATTTTGTGGGCTTGTTAGGATTCCTTCTGCACCTTCGGCTGAAGTTGGTGCCATTCATGCTGAAATTAGGCTAACTGGGCTACCCAAAGCAGACCTGCAGCTCCACGTCGGCAGGGCATCTCTCTCGGCACAGCTGCCCCCACCCCCTTTACTTCTTCGCAGTTGTCTTTGGCAAGAGTAGAGCCAAGACCCCCTGCTTTGTACTCCTCAAGTGATAGGAAGTTTCTGGGTCGAAAACTTTAACTGAATCTGCTTCCTTGTGATGAGACTGAACTGGAAACTCTCACTGTTGTTGGTTTTTTGTAATGTCTATCTGCAAATAAATGTGCTCATTCTTGGGAAGAATCCAGGCAGATGGGGCGAGTCTTTCCTCAGTTCCCAAGTGATGGGCAAGCAAGCGACATTGTATCCAGTGGCACGTTCTTGGCAATGGTGCTTGAGTTTGCACAGCTGGGGGGTGGGGGCAAGACCCACCCATGTGCTCTAGGGCACAGAGCCACTTCTTTAAGTCATGGTGCTTAACTAGACAGCCAAAAGTTGCTCTCACGCCGCCCGCTCCCACAGAGACAGGATTTCAAGAGTTGGAAGGGACTCATGGCATCATCCAGACTGACTCCCCTCCAAACCCACAACATCATATTTTTCATGAGCTAGGCTAGGGGGATTGTAAGTCTGTGCCCGGTTTGGGTAATGACTCTTGCCCTCCCTCCCTCTTTCTAGGGAAGCTGCTCTCCAGGTCAGCATGAACGATGGGCTCAGCTTCATCTCGAGCTCTGTCATCATATCCAGCACACACTGTGTAAGTGACCAGCTTAGAAATCCATCCTTGGGTATCGCTAAGGGAGCATCGAGAGCAATGGCTCTGCTTTGGCTACTGTTGACTTGAGTGGGAATGTGGGCTGCCTGGACTGCATGTCTTAGACACAGGTATGAAATGCAAGGGGAGAGATTATAATGGCTGAAATCTGGCAAGATTGCCTTTTGATGTTTTCATTGTTCAGTGACATTTGGTCCTGCTTATGTAATATAATTCTTCTAGGCTGAAGTCCTAGACACACTTTCTTGGGAGTAAGACCAGTTGAATTTGATGGGTCTTCTGTGCATAGGAGTGTGCTGCTAATTTGCAGAGCAGTTTAGGGAAGGGTTGGTCTGGCAGCTTCAGCTGGTTCCTTTTGGGAACCCCCTCCCTCGAAACAGCCACTTTAGCTGTCATTCTTGCACTGCAGGGGGTTGGACTAGATGACCCTTAGGGTCCCTTCCAACTCTACCATCCTATGATTCTGTAAGCCCCAGCTTCAGTGAGCTCTCGGTCACTGGACTAGATGCGCTAGAGGATATCTGCAGCAAGGCTTATCTGGGGAGGCGAGGAGTGTTGAGGAGAATCAAGACTGGTCCGAGAGGCAGCGTGGTGTAGTGGTTAGAGTACTGGGCAATCGCCTTGGAGACCAGACTAAGGCGTGAATCTTCCTGGGTGACAGTCGCCATCTCTCAGCAGAGCCTACCTCTCAGGGTTGTTGTGAGGGTAAAACGGGAGGAGGGAGAACCATGTATGCCACCTTGAGCTCCTAGGAGGAACGTAACAACAATAACAAGAAGATGATACTGTCATCATCATCATCATCATCATCATCACTATTATTAGGGCACTACCTCACCAAGTTCTGCCTGCTCTCAGCCAGCCCCATCTGTATGCCTTCTTACAGCCCGCCTAGGGGGCAGCCTTGCCTGTTAGCCTCTGTCTTCAAATTACAAGAAATGAGATTCCATCTAAACATTAGGAATAACTTTTTGAGCATAAGAGCTGTTCAATAGTGAAACGGACTCCCTCAGAAGGTGGTGGGCACTCCTTCATTGGAGGTTTCTAAGCAGAGGTTGGATGGCCACCTGTCAGAGATTATTTAACTGTGGTTCCTGCACTGCAGGGGGATTGGCCTAGATGACCTTGGGGGGGGGCTTCCAGCTCTACAATTCCAGTATTCTATGATACTCTCAGTTGCTCTCATAGTTCTCAGCAGAGAAGGGGTCGATGGGGACAAACCTGGAATTAGTTGCCTCTGATTGCCATTGGCTTTGGCTCCACCTCCTGTTGACCTTCCTTGGCATCAGACATTGCTGGTAAGAAAAGAATCATGCTTGTCTCCCTCCCTGCCCTTCCTCCCCACTGGCCAGCCATCTTCCCATCCTCCTTTGGTCCCATCTGTACAATCATCATCCTATACATTACACATTTTGGCTGGAAATCGTCTTAGATGCTGGCCAAGAAATCAAGTATCCTGCACAATCCGAGCCAACTCTGGATGGTTGGCAAGCCGATGTGGTCGAGCAGTTACCAAGCAGAACTTCCCTTGAAATTATTGGGTGTTTCGCCCAAGTGATTGCTCCCAGAGGTTTTTGTACAGGCAAAGCTCATTCCTTGTCCCTTTCTGAATCTCTCAGACAAAACTGGTGAGTTTTGTCATGTGGATTCTCAAAACAAGAAGCTAAGTTATATAATACATTTGTGGGCAGCCTAGGGAGCTGCAGTCCCCATACGCCGATGTGTGGGGATTAAAGAAAATTGGTGTCTGTGTGGGTGTGTCGTCATCCTCCTCTTAAGAACACAAGCAGCAAAATAGCCTGGAGTCACCAGGATCCTTGACATGATTAATGTATGTTGGTTTCCAAAGCTGCCATGCATGTCACTTTTTGCAGTGCTTGCAAAAACAAGGTGGTACAATTTCCTCTCGTTTTTCACTTCCCCAGAAGTATTTAATATTTCAATTTAAGCCCTCGCTGGTAACTCGATGACAAAAGGTCCCTCTGCGCATTCTTTCCTTGGGAGAGATCTTCTAGCAGCATGAAACTCAGGCTTTCTTGCACCTCCCCAACAAGGAGTGAGCTGGCTGTCGTGCATTTGTGTGAACTGGTTTCCCTTTGGCTAAAGGACTTGGGGGCTAGAAGCCCTCCTGTTCTTGGGTCTCTGATTGTGAATGGAAGGAGAGAGCAGAGAGGTGGCCAGTTCTGTTGATGACAAAAGGATCTCTCCAAACCAGGTGAAGGGGCAGTAAAATGGCAAGTGCAGTTCAATGGGCAAAAAGTCCTAACCACTTAATTTGCTGATGGGGTCTGAACTGGCAGTGACTGATCAATAAAGAGACTAGAGTTAAAGTGATTGATTGATTGATTGAATTTATATACCACCCTATCCCTGCAGGTCTCAGGGTGGTTCAAAATAACACCGTTGGTCCACCTAGCAGCTGCTTTTCAGAGTTTCAGACAGGAGCCTATCCTGAATGCTCGGTGATTCAGGGCAGATAAAAGAAAGTCCTTATTCATGCAGCACATAGTTGAACTACAGAACTTGCTGCCACAGGAGGCAGCGATGCCACTAAACTAGAGGGCTTTAAAAGGGGATTAGGCAAATTCATGGAGGAGGGGGCGATCAGTGGCTATGACAGTTGTGTTTTGGCTCCACAGTTACAGGCAGCAATGCTTCTGAATACCAGTTGCTGGAAACTACAGGAGGGGGGAGGGATCTTGTGCTCAGGTCCTGCTTGTGGTCAGCCTTTGTGAGAACAGGCTGCTTGACTTGATGGGCCATTGGCCTTATCCGGCAAGCTTTTCTTATGTTCTTGAGCCATATTCATAATAAATAAAAAAGTCGTGGATTCTTTTTCCCTGGCAGCTTAGTGTAATTTCTGTTTTCTTCAGGGTTCCCCCCCTGAACTGTTAGGAGCTATAGATCCTTGCAGCAGCAGGAGCAGCACTGAAGGCCTGAATTATGCACCAGAGCTCTTATGTAAGAAGTCTCCTTGGGTGCTATGATATTATGCGGTTTTGCCTTAAACAATATTCTGCCTGCATTGTGATACTCCAGCTGTGTTTCCTTCCTTTTCAGCCTTCATAGGGAACAGCAGGTTTTATTGCAGTGATTACCAAGTGATGAGTCAGGACATGCAGCGGTTTGGAGAGGCTTCATCAATCGGTCTCTAGGCTGCCAGGATCACTCTCAGGGCCAGGGAGCCTGAACTGAGCCTCTTTCCCCTCCTTTGGCTGGGCGAAAGGGCCCTTCTTTCTTGGTCTTTGGTTGACTTGGGCCCTTTTTCAACATGTCCGGTGTGGCTGCTGATTTCTGAGTTGCAAAACACTTCCCCTGCCTTTCCATTGGTGCAACCCAGAATCACAATTATCAAACAATTAAACAATGATCATCCAGCAATTGGGGGTGGGGAGAGAGAGTACACAGTAAGCAGCAAGTAAAAACCAGTGTGGTGAGGCTTGGTTGACTATTATTTGTTCCCTGCTAGGTACCCAAGGCCAGGGCCAGCCCACCCATGAGGGAAGGTGGGGCAAGTGCCTCAGGCAGCAGAATCCATAGGGCGGCAGATCCAGTCTGCAAGGATTGCGTCGCCTGCTGCCACTGCTTCAATGATGGTGACGGCTGCAGCATGCTCCCTGGCAGTGGCATGCAGTCAGCAGACTACGGGGACTAGACCAGTCCCCTAAATGTTCCTGGTAAATTAGAGTATTAAAGTATTAGAGGCTGGTGCAGGCACCCCCAAACTGCGGCCCTCCAGATGTTTTGGCCTACAACTCCCATGATCCCTAGCTAACGGGACCAGTGGTCGGGGAAGATGGGAATTGTAGTCCGAAACATCTGGAGGGCCGAAGTTTGGGGATGCCTGGCCTGGTGCCGCCTCCTCAAAGCCCAGGAAGCTTCTGCCCGGCTCATGTATCCAGTGTCGGGCCCCCCCACTGTCACCCTCACAAGCTGGCACCTCTGGCCCTAACTCTTCCCCTACAAAACAATTCACCGCTCGCCACTGCTCCTTGGAGGCCGGATCTGCCATCTCCTCAGCAGTGCCACCCCTCACCCCCCACCATGCCACCTCTACAGAGGCCTCCCAGCGAATTGGAGGCACTGCTGGTCTCTTTCCAGTCGGAGGGAAGAAATGGCCAGGGCTCTGCACCCGCCTGGTGTGATTCACAGCCACCCCCATGACGGCCTTTGATTCCCTCTTCAACCATCAGGTAAGGTTGATTTGATTCCCCCCCCCCAAAAAAAACTTCCTTGTTCCTGATGTAGATCTTCACTCGCCCTTTCTTCCCTGGCAGGGAGAGGGGCGCCATTTTGTGGTTTGCCTCAGGTGCCAAAATCCCTTGGGCTGGACCTGCCCATAGCTGATGATTCCTGATGCTGCCCCCTGTGGGAGGTCAGTTTCCCCTGCCTCAACCCCATCAGATTGAGGATGTTTTAGTAGCAAGTGGCCTGCCTGTGACCCGAATTGCGGAAATATTTGACATTATTGCTGGAGTACAAATCTGGGGCTAGGGCTGGCGCAGGCAGCCCATAAATTCCTGGTGCCTGTTGCTTCGCAAACACTCCCCCGTGGACAGTGTCCCTCTCTGGATGAAAGACAGGCACGTCCAGTCTGGCAAAACAAAGAAAAGAATGAATGAAATGTGTATTTCAATCAAAGTGGGCAGGGCTGAGATTGATTTTATAGCCAAGAGTCTTGTACGTGTTTCAACTGCTTAGAATGTTTTGGAAACTTTTATATCCTAGAAGTAGCACTCCTTTTTTTCCTGACTGAATTTTGGTTTGCTTGTGAAACCTGATTACATTTTTGATTGAAATAAAAATCCAGCCATTTTCAGGTTCTCGACTGAAATAAAGTAAGTCGGGGGTTTGTTGCTGGATCCTGCAAGGTATTTGGCTGGGGTGAGGCGACGAGCATGTTGAAGACAAATTGCATTTCAAATACACGCTGGTGGGGTCTGGATCCTGCTACGGGGCACTCCCACAACACGAGGTGCTTTAAGAGCCGAAAATCCGTCGGCCGGGGTGGAAAGCTGGTGCTGAGAGGTGTGGAGGCTGAAAGTGTGCCAGGAATTTGGCTCTTGGGCCCAGCCCACCTGCCCAAGTGGCGCACAAGCCTGGCCCCAATTAACCGCTTGTTGGTGCACAATATGAGGAGCCTTTCTCCTCGCCGTGTGGGTTTTGAGATCAGTCCCAAAGCCTGCTCTGAGATCACTGGATTTGATTGATACAGAAGGGAGGTGGAGGGCAGACTGAGCCCACGCAGGACAAATGGATCCCCTTCACGGAGCGCCACATTCTTTTTCCATTCCATTCCATGCGCCAAAAGGACTCGGTGGCCAAGGGCGGCTAGCAGAAGGTGGAAAACCTTCTGCCATTGGCTGAAGAATTCTATTTATTGAGCTACAGAACAGATACACTTGACTTTCCTTCCAACCTGGAGACAAAAAATGATGGGCATAGGAGAAGAATATCCAAAATGAATCTGCAGGAGAAGAATATCCATAAGAAATCTGCAGCCTGCCAAATATTTAAGAATGGGCTCAGGGTGTGGCAGAGAGGTGCTGCTAGGACCTTAAAATACTTGGGGTCCCAGGCCTAGTGAGCAAATGTGAGCAAGCTTTGCTTGTGACTATAGTTATAGGTGCAGAATGAGGCTGGCTTTCAAAAGGAGAGTCATCTTGTTAGCAGAGTTTAAATAACAAATTTAAATTAAATATAAACTGAATATTTAATCATCTCTTCCAGCTGGCTATGGAAGTTTAGGAACTTCACATGGGTTGGTGGCACCCAAGAGGATGAACAGGTTTTCTGTAGATTGGCTTTTGTTCCGATTCAGCAGTAAACAGTGGGTTTTCCCAGGGAAAGTTGGGGACGTTTGCGGAAAAAAAGACCTGTGTCTAGAAATCAAAGGAGAAACCGAATAAAACAGGGGACAAACAGGAGTGTGGATGAGCCCTCAGGGAACAATTGAGTGTGGGTGGGAATGAGGTCTTTAGAACTATGGTGATTCTAAGGACTACAAAATGAAGAAGAGAAGAACAGAGAAAGCAGCAGCCCTTTAGGATCCCAAAGATTCCTATTGCCTGGGGTGCAAAACAACCTACTCATCAGTCCCAGACACGATTTCGCTCAGTGGCTAAAAACACTTGAAAGGCAGGAGTGGCCAGAAATTGCTTTAAAGTTTTGCCAGCTTGTTTTGCTTTGCTGCTTTTCTCTCAGGAATTAGAATGGCTTTCTTTCTTTCTTTCTTTCTTTCTTTCTTTCTTTCTTTCTTTCTTTCTTTCTTTCTTTCTTTCTTTCTTTCCTCCTCCTCCTCCTCCTCCTCCTCTTCTTCTTCTTCTTCTTCTTCTTCTTCTTCTTCTTCTTCTTCTTCTTCTTCTTCTTCTTCTTCTTCTTCTTCTTCTTTCTTCTTCTTCTTCTTCTTCTTCTTCTTCTTCTTCTTCCTCCTCCTCCTCCTCCTCCTCCTCCTCCTCCTCCTCCTCCTCCTCCTCCTCCTCCTCCTCCTCCTCCTCCTCCTCCTTCTTCTTCTTCTTCTTCTTCTTCTTCTTCTTCTTCTTCTTCTTCTTCTTCTTCTTCTTCTTCTCCTCCTCCTCCTCCTCCTCCTCCTCCTCCTCCTCCTCCTCCTCCTCCTCCTCCTCCTCCTCCTCCTCCTCCTCCTCCTCCTCCTCTTCTTCTTTGAAAACTCACAGTCCTCCACCATAAGCGGGGTCTACCCTTAGGTGCCGTGGACTTTCCTAATGTCCTGGGGCTCAGCCAAGGCCCCATTTGGCCACCTGCTGCCACTAAACCATGCAAACGGGATCCATGGGAGCTGAGCTAGCTAGATTCTCATGAGTCAGAGATGGAGAAATACTTGTTTTTCTTAAGGTTTCACATCCTAAACAGAATCGCTTAGCATTGCTGCGCCTTCCACATTCTCACCGAAGCCATCTTGTCCTGGGAACTTGGAAGACATTTTTGATACTATCTGGATTCTGGTAACACTCCTGTCCTCTGCTTCCGCCCTAGAGTACGGCCATATATTGCATGGGGGTTTGGTTCCAAGAATTCTGTGTATACACCAAAATCAGGTATACTTAAAACCATGTATACCTCTGCGGCTTAGTGGGTGAGGGGGTGTGGGGTGTGGAGAGACAATCCACTCCACTCCCAGAGCCAGCACACTGAGGGAGGTCTTGCCTCCCAAGCAAGGCGGAGAGCTTAAAAGCTACTTATGAGCTGGGTGCCTGCACAATACAAGCTTTTAAGCTCTGCCTTGCTTGGATCTAGGGCTTGTTTCAATGCTCTACCCTCGGCGTTGTTAACTGGTAGATATCTCCAGATTCCGGTAGAACAGAGACTATGTCCTTGTGATAACAAGGAGATTCAATCTATAAGTCATGTCCTCCTCCATTGCACATTGTATCGAGACATGAGGAAGGAATTAATCGATCCCTTGTTAAAAAACTTACCAGGCCGCTCAACAGAAACGCTTACTAGATACCTACTAGAGGATTTTAATCCAGAGTGCACTAAGAATGTAGCTAAATTCTGTTACTACGCGTCAAGACTAAGACACGCCGTGACATCAATCAGTAACAATGATAAAGCCGCCTATTAATTCTCAGCGGATAATAGTTAAAGGGAACTATCCCTCATTAAATTTTAACCCAATTTTAATTTAAAATAGGATTGTGAAACAGTATTGTTCAAAGATGATATTCAAGAACTATCTATTTTATGTATTATTGGTTTTCTTTTTCTTTTTTGCTGGTCTATAATCGTAATAAAGATATTATTATGGTGCCTTGCTTGGATTTAACTTTGACAGTTCCAACCACCTTGCCTTCAACTGCTTATGGTTGAAACTGCAAGTTAAATGCATGTAAGATGTGACCATGCAGTACTCTGGTCCAGTTGGAGATACCAGGCAGTTCTTAGGATCTTTTGCCATACTGAGCTTCTCTGGGAGAGGTTTAGACTAGTAAACCCTTCTAGCTTTCAATGTGCACTGCAGTTGATGGTTTTTTAATACAGTACCTGAAAATATTCCACCATGCACTTGGAGTCTTTGAACCATGACCATAGACGAACTGAGAACGGATACAGTATCTTCCACTACAAATCACCAGCATACCAAACTTTGCTGCCCTTAATAAATTTTTCCATTCCACACTGTATCGTTTTCCATGAAGTCTTGAGCAGCACAAGCAAGGTAGATAAAGGCAGGTCAGGCTATATCCCCTGTCTCAAGCATGGCAGTTATTTTATGAGATTCCACTCGTGTCTGCTTTGGCTGCTGTTCCAGAAACCAGAAAACATTGGATGATCAAAGCAAGCTGGAGTTTAAAACCAGCAGAGAGTCTGGGAGTTTTAATTTCCTTTGTATTAGACCAGATTGTTTCAGTTATATGTATTTTTAAAACCCTGTACCTATACGTGATAAAATGAATGATAGACAGCAACTTCCATGCCGCAGAGAAAAATTTGCCCTGTGGAAGCTATGCCAACTGGCTCTTCTGTAGGCTTCAAAATAAGAGACCTCTATTTATTGAGGTTCTGTCTGCCTACAGAAAACAATGAAGAAATCCAGGATTTTAGCACAGCTGTGCTAAAATCGGGCAACAACAGCTCATTGCCACCACTCCAGCAAAAGGGAGCAGCAAATAAAGGTGTTGTCTTGTCGTTGAGTGGGAACCTGGAAATTCCATTTCCAGACAAAGAATTTAACTAGTTACTTCCCCAACCTGGTGCCCTCCAGATGTTTTGGACTCCAACTCCCATCAGCCCCAGCTAGCATGATCATGTTAGGAGATACTGAGAGTTGTAGTCAAAAACATTTGGAAGACACTCAGCAGTAATAAGTCCCCCTTGTGATGTCCTTTCTTATCTACAGAAGTCATCTATGTTCTGTCCTGGATTCCAGATGGGGCAGAACTTTACCCCATCGCCCACCTGCATGCATGTTTCTGCTTCATGTGTTAATACAATCTGCATTATTTCGAGCAACAATTTAATACAGCAACCATTCTTGGTCTTCAGACTGTTTTCACAGACATTGAGGAAGCAACTGGAAAATGCCTCCAGTGTGTATCCTATAAGATTTCCAACTTTGAAAGCTAATTTGTGTTCAGTGGTGTCCTGCCAACTGTTGTTTTCTCTGTTTCTCCAGCTGGCAACAATGCTATAAGCAAAACTTTTGGCCTTTATGGTTTCTCTGGCATATTTTAGGCCACACTCGATTTGAAATTTCTACAGATTTACCTAGGTTTTGGTTGAAATAAACAACAATTATAAGGCCTTTATAAAAGCCCAGGAGGAGGACAAAAGTGTTTGAGCATACAGTTTGAGTGTTGCAAGATGTCAATGAGCAAAATTGTTGTTGTTTAGTCATTCAGTCGTGTCTGACTCTTCATGACCCCATGGACCAGAGCACACCAGGCACTCCTGTCTTCCACTGCCTCCCGCAGTTTGGTCAAACTCATGTTGGTGGCTTCAAGAACACTGTCCAACCATCTCGTCCTCTGTCGTCCCCTTCTCCTTGTGCCCTCCATTTTTGTGCCCTCCATCTTTCTCCTTGTGCCCTCCATCAGGGTCTTTTCCAGGGAGTCTTTTCTTCTCATGAGGTGGCCAAAGTATTGGAGCCTCAGCTTCAGGATCTGTCCTTCCAGTGAGCACTCAGGGCTGATTTCCTTCAGAATGGATAGGTTTGATCTTCTTGCAGTCCATGGGACTCTCAAGAGTCTCCTCCAGCACCATAATTCAAAAGCATCAATTCTTTGGCAATCAGCCTTCTTTATGGTCCAACTCTCACTTCCATACATCACTACTGGGGAAACCATAGCTTTAACTATACGGACCTTTGTAGGCAAGGTGATGTCTCTGCTTTTTAAGATGCTGTCTAGGTATGGCAAGTTCTTAAAGAAATGGGAGTGCCTGATCATCTCATCTGTCTCCTGAGAAATCTCTATGTGGGACAAGAAGCTACAGTTAGAACTGGACATGGAACAACTGATTGGTTCAACATTGGGAAAGGAGTACAACAAGGTTGTATATTGTCTCCTTGCTTATTTAACATATGCAGAATTCATCATGCAAAAGGCTGGACTGGATGAATCCCAAGCCGGAATTAAGATTGCCGGAAGAAATATCAACAACCTCAGATATGCTGATGGCACAACCTTGATGGCAGAAAGTGAGGAGGAATTAAAGAACCTTTTAATGAGGGTGAAAGAGGAGAGCGCAAAATATGGTCTGAAGCTCAACATAAAAAAAAACTAAGATCATGGCCACTGGTCCTATCACCTCCTGGCAAATAGAAGGGGAAGAAATGGAGGCAGTGAGATATTTTACTTTCTTGGGCTCCATGATCACTGCAGATGGTGACAGCAGTCACAAAATTAAAAGACATCTGCTTCTTAGGAGAAAAGCAATGAGCAAAATACATGTGTTTAAAGCCACCTTTCCCAGCTTGTTGGGAATGGATGAACCATCAATATTTGTTTCTCTCAGCTGCTCGTTTTTCCAACCTCAGCTTCTCGTTTTTCCAACCTTCCAACCTTCCATTCACCCGCCTTTGACATCAGTTTTTGATCTTTTTCTTAAAAAAATTTTAAAGGTCCAGACAAAAAAAAACCATGCAATTTCTTTCACATTACTTCTGAGATATGCATTTCATGCAAGTCATTTCCCCTAAATATAAAGTGGCTTCATACATTGCTTTCACAAAAATGTGTGCAATTATGTATGTATGTATGTGCTTCAGAAATTTGGAGAAGTGGGGATTTTGAATGATAGCTATGTCTTAGTTCCCCTGTTGGCTTGGGGAAGGGCAAATGAGGTGGCTTCACATTCAATTGCAAACAAATTTCTTCCCGAATCCTGCAGTATGGTTCCTTCCACTTGTTTGGGACTACAACTCACATCAGCCCCAGCAAGCATAGCTGAAGGGCAGCAGCTTCTGAAGGGCACCATCTTGGGAAATGTTGCTTTAAATTCTTTGGCCAAAGTCCAAAGGGCTCTGCTTCAGCAAACTTTCATCTGAAGAATAACTTCTAGGCCAGCTGCATGTGCTGGATCCTCAGGGTATCGTGCCAGCCTCTGAAGTCTTCAGGTGTCCTTTCCTTAATGGTTAATGATAGCTTTTTGTTTGTTAAATTCTAAATTATCTAACAAATGTACTTTAAAAAAAGAAATCTGTTACACGTTCTTCCTAGGCAGTAACCAGAGCCTCCTTAGTTTCAGCAAGGTTGCCTCTAGTCTGTATTCTGACCCCAAAATGTAATTGATTAGTGCACTACAGCAGGCGATTAATTAATCCAGCCTTCTTGAAATGGGCTGAAAACCTGCCATCTAAACACATGCAAACGTACTTTCTTTTTTTTAAAAAGAAAAGAACACGATCAGGTTGTCTGCCATGTTTGTGCAGGCAACATTTGGAAAGTTGCGAATGTTGCTCTCTATAGTCCTGTTAACCTTCGTAAGGGTGAAACTACCTTAGTTGACAAGTTTTCCCTGAGTGAAGAGTTCATGATTTAGAGCAGTGATGGCCAAACTTGGTTCTCCAGCTGTTTTGGGACTACAGTTCCCATCATCCTTGACCAGTGGTCCTGTTAGCTAGGGATGATGGGAGTTGTAGTCCCAAGACAGCTGGAGGGCCAAGTTTGGCCATCACTGGTTTAGAGTAATTCCAAAACCATCAAGCTGCATAATGTTAACTTAGCCTCCCCCAACCTGATGCCTTCCAGTTGTTTTCTGCTGCAGCTTTCATCAGCCTCAGCCAAAACATCTGGAGAGCACCAGGTTGGGGAGGGCTGCTTTAGAACATCTGGCAACATGGTATGCCTTGCAAACATGAGCAGATGTGGTACAGTAGGGTTGTTTCTGATGGTTCCAAAAGTCTAAAAATAGCAGCCGTGGTTTTTTTAAAAAATCAATAGAAAATGTTCTTTAATATTTATTTTACAGCAACAAGACTTTAGACATTTATTCATGAGCAAGATATTTTCAAAGCTGGAGTAAAGGTTTCCTACTGCAGTTTGCTGCATTTGAGCCCATTCTGCATTTAATTGAAAACAATTATGGAGCCTCTGGCCTCCTTCCCTGGGCTACTTTCTCATTTGAGAACCGAGAGCTGCTCACACTCTGCATCTCCTCTGCTTAAGGGTGTAGATGCTCTTGAAAAGACCTGGGCAGAGATTGGACCAGCCATCCTCCCCTGGAGTCTCTCCTGAATATTCACTTCTGAGCAACAAGGTTCAAGGGGAGTGTTGATAAGCTGTGGGGGAATGCCCAGGAGATCTACAAGGATGATAAACAACCTAGAAGAAAAAGCTTAAGGAATTGCATGTGTTTAGCCTAGAGGAAAGTAGATTGAGCAAGATAGGAGAGAGATCTTGGCAAGTGTTTGCTGGCCAAATGAGCTGAGGAAGGGCCAGAGTGGTCCTTATCCAGCACTGATTAAAACCCAGTAAGCTTCTTTCCTCCCAAAACTGTTTAAAGAAGACAACCCCAGAATCAGGCACATTTAGCTGACAAAAGTCTTTGCTTCATCTGTTTAGTTAAGAAGACTCTTTTGCTGAGTCATCTTTGCAGGGATTTATTGAAATTTAAAGCAAAAGTATTTTTTAAAAACCTGATCAAGGGGGTAGAGCGCCTCCCCCATGAGGAAAGGACGCGGCGTTTGGGACTTTTTTGTTGAGAGAGAAAAGGCAAGGAAGAGGTGACATGATAGAAGTTGGTTAAATTAGGCACGGTGTGGAGAAATAAATCAGGTTTTAGTGGATTCTCACCAGCCCCATCCCATGTCCCCCTGTGATGCTGGGTCTGATGGGAATTACTTTAGCAAGACCTGTCAGTTCCAGTGGGATAGAGCTTTAGGGTTCGGACTAGGTAACAGATTAGAAGGTCTCCTACGTTGTTATTTTATTAAGCTACAACGCAGCACATCCTGCTTTTTCTAGTCAAGGACTGCACAGACAGGGAAGCTAGGGTCTTGATCTCTGATTCTGGGGGTGGAGAATCTTGCAAGATAAACAGCATATCAGAAATCTTGGAGAAGGCCTCTAGGTCAGGGAAGAGAACATTCTTTGCATGGCAGAATGTCTCATTGCCTGGATGAACATCGGAAGCTGCCTTATCCCCAGTCAGATTGCTAGATTAGTATTTTCCATACTTTCCAGGGATTCAGGTGGTGGTGTTATCTTCCTAAGTGCTAACTGAAGATGTACTGGGAGGGAGGAATGGCCTGACACAGCTTTCTCCATTCATTCATTCATTCATTCATTCATTCATGCATGTCCACTGTCCATTGACTGCAGTCTCAAGTGAAGAGTGATTCCTTGCATGTGTGAATGTGCCTCCACAGATCGAGCACCACAGATAGAACG
The DNA here is from genome assembly GCF_965207765.1 of Zootoca vivipara. Classification (NCBI taxonomy): domain Eukaryota; kingdom Metazoa; phylum Chordata; class Lepidosauria; order Squamata; family Lacertidae; genus Zootoca; species Zootoca vivipara. Next base: position 5,008,843 of record NC_142589.1, on the reverse strand, counting down.
TCAATATCTCTGGGATAGCCCAAAGTAACATGAAATGTTTCAGGTGCAGAATCGCCAGGCATCTGGCCTTGACTCGGAGGACTTCCTGGTGATGTAGTATCCTTAAAGTTATCAACTCCTTAGAAAAAGAAGAGGAGCAGCTCAGGGTTCCCTACATTGCCTCCAACACAATGCTTGTCAATGTGTGACTACATGGGTGGTGGCAGAACACACACTCGGCACACAAAAGTTCCCAGTTCCCAGCTTTAGCAGAGGCCTTTCTGCCCAAGGCTCTGGAGAACCGTAGCCGGTCTCTGCTGCCGAGCTAGAGAGATCGGTGCTCCGACTCAAGAGCCTGGTGTGTTTGCTGGCTAGTCCTCAAGTGCTGAGCCATCGACATGTATGCATGTCTGAACCTACACCGAAACCCCCACCTCCTCAACACGCCAGGATCAGCAAAGCTCTTGATTGCTACCTTAGGTCAGAAGCAGCCTCCCTATGTGGCCATTCTGCCACCCCACCCCCCACTTTTGTTATTTTAGCTGTCTGGCTCTTTAAAACCAAAGCCGCTGAACTGAACTCTGGCCAAACCTAATTTTGTCTGCTTATCCCAAAAGCCTGATGACACCAGTGAGGAATGGCTCAGAAATATTAGCTGGTCTCTGGAAGCGAATAGTCTATACTTGAGATGAAATTTGGAAGCAACGTGATATAATTCCTTCGAAGAGCATTTTCCTAACTTGGAGAAACAGCAGGGGCGAGGCACTCCAGAAAGAGATAGGGGCTGCCTTCCGATGAACCTACACACTATGTATGATTGGGAGATGGGACAAACTCTGTTTTGGCATGCTCCTCCCTCTCCATCGGCACACCTGAACAGTTTACGTCCTAGTTTGAGCAAAGTGCTGTTTCCAATTGCAAACCAAGTTCTCAAGCCAGGGTTTGTGATCCTGTTTTGCAGTTCTGATTTGAAGGCGTGAAGTCTGGTTTGATCAAGCCCTGGTTTGCTGCAAAAGGTGTAACAACAAACTATGGGTTGACCCCGTTGTGTAACAGGAGGAGAGAGCGCATGAGCACAGCTCTGGTTCATGATCCTCAAGTCCAAATCATGCATTGTTGGAATGCAACTGATATTTAGCAAATAAAGTGTCTGTGGCCCTGATTTCTTAGGCTGATAAATGAAGGGAAAGTTCAATTTGTTATGGCTGAGCCTCAACCTCTCTCTAGCTCAGAGTTCCACGCATTTCACTGTCTTCTGATGCTCTGACCAGATCAGTGCTGCATCCTGGAGTTGCAAAACACTCAATTTTTCATATAATCATAGAATTGTAGAATTGGAAGGGACCCCAAGAGTCATCTAGTCC